>NW_027271699.1:847500-1508044 GCF_040938485.1 Diadema antillarum
GGCGGGCACGGCGGGCATAGTTGTGGTAGAGTGGCAAGCAACTGGGCAACTAGCAGCCAGTGACATCAGACCACTAACAGGACAGGTTTGTACCATGTGGTGAGGTGGGGTGACATGTTCTCCAGGTTTTAAATGATGTCAAACAAGATTGCTCGTCTTTTAAATATACTATGTATTTAGAAGCTGCAGCACAGAGGAAGTGTGGGTATAATGTTTGAATTAACAAAATTTTTCATGAAAGTGCATGTGGATGTTAAGAGTTCATTTAGTATAGAATAAATCAGCACTTTACCTTATGAGAATGATTGATTTTACTCAATATCAGATTTGTATATGCCAATTTTGTTAATCATGATTCATATCTTAATGACTTTTGTGTCAAAAAAATTGAATGGATCAATGATGTTGTTGATGCATAGTTCCAACTGTGTGATCTCATCGAAGTCAGTAATGAAAAAGGGACAAATGCGAAAGCTATCTACAATTCTCCGGAACAAACTTGCCAGCCTTGGAAACCATGGGTCCTGACATCACCCAAGTATTTCATGCTGTGCTTTCCTGCTCTTTTAAACCAAATTTGTGTTTTACTGACTAGAAAGTTTAATTGCTGCGGAGAATGTACTCTGTATTTCTCAGACACATTATTGTGCAATGTTATGCATGGAACTCAATTTGACAGATTGAATTCCTGGACGGGGCCTCCACCGCCCCACTGGTCCTCACCATCCTGGCCGATGACCTCCCAGAGCTAGATGAGACGAGCACCATCACGCTGACCAGAGTCGTGAATCCGGGCACCGCGCGGACCGACCGTGGCGCCGTCATCAGCCCTACGGGCAACGTCGCGGAGCTGACCGTACTGGCCAATGACTCGCCCCACGGCGTGTTTGCCTGGAACACGGAGTCGCTCTACACTGCGGTGGATGAACCAGAGGGATCTCAGGGGACTAGGGCGGTGGTTCTGTACCTCATCAGAGAGCAGGGCTTCACTGGGATGGTTAATGTCTACTATAGGTAAGTTAGCCATACAAACTTTATTACTATGCAGTTGTTGTACAGTCTGGTATTTGTATAATGTGTTTGTGTGTTTGTGTGTGTGTGTGTCTGCGTCTGTGTCTGTGTGGTAATAAAGGAGCTGTACTACTTTGCCTACAGCTGTGTTTTGTGCCATTTATGCAACTCATTCACTTTAATTCAATCTCTAGCAAAATGAGCAAATCTTGTATGACATGTGCAAATTACCCACAAAGTACCAGGCAACTGGCATTGTAGGGAGCAGGTACATTCTCAGAGCTGTCATTCCCCAAGATCTTCATGAAGATCACTTTGCAGTGTAGCAGATATCAATATTTTCTCAGGATGCTCATGCCTGTGTATATGAATTTTTAGCTCACCTGAGCCAAAGGCTCAAGTGAGCTATTGCGATCGCCCTTCGTCCGGCGTCCGTCGTGCGTCGTGCGTCGTGCGTCGTCCGTCGTCCGTCGTCCGTCGTCCGTCGTCCGTCGTCCGTCGTCCGTCGTCCGTCGTGCGTCGTGCGTCGTGCGTAAACTTTTTACATTTTCATCTTCTTCTTGAAAACCCCAAGACCGATTTTCATCAAACTTGGCAGGTAGCATCCCTAGGGGGTTAGGAACTCAATTTGTTAAAATGGGCACCATGCCCCACCCAGGGGCCCCCCAGGGGGGCCCAAACCCCCCAAAATTAAGGAATCTGTAAAAATCTTCTTCTCTAGAACCAGAAGTGATAGAGCTAAGTTAATACTATGAGTTAGTACATTGATGACTGTAGTTTCAAGTTTGTTCATGGCAGAATCAGGGGTGCCCCCCTTGGGACCCAGGGGAGGGGGGTGGGGAAGGGTTCTAATGGGGCCTAAATTGTACATTTTCATCGTCTTCTTGAGAACCCCATGACCCATTTTCACCAAACTTGGCAGGTAGCATCCCTAGGGGGTTAGGAAATCAATTTGTGAAAATGGGCACCATGCCCCACCCAGGGGGCCCCCAGGGGGCCCAAACCCCCCAAAATTAAGGAATATCCGCAAAAATCTTCTTCTCTAGAACCAGAAGTGATAGAGCTAAGTTAATACTATGAGTTAGTACATTGATGACTGTAGTTTCAAGTTTGTTCATGGCAGAATCAGGGGTGCCCCCCTTGGGACCCAGGGGAGGGAGGGGGTGAGGAGGGGTCCTAATGGGGCCTAAATTGTACATTTTTATCTTCTTCTTGAGAACCCCATGACCTATTTTCACCAAACTTGGCAGGTAGCATCCCTAGGGGGTTAGGATCTCAATTTGTTAAAATGGGCACCATGCCCCACCCAGGGGGCCCCCAGGGGTCCCAAATCCCCCAAATGAAGGAATCTTTATAAATCTTCTCTAGAATCAGTAGTTATATATAGAGCTGAGATAATACTATGAGTGAGTACATTAATGACTGTAGTTTCAAGTTTGTTCATAGGAGATCCAGGGGTGCCCCTCTTGGGTAGGGGGGGGGGGTGGTGGTTGGAAGGGTCCAAATGGGGGCCTGAATTGTACATTTTCATCTTCTTCCTGAAAACCTCATGATGGATTTTTGTCAAACTTGGCAGGTAGCATCCCTAGGGGGTCAGGATCTCAATTTATCAAAATGGGCACCATGCCCCACCCAGAGGGCCCCAGGGGGCCCCCCATCCCCCCAAATTAAGGAATCTTAAAAAAATTGGGCCCTTATTGTACATTTTCATCTTCTACTTGAGAATGCCTGGTCAAATTTTGGTAGAGCTGTGAATAATTTAGATTAGTGACTGCGTGAAAGGTGAACTTGCGATACTCAGGTGAGCGCTAGACCCGCGGGTCTCTTGTTATATATGTGACTGTGCACCTCAAAACGAACATAAAGTCGCACACACTGATTTTGCATAAGGACTGAAAATAAGTGAAATTGGTTAACCTAGCCGAACTTGACTTTTTCACATTTTCTGAAAGAGCGGGTCTTCTTTTACACTATGCTAAAATTTGGTATCATATAACGGGCAGGAAAGTGTGTTTTTTTAGCAGTTTATCTCGAACATTTTTGGTAGAATAGTGTGATTAGGTGTGTCTTTAGAATCCCTTTTTCATTTCTGAAAAACCTTGTCCACACTCTTCACTTTCAACTCTAATAACGTTTGAAAGGGTAGTGCTACTGCTTTGAAAGTTGGCATAATTATGGACAGAATGTGTTAATGAGGCATGCTTAATTTCAGTTTAATCTGATAATCCCTTCATTGTTGTTACTCTGGTGGTTTACTTCCTATTTTTTGCCCCATTCATCGCACAGCCAGCACGGTTCGGTAAAGATTAAGCGCTTGAATAGACATTGTACTTCAGAGCCTCTTTTCTCAGTTCACACTTTTCCTGAGTTTGTGCTTTCTTTCCAATATTAAGATAGGTTATACATCATTTTAAAGCTTAAAGTCTGCTCTTTCAGAATATGGTCTTAACTAAAAATTCATGTCTGGCGACTTTTTGTTTGTTTTGAGGTGCAGGGTCACATATAGATTCTTATTTGGGACATATATACAATCAGAGAATATATGTATTGTCAGAGTGCTAAAAGCCTACGTGCCTGGTTGCCTGTTGCAGCTAAAACTTACCGCCAAACAAGTAATCAGTTGGTGCTTGCCTGTTTAAAGTTTGGGACCTTGCCTGAATGCCCATTTGAGAATTATCAGTAGGGTTCAAGATCTAAGCAACTTGGCTGTCTTGTCTGATGGCCATCATCTCAAATGTTACAGATACAAACTGTAGTTGTGGGAGGGGAATGGGGGGGGGGGGATGTAAATTCTATAGCCTTGTATGGTGTAGACTATAATATGTGATATACACCTTTTGACACTGTGATCTCTGTCTATTTTCTTTCACAGTACATCTGAAGCCACAGGGCTACCTGATGTGCAGCGGGCAGAGAGCAACAGTGACTTTGGTTCTAGGCAGAGTTTTGTCACCTTTGGCGATGGGGTCAACACAGCCTCGGTCACTGTCAATGTCCTACCTGTAAGTATCTCTTCATATCCTCGAAAGAGAGTATAAAAGCCTCACTGACTAAGAAATTGATTTTGCCTGTGGAGGTGCATGTAATACATGTGCATCTCCTTCATGGCTCTGTTTGAACCTCTCCAGTTTCAGTGTGTGAATGTTGGCAGCCCTGGAAGCTTAGACTATAATTTACTTTCACATAGCTCCCTGGTGTGAGTTAGGAGCCAGAATTTTTTTGATTTCTTGCATCATATTCTCTCTGCCACTCATAAGACTGACATTTACATGAGTTTCTTCTAATAGCTGCTTTCTCCCAGCCTACCCAGTGACTTTGTTTTTATGTGTTCATCTACAATGTATGTGTTTTCAATGGTTCATAAAACATTGATGTCAGTCACATGACAAAACAATGATATCACCACCTCACAGCTCTCTCATTAGTATGTACTTAGGAATGTTGTAAAATCATACTTTTTGTCAGTAATTCCTCACTTATATCCCCCTCCCCCTGTACAAAATCATTTTTTTTATATTAAATTTCTGCAACCCATGCATGATATTATCATGTATATAATTTTCATGTGCACACATAGAATTGTGACTGACATCACTGTTCTGACCAAACATGAGATAGTATACATTGTAATATTCTGTCACTTTCCACTCTTTTGTCCAGGTTTGATGAAATTTTATTGTATCACTGTTCTGTTTGTTTGATGTACTCTTTTTGACCTCTAACATCCAACTAATTCAACCTGTGGAATGGAGTTTATTTCCGCTTGAAATGAGGTGTACATGTACTGCCTACGACTGTGTGTAGAATACCTAAATGTAGTATTCATAATTTTCTTTTTAAATTTTCCCTTGAAAGGATACTGATGCAGAAGGGCCGGAGACCTTCTTCGTCAACCTGACGAGCGTGGAACTGGTGTCCGGCCAGCCGGTCAGCGGGGCGGAGCCCAGCATCAGGAATGGACAAAATGTAGCCGAGATCACCATCAGACAGAACGACAATGCCAATGGCATCCTGCAGCTCAATGTCACAAAGGTATCCCCAAAATTTTCATTTTCCTTTAAAAAAAACAAAATCACCAAAGTAAATCAAATGAGAGTTCGGCATTCATTTTCAGTTGCCTGTCCAATAAGTTGTATATTTTCTTTGTTTAAAAAAACAAACAACAACAACAAGGCAAACCAAACTCAAGAATGCAGCAATCTTTTCAAGATGCAGTTCATGTACCGTGCATGTTCACACCAATATCATTGAATACACTTTTACATTGAATGGATGCCGTAGGATACCAGTGTTCTTATGGCAGTTTGCTCAATGCATTTCTCTTGCACAGAATGATGAATTGACAGCAGATTTGTAAGTCAGTTCAACTGATTGTCTGTTATGCAATGCAGTTTTTTAAATTGCATCACCATAGCTTTCTTATGAAGGTTGTACTTTTTGGGTGGTGGATATTTGTAGTTGTGGATATTCTTCACAAGATAATCTCTTAGTGTGTGATACTCTTGTAGTTACGTGTAGGTGTTCGTGATTGATTTACAGCTTTTACATTGCTTCCTATATCAGTATACAGTCAAACCTGCCTTAGCGGCCACCTGTCTATAGCGGCCACCTGTCTATAGCGGCCACTGAAAAATCCCCCCGAGAGAAAAGCCATGTTAAAGACCCTGTGTATAGCGGCCACCTGTCTAACGCGGCCAGCGGCCACAAATTTTGTTTCCCGCGGTAGATTTTAACCTGTCTATAGCGGCCAAAAACCCAATAGAGCCGTAGCCGAGCTGATAATTCAGGGTGTTTTTCTGCTTTTTAGCCGTGCCAGTCATTTCTGGGCAACATTCAGTGATCGCCACCGTTGCATTCATCACTTATTCGGTCACAATAATGCACTAATTCATGACTGTGCACATGCTACATCTAGTGTACTGTGCAACAATTTCATAAACACCGGCATTGTTCTATGCATGATACACACGTGTGCATACGTACACACATAAATGTACATGTATATACAACGATGATACATGTACATGTAGGCAATGCACACAAAGTTGGATTACCTGTCTATAGCGGCCACCTGTCTATAACGGCCACTTTTTCCGTATCCCTTGGGTGACCGCTATAGACAGGTTTGACTGTAATTATAAATCACGACATGTGTGCAACATACTGTAATTTCTCACAAATGTTGGTTCTGGTAACTTCCACACAAGATGAATAGTATGACCTAAGATAGTAATGAATATAATTTCTGAATATGATATCACTTGTGAATTGAAAATGCTAACTGAGGCTTGTTTCCATAGCAACCACATACACAAAATAACCCCACATGTGCTGTTTTCATTGCAGAATGCTGACGGGGATGTGGAGGTGTACGAGGGATCAGGAACCAGTGGGATCTTGAACCTCCCTGTGGTGAGAACGGCTGGAGCCATCGGCACCGTTGGGGTCAGCTGGCTGGCCACAACGGTCAGTGCCTCGACGGCCGACTTTAACCCACAGTCTGGGAATGTCACACTGGTTGATGGACAGGTAACTTCCAGCCATCCTTTGTGTTCTGACTACAAGATTTATCAGCTCTATATGCATTTCAACCTTTGTCTTTCTTATATTTTAAATTGAGCATATTGTTTAAATTATCATTTGAGATGAGATTTCATTTGAATATGCATACAGTTCTAGTTGATATAATGTAGTGACTGTTAAAGTGTGATTTTCTAAAGAAAAAAAAAAAGGTAGAATGGTTTATAATTCATTTCATTGTCTTTGTTTTATTTCAGCGAGCTGCCACTATTTCAATCAACATTGTGGACGACACAATATATGAAGATGATGAGGTATGTGTGTGTGTGGGGTGGGGGGAGGGGTGGTGTAAATTCATAATCAATCTATCCGTATTGGCAAAAAAAAAGGATCAAAGCTAATTGGGATCTATAGTACTGTAGTTCTAAACCCCAAAGTCAGAGGATCCAAATTGTGAATTACTTTGTTACCAAAGGAGAAGAAAAACAAGATTTATAGTTACAAGTATCATAGAATTTTATATCTTTAAGAACCAGGGCTCTGACACTTGCACACTTTACTCTCTAAGCCATGAAATTTTCATCAGTGCTTCAGAAATGTTGAAATGATGATCCAATAAAGAAAAGAAAGCAAATATCTAGAATATTTTCATTGATCTCTTCTGTTTCCTTTTTGTGCAAGTAACATACGTGTACATATTCTAGAATGAAGAATAGTATTCACCTCTGGAATTCAAATTCATTACACAGCTACAATTGTAAATGAAACAGGGCATCACTGTTCATCACAAAATTTGTTTCGTTTTCCCCAGCGCTTCACGGTGTCTCTCCACAGCCCAGGCGGGGGCTCTGTTTTAGGAAGTGAGACATCCATCATAGTGAAGATTTTGAAGAATGACTCTCCCAAGGGACTCTTTGGCTTTGCCTTCACTCAGGTAATGGGCAAAAACTCCACTGTCACATGATGATGTATTTTCCTGGAAAACTCATGACATCAAGTAAAGGTTTTGTGCTGCTTGATTAAATGGAAAAGTGTTCCTCAAACTCTGACACTTTCGTCAATTAGAAAAAAAAAAGTGAAAAACATCACTGCTACACTCTACTGACAAAAAATTGGAAAATATTAAAACCGAAAACTGTACATATTCAGTCTGTCACTCAGAGTCAATTACGTGCTGTTGAATTATTTCTGGATATGATCAATGTGAGTTGAGCTAATTGTACTGTAGATGTAGCGTTAGTTCCTGTTTCTTGGGTGATAGTATGGTGTAAAATACTTTAATCATGTTGTGGTGGTAAGGATATTGTATACAAAGAAGTGACTATGCTGCCATTTATTGTGATTGATCAACACCGTCATCATCTTAATATCATTACATTGTTTTTGTGTATCCACTGAATGTAAAGTTAAATCCTTTGAGTGAAAACAAGTCATCTTGGTATCTGATCACACTCTTACCCTGTGTCGCCTATTTCAAACGTCAAAATATCACAAACTGTCTTTAGGAGAGTGTGTCGGAGTCTGGCGGTCCAGTCACATTTACCGTGGAGAGGACCCAGGGCACCCAAGGCCGTGTCGAGGCCCGCTGGGAGGTGGAGGCCGCAGGACGGGACGATCTCACTCCATCATCCGGGACACTCGTTTTTCAACAGGTGCAGTGTGGACGCAGCCTCTCAAATCAGTGACTAAGCATTTCAGATTCAGATTCAATAACATTTCTTTCCCGCAAATATAGATAAATATATAAGTATCAGGAACATGGGATCAATTTGAAAATTATTATTGGTCATCATGGCAGCAGTCCAAATTAAAAGACATCAAACTGATTTTATCATCATGTGAACATTATAGTAAGACCACAACTACTTTGAGCAGTGAACTTGAGAAGAAATATTAATTGCCCAGTGTGTTTCACAGCCAGTTGAGGTCTACCAAAATTTCCCATGCTGGAGCCTTGCAGTGTGAACACTACCTCCTGATGCACTGTACCAGGTTTAGGGTTAAGCATAGGTGTACTGGCAAATAAAACTTATTGCCAATATATAAATTATGCATCTCATGGTAAGAAAGATGACAAAATGTAAAGAAAAACAAGACAAAATATAACATAATTCAACACAGATCAATTTGATAGACATGGACATGAGATACAGTGGATGGTTTGTAGAAAATACATGTACATTATTATGATAGCTGTACCCAAAGTCTGATATGATATTGCAATATTAAAGCTGGGTGTTTTCTTATCATAATTCAAATCATGTAGAATTGCAACTCTACATGTTGGACTATATTTTTGTCAGTGCTACGTAATTTTTGCAATTTGCAATTTTGTGTGTGTGTGTCATCCAAGTGATGCTGTGATTTGCAACATGTCCAGGAGTGTATGTAATATGATAGAGCAAAAGAAGTGGTGACAGACGTAAGTGCAACAATAATCGTCTCTTCTTGCAGGGTGATTCGAGGGAGTCCATCATCATCGAGGCCGTTCAAGATGGCATCTTGGAAGGCGAGGAGCGGTTTGTTCTCTCCATCACGTCGGTCACCGTGGATGCAGAAATTTCACCGGTCTACGGTGAGGGAGGACACCTCTGCTTGCCGCTATCTCCCTCTCTCTCTCTCCTTTTTCTCTCCCTCTCGCTTTTTGCCCATGTCAATTTGTATCTTCTATCAATTCATCCAGCCATCTATAAATCTATTTGCCCATCTCTCTGTTTTGTCCATCTATCTACTGATCGGTCCTTCAGTCTGCTTGCCAATATGTTCATCTCCACTCTATATGTAGAGCTTTCTTTTGTCTGCTCTTGACTAAGTAATGCATAGCTGGATCAATGTCCCTGCATCTCCAATCACAACTCTGTGTATTATCCTACTTATTAATATCTCACGTTCCCATGATCTCTTCTGTTCTCTCATTATTCTCTTCCTTGAGTTCTTCCTTCAGTTTCCTTTTTCATATACAAACCATAAGAATAAAATGGAGAACAAAAAACCTTCTACAGCAAGTTTGATATGATTATACAATTATACATGCTCTTACTGTTCATTTACCTTACATAACTGGTGCTCATTCATATAAAGTCAGCTTTGTTAAATGTGTTGTTAGTGGTTCTGTTTTGGGATATATACAGTGTATATCTCTTTCTCTCTTCATGTTGCCATGGAAACTATCTGTAGGCACAGCCACAGTTGTCATCCTAGCCAACCCCGACTCCGCCGGCTCGGTCAGCATCCTCCCAAGCTCTCGAAACCTTCTCATCGGTGAACCAAGCGGAAACTACAATGGACAAGCTGAGATACAGTAAGAAATCTAACACTCTCAACTTTCTGTGTTTCCAATCTTTTTATCTTTATTTTGTTCAAGATGGTCACCATCAAATATTGTTGTACAGCTTTGAAATCCAATAACTGTATGTGACCATGCAAAGGAAAGTGCAGAGCATTCATCTCCATCCTCATTTAGTGAACTTGGTATTCATGATCATACATGTATGCTATGTGCTTTAAGGAACACTAGAAGATTTCAATGATTTTGCAACTTACAAAGTGCAGAATGGTAATGGTGGAAAAGAATACATGTATATCTTCTTCTAGGGGTAATCTGTCTCCTTCAATCCAGGAGATTCTTGCAGGTGTCAGCCATTTTGTTGTGTTTGACCACTTCACCAGGATTTCACCCTAAAGTGGATTGGTTTTGTTTATGTGCATATGGTATAGCTCTCCTAAACAAAGGACCGACAGCTTTAAGTCTCCGAAGGAAGACTTGGCTACAAGAATAAAGTGTTTTGCTTAAGGGCATTACTACCGGACTGGGGTTCAAACCTGGTATGTGCATAGAAACCCGCAATCTTATCCATGTGGTCTTACTCAGCCATGACAGCACCCTTACCATGAATGAAAGAGAACAGTAATTAAGTCATCAAATCCCACATATTCAGTTTGACCTGCTGACCTCCAGTCCTTTTGACTCTGTGAGGTGAAGTCACTTTTGTGTATTAATCCCTTCCTTCTCTTCCTCGCCACTACCAGCTTGACTCGGGGTGCGGGCATCTTTGGTGAGGTGACGGTCAACTGGCAGATAACACCCTCGGGAGACAATGCCTTCCAGCAGACATCAGGACAGGTGGTGTTCGGGGACCGCCAGCAAAATGCTACCATTACACTCCAGGTAGGGAATTGTCAGAACTACACCCTGGTTATTGTCTCCATGGAATTACTGGACGATGCAAGACAAGTGGGTCTTTTACCGATAGTCTGTCCATGGATGAATCAAGGGGCAAATGTCTTAAAGACAACACAAATGAACCTATGAGGAGTGTGTTATGCTTAGGCTTGGTAAAATTCTGCATGAAAATAATGCTAGATACTTCTCTGATTTCATCACATCAAGGCAGTATATGTCATGCATGCATATGACAATCACCATGTGTATCTTCCTCAATAATAACAGTTCTTAAAAATCTCTAGAGATTTTCTTCCTCTGGATTGATTTCATCATTCCTGTCTTACCCCTGCTCCTTTATAGACCCTGGATGATGCCATCCCGGAGCTGAAGACATCCTACTCCTTGGTCCTTGCCTCCATCACGGGTGGGGCCTCCATAGACTCGGCAGGAGGCGGTAACCAGGCGACCATCACCGTGGTGGCCAGTGACAATCCCTTTGGCATATTTGAGTTTGACCTGCCCTCACAGGTCACCGTCAGTGAAGATGATAATCTGGTAGGTGTTGCATTTCCTTATTCTTACGAGTCACATGTCCCTTTTAAAGACAAAATAGAATCTCTTTGCTTTCATAAAATGGTGCACAAATTCGACCTGACAGCTACATTGTATAAAGGCCATTTGCCCCAAGGTGATTCTTTGAACGTGCAATGACCTTAGCAAAGCTTGGGGTCAAGGCATGCTCATGACCATTACCAGTTAACAGTTTAACAGGTTAACAGTTTCCATTCTGAACCGAACAGTGTAGCATTCAACATTTCTCGATATACAATAAAATTCTCCACATACAGGGGGTAGGAAGACCAAGAAACAAAAATGATGTCAAATTTCAGCAATATTCATCAACACCAATGTTGCGCAGTTAAAATGTACACTGAATAACGTTCTCCATTCGGTATGAGAGATGCCAACTGTAACTTTTGTAGTGTTTTGTACCGGGGTGTTTTGGGTGGTTTCTTGCCAAAAATACAGCTGTACATGTACTGCAGGTTTCATGAAAAATAATGTTTATCCCAAATTGTATTACTACACATGCATATTGCAAGAGAATTAAAGATAATGTTTTTCCACCAAAAAATGTGTCTTTCAGCCCTCAGAATGCAATGCAATGCTGTCTACAAGGTTGGCATCCCTGTAGTACACCAGGCATTAACTGTCATAGGAAAAATGAACAAAATGTGTATGTTGGATGCTCATGTGCTCTCAATGCTTTCTGTAGAAAACAGTGCAAGTGCAATGTTGTAGACATGAGAAGCCACCATGTCTATTTCCTGTCATGAATGCGGAGCATTTTGTGTTTCATGTTGATCTGCTGTAGGTGAGAGTTCCAGTCGTGCGAAATGCGGGCATCTTTGGCACTGTGCAGGTCTCCTACACATCCACCCAATACGTAGCTGAGGAGGGTGTAGACTATGCTGTTTCCGCCGGAGGTAATATATGAACTGGTGCCATATACATTAATATGATGAAAACTACTCCTTTATATTGGTATATTGTATACATATTTGAAATGTAGTTTTGTCAGCATACCTTGCTATTATAAGAGAATGATCGATAATGAACTCACAATCCAGACAAGAGCAATGTTCAGCAGTTCTTATAAACTGCTAAGTGAGGTTTGATTTTTACAAATTCAAGTTGATAAAGTACATGCAATGAGGTTTCCATTTAGAATTTTACAATTGTGTCTTCCTGAAACAAATTATTTGTAAGTCATTCAAAGTGATTGATATGAAACAGCCCGTTAGATATCAGATATACAATGTACCATTTACACCACTCCATACTCAGTTTGATGTACACGTAAATTAATGAGAGGATTAATTCCAGAAATGACTGCATCACAGCAAAGTTTAACACATAGAAGTGTAATTGGGAATGACCTTTTGTCTTTTCTTGCAGAAAAACAAAATTATTCCATTTGCACCACAGTGTTGATGTATAATTGGAAATAGCATTTATGAGAAATGATGTATTTTTGTTGTGTATGGAGAACTGTGCGATAACATTTTATTTTTGTGTACTTTTTGTTTCTCAGATCTGACATTTTCAGAAGGTGTGGACAGCCTGGATATATCAGTGGCCATCTTGCCCGATTCCATCCCCGAAGGTCCAGAAGCCTTCTGGCTCAACATCACCAGTGTCCAGCTGCTCACACCGAGGTATGTCCAGTGTTTAACTCCTAAATCTTGACCCACCATTCTCTCTCTCTCTCTCTCTACCTACTTACCTACCTACAGTGTACCTACCATTCTCTGCCAATAAGGCTTTGCTCAGAAAGAGACGAAATTCACAAAACAGGATTCTTCATTGAATCAGGAATTGGAATTGAAATATATTTGTGAGGCAATGCGGTGACAGGCACCACAATAGAATGGAGCAATATTCTGTCACTGCTCGAAATTGCAGTAATCAAGACTAATTAAATTCATTTGAATATCTCTTGATTTATATATCTTCTGCTTTCTTGATTCATTTGTTTAGTAATTTTTCACCTATTTACTTCTGTGAACATTTGTTTGTTTATTTTTGTCATTCATTAATTCCTTCAATTCTCTAATAAGTAATTAATTACTTTATTTATTCACATATCTGTCTGTTTATTCATTCTTATCACAGTGATACTGACTACACCTCCTATAATGGGCTTCAGCCGGATATGCCGCCCTCTGTTGGCAGCTTGTCAGTCAAGACTATTGTCATTGAGGCCAATGATAATGCAGAAGGGATCATTGAGTTTGACAAGACTCTGTATGAGGGTGAGTTTAGGTATTCTTAGAGTATTCCTGTTGATGTATAGGGTCTTGCAGTTGGAATCTTTTCACAGTCCACCTTATTCAAGCCATTGAGAATACTTAGAAAACATCCATAGTAATGCAGAGTATTGTAGATTAATATTCCTTATAAGTTTTGATGTATTTCTGCCCTCATGTAGGTCCAGATATGAAGTGACATAAAGGGCTAGAAAGTAATGTAATACAGAGAAATGAGAAGTGCTGTGAGTGCAATTGTATCATGATCTCTAACAATGCTCCCACTTTATATGGCATGCTGTTTCCAGTGCAAGAAGATGTTGGAGTGGCCAGCATCCCATTGGTACGCAGTGCGGGTAACTTTGGTCTGGTCACAGTGTCCTATGAAGTGGAGAGCCTGGACGCCACGCCGGGTGGGGTCGACTTCCTCCTCTCTGATGGTCAGGTGACCTTCGCCGATGGTCAATCACAGGCCAACATTCTCGTCACCATCATCGACGACTCAGTCAAGGAGTTCTCCGAGTACTTCCGCATTCTTCTTACGTCGACCGAAGGGGGCGCCCTGCTCGGCGGCAACCGGACGGCGTCGGTGGTGATTCTGAAGAGCGACGGGCCAGACGGCTTGATCGGCTTCTCCCCTTCCAACCTGGAGAGGGTCATTGCCAATCCCCCCGACCCTCGGGACTTGACTTTTACCATAGAGCTGACGGGAGGTCTTGATCAGTATCTCACAGGGGCTGAGGTAAGTAGGCAGTAATGATCCGCAGTAGATAAAAGTGAGCGGTGCATGTGAGATGCACGTGTAAGTATGCTTTGGGAATCCTTTGGTATCATGGATAAGATTCTTGACTCTCAAATATTTCAGGCTGGATTTAAATTCTGCCAAATATTTTTTACACAATCACTCCATGACCCAGGTGAATTCATGGAACTGAAAATATTAGAATCCTCTGGGAGGATAGTGCTTAATGTTGATAATCCACCCTGCCAAGTTTTTCAAACCACAATATCAACGTCATAATTTAAATACTCTTGCTATGTAGTCTTTTGTAGTTTTATTTCGAGATGGAATATGAGATGCCTTAGGTGAGATCCAGTGAATACTTGTAAAATTAATTTTCAACTGTAATGATGAATGAAATACAGAAAGGCAAAATTTCTCAACTTGTCAAGAATGTTCACCCCTTCACCATTACAGGTCCGATGGAGGATCCTGGGGCCAAACAGTGAGACAGCCCTCCAGGAGACAGATGACATCTCGACACCGGACGGCTTCCTCCAGGGCTCCGTCACCTTTGCCCCCACCGAGAGGGGATCCAAGACCTTTGACCTCCAGGTCAAGCCCTTTGTGGGGCCAGAAGTGCAGGAGGAGTTCATCGTGGAGATCTACCGGATTGTTGGCGTGGGAGAGATAGAGGGCAGCACTCAGAGAGCCAGACTTACGGTGAGAATTTCTTTCTCCATTCTGAGTCTCTCCAACAGATGTTTTGTAACAAAAAGTAGGATTTCTGGTAAAGAACATGTCAGTTTGTACCTCCCCAAACTTACACCAATGCAGCATGGTCTTTATTCTTTCCCTTCTTCTTGGTAAAAACACATTTTAAGGCTATGTTTCATACCATTTGTCTTTTAAAAACAAACTTCCGTGATAGAACTAGTGAGCATGTTATCTTTTCTTTACTTTTCTTTTGTACCTTTGCAACATACTTGAAGTACAGTATGGTGAACAAATCTGTCAGTGGGTACCATAAAGATATTGTATCATATGCCTCTTTTCCAACATCCCATACTATGTAGTTCATTGAGTGTGATACTCATTGTTGTCTTTTTGTTATAACGTGCCTGATTCTCTCCCTAAAACAGGTCTTGAAGCATGGTGACCCCAACGGCATAATCCAATTCACTGCTGACTCACTGCAGCCCAGGTACTTCAGTGAGCCTTCGGACGATAGCAGCTCCCTCAGGGTTGCCTTCCCACTGCTGAGGAGAGAGGGCCTGGTTGGAGACGTTCAGGTACAGCCAGAAAATTACAGACCAAACAATACTGCAGTTGAATCCAGGATGGCTTGGTAGCATGCTTGCTTCTGCTAAAAGCATGAACTTCCCTATTGGGTCTTGTTTTACACTTGCTAGTACACTGTATATTTAGTACACAAAGATGATGGAGGCTGATCCAAATTGTCATGTTACCTGCCCATCTGTAGGGATTAGCTCTGCTTGTTTAATCATTGTCAGTTAGTGAATAATGATAGCACACATCATTCAATGCTAGTCAGAAGTGTTGTCTTTCGAGGCTTTTTATGAGACCACTGTGTCACTGACCACTATGACATCATCGGTCCTTCCAGGTGCACTGGTCAGTGACAAATGCAGCTGGTCAGCCAGTCACTTCTGACGTGTCTCCCACCAATGGCACGGTGGACTTCCCAGAGAACATCGCCACCTCCCAGATCCTGCTCGGCATCCTGGCCGACGCCCAGCCAGAGCTGGAGGAGGGATTTGTCGTCTCCTTGGTAACAGCAGAAGGAGGAGCAGAGATCGACCCAGTTTTCAACTCTTCAAGATTCTTCATCAAGTAAATTGACTTTGGGTCAAATCCTTCTTCCGCTATTTACAATGTACCTGTTCAATCAGGAACTGAATGCATAAGCTTTGCTCACTCTCAAAATTCACAAATGACAAATTACAAGATATGTTTTAAATCAAAGTTTGCATCATAGAGTCTTGATTTGACAAAAGTCATTATGAGAAATTGTATTCTTGAATAGCCTTTCTTTGTAAACTCCACATAGTAAATATCAAATATGCCTCAAACTGCCTGAAACAACCACCAGTCAAACACAAGAAGGGAAAATTACTATGTCATTTACAATCTGTGTGGAATCATTCTTGATGTCATTAAACATTCACCTGCATTACAGATATTATTATGGTTTACAAGTCGCAAATGGGATTCAAAGAGAGAGTGAATGGATGCAATGATGAATGGCTAATGAAATGTTCCTGCTTGACGATTCAATGTTCAGTATCTCTTTGCTTTGTTTCAACCAGTGCCAATGACGACCCCCATGGCATTTTCAGCGTGTCTGACGACAAGCAGACGATCATCCTGAACGGCCGTAACCAGCGCCGAGTGAGGCTGACCATTGACCGGGCAGCTGGTCTCGTCGGGGATGTCCAGGTTGGATACCAGCTCCAGTACAATGATGTGAGTCTCCAGCGGTGTTGAGAGGACTAGATTAAGACATGAATGTCTTAGATGATGTAAGCTGAGGTGCATGAAAGCCTAAACAGTGATAGTGCTTTGCAATTGTTTGAACATATGCTGATAACAATCATTGCAATTACCATGTAAGAAGTGGTCACGTAAATTGAATGAATACAAATACAACAGATGAATTCAAATCAAATCAAAACACAACACCTAATAAATCAAAAAGGAGAAGTCTCAGCCATTAAAGCAGCCATCCACTTCCTATGTAACATCCACAGTTTCCCAAGTAACACATGAAAAAATCCATATGCCTTAATGTTTTGATATCAATGTGACTTTCCAAAGACTGTTGATACAAACGTTCCATTGTCTCATCTACTCTGTTTCAATTTGTTGTAGATTCTTTAGGGTTAGTTTACAAAGAGGGTACACAATTTGCATGCAGTTTATGTGTGCATTTATATGTATGTTTGTGTATGTGTATATGTGAATGTAAATAATATTTGCACTGGTATCCATATATTCATTGCAGGGTGTAACCGGAGCATACGTCCCAAGCAGTGGTTCTATTGTGTGCTCAGATGGACAGTCCACTGTAAGTTTTCACTGAAGTATAATATGTATACTATCAGTTTCCTTTGTGTTTCTGATACAATTTTAGTTACACACGTACATTACCACATAAATGAAACTCTGAAGAACTTTCACAGAGTATATTCAGTGTTATTTGGTATATTTCTGTAATGGTGTATGTTTTCTTTGAACAGTATTTTCCTCTAGCATTCCTCCAAATAATATTGTACAGTGTATATATGAACATTAAATAGTATACCTCCTGTTTTCAGTTCTTGTTCATGATTTACATTCTAAATGAATTGAATTGATTTTTTTTTTTACTGACATTGAACTTTCCAGACACAAAAGATCATTTTGAGTTGAGTGAAAGTATATTGTCAGGAATGTCTGTCGTATGTCATATTCACTTTTAGAAGCACATACATACAACTGTATATTCATTATTGAAATGCCCTGATAATTTCCTCTGCAGTGTGTTCAAGATGTTTCCCTGCTCAACAACGATGTGTTTCTTGCAGAGGACACATCATTTACAGTCAACCTCACTTCAGTGACATATCTGGGCAGTGATCCTGGTAAGATTAAGTCATCACATTCAAATAATGTCAATATGTGACAGTCATTGGGATATATATTATCATACTGTATGGCTTCATTGTCCTAGAAGAATAAGGTGATATACACATACAATGTATGTATCTATAGCCACCTGACAGAAGTCTTCTTTGTGAAGATTTCTAGCAGTATTTGAACAGCCTTTACTTGAATTCAAAGATAATGTTACTGCTCGTAACATCGCTTCTAGGCCTCTTGGCTAAGATCATGTGTAGTACTTACAGTAGTATTCTATGTATGTTTTCAAAGTACTGTTTAAAAACACTAACATGTATTTTAGGAATTGATAAGGTTGCCTTCACAAGTACATTGTAGAGGGATAAAATACCCACAACCTGCATATTTTCTTTCTTTCTGTCTGTCTTTATCATATCTAAGGTTCAAAGAGCAAAGCATCTGCAAGATGTCTTCTTTCCTCATTTGCAAGTTTTATGGAAAGCTTGAAGTTATGTACAGATACATGTATTCCATCTGACAGATTCATTATAATGTATATGAATGATGTCTTTATGTGACCATCTCTTGTGTGTCTTTTTACTGCTACAGTCATTCAGCCATCCATAGATGGGGCTAAAGACAGTGCCACCTTTTCCGTCTCACAAGAAGTTGCCAACTCACAAGTAGGCCTCAGCCAGATGGGAACATATGTCGATGATGGTAAGTGAAAAAAAGGTGGATGATACCAGTGCGTTTTTCATATGAAATGGTTGGAAATGTTGGTAATATTTTTTTAAAGCAGCTGATTTATTTGAATTGTGAGTCTCATGAGTCCCATGTTCTTTCTGGTACGTGTCATACAGGGCATTCTCATCAAAATGACCATGAGTTTGCGGAAGTCCACAAAAACCCAAGAGCATGTATGGAAGAAAGTACCATGTAAAATGAGCACTTGTCAGTGATGGTGATGGTAATGATTGTAATGATGTTGATGATAATGATGATGATGATGGTGCCGATGACAATGATGATTATGACAATACAAATAAAAAGATCATGTTAACAATGGTGGTAATGTAATATTAATGATGATGATTAAAAACAATTCCTCTCCGACATCATCCAAATGTTTCATACATTTATGTAATATTTCAGTAATTTTTATGCCATAGTTTCATTTTTTATTTCTCATGATCATATCTTTTCTTATTCTTTTTCTTCTTTTTTTAACAGCAACATATGAAGTAACAGTGGTTGTGGAAAGAATTGGGTCTTACGGTGATGTGGACGTTACCTGGCAGAGTGGCCATGAGACAGGTACCATCCCATCCGGCTTTGTGGAGGGAATGGTCACTCCCAGTGCTGGTCAAGTCAGGCTACTCCAAGGGGAGTCCACAGCAACATTTACTGCAACAGTGAGTGACATGAAATCCTTCTCCATACAAAATACATCTGTATATACCTAGTTTGGAGTGTCTTTGTACCTGTGTAAAGAGATCAGTGTAGATAAGTGGATATCTAAACTTTGTCGAAATTAGATTTGATTGTTATTGACACTTTATTCTTTATAGAACTAAAGTCTTACTTAACTTACATGTACAATATAACACTTGCAATTTCTTCCTGCATTGACATGAATGCACATACACTACAGTTACTATGTACATTTTCCTCAAGATGTTTTTGTTCATGAATTGATTGTTTCAACTGTAGAATAAGTTTGTGATATGTCGTGCTACTTCTGTAAAAGTGGAAATTTTCACGCATTTTGTGCAACCAGAACTAGTGTGAAAATAAAAGCATGCAAATATTTTTGCATACGAGTGTACCATATGTTCCTGTAATCAATGCCCTAATTCTGTGGAATTCAAAACATGCAAAATTCATGTAACCTGGCTGAGTGCGAAAATTGCACAAAAATAGCTACTTTTACAGTTTATGTCATCTCAGTTATTTGGGGAAACATGCTATAATATTTGTTCTTGTTCTTTGTGTGCTCCATTCTTCCAGCTGACCCCCACTGGACTGCCCACCGAGCTGTTTGCGGTCCGCATCAGTGACGTCACTTCCGGGGTGGCCGGTGGAGCGCTGGCCAGGGGTGGATATACCACAGTGGAGATTGACCCCCACGGGATCGTTGGGTTCAGTCCCGCATCCAGACAAGTCTCTGTCATGGAATCTGACCAACAGGTAATGCTGCCCTCATCCTCATCTTCATCCTTTTTCATATAACTCCTGGATAGATCTTGCCATTTGATTGGCTGTTTGCCATTGATCATTCGTCCCATCTTACTCTTATGTCATCATTCGTGCAATTGTGGCTCCATTTACCATGCAATCTTGGATTCATACCATTTGCTCCATTGCACGCATGCCAAGAGCCCAGCACACTACACATGTAAAATGCTTTTGCAGCGTGTGTGCAACAACTAGCTAGCGTAAAGCGCTCAGTGAGCACTCTCTTGATCTCAGATCTCACACATTCTTTCTTGTTTCCAAATTCATAAAGCACATCAAATGACAAGGATCTATTTTAGGTGTTATATAGAACAAATAATAGATGTTTTTCATTCGTGCAATGGACAGAATCTTTCACCTCATAAAATATTCTGTCCATTACACTCATAAACATTCATTATCTATATAATACCTTCCTCTTTTTCTCCTTCTTTATCATTTTTTGTTTATAATTGTATTTGGTTTGCTTTTCATCAGTATCTTTCCTCTTTCTCTCTTTTCCAATCCATCTCTGTAGCATTCCTTGATAGCATCCTATTCATTTTTTTTCCCAAAAAAAGCTCTTCAAGAATCATGTGTGACTTGCAGTGATCAGTGACATTCTCATACTGATCTCTTGTATATATCAATCATACCATTGTGTAATCAACAAATGAATAAAATCAATGATTTTTGTAGCTTTTGAAAGTATGTGGAAAAATGCATTTTTGAATGCTTTTTGGTCTGTGTTTATTACAAATGTATAGCAGTACTCTCAGTCATTGCCATTGTAATGAGAGTGCAGGTTATAGAGTAATTTGAAAACTATATCTTGTTCACTCAGTTATGATGTTGCTTAGCTTGGCTGTGGAAGATAGAAGTAAAAGAGTGATGGTGTTTGTGTTGCAGGTGTCTCTTGTTATAGAGCGTGTGATCGGCTCCCTTGGCAATATCCGGGTTACCTACAACACAGTGGCTTACACCGCCACACCGGGTAGTGATTACACAGCCGTCACCGACGGTGCCGTGGTGCTGACCAGTACCGAGCAGAGTGAGACCATTGTTGTGCCATTGCTTGAGGACCCAGAGCCGGAGCTCGATAAGATCTTCTTTGTGAACATCACGGGGGTGCAACTCTTGCCGCTGGGCAGCGAACAAGGTAGGCTATGGCAAAGTATGCCGCAATGGAGACCTCCAATGATTGTGCAGCATGCTGCTCATAGCTGAAAGGATTAAGGTTTTCATCCCAAGGAATATAGATAGCAACTGGGAGTACCATATTCCTCAGTGTTTTACTTTTTACTCTTCTTGAACACAAGAGCTAGTTGTCTATCAATCTAAGTAGTGTCAAGTTTATCTTGCTCTCTCCTCAAAGTATTTTATGGTCAACAAAAGAAAATACCCTTCTTCAGTTGTTAGCGGTATGCAATTGGAAAATCTTTCATTGCTTATGGGAAGTCAGGTACAGTTTGTATGTCACCCAATATATTTACATACGGTGTATGCCATATATTTAGCAAGTCTGATTTTTTGCAAATCTGGACTTCCTGACCATATTCTCACATAACCCCCATTTTGAAGCAGCTACATTGGCTCCCTGTTCAGTCAGGTATAGTTTTTAAGATACTGTTACTGACTTATCGGTGCTGGCATTCAATGGCACCAGAATATCTCAGTAAGTTCTTGGTAAGGTACGCTCCCTCTCGTAATCTAAGATCAACTCAGAAAAATCTTTTCCAATGTCCTGCTATCACAACAAAGTTTTATGGTGAACGATATTTTGCTCATGCTGCTCCCATACTGTGGAACACTGTTCCGTGTTATATTAAAGAAGCTCCCACAGTGTTAAAGTTTGAAACTGCTCTCAAGACATTTCTGTTTAAAAAGTATTATGAATGAGTTTGGTTTTGCATCTACACTTGTATGGTACATACATTGTACAGTACATTTCCTCTTTCTACTTTCATCCCTCTCCCTTAAAGCGCGTAGAGACACTACGGTAGTGATATGCGCTATATAAGCACTGTGATATATATATATATATATATATATATATATATATATATATATATATATATATATATATATATATATATATATATATATATATATATATATATATATATATATATATATATATATATATATATATATATATATATATATATATATATATATATATATATATATATATATATATATTATATATATATATATATATATATATATTATATATATATATATATATATATATATATATATATATATATATATATATATATATATATATATATATATATATATATATATATAATTGCGAGTGGATCAATCCACGATCATGAAGTATAAGTGATGAACAGAGAAATGTATGTTTGCATGTCACATACTTTTTGAGATCAGAGTTATTATTTTTCCTTTTCATCCAAATCATGACTTGAACCCGATTCACAAAGTTCACAAAAAACAAAATCCTTGCATAATATATGCCGTATATAGTAGGCTAGGTGTCATTTTTTTGGCATACAGCTATAGCTGAAAATATCAGCAATGTATAATGGTATCAGTACCAAGAGGTAATGAGATGCAGAGTGCTTCACAGGGAAAGACCTTTTGATGTATGCGCACATGATAAACTGTGTGTACACATTACTCATCACAATCACATTTCCATATGAATATGACAGTTCTGATATCAATGAAGATTATATTTCATAATTTTGCTGCACCATTACAACAATTTGTGTGGACAAGATTGCATTCCCCTTTTCCAAAGAACTTGATAAATTATGGAAAGAGTTGGGGTAAAATAAAGGTTACATTTTGAGCACGTATTCTTTTCTCCAGGCACCAGCCCACGACTGAGCATGCTGTACTCCACTGCAGAGGTTACCATAGGGGGTAGCAATGATCCTTACGGGGTACTTAGCATCAGCCCTGCCATGGTGGATGCGACCGAGGGAGACGGGTCCAGCAAGACGCTCACTTTCACTGTGGAAAGAACAGGTTTGTGGCACATGGAATAGACCAGGTTTCATGAGTATATTCAGACTGTTGACTGTTGACTGTTGAATGTTCTGCCCCTTCAACCCTGCAACAAGCTCAGTATTTGTCACAGTGTTGAATAGTTTCCTGCGAGCTGTGTTTTATATCTTGAATATCAAATATTTGTCACAGTATATAATAGTTTCCTGCAAGCTATGTTTTATATCTTGAAAATCAAATCACATTTAGGATGCTGTGTGCTTATTTTGAAAATTATTAAGTAGTGAAAGAATCTTTCTCTTTTAGAGTAATGCCAAAAGTATTGATGGAAAGACAGATTTAATGGATCATCTTTGAGCAACACAAGATAGAAATGTATCTTCCTCTCATGAACCTACCGTCTTTTCTGTAAATCCCTTGGACTAGGTGGTTCTTACGGTACGATCCGCGTCAAGGCGCGAACTGTCGGTGGTGGCGAGTCGTGGCAGGCATCCTTGGTAGGCATGCCATCCAACGTTTCCAACACCATCAGTCAAGCGCTTGCTAACTCCATGGATCAAAATTCAGCCGAAGTGGACAGTGACTACCAGCTCCTTGAGGAAGATCTAATATTTAATGTAAGAGTCATGTTACGCAGTCCTGAAATTACAACCTGGCAGAAAATATAACTTGGCAGAAAATATAACAGTCATTGTGGCATAACCTGGCAGAAAATATAACAGTCATTGTGGTATAACCTGGCAGAAAATATAACAGTCATTGTGAAGAGCATATTCATATAGCACTAAGATGTATTCTATTTTTTTGAGGAAGGGAGATGCCTGAAAGTCTTTGTCAAATACAACTATTTCTCTTGTTTTGAAAGGTAACAAAAAGTTGATATAGGAAAACAATAATGAAAACATTGGGAGGTGATTACAGTGGTATTTGACAGACACTTGTTTCTACTGAGAGATGTACCATTGATGTCATATTGATAACACACTTTCAAGTTCGATTAAGTTCATACATGTAATTCTATGTGGCTACACGAAAAATCCTAGTTTTTGTCATTTTCAGTGAAAATATTTGGATTAATACACTAAGCAATGGCAACATCACATGACCAAGAGGGTTTTCATCATCCTAAAATACTAGTACCAGTACATCATTTTCACTGATGTGCTGACATTCTTATACTTTTGTTTCAGTTTGCCAATTCTTCTCCTAGCTCTAAGATATTTATTTTCTTTAAGATTGCTAATTTGCCTCAAGGTAGTCTTCTTTTAAGTTGATTTTCTCTGTATTGCCAAGTGATAATGTTTTTTATTGCTTTTTGTTGTTTTATTTTTCATGGTAGGAGGGAGAGACCAGTGCCAATGTGTACCTGACAGTGAACAGTGATGACCTCCCTGAACCCAACGAACTCTTCTTCATCTACCTGACTGACCCCCAGGGTGGGGCACGCATAGCCCAGGGAGAGAGTGATGAGGGACTCAAGGTACAGTGTAGAAGCTAAGCTCTTCATGACACTTTGTCAGTCAACTTTGTCATTTTGTTGTTGCTGTTCTTGTAGCTTGAGTGCCTATATCAACAAAATCTGGTAGTTAATCAAACGTTTTGCAGCTGTGACAGTGTGAGAGATCAAATTTCATTGTAAGTGTGAGTTCCATTGATTCATGTATGTGTTCGTTATAGATGTTTGGTTTTACAGTGCCAGTAAACCCATAAAGAGGTGCTTTTGCTGCATATATTTTGATTTAAGAAGAAGAAAGAGTTGTATATGTTCTGTCAGGTATTCTGTGTATTAAAGGAGATAAGGACTTGATGTTGGGGTATTGCATGCGAATTTTAAAGTAGCTGAGATGAAAAAAAAAATATTGGCAACAGACTACAGATGTTTTGTATTTGTGTACGCATATATCCAAAGATTGTTCTGGTATTTGACATGTTGAATCCCTTGGATTAATTGAGCAAATGCAATTCATGATTTTTATTTTATTATAAGTAGGCATCACATGTATTGATTTTCTGAGTACAAGAAGTGCCCACTGGATAAAATGCTGTCTGCCCTGAGATTTATGATGCACTGACCAATTACTCTTCATCATGCATACTCTTCATTGTTTGTGCTTCACCTCCAATTTATGTCGTTTGTGTATTTGATTCATCTATTTGTTGGCAGTAATTCTATTTCTGAATCTGTGCTTTCACAGGGTTTCACAGAGATCACCATCCTGGGCAATGATAACTACAATGGAATCATCGGGTTTGACACCGCCTCTCTGTATGTGACCGTCTATGAAGACGTCAACCCAACCCTGACTCTCACCTTGGACAGAGGGGATGCCTTCTTTGAGAATGTCACGGTAAGCTTGCCTTGATCCGTTGACGATTAACTAAGGAATGGTAATGGGCCATTTCTACATGTGACCTGAAAGGTACACGGTCCCAGTGGTTTAGTCAAATGGGTACACGTGCGCACAGCGCAAGTTTCCTATAGAGACCTACGTTGTACGCTATCGACTCCTCTTTAGCGCTTACGCTGTGACCCATTTCCGAGGAAGTCCGATCCGCTGTAGTCAGTGGTCCGATCACAGTTCGGCTTATGATTCGGCTGAGGGGGATGACAGCTTTAGCAAACTTCTTTTTTGATGTCATAATAAACAGCACATATGCATGCACCTTGGCATTACTACAGACTGCGTGATGCACAGAGAAGACAACGAAGGCAACGTTACTTAGCAACACCTGCGCACTTTACTCCTGATGACAGCTCAACTTCGGCAATCTTTGTATCAATGCTAACGGGGATCGACAGTATCATCAACAGCGCCCTTTACACTACCGGGACTATGCGCCTTTAAGAACATGGTCTTGTAAAGTTTTGCACATTAAATGGGATAACAAGAGAGAGGGAAGAAGGACAAAGGAAAGGAGAGAGAGGGAGAGGAGGATAGATAGAATTAAAAAGTACCTCTGTATGTGAATATCGTGCATTAGCATTTATTGTCTTTGTCTTCTTCTTCTTCCACACAGGTCCACTGGAGGGCCACCTACAGCAGCTCCGGCGACATCTCAAATGATGTTGACCTCTTTGACCAGCTGGTAGAGGTCATGGGTCAGGTCACTTGTCCCGGCGAGCAGCGCTACTGCTCTCTGCCCATCGTCCTCCAAGATGACGAGGAGCCGGAGTTTGCCCAGTCCTTCCTGGTGGAGCTGACGGCCGTGGGCCAGGGGGCCAGTCTGGACACCGCCCGGCAGGTGGCCAACGTCACCATGGCAGACAGCGACTATCCCAATGGGCTCCTCCAGTTTTCTCTGGAGTCGAGGTAAAAGGGCGTCGAGGGGGAAATATATTCTGGTTTCACATGTTGGGATGATGATGATGAATTTTGTGATCATGATGACGATGATAACAAATGACGATGATGATGATGATATTCTGGTTCAAAATTTTGGGATGATAATGATGATAATGATGATGATATCATAATGATGACAATGATGACGTTGATGACGATGATGATGACAGTGATGATATCATCTTGTCTACCCAGGGTAGCCTCCTTGAAGTTGGCATTGCCCTTCCAGAGCTCCCTGCCATAATTGTCATCATCCCAGTATTGCCAGGTTTCCACTTTTATTCCTGTTAGAAAAAAAGAGGTTTACACCAGGCAGGATTTAAACACAAGATCTTTGTGTGAGACATACTTGGCTCACATGTGAAGTAATATGAGTCATCACCATTCATGTGCCTCTTTCATTGGCAACAATTAGATGCAAATATATTGATGAAAAGTGGTAGATTTTTATTCCAGTTTTCTGATCTTTGCCAAGAAAATATATAGATTTACAGTGTAACTACAATATACCTGTTGCTGTGTTATTACATCACTTGAATTGGGAACTATATTACACTACCTGTGTATTTATATTGCATCCACTCCACATATTTCAATTTAAAGAAGTGCAATTCTGAGATGTTTACGATTGTCCCTACCCAGATTCCAAGCGGTTGAGACCGGCACCACAGAAGTGACAGTGACTGTAGAGAGGGTGGGAGGTACCTCCAGAGAGGTGCGAGTTGGCTGGACCACCAGCCAGCTGCAAGCTCCATCCAGGGTGGCTGGGGTCACATTCTACCCAGCCATAGGAGGGGCGGAGTTTTCAACAGAGAGGGCCACATTAGTCTTTGCTCCAGGCCAGGTATTTTCATCAATTTTTTTTAAAGGTTTTAAATAATTGTGTTATGTCGTTAGGGCAAAGTTTTTGTATCCATGTATCTGTATACCATAAGCATTTAGTAACTTGCTAGGATGAATGGTCATTGTTATCGCTATAACCATTTTGATTATTATAGAGTACATGTATTTTGATTATTGTCGATACTTAAATGACACAAGATGCTGCTATTTTGGTCATAAGTGCCCTTAAAGTTTAAGCAATGTATCCTGATGATGTGCTTTTTAATGTGTTATGGCTGCAGCTAATGCAGATATTAGATAATCTTGGAGCACTGTCTATCAAGTCAAGGTTTGTATGGTTTAGAAAGCACTGTCATTACTGTAGTTTCACTCTGTTTTATATACATGTGTGAAGGAGTTGAAGGAGTCAGAAAGCTGAAACGTGTACATGTATTTTTTTTTTTCTCACAGCGACGCCTACCTATCACAATATCCTTAACACCAGACAGTCCACCCTCATCCGCCAACTATCCCAAACAGTTCCAGGTCACTCTTGAGTCAGCAAACAGTGGAGCTACGTAAGTTAGACCTTCCAACTGGCAGCTGCATTTTTCTTTTTGTCACGGCTATGTTGAGTGATATGGATAATTCACAGAGCTTGAGTTTATTAGTCATATCAGCAGTTTCTCTTTGCTGATGCTATAAGAAAATGGAAAGAAGAGGAGGACGAAGTTAGTGGAAGAAATGAACAAATTTAGCGAGACTTTGAAAGTATGTATGAATGCACTCTACTCATGTTAGATCCTCTTTTATAAACACACACACTGGAATGGAATCTCTTTGTGTCAGTTTACCTTATGTAGGATGCTTAAAGGGGCACACTCCTTTCAAGATTGGTATTCAAGCAGAAAAAAAAACCACAACAACATTGCTTTATGATGTTTTACATGTTTGCCTTGGTCAAGTCAAGTCAGTCCATTTGTAAATTTTTCCTCTTCACTGGACAGTGTGGACAGCTCCTACGGTCAGGCCAGTATTGTCATCGTTGAGAGCACGACAGACAGTGATGCATGGGACACATGGTATGACTCCCTGGCCGACACCACAAACTCGGGAATCTACAAGTGAGTTCTCCTTTGTGTTTGGGGGGAATTTTTAATTTTGTATTTCTGGATTTTATTGATCAGAGGAACAAAGGCATGCTCATCTTCACAATTCTCAGTGTACATACATTACAAAACAAATTCTTGATATCAGTAGAAATAAAAATGTCTGATCCATTTTTTCTTTTAATGCTACACCATGTGTAACAATCAATGCAATTTAAAATCACACTCTTAAGAATCTAGGGAAAGAAAGAATATCATTGATGAATGTACAAAAGACACCAAAAAGCAACATACATTGTAGAAAAAAAAAATGAATTTGAAGGAAATATTTGTAACACTGCATTCAGGCCAGTTATATGTGCATTACATAATGTGTTGTACTGCATTCTTTGCACCTATATGCTTTGTATCTTTTTATGCATACAACCATAAAGCACATACATGTATACTGGGGTACATATTGATGTTTAGGCATACAAATACCAATATTTTTGTATTGTTGTTTTTGAAATTAAAACTTTTTCTTTTTGTCAAAATGAACTGCATGTTCTCTGTCTTCATAGCATTCTGCCCTTGTCATTGCAGTTCCGACTTTAAGAAATGTAGTGGCAGTCACTTATGTCACCAAGGAAACAATCACCCTCAAAGGAGATATATATATTCCTTTCCTCTGATCCCGTACAGTGTTCTCCAGAGTCTCTCGGAACGTGTGAGGCAGGAGCAGAGCAAGGATCAGTTGTCTGTGCTGACAGACACCCTCAACAACCTGGTAGCTGAGGGCTACCAGCGACGGTGAGCATCCATCAAAACACACTTAGATTTAGCAGATGCACAGTGTTGAAATATTCCTCTACAGTCAAAATATGTCAAAAACATCACAGAGTGTTGTGGTCTTTGTCATCCAGCGATGCCTGCACCAAAACTTTTAAAAACTCATTATTTTTTAATGGACTGTCTGATTTTCGCCAAACTTTCACTGATGTGTTCTACTAATATATCTGCATTCACTCAATCCACCTGTGTATTTGTTTTACATTCTCTTTTAGATTTATAAGAACCACTACCACACATTATTTCTGTTTATTCATGTATTCTTTTGTGTCTTTACAGTCTACCCAATGACATCCAGTCCCAAATGATGGATATATACTGCCAGCTGATGTCCCCTACTCGCACCGACAGCCGCGGGGCCTACAGCCTGGCGGAGTCCTTCATGGCTTTCTCCTACACCCTGGTGACGGGATCTGCATGCGAGACTGCGGAGCCCAGGGTCATGGAGTGCGACCTAGCCAAGATGGAGGTGGCAAGATGGCTGCCGCCCATTATCAATGGACATCGCTTTGACGGAAAGTAAGTTTACTTCAGAGCATGCAGATTCTTGGTCTATGGGGTTGAAGGCAAGCAGCTTTTGCAGAAATTGTATTCATGTTATTGGTTCACATATGTTTTGTGTTCATCAGTGATAGAGAGAGTTGAAAATATTGTAATCATCTAATTCTGTTTGCGCTATTCATATCACTAAAGAGACAAATGCAAAACTGAGGCTGATTCACATCTTGTAGAACAGTGCCATAAAATCTGTTGTTGTTCAGCTGGAATTGAAATGAGAATATACATAGAGTGGCACAAAGAAGAGGAATATGTTTTTGGTTGTTTGGCCTCTTCCATTCAGCAGATACATTGTACCATTCAAGTAAGGAATGGTATGTCAAATTCCTATGACATTTTGAAAATGTATAAACCCTATATGTTGTATGTTGGCACATGCGCATACCAAACAGGGTGATATGGGAAAGAAGCAACAATGCTACAGAGGCTACTTGTATTCAAAGCCTAGCCTAGTATAATGCATTTTTCTTTCCTAGTGTATTTCAACTTCCATGATATTTAGAATAAAAGCATGGTTTGCTTCAATATTCTTTCTTCTTCTTTTTTTTTCAGGGGGAACAATTTCTTCGTCCTGCCACCCGATCTGCTGCCCGAAAGCAGCTCCAATCAGCGCTGTGAAGATGTTCACTTCATAGAATACAGCAGCCAGCAGTGGTTCATTGGCTCGCAACAGGTGCAGACACTCAACGGTCAGGTAAGATGCCACTCGGCTCTTTGCATTACACTCGACGACAAGCGATGATTATGGTAAGCGCCGATAATAATAATTTGCAATAGCAACTTAGATCATGGTCCAACATGAATTTTATGGATTTTATAAAATGCTTTGTGATTATCATACATTTGTACATACATACTGTGGAATCAGTTGCCTCAAACTATCCAGTACATTTTGAATGTTGACTCCTTTGAAGTTGCCCTCAAGACTCACTTGTGTATAACTGCTTTCCAGTAGAATTGTATACATTATGGTGTTTTTTTTTTTCATCATTATTGTTCCATTTACTTTCAGATATGTGTGGAAAGGGTGGTATTGGTGGTTAGATTGATGGATTGACTTCATGCCATAATTTCCAAAGTGTATTGCAAGATGTGTGGGTGAAAATGCGCATCAAGTATTAATAAGTTCCATCCATTCTCTGGATGCAGGTGCTCTCAGTTGGAATCAGGGGCGCGGAGACCAACTTCACCAGTCTGGCCACCCCGGTGCGCTACCGCATCTACACCAGCGACTCGCGGGTCACGCCCCTGGGAGCCACCTGCGTCCTGTACAACGGCCCGTCCAGACAGTGGCTGCCCACTCTCTGCAGCGTGGTGGTGAGTTTGACCGACCCATTTCACTGCCTGTTGGTTTGGGGGGGGGGGGGGCAGAGTGTGGGGTATCAGTGCTAAGATCAGTTGAACACTGTGATGTGCCATTTGATTTGTTTTTATCCTTGTAGCATAAAGAAGTGATAGATATATACAATGTATACTCTGATCTTAATTAGCTGCAAATGTGCAGATGTAGGTTTTGTTGTCGTTGTTCTTGTTGTTAAGCAATTTTATTCTCAGCAAAACGCTAATCATTTTCATGTCAACAGAAAGTAGAGACAAAACTTCAATGTAGAGTGTAAGTCATGGCATTAGTCACTAAGGCTCCGTAGCACATTTCTGCTTCTCTTGACGGAAAAATATACAAGCCTCCCTTATTTGACATTTTTTGTTGCCCACTTAGAGGCATGTGACACACAAGTACTGTGTCTTCCTGAAATCTCTTTGAAATCATCCTGATTTTAACATGTGGATGTTTGCAGTGTGTTTGTAAACTAATGATTATTCTCAAGTTATATATTTTTGTGTGTGTCTAACTGACATTAATAGCATGAATCAGACACACATTTTAGGTTTCTGTTTTTTGAAAATCCTTTATAAATCCGCAGTCGGACAGTCGCGACTACGTGGAGTGCTCCTGCAACCATCTATCTGAGTATGCGGCAGAGGCGCAAACGGATAACTTGGTTGGCTACAATGAATACGTCTTTGCTTCCTGCTTCATATGCATAGTAAGCATCTTGTTATCGTGATTATTAATACCTTGGTGGCATGCTGTATTCTATTAGTATGATATTTTGCCAATCTGGACCTATATACATGAAAAGGCAATTGCATGAGTGGTTAAATGCATGGTGTAAGACCCCAGTGACCTAATAAAAATTAAGTTTATCTCTTTTTTTTTCTTTTTTTTTTAAGGGAAAATGAGCAATTTCCAACTTCGAAACACTATTCCTTGCATTCTTCTATTACAGGCAATATTTTGGCTAGTTGATTATCTTATGTGACTACTCATTGACTCCCACAATTTCATAAAACTTGTAGCTTATACAGAATGTGGACAGCATGCAATTTCATGTGGCATGTGTTTATGATTGCATTTGAGCCCAATGGTTTGATGCATCCAGCATTTGACTGTAAAGTACCGTAATAAAAGTTTCGTCTGAATCCAGTTTCTCAAAGTATACTTATACTTAAAAAGATTGCCACATACTGCAATCACTGTGTACTTGCAAGGAGCTAGGCAACCTCCATATTCAGTAGTGAGTGCCCACTTTGTTACTGTGGTTACCAGCAAGTGTTGTGACTTAAAACAATCTCTATGTAAATCTTAGGGCCCTGAGCGTCTGTGATATTCTCCCCTTTTTTCGCCGTGTTCCAAGGTACCCCTGAACCCAATTTCACGAAGCATACTAATACAAGATATACATATTAGATTGCAATATACAATGGTCATTGTCTTGCTCTGTAGAGGCTAGGCAACCCCCACACTTAGTAGTGAGTATCTAAGTTGTTACAGTGGTTATGCGCAAGCATTTAAAACAATCTTTTGGTGAATCTTGAGCCCTGACGTTCCATGATATTCTCTCCTCTTTGCTGCGTTCCAGGGTGGTCTCTTGTTGGCTCTCATTGCACACCAGTTCTGTACGGTTCAGTGCATGTTTGCAGCCAAGCTCATACTCCACATGTGCTTTGCATGCATGGCCCTGCAGGTAAGTACAATGAAACATTATCAGCATATGAAGATAGATAGATAGATAGATAGATAGATAGATAGATAGATAGATAGATAGATAGATAGATAGATAGATAGATAGATAGATAGATAGATAGATAGATAGATAGATAGATAGATAGATAGATAGATAGATAGATAGATAGATAGATGTAGATAGATACAAGTTGTAGATAGATAGATACATTTATGTAGATAGGTAGGTAGATAGATAATATTGTAGATTTGTAGATGGATAGATAGATAGATAGATAGGTAGATAATAGATATTGTAGATGGAAAGGTAGATAGATAGATAGATAGATAGGTAGATAGATAAGATACATACACTGTAGATAGATACATTGTAGATGTAGATAGATTGATAGGCAGATGAATAAATAGTAAGAAAAATGGACAGACAGATAGATAGATGAACAGATTGATGAATTGACTAAACCTAGATGCATGATCATCTGAAAATGGTCTTGTCTATCTACTCATATCATTTTTGGGAGAGTGTGGTAGTAGTAGTGTGGAAAAAGCTTTGACACTTTCCCTGTCTCTGGATTTGCTCCATGCTGTGTTCCTGGTGTGAAATGAACTTTTTGACTCTTCTTCTGCTATTATAATGTGCTTCAGAGGTCAGTCTAAAAGTTGAAAAAAAAGAAGAAGCTTAATCAGCAAAATTTTCTTGATTCTCGTGAATAGAAAGGTAAAGATTGGCAATGAAGAGGAAGAATTTGGACTTTTCAAAATAATAATTCTTGAATAAAGTGCTGTAGCAGAAGTTTAGGTATTTTTATTCATTTTAATGTGTGCTACCACATGTAGTTTGAAACTTTGAATCACATGCATGCCACATCAACGCTGATTACATTTCCCTCTATATAAAGTCTGCATTGTGCTAGTTGCATTGATACTAATTGCTAAACATTGTATCGTATGCAGATTGTATTCGTCGTCTCGGCCTACATCAGTAACCGGGTCGGTGTGGAGGCCTGTGCCGCCATAGGTGTGCTGATGCACTTCTTCTTCCTCGCCCAGTTCACTTGGATGCTGATGCAGGTGAGCATCTGTCTTTTTCCACCACTAAACCTCCATCCTCCTTGCCCCCCCCCCCCCAATCTCTTTATAATTGAAGATTGCTCTTTTCCATGGTATCCGGTATATAGAGGAAAGGCTCTTTTTGATGCAGTGTTGGAGGCAGTATGTACTTCACTCTTCATATGTAAGGATCTTTCAAAAATATATGTGCCTATAGAAGTTGTCAAATGACAAATTTTATGCAAAATACTCACTTAAAGATATTTGATTTGTATATTAGAAGGATATGAAACCAACTGCAATTGACTTGTCAGTGCAAATATAGGATTGTATCAAACAAACTCATAAAATTCATGGCATTTTGTCAGTGAAAGGCACAAGTCCTTTCTATCAGCAATTTGTGTATTTATGATCATTTGATACATTTTGTTTTGGATTTAGAGAATACCATAGATATCAAGCAACAGATGATGGCCTCCTGTATTTTTCAAGTCCAGTCATCAAGATTATCACATGATGAAATGCATTTTATGAATGTATTACGTCATGCTGTTATATGCTATTACATAGTGTACCTACTGTATGTGGGAATTTTCTCTGTACTTGATATGTTTGTATTGTGTTTCAAAGTACATTGTATGTTTATGTAGTTTTGTTTTTGTTTTTGTTTTGTTTTTGTTTGTTTGTTTGTTTGGATTTTTTTTTTTTTTTGGGGGGGGGGGGAGGTGGAAAAGCATTGAAATAAATTCAAATCAATCAAATTAAATGTAGCCTGCAAGAGTGCATTAAAGTTTAAATTGTTATGTATTGCTACTCTGCTCATCATTCATTTTGTGTCTTTCCTGTGCAGAGAATTTGAAATGTACTCTTCTCCTAAAAAAGATAGGGAAGTCACTGACCCTCTCTGCTTAATGTCTCCATCTTTTGCAGTCCATCAACTTCTGGAAGGTGTTTGTGCTGAATGACGAACACACAGACAGGTTCTACGTCCTCTTCTTCGTTCTGGGATGGAGTAAGTTTAATCCTTTGAATTCCACCTTAATCCAAAGTATTTGCATTCTGTTTTGTTATGACCAACAACTATATAACCTTTTTTTTTTCATGGCTCTGTGATAGATAAACAAAAAAGATTCTCTTTTCAGAGGGCGTGCTACCATTGATAGCTACTCAGTGCTGCTGGTTCTGTAGATATAGTGTGCATACTGTTGTGTTGTGTTTACAGCAGAGATCAGAATCTCATTCACCATGACATTGTCTTTTTAAGTAGCTTCTCTTTTCAATAGCATCATGTTGCACACCACTTTTTAGAAGACACAATACGCAGCTACTGATATTGACATAGCTAATAATTTCACATTCATCATTTTCAAGGCTGATTAATGATTATTGCAACGAACGTTTTATCTCTTCCCGCTTCCAGCCCTTCCGGTTGTCGTCATCGTAGTCTATGTGGTGGTGGCGTACGCCGGTCTTCAGTGGGACTTCATTCTGGAGGACGGAGGAAACCCTGTGCTGTCTATGTATGGCGATGTGCACAGCAACGGCGACATGTAAGGCATCTATTCATGAGGGGAGAGGTGGGAGGGAGGAGGAGGGGGCATCCCTTTCTGGTTGAATTCTTTCATCATCCAACCCCCCCCCCCCCCCCCCCAAATGATACCACATTGACTTCTTTGATAATAATACCTGCACTGACAACAGCATTGCATAGTCTGTTTTATGCAAACTCTACTGACTATTTTTTGACATAGCAATGAATGGTAAGGTACATATCAGTGTCTATTGTTCAGCTCAGGTGTTACAGGAGGATGATGTCACAGCTGCAATATGAATAAAGATGATCTTGAGGATTTTGCAGAGGTTGGGCATAAAGTGCAGAAAAGTTAAGAAAAAATGTTTAAAGATATGTGATGCATATTTTCATAAAGTATTTAGTGATTTGGTTATGTACAGACCCAAAGGCATCACTAGAGGTCAACATACATTTGGATTTCCAGGACCTTTAAAATCACTCACATCTCTCTTTATAGTGCACATAGAATAGCATCTTTTTCTATTGGAAAATGTTACTGCCCATGATTGAAAACAAATTGACCCATGCCTACCCCAGTCAGGCATAACATTAAATCAAATAATCAGTTGATAATTTGATCATTTAACCATTTGATCTGTTTCGTCCTGGTAGCTGCTTCATGCCAAATGGATATGCCGCCCTTGTTGCTGCCATGGCGCCTGCCGCTTTGTGTCTCCTTGGGGTGCTGGTAGTCTTGATTCAAGCCTACCAAGTCAAGCCACAGTGGAAGAGATATGACGACATCTACATGGGCAGCTACAACACCACAGGTATGTTGCATTATGAAGTAATGGATGATCGTTGTATTGCAAACATGATAAGGAATTATTAGATAATCTGATATTCTGCCTCAAACTTTGGAGCATATTACTGTACTTGTTTGAAGATTGTAAACTCTATATTGCGTTCAAAGGTATGTTATCGTTTGTAGCGATTCTTTGAGCAATGTGTTGTTTCTGTCTATAGAGTAAAGATGTTTCAGGAATTCTAAAGTAAATGCTTGTGGTTTAGGGTCCCTGTAGCATTCTACTGTTCCTGTTATTGAAGTATAGAAACATACTTGTGTTCAAGATACAAACTTGCAATTAAATTTTCTGAGAGTATAGGATTCTGTAGGGTAGAAGAATCTGCTGATGTTTCAGAGTGACTTTCTATGATTTAAGGTCCTTCAGACATTTCACTGTTCCTGTTGATAGGGCATAAGATTTCTCTGGCCTGGAGTGCACACGAGTCAAAGTGCAGGGTTTTCAGGCATGATATTCTGTAGATTAAATCTGATTCCGTATTATTTTTTTTTTCTTCTCAATTTTCTACACATTTTGTTATTTCCATGTGTTAATATCACTCAAAAATGTCGATTTCCAATTTTTTTTTAAAACAACCCCAATATCGTCCCTGGTTTTGAAATCATTATACTGTTCCTGGTAACAAAAAATAATATCCTGCTGGTTTTCCAAAATGAATTTTAGGACTGTAGAATACATCCCCCCCCCCAAAAAAAAAAAACAACAACAACAACAACAACAACAAAACAAAACTAGCAACTACAGATCTTAAGAAAATTAATTTAACTTCTTTTTTCTGTTAACAATGGACAAGATCTTGCCAGTGTTCATGTTACTGTTCTCATTGAGTGTTTTGGAGTAAATGTTAGCAATGGAGAACTCTGAGAGTCATTTTTTCTGTTTGTGTTCACAGAGTATAAGATCCTGTTAGTGTTTTGGTTCCTGATCTCCATGACATGGCTGTGGGGAGGTCTTCACATGGCCTACAGTCAGCTGTGGCAGCTTATTCTCTTCTGCATCTTTAACATAGCCCAGGTAAAGTGAAGGTACTCTCTGCACTGACTGTCAGAGAATAGTGCAAATGGTCTACTAAGAATACGTGATGTGACTTGAAAACTAGTATGATATGAAATACTCATGTAACGTTCATTGAAGATTACCAAAGGAACACTTTCTACTTGAAATACATCTCTCTCATATGTTTTGTGTCAAGGGAATCTTCTAGATACATCTTTTCTTCTTTAACCTGTGATGTGTCATGGCACTTTGCTTATAGCTAAAATAACGTGCCAAGCTTTATCATAAGCACTTAGCAATTCATCCACACTTGACTTAGTCTTGTAAGCAAGCCCACTCAGATGTAGCAATGTGCCTCAGTCCAACAGGAAGGGCATAGGGAGTACATGTATTTGTTGACAATTAGTTTCCAGATATCTGTGCCAAAACACACACACACATGCACAAAAACACACAAACAGTAAGTATTGATCCTAATTTGATGTGTTTACACAAGACAAGATGCCCCAAACATTACTCGCAGAATATGATAGACCAGTCCTCACACATACACACAGACACACACAACACACACTCTCACAAATCACAAATGTTAATCAACAAGTAGCATGGAAGAATCATGCTGTGTTGAATAAAGACTTGTCATCAGCTGACGCCTGCTCCCCACCCTGTCCCATCCCATAGGGCCTCTACGCCGTTCTCTTCTACACCGTGCTGCGGCACCAGCTGTGCCGCAACCCGTCCCGCGGCAACTACACCCTGAACGCTTACGACAACACGGGCCTGCTGCTGGACAACCACAACACTACCTACTCCTCCCAGAACCTGATGGCCCAGCTGCCCCCTGAGAAGAGCTCCAAGGGCACACTGACCAAGGCTGAGGCCCAGGAGATGATCGACCGGGCCCTGAGTCAACTCAGCCAGCATGGCGAGGTAAGAAATACTAATACAGTGCACTCCCATCGTAACAAACAAGTTAAACAAAATATTTGCTACGTCGAGTAAAAATTCGAGTCCCAAAATTATCATCTATACTTTACTGTTCGTGTGCAAAATTTTGATGTAACAAAAAAAACTGTTCGTCCCAAGGACGTAGGTTTAACGGAAGTCACCTGTGTTGACTATGGTCTTAATTACCCAGGATGCGCTCTTCTGAAGCAAGACATGCTTTGCATGATGTACAATTTTTAACTTCAGGTTCAGCAATATGAAATTCCAGTGCATTATTTTCAGCACATTAATGAGTCATAAGTAAAACTAAACGTGAGTGTGTTTTCATACCTGTTGCAGTTTGTGTTTGTAATCTTTTATTTGCAAATGTGCGTTTGTTAATCCAAACTGACTTTCATTTCTCCTGACCCACCTCAGCTGGACGGCTGGGATCGGCAGTCGGTACACAGCCACCACAGCGTCCTCATGCCTGCCAAAGCCCCATCCATGCAGGGTAGCAATCTCTATGCACCAGCCCCATTCCAGGACGTCAGCCCCGCCCCTCAACTCCCGCCCACTCGCCTGCACCCCTCCCCACCGCTTCCCCCACCTCCGCCGCCAGAGCCGGAGCCTCTCCAAGACGACGACACGGAATCGCAGGACTTCGATGACCTCATCTTCGCGCTGAAGACGGGCGGAGCGTACACCATAACGGATGCCCCGGAGCGGCCGAGGTCGCGTGTGTCCAGCGCCCCGCCTCCCCAGAACCAGACGTGGCAGGATCCAGAACAAATCTCACCCATCATGAGCCGATCCCCCGAGAGTGAGGATCACTACCAGATGAGGCGGATCAACATCGCCGATACCCATCTATGATTGTCTCCCTACCTACAAGCAGACTTCAGTGCTGCTTATCTCATTCAAAAACCAAAGAGGTGCAAAGTCTTGAAGGAGACTATCTCTTTAGAAGCAATAAAAAAAATGTCTTATTTTCCGTAACATATAATAAAGAACTGTAGAAAAATATGGCAAACAAGAGTCTGAAAGTGGAATGGGAATAAACAGCAATTTCCTATGTCACATGGTTAGCATATAGTCAGTGCTTCCAGTAACTGTCTTACAGAGATGCTGCCATTTAAATGTAGTACATGAATGTTGAATAGATAAAGCAGCACTGTATGAATTTGGAATAAATTTCATATTCAATAGAATGACATTATTAATAGTCAGCATAGATTGTCAATTCACTGCACACAAAGATCACTTAAAAGCACATGGATTCATTCATGCGTGGCAAAAATGTATATCTGAATTTACGATTCCGTTCAAATATTTACCTGTAGTGCCATTGTTGGTCTCTACCTGAAAGCAACATGACAGCGTTTATCAGGAAAAGAATTCATGAAGTGATTATGTACTTCTTGAAGCTCTCCTTTAATCAAAGACTTTTTAAATAAGAACTGAACAGCTTCGCTTTTCTGACAATTGTTAATCATTGGTGTCATTTTTTTCCTGCAGTTATTAAGTAGCTTTGGGCAGGAGGCGTGGAAGTTTGTGTCATGTCTTGTATCATCAGGACAAACGTGATTATTTTCTTGCCGATAATTACAAATAAATGTGTATCAAATTGATTTGATGATGGTGCGAGGCATAGTGGTCTAGTTATAGCCAATTGTACAAGTTACTTCGTATGTTGTCAACGCAAGAGAGTGTGCATTAGACTCTGTGATATATCACCCTCTATTGAATTATTACAAAGAGTGTGACTATGAACACATTTGTTGACACTTTAGAATTGGACTGAAAGCTGAAATTATGATGTAAAGTTTGATAGATGTGATGTTTCTAGATCATGTACTCCATGCTGTTCATTAGAAAGTTGTAAGGTAATTATCAGGTCACTGCAAACTTATTGCTGGGAATTTAGTCATAAATTCATGCAACAGTGACATTTATGTCATTGTACAAAACTACATACATGTTCATATATTCAGTATTGATGGAATAGTGGATCATACTACAACATGTAAGTGCCTCATTTAGATATAAAAGCAATTTTTTTTTTTCTGACATGTTATGTATGCCAAATATCATTGGCACCATTATGTTTTTAAAAGAATTGCAATTGAAAAAAAAAATGTAACTGTGGAAGACAAATGCAAACTGATACAAAACATGTCATGCAAAAAAGCAGCAGGAAATACTGATAAACGTGAATGAGTGATGTGTGTAATTCAGTGTAGTCTTTATTTTTAATGAAGTTGATTCATTCGTACTTTGCTGTGTCGTGTTTCTCTGTCTTGTCACATGCTAGATTGCTATTACATGTATGTAGAGATGAGGTTTCTTTGTGTTTGACTATTGATCTGAGCTGGTTACCTCCTGTGAAAGTACTTACTCTGTAAAACCTTGCTTAAGGGATACTGAAATCATGAAAAGAGATTACAGACCTTCATTTCTAAATTGCTTGAAATTATGACTGAAGATCAATTATGTAAGCTTCAGGTGTTGCATTTATTACAGTTCACAAGGGGCTGAAAGCGTGTGAATGCAGAAGTTGCGTATGTTATAACCAAGTCCTTCACTTTTGTATTCCGTGGGTAATTGGTTTGAAAGCTACTGTATTTAGTAATTGTCAAATCTGAGAAACAGAAACATCAACCTCAATTTTTGTGTGCTTGAATCCATTCCATTCTTTTTTTTTTCATCTCTCTCTGTTTCCATCTCTGTTTTTTCTGAATAATGTACATATTTATAATTTTAATTTACAGTTCTTGTAAAATAGGTTTCCTCCCACAAGTACACAGAAATGTACATGTCTTGTCATACAATGGGCTGGTCCCATTCCTCAACAACCAACAGAAGTCATACTTTATTTTCTTCATTTCTTACAGCTACAATATATTGGCACCATGGCTGAATTATGTAACTTGTAGCGATGCTTACAGTATGTTGGCAATCATCTCGGTTTTAGACGACTTTAAGAGATGAAATTACTTCTCACTACCAGGCTGAAATATGATCGATGGAAGATGTTTAAGACTACGCACTTGGGCCTTACTGGTCATTTTGGTCGGCTGTCCCACAGCATTTGTGGATGTGCAGCTGCTTCATACTGAATTCTGCCGAGATGGAATTGCTGTACATGCTAGTATTCGCTAGTTCCACTGTGTGATAATATTGCACACTGCCAGTAGGCTTCAATCACAGGGGGGAAAAAATGGATTAAAAACACACTAGAAAAAAGAAACAAAATAGAAATGGCAAAAATTAAACTCTTGAATGCAGATTAACTTGTATGTCACATTCTATTGTTTATGATATGATCATATCATTCATAAAATCAAGTCCTTCTAATTTTGATATTAATAATGCAGTTTAAAATGTGGCTGACTATTTATGAATTTCATGGCATAAGTGTGCAGTACTGTACACAGTTGTCTAACGATTCAAAGAAAACAGAGTTAAAGAGAAAAAAGAGGCTGAGGTTAAAATGCATGGTACATGTATATTCTGAATTACACAATTTGTGTATATTTATTTCAGTAGAAATCATGGTACACAACTTGACATGTTATTACGATCAAACTGGTCCGTCCTTTCAGAGGCAATACTCACACACCTTGATTACACTTTGCATAAGCTATGTCGATGCCTTTTTCTTTAAATTAAAATACAGCAATGTGTTACAGAATGAATGCATGAGAGCTAAAATGTCATAGACTGGTCTATAAATTATTATAGATTCCAATATTAATAAGAATGCCTTTTACAGAAAAAAAAAAATTTGAGTGGAAAACACCTTGATACTGTATAACAAATCCGTATCCAAACTTTGCACCTTGATTCAACTTGAGCTAGTTTATATATTTTGTACTACATTTATAGTCTATCTTTCTATGCCTTCTATTATATCTGTGTGTGCTTTCAATAAAATATACTTACTATATTTGCTTTCCAATATGTTTCAGCTCTTCTGATAGACAACAATTGTAGATAAATACAGTCATTTATTGGATTAGTTTTTAATGTTTTTGTCAACAATCATGGTACTGTAAATACTGCTGCTTGAGTGAAATTATACATGGTTTTTAAACACAAGTATTTAAATCAATGTGATTAAATTTCGAGAGAAAAGAAAAAACTGCTTCTCTAGTCCGTTTGTCCAGTACTGTTTGTGATACAACACACAGTCTAATACCTTATACACATGTAATATGCATGTCAGAGGTATGTTTTGTTTTTTTTGCTGACTTTTATGTTTTAGTCATACCCTTCATTAACTAAGTAAGCATATTGCTTAACAGTAGTGTCAAATGACATTTAGCTTTGCCAAGTAGCAGCAAATCACTGTTGCCTCCTAACTTAGCAATTAAGAAGATGAAGGGGTTTGTATTAACATACTATTTGTCATTTACTCCTTGTTTGAATTTCATAGCCGAACATTCTAAAAATGGAGCAAAACAGTGCTTATTTGCATTATTCATATTCATTGCTACTATGTGTCAGTTATCCAAGGAAGTATCTGAAATTATTCAAATATTCCAAAGACATCCTCATTTTGAACATACACATTGTAAAACCAAACCTCCCAGCTCATCATCAACCCACATATATTTCACTCAAGTACATAATCAACAGTCCAGAGTCACAAGGCTTCTAACAGGAAAAACACACTGACTCTTAAAGTTTAATTATGCATGCCCTGTAAAACAGCTCAGTGATATAGTGAAAAACAGTTGGAAATTATTGCACTTACTGTACAAAACATACACTGTAATAAATTCACACAATCTTGTTCACTTCATTTCTGATACTTCACACAATTTTTTGAATAGCCCCATGCCTTCTTGCTATCATGTAATTCCTGGTAATTTGTCTTTTTCTTAATTTTTGTCATACAATGTGCACAAAGTTACTAGCCCTTAAAATCACCTGCATTTAAGTTCTGTGATGAAATGTATTTTTCACTAAATAACCCAGAATGGACACACATCCATGTTACTGTACAGTCAAATAGTGCTTAAAAATATCCCAAAGCATGCATGTATGATACAAGCAAGTACTAGAATACAACCCAGTGCTTATCTTGACTGAAAGGTAGTACATGTACCACTTCAATGATGCATTAGTAATGATAAAAGGAACACACAAACCACTAATGATGTGTTAAACTTGAGGCTGCAGTGAAGCATACATGTCCGTATGCTGTACATACATACACGTAAAAGTACTAGTTAGTACATGATAAAAATGTTTTGACAAGAATACATTGTCAGATCCCTGATTCCTCATTTAACCTGTCACCTCCCAGGTCTGGTAATCCGTAAAGCTTTTACTCACAACACAGCTGGTTCTAATACGTGATGGGTTTGAACACACACAAAAAAAATAATTTCAAATGATGGGGGAAAAAAAGTTTCAAATGACAGGAAAAACAAAACAGTAATGATGAGTTAAACTTAAACCTTACGAAACTTCATGTACATGTATATGATGTACGTATATGCATGTATAAAACATAAGGTACACGAATACAAGACAAATGATGCCTTGACATGAATATTGTGTCAGATCCCTGATATCTCACTGAAAACACAATCAAATTACTGTTAATGTATCTCAAGGCCTTTAGTCTTTGGCATCTGAGATTTTTAGATCAAGGCGACCTAAAGTGAAAGATCACAAACTTTTTTTTATGGCCAAGTCACAAATTGTAATTTCACAAAACTAGCCAACGTAACACAGTAAAAGAATCTTTGGTGTCACACACACTCAGACAAACATAATTTGTGTGATGGGAGTAACTTACATGTTGTATGTACACATGTGGGGTACCTACTACAGCTACTGTGTATGTACACCAGGTAAAAACAGAAAAACATTTTTCAATCACAAACCTTTTGCAGTATGATGAAAATGTTACAGTACTCCTTGAGACTCATACAGAGACAAATTGAGACCCCGCCTGCACATGTGAACTTATTATGCCTAAGTATGTTTAGAGAGCACCTCACTATTTAAATGCACTTTAGAATTAATGCTTCACATCTCTTTGGATTTCAACAGATTTTGCACCAGTTTTGTACTACTTGAATGATCATGAGGTCATATTAGTTTTGAGTTCTTCTTTTGGACAACTGGGCCTTCCAAAAGTTTACTCCATTGAAATTTGCAATGGACGGCAGGTGAAGGCTGAAGACTACAGTAGAGCAAGCAGGGAAGGGCAAGGGGCTAGATCAGGCCAGAGCAGGCTGTGATCTATCACATCGTATGTCCAAGTACCCTGTGACCACCTCATACATGCTGTGTGAATCTAAAGATTCCATGGCAAAAAAGAGGATGGGGAAGCAGCAAACTTACTACATCGAAGATGGGACTGATAAAGAAAAGAAGAGACATCAGATGTGGAGTAAAGTTCCGATTCTGATGGGACAGAGGAAAGAGATGAAGAACTGCAATGCTCTACTTCCGGTACTGGTGGTAGTGAAAGCCAGGCCGATAGCTATGGCGATACGAACAGCAGCGGCAGCGAGTCTGATGCTCCCTGATCGGGAGGGGTTATGGACAAGAGCTCATGACATTGACAACGACAAATCCAAAGATCATCACTTTCGAGCAAAGTGCTCGCCAACGTCAACAATGAAACCAGCCCTCTGGACATCGTGAAGGCGTTTCTCACGCATACGTTTCTTGTGGCAATCATTGATTTCAATGAGGAGTTTTTTTATGCATATGTTCCGGGCCAGAACTTGACAATTGATGAGGGACTTGTGGGTTACCTTGGACGGGCAGGGATTATAGTCTATGCTCCTCAAAAAGCACCATAAGCTTGGAATAAAGAACACTAATTATGTGAAACCAACGGCTACACAATTAGATCTACTCTTTGTCCTGGATCCAAAAGAGTGTATCCCCGACCACTCCTTACCTGATTATCCAAACAGACCAGATTCTGTTGTGAAGAAGCTCTGCAAGCGCAATGGGAATAACTATTTTTTAGAAAATATAATGCACTCAAAGCAGTACTTGCCCCCAAAAAAGGCTCAGCAGTTAATGTTAAATACAGCAAAATCCCAGCAGCTTATGGGTTTAAGTAAGAGAGACACCAAAAGGGGCCGTACGTCAGTTCTGGCACAGACTAGACCGTCAGCAGCATTGCAGGGATTAGTACAGTCTACTATGTCGAAATATTGGGTCCCGTGAGATTTTCGTGCCAAAATTGATTTTTTTAGCTAACTTGGTCAATTTGGGGGTACTGAATCCAAAAAAGTTTGGTTCCATTTTTTCCGACCACGTCTTCAGTCGCCATTTTGAATTTCAAAATGGCCGCCATAGCAAACTGTATTTTGACCCAATTTGCATAATGCGAGCATCATAGAAGGTTCAGATTTGATGCAAAAAGCATGTTTGTGATGTCAGACATTCTGATACACCATTTTCTAATATTGTAGATAGCTTTGATACATTTTTTAGGCAGCCATCTTGAAATTCAAAATGGCCGCCATATAGCTAAATATATTTTTACCCATATCTCAGGTTGTAAGCACTATGTAGAGTATAAATTTGGGGCAAAAAGCATGCTTATGATGTCAGTCATGCTAATATGTACATTTATTTATTTAATGATGGATCATTTTCCTTAGCGGCCATCTTGAAATTCAAAATGGCTACCATAACAAATGTAATTGGACCGGTACCTCATATCGTATGCATTGTGTAAGGTTCTAATTTGGGGCAGAGAGCATACGTATGTTGTCAGACATTCTGAAAATCTTTTTCTGAGTGAACGATGGTTCATTTTGATATTAAAGTTGGCCATCTTGAAATTCAAAATGGCCGCCATACCAGAATGTATATTTTGACCCATATCTCATGTTGTACGCAATACAGACAGTTCACATTTCGGGCATAAACCGGGCTCATAATATGTTGAACATTCAGATGCACTTTTCCCCTCCCTAAAATTGCAGATAGGCCTAACTTTCAAGGCTGCTTTCTTAGAATTCAAAATGGCTGCTTTTCAGCTAATATCTCTGGTTACAAGCAACTTTAGACATATCAATGTTTATGGTGGCTTACAGTGTACATTCTTTAAACACACACACACATAGGGCCTATACATTCTGTAATAATGGATTATTTGTATTGGTCGCCACTCTTGAAATTCAAGATGTATTTCGACCATATTTGGTGCTGTAAGATCTTTAAACTGCAAACCCAAGCATGGTGAAACACTCATGTATAAGTCAATCACTTCAAGTGTTTCCTGTCCTGTAGGTACACTGTTGTGTTGAAATGCAAAAATGCTGCCATGTGAAACATTCCTTTAAAAGCATAGCATTTGGGTAAAATTTGTGAATGGGAAATCATGTGATTTTGATGTTAAAAACAAATGACTTTCAAAAAAAACCCTCTCAATAACTGTGTCTGACTGACTAAATAATGCCCCATTTAGACGATTTGGTTGTAAGAACTTACAATATTAGCCCTATATACTCTAACAATTCATGGGATAGTCACTTAGATAATTAAATGTTTTCTGGGCTCATTCCCTGCACATGTTTAGAAACAGCACTCTAAAGCTGTACACAGGGGAGAATTAGTTCTAAATTCTTCCAGAAATAATGACTTTTGCATTTCTTGCTTTTGAGCATGATAATGAATTCTGTGGCTACCGTTGATGTAGGAAGTTCGAAGCGTTTTATAATAATTGAACAATTTATGCATACCCTTTCGAAATATCTACAATATAATATATCATATTTATATGTATTAGAGGCACACATTAGGTTGTGAGAGTTTACGAGGTTCGTTCTCTGGTTATATCGTCAAGTCTCTACGAGGGTAAAGCGGGAAATTGTCCTGGTTGAAGTCATCCACGCCAAACTTCTGGAAGGCACGGACTGTGTCATAGCACATTCTGCATGATTCAAGGTTTAGATACTTCTTGGTCCATCTGCTCTTGGAGACATCCTAAAATTTTCAACTTCAGCCAGCACCTGCATGAAAGGCATTAAAGAGCAGACCTTTAGCTGTTCCTGTTTTTTCGCAACAAACTGCAGAGCATAATCTCTCAAAATTGTCAATTGTACCTTTATCATTTCCTTTTCCAGTGATGGAGCAGACAACATGCAATGCAGTAAGTGAAGCAAACCTACAAGATCCATCAGGATAATTGAAATATTAGAGTCTACGTAATAATCATCAATATCTCTGATTTTCTCGTTGCTCTGATACATACAATGGAATGAGGCTATCTCTGGTGAGTGACGGGTGACAGTAACTCCCATGGCATCTTTGATGAACTCTTTTTTTTCTTTCCATGGTCTCTGTGTCAGATGGAATTGACTGCTCAGTATTTCAACTTTCAGACCTATTATTTGGCTCAGTTCTGTGAATTTCTAAGGCATTCATGGGTAGGAAAAATGAACCTTTAATAGGGAGAATGAGGAGAAGGCCATAAAACAATGAGATGAAGAGTGATTGTGGAATTGCTTAGAACTTATACCTTTCAATAATTGTATCATTCAGCAATGACCGGATAATGACAGGTCTACATGTATCAGGCTGTAGAACCAGTAGAAATGTTATGAAGAATTTGCGATCCCTTAAGCTTAATGACTTTGGATCCAATCTTACATGGTGTATTTTTTTTTTTTTCGCACGAGCTGAATGTCTGGCCTTTCTCACAATATTCCAGAGATTAATATATTCTAATTCTCGCAGATACAAATTCTTAGTACAAAACATTAAAATTGCCCTTTTCATCTCTTTCCAGAGTATCTCCCTTGAATGTTTCTGATACCTGACTGCCAAACACCACATTTATTAGCTTCAAGGCAGTGTCAATTTCTTACATTACCCTCGTGTGATGATCTTCTAAGTTGTGGAGGAATTCTGATGGATGCAAGCGCCACAGAACTGAGCTATCATTACTCCTTTGTAGTTTTAGAATAATTGGCTGTACAGCAATAAACATCTTGGAAGTCTTGATAATTGAAGATGACCCACTCAAGGGCAATCAGGAAAAGCTTACTTATTCCTTCTTCATTCTGTGTTATTCCAGAAATAATTATATCTATCAAACCTTGTGTTTCAGTTTATGGCCAACAAACAAGCCTGTGAATGGGATGCCTGGTAGGGTGACCATATAGCATTTCTTGCCATTGCGAGACTTTTCCTCGTTTGTCTTCATTCTCTTGAGGCAGCATCAAGTTTTGTAAGATCACCTTCAATTGCATCAATGCTTGCTTATACAAATATTCATGATTGGGATTAAATATAATCATTAACGAGGTTCCACAACGCAAAATAACGTGTTGCCCGAGAGGCAAAAACGAACCGTTTTAGCGCGCAGTTTGCAAACCGCATACCCGCCTGGCTATATGGGATGTAACGCTTACACGCTTGCCCACACTATCGGACAGTGGTATGCCCCCTCCCCCCTTACGCAGTTCTTGCCCCTCAGCATCTCTTGATGACGTAATTAGAACCTCATCCTTACATTTTGAATTTATGGTGGCCATTTTGAATAGAGAGATGGCTGTCATTCTGCGTGAACTGGAAATATATTCAGTCTAACTAGGACAATTTTGGTACATTCATCTAAGGCGCTTACCACAGTATTATAATGATGTTTTCTATGGCAGCCATCTTGAATTTCAACATGGTGGTCTATCTAATGATCCACAATTAGGAAACAGCTGTGCTGGACCATTGGACACCACAAGCATGTGCATTCTTAAAAATGTGATGCTTCTACAATAATTGCAAACTGAGATATGGGTAAAAACGCTATGGCGGCCATTTTGAATTTCAAGATGGCGGCCTACAAACTCTACAAAGCAATCCACAATATCAGAAAATGATATATCAGAGTGTTTGACATTATAACGATGTATTTTGCACCAAGTTTGAGGTTTCTACAATGCTCACTTTATGAGATATGGGTAAAAATACAGCTTGCTATGGCAGCCATTTTGAAATTCAAAATAGCAGCCTACAAATTGTATCAAAACAATCCACAATATCAGACAGAGATTTATCAGAGTGTCTGACATCACACCCATGCATTTTGCACCAAATTTTAAGCTTCTACAATGCTCACTCTATGAAATACGGGTCAAAATACAATCTGCAAGGGCGGCCATTTTGAAATTCAAAATGGCGGCTGAAGACGTGGTCAGAAAAAATGGAACCAAAGTTTTTTGGATTCAGCACCCCCAAATTGACAAAGTTAGCGAAAAAAATCAATTTTGGCACGAAAATCTCACGGGATTACATAGTAGCCTCTACTAGATGCTACAAACCACCATAGAGAAAATGGCTACTGACATACCCCACGACAGTGTCACACGTATCCCAACGGCCTACAAATGATAACCTGTCACCAGCTAGTGGTCGAGTGAGGCTTCATTCCCAAGCATGGGAAAGAATCACTTCTGACAATACTACAGTGTATTCCTGAAGCAGTTAAATAATGGGTTAAAAAGATACTTGAGTTTGAACCAAGATTAGTCTGCCCAAGAGATCTAAGGCAAGGCACCAGTTCTGAAGAAGTGCTTCAGAATCCAAAAGAATTCAGACTGAAATTTGACATTTCCGCAAAAGGATGTAATAGAACAAAGAACACCATGCCACATCAATGGATTCATGTCCAACAACAGCATTTTAATGACACCTAAGAAAAATGGAGGCATACAAGAGGGTGTATGTTGATGACGACTTGACACCATTGCAGAGCAAGATGCTGCCTGAGCTTAAGAAGGATGTGTCCGTGAAAAGTATCTGGTCTGTAGATGGGAGCATCTATTGCAAACAGGTGGTCAATGGGGGAGAGGACACAAGAGTAATTGACAGCCATGATGACCTTTGGAAAGTTGGATGGGATGAGAAGAAGGTTGTGAAGCTTGGATTCTTCCTCTCCTGCTAAGACTGGCCAGGCCCCTGCCAAGTCTCACAAGACTTTGAAGAGCAAAAAAAGGACTTTCATTAATGTCGCTGCTTTAATTGTGTTTGGACTGCAAAGTAAGCTTAGACTAGGTGTATGAGAAAATTTTGTTCAGGACTTTGATATCGTATGTTTGTCAGAAACCCAATGTAACTCTACTGAGGATTTGGAATGCATTTCTGGTTTTCAGTCTTTTGTAATGCCAGTGAAAAAATTGAAACGTAAGTATGGGGGAGCTATTAGTGATTATATGTAGAAGTATAGCTAATTTATGAATTACAACAATTATCTCAAGATATCATTATAAGTGGTCTAGCGCCACCTTGTGTTGAGAAATGCACAACTCAAGTAAAAGATGAAGTTTTGATTTGAAGAGTCACTGCGTACAAGGTGTCAGATATACATATACAGTTCAGCCAGCGATCAAGTTCCCCCTAGATCGCGATCACGGGTGATCAGTGATCGCATACGCGATATGTCGCAAAATCAATTGATTGCAACATATCGCGTACTTGTATGTGATCACTGATCGCCCCTGATCGCGATCTAGGGGGAACTTGATCGCTGGCTGAACTGTAGTAGGTGAGCCAGAGAGCAAGTTAAAACATAGTGTCAAGAGTTGGTTTTGATCCATGCATCTATCACTGATGGTGCCAAATGATGTTTTCGGACTGATTCCAGACTGGATTTTTGACTCCGCATAATATGCTTCCTTGTGCCGAGTCTCACCATAAGTTCCTGGTGTACACCAGCGAGTGGATCTCCGTGTACAGAGTGCCTACACAAGCAACCCCAGATGAGAGAAATAATCATGTTAACAGATTTGCGTTACGTGCAAAGTGAGTGAGTGGCGTGAGAAAAATGTCACGCTGTTGCGGTAAAATAGCTTAGTGGAATGGAGCAAAAAACATTGCAAAATTGATATGAACTCAAACTCTATATGAATAGTGACAACTCTCTCAACTGAGAGTAGATATATGTAGAGTTGATACATGCATTTTGATTCAGTCTATTTAATTTCATGTCGTTGTGACGGGATAGCTGGTTTGCATTATTATCAGCTATGTCTACATATTGTAGTGGGGAGCGACTTCGGACTGACTCGGACTTACTCGGACTGACTCGACGACCGTCGGACTGCCCTCGGTCTCCGAGGGAGCAAACCTGCAGTGCTTCGAGAGAGAACTGTACGAGCCCAACAAAACAAGGCCTACATGTTCCTTGGGCCTTGGGCGACAAGATTTCCACCTAGCTGGAGCGGAGCAACACGCCAGTCAAAGGTAGGAAATGTTGCAGGATAGTTTCCTCATTATTTGTAGTAGGCCGGCCACCACTACAATATGAAATACCAGTATATGAAAGTATGAAATAAATCTGGTTTGCATGCATTTGGTCTGTATGCCAACACTGTGTAGTGAAAATGAGGTGATGGCAACATATTGTAGAGACAGTCATAGACAATGCAAGCTTCATTGTTGCATGTAAGGTGAGTAGGCAATCTCACAAGTGTAGTGTAGAGTTACTATGCTACATGGTGTCTTGTGAAGATACAGTTTGTGTCCTAGTATAAAACAGAGTCTATTTTAGATCGATCATTTTGAGATACATGTTGTAGATACAGTACATGTAGAGTTAGCCTACAAGATGGCAGCACAGCATGTTTCTTTGCCCCCACCACTCAATCATTCAGGTAATTTGAGAAATGATTGGACAAAGTTCAGACAACTTTGGGACAATTATGAGATTATCACTGGTCTCAATAAAGAAGGATGGGGAGTTGCAAGTTGCAACATTGTCACATGTGTTGGTATGAATGCTCTCGACATTCATAACAGTTTGCCCTATATGCAAAGGAAGAAGATAAACAAGAAATGGATACAAATTGCTCAAATTGCAGGAAGAGTACTGTACCAGCAAAGCTAACATAATTTATAAGCGGTACTGTAGTTTAATAACTGTGTACAGGGAAGTGATGATTTTGATGTGTTCCTTTTCAAGTTGAGGTCACTTATAAAATCCTATGATTATGGTGCCCTGACAAATGACAAAATGGTACGTGACCAAATTGTCTGTGGTGAATCAGATGTTGGGCGAAGAAAAAAGCTCTTTACAGGAATCTAGTCTGACACTGGACAGGTGTATTGAAATTATGTAAAGCACATGGTGCCACACAAGCTCAAATGCATGCAGTGTAAGGTCCTGAAGACATGTACAGAAAAAGGAATTTGCCTCAACGCTAACAAGTTTGTTTTAATAGTGAAACTGTATCAGTATGATGTATGCATTTAGTACATACTGGGTCCACAACGCCTCAATGCCGACAAGTTTATTTACTGAGACTGTATCAGTACAATGTATGCATTCATAATACATACTGGGTCCAACATTACAACATATCCTGATGCACGTACTTTCATACAAGCAAAGCGTGATGGCACAGCACCAATGATGCCCAAAAGAGAAGTATGGGAGCTCAAAGGCTGTTGAGCATGCAGTGACATCTGCAGTACTTTGTACTGACATGGAACACTGGAGGCATTGTAGAGTCAGGCAGGATATCATACTCAGAAATCCATTGCTATAATGGACACCAGAAGGCTAAAGGCACCAGCTGTAGCTTCCTTACAGCTGTAGAACAACAGAAGAAAAAGAGAAAATACCATAAAGAAGAAAATCTACCTCTTAAGGTAGAGCATCTGTCAGCAGCAAATCTTCATGTTGTATAAAAGTGGAAAGAAGGTCTCTGCATCAGATAAGTCTGCTGAAATCGACACCAAGCTTATTTAGTGATTACAATAAGCTGTATTGTTTATTCCTAGTTGGTACCACAGCAGTATCTAACAGACTAAATCTCAAATTAGAGAAAGAATCACTACAAATCCAAAAGTTACACAATAAGTTACAAGAATTCGTGAAGGAAATCCTCGTGCGCTTTGTGATACCATCAGTTATTACTAGTGCCACATCTGCTGAACAGTGCAATTAAGAGGATATTTGTAATCAGTGCAGTAATGTTGACCTTCTCCTTGGAAGTGATGTCCGCGACTTTTTTTCTGCAGAGGACTTTACAGCAGGGCAAAAGAAAGAAATCTTCACCCCAAGTCAGTACACCAGGGAAGAAATCAGAATGATTAAGTTTGATCCCCTTTAGTCTTTGAAGTAAAACACTTGCATTGTGACCATGGTGTGAAACCTTGACTTCATGGATAGAGTAACTCAGAATAGATTTCCTACATGTGCTGTACTTCCTCTACTCCTATTGAGAGTGGTGTCAGTGGAAGAGGTAGACATCATTAACAGTTAGAAGGAAAGAATGGTCTAGATAGACCGATCTTATCTTGTCCTAGACTGACATGGAAGTCCTATCTAACATAAACTGTACATGTAATGAGCTTTGCAACTCATGATTAATTGTTGTAATTACAAGTACCATTGCAGGCTTAAAATATAATGGATTTAACAGTCAGTCAAATAATCTACAAAAGGTTGTAGTGGGATTGGGTTCTGGGAGAGTCAACTTTGATTTTCCTCTCCTCTCACCTACCAACCATAGCCAGACCATGGAGCTACTATCAAACAGAGATGGAGTAACAACGAAGGCAACCCATATTACGTAACCCAACTACGAGCGGTCAGTTCTGGCAGACTTCAAAGCACAGCACTCGCTGGGACGGCTTAAGTCGTCCCGCAGGGGATACTTTGGCAAATGATGCTCCGGGCCGAGAAAATGACGTCATACTCACAAATATTGTGCATACAATATAGTTTTGTAACGAGTCGATAACTCGACTTGCAACAACGTATGGCTGCGCAAAACTTTGCTGTAAATCACACGCATGCGCATAATATCCACAGGCAAAACAGAGTAGACACCGAGTGCAGTGCACTTTGAACGAACTGAATTGGCCCATGAACAGCGAAGTTACTGTACAGTATATTGTTGTCATGCTTTGTGACTGTGGTAAGTACATGCCCTATGAATAAAATTCTTAATAAAAATCCCTCACATTTCTCCACATATTTCAATATCTGTCCACAAAAGCTGACATTTGAAACTACAATCTTATGTTAGTGTTAACTGCGTACAATTGCGTACATTTTGTTTATACCGATGTGAAGGCAGCTGTTATTTGTTTTGTGTTTGTTCGGGACAGCGTGGCGGCCATTATCGATCGTGTCGATCGTGTCGATAGTGCAGTGATACAATAGGCTGCACTGATGAGACAATAAATATCGTACTGCGCTGCCACATGCTGGTCGTATCATTGTTGTGATTTACATACTGTAGCAGTAAATTGGGTTCGTCTTTTGGAAGTAAGGTTGAACACCCCTAGTTAGTAGAATGGGTTAATCGGGGAGGGCTTTATGCAAATTGGGGGGCTGCCGTCCTGCTTCCCGATTGGACAGTTAGAGGCTGGTTGGATGACTAAAAGAAAGTATGGACGTGTTGCCATGAATCTCCATACCAATCGTCCGTCATCAGCCCTTGAAGTGAAGCAAGACCCTCGAGGAACCATAGGTGAGCTGAGCTGTAGTTATGGTAATAGCAGAGGTAGTTTTGTAAGAGTAGGTTGTACAGCTGTATGTAAGATATCATATTTTAGGTAAGTTCTGAGTGGTAGTTGTTGCCTACCGCGTAGCCACGTATTTGTATTTGTTAACTCGCACCTGGGGTAGGGTGGCGGTGGTTAACAAATACAACAATACTAAACGATGGTATTACATGTTGAACAATTTGTTACACTGCAGATTCACCATTTGTAGTTTTAATTAATTCAGAATCATGCTATCGAATATGCTCAAAGCCGACGGGGCAGTTGCAGTTTGTGTAGTCCCATGCATTGCCGTTCCATGGTGGAACGTCTACCGACGGCGTTTATTTCCGAAACACCATGAGATATTGAAGACTAATGACATGCGAATTAGACAATTTGTAATTAAAAACAACAAAGAAAAGAGGGAAGAAAGAAATGAAAAATCATTCTCTTCAACCCGTTGAGTCCTCACATAAATGTATGAACATGTGAACATTTGCATTGTCATAGTCATTTGTGCATATTGGTTTGATTACAATTTACAAATACAAATTGATAAAGGAGGGAAGGAGACCTATGTACTAAAGTACTACTCTAAGAGAACCTACGTACCACACTGTCACCTCACCTAGTCCTAGCTCCATGCTGTCACTATTCACGACTTGCCTGACTAGCACAGCAGACCAGGTCGCAAGCGAGTGTGGTTGTATTTGTAATTAAGAAAATGCTTCATCAATAACATTACATTTTCAGCCATTGTTTGTTTGTTTTTTTCATCTTGAGGCAAAGCCGTCTTGAGTGTGCTGTGTTGAGTTAAAAAATAACCCATCAGGGGATTATGTTAGCTCTTGGTCATTATAACATAATATGAAAAGATGTGTAATCACATTTGGCTTTTTATTGATTTATTTTTTCTTTTTACTTTCAGGTTTGAGACTATGGATCACCACAAACTGCATTTAAGGAGTACATGCCAGCTGTGTGGAGGGCAACATGACAGGTTGTTTCCCAAAGAAAAATGGTCTGGTGTTCTCCAACCTGCCCTTGATCTTGTAGATGTGGGACAGGATAACGGTGACGTGCATCCACCTTCCATTTGTATTTTGTGTGACAGAAAAGTAACCCGATGGAATGCAAAGCAAAGGAAGAAGCAACAGTGTATTCTCAATATCTCAGTTGTAACCTTTGTTCAACATGCAGAGGACTGTGTTATCTGTCCATCGTCATCAGCAAATCAGATTGACTTGCAAACCTGGTATGAAGAGGCGCTGAAAGTGAACATAAGTAGTAGTCTTCAGGAAGAAAGACTTCATTTATTCACAGTGGATACAGAGGGAACAATTGAAAAATGTATCACAATTATGAATGATGGGTCATGGACCTTACGCTGCTACAGTAGGGTAATTGATATTCCTCTTACTCCATTCCATGATCTTCCTAAGAATCTATGTAGCCCGTGCAGAATCAGCAAATGTTTCTAATCTACTTCAGTCATGCTACATATGTCCAGGGAAGCCGGAGAGCTTTGATTTGTCTACTGCAGACTTTGGAAGCCGGCCTGTTTTCAAACACCCTGGCTGCAAGACAGTGCGTCATATTCATCGCCCTGTTTTGTCAACAGTCAGTGGTCGTTGTGGCCCATGTGCCATATACCGATACCGAAGCAGTATACAAGCCCTGATGAAGCATGTTTCAGATACATCCTCCCCTGCTGCTAGAACGAATTATAGATTTATGAGGAAAGATAAACTATCAAAGCACTTGAAACAAGCCACGAAAGACAAGACAAAAATGAAACAAAGAATAAGCAGCCTGGAAGATACTATATCCAAATTGTTTGTAGAGGAAGGTGAAGAACTTAACGAGGAAAAGCACGATACATTAACCACACTCTTTACTACTCAACAACATCATGTAGAAGAGGTTTTAGCCGAAGGAACACCACAAAGGCTGCAGTGGGATGAACAACTGAAGGCGTTATCACAAAATCCCAAACAAATGCGCTGGCACCCGGCCATACTGAGGTTTTGTGTTGCTCTGCAATCAAAATCGGCAGCTGCTTATGACTTGTTACGTGGCTCTGGATTTTTTAATCTGCCCCACAAAAACACATTGAAACAGTATACAAGTTACTGCAAAATAGATCCTGGATTCAATGAAGATTTCATCAATCATCTTATGGAGGACATTAACTTTTCTTCTCTTCCCGAGTATAAACGCAATGTCTCCATCATTATGGATGAGATGAAAGTGAAGTCGGGCCTGATTTACTCACAATCCTCACTAAAGGTAATTGGATTCACAGATCTAGGTGACTTGAACAATGAATTACAAGAGTTTGCCAAAAGATGTGGGGACACAGAGGGTCAAGAGCCAGATATGGCCTCACATGTCTTTGTTTTAATGGTTAATCTCTGTTAGTAGCTCCATGGCCAGACCCAGACTGCGACTTTAACCTGACTACACGGTCACATGACTGACACCTTCGACCCCGTAAGGTGACTACGGACCCCCCTTGACCTCTGACTGGACTTGTGTGGCTGACGGATGTGGATTACAAACCCTCTCAGAAAATCAGTCAGCATCGGGTGCATTGGGCCATTCTGAATATCGGTGAGTACCTATTTCACTGAAGTGGAGCAAATCCCACTTTATTGGCGCAGACAGCAGAATTTGTGTGGTTTTTCTTTGCAAATATTTAATCAATTGTAACGGCTGGGAGGTCACAGGGCAAAGGCCACATACATTGTATACGTGCATGCGTATTGTTCGCGCAGATAATTGTTGCGGCTGCGTATTGGCTATCAGGTCGCGGATTGGGTTTTAGCACTGATTGCAGGGAGACAGGGTTGTCTCAGGGCAATAGCGTTGAAGGGGTGAGCGACTGGCAGGGTAGTAGGTTTACGCTGCACGCATTATATGGCTCCTTGTCCCTGTGCATACTAAGCAGTGTACGGAACGCTGTACGGCATGAACAGCGGACAGTTCGACCTGTGTAGTGTCAAAGATGAAGTGAAACGGCTCAGAGAAGAAAACAAGAGTCTGGTTGAAAAACTAGACGACTTGGAGAACCGAAGTAGAAGGTGCAATCTGGTGATCTTTGGGTTGTCAGAAGTAGAGAAGGAAGATTGCCATAAAATAGTGGTCGATTTCCTTCGCTATGCTGATGCTGCTAATGACGACATAGCACAAGTCGAAAGGGTCCACAGGACACCACCTCGGCCCGTTTCCCATCTGGAAGGAAAACCAAGATAGCCAAGGAGGATTCATGTGGCGTTTGCTACCTTTGCTGCGAAGGAAAGGATCCAGAAAAAAAGCATTCCAAGCAGTCCAAGCAGTCCAAGTATCAGTAAAACAACCAGGAAACCTGTGTCTTTGTCGCAGAAGACTTATACACGTTCAGGAACTACGGAAAAAGAAACAACCCAAGTTTCTAAAGCTGAAAGAGGAAGGGAAAAAACCTTTCTTCTCATACCCGGACAAGCTGTGTTATATGGAGTCAAAGCCACAGCAACTCAACTGAGCCTAGCATCAGATGCTGGCAGCGCACAAGTCCAGGAAGCAGTTGAGGCTGAGTCTACCACGGGGGAAGAAGAGACAATTGTGGAGAGGTCTGCTTCTCCTCCCAGGCGAGTTGTCAAACACAAGGCTCCCACCACCTCTACGCGAGCCAAGAAGTCCAAGAAGTAGCTTGCCAAGGCAGTCTTTTGTGGTTGCCATGCCAAGATCTTATGCACTTGCTTATACGCAGGTATAGGCCCATCTTGCCCAAAGAATCGTGAAACACTCCTCTGTGTAGTCCTCTAAGGCACTCTTAAGTAATACGACAGTCGTTTAACAGCTCCGGCATATGGTGCTCGTACTATAGTTCTTTCCAAAATCATTTTCTTTATATTAAGCACTATTTATGCAGCTTCAGCTAATGAATGTACTCCTTCTGATCTAACTTTGTGATTTCCAAGTTTTCTCTTCCTGGAGTTTTACGTGTGTGTTAGTTTTATTCTCTCTTCCCTTTTGGGCGTTCTTCTGAAGGTTTTATCTTCTTTGCATGTGTTATTCAGCTTTGACAACCCTTTCGGTTTCGGCATTAGCTGTGGTATCACACTCTTCTCTTATGCATACTTCTAAGACTCCTGGTTTTGAGTCTAAGTTTATAACTGAGTTCTTGTTGCAGCTGTATTTATCGTTACTGTTAGTTGCAAAAAAAGAAAAGAAATACAAAGCGACAGCTGAAGTTCAGCCTTGGGATATTCAAGGCTTTTTGCGCAGCACTAGGGGACGTAGATTTTGACTTGAAAACTTTGGATCAACTGCTGGGGAAATTTTAAGCAGGTGTAAAATCGCGAAGTGATGAGTCATACAGTATAAAATCAATGCAGGCTTTGTGGTATGGTTTGCAGACATCAAACTAGTACTACATGTGAGTGCTGAAAGAGAGGTGAATAACACTGATGACCTCATCACAATCAACCCTAGGATAACTAGCTTAACACCACAAAAATTAACATTAAGATGCACCAGGTCCTACAAAGGAGTACAAGACACTCTCTATTTGTTTTTCTTTACACCATCATTTGGATACAACAACAATGGAGGTAGTTCTGCAAAAGGTGGGTGGTACATTGTATCATGAGGCAATGGAGTTATCCAGCCCACAGGGTGCCAAACATTCCCTCATCAAAGTAGGAGAATATTCCAAAGAGCAATCAGGGAGATACTTGCGTGTTCAACAACTCGATAGGCCAGAATAAATTCCCCAAATCAGGGAGGCTTATCATTATCCTCTTGTCTGGATGTGAAGAGATATACCAGTTTTTCAGGGAGCCTCCTCACAGAATTAGGGAGGGTTAGGAGCTCTGCAAACGGGGATGGCCACCTGCTAGACACTGCTCACAGACTCCTGGCTGGAGGATCCTGGGTTGGAATCCTGGCTGTCCAAAATCTTCCTCTTCAGCTGCTTGCTCCCAACGGCTGCAGCGAGGATGAAAAAAAAAAAACCAAAACATGACCTTTCAAACACATGTGATATTACCAAAATGATGCACATAATGAGATGGACAGCCAATGAAATTCTGCTACGATCAAATACTGAATGCAGGTTGTCAGTGTCTGTACAGAAGAAGAATTTTCAGTGCAAGTTTCACTGCAAGCACTTTTTGTTATGCCAGGAGGATGTAGATGTACCAGCAGTCATTTACAAAGCATGTTAGGAAAAATTTTGATCAAATATATATACAAGAATATTTATGATTATATGATAGCATCACAACTGACTGTATTTAAACCCCTCGAGGACGAGTCCCAAGTATACATGTACTTGGGCAGGCATCTATGGTAAATGCGTGTTGTAGCAAAATCAGCCCGTCCTCAACGGGTCAAATCTTACTACCAAACACTAGGAGCCCTGAATATCAAACTTAAGGTGAAACAGTGTCATCAAAGAAACATGTGATGTTCACCAACATCAAATGACCTCTGGTGAGTCACAAAACTGAGCACACACTTTAGACATTCTACATTGCAGCAAATAAATGCAGGGCGACAACCAATCAAACGTAGAAGCATGAAAGTCATGGCTGCAGGAAGTGCAGTCATTCCACGTTACGATAATCGCAAACTTCTCTTGACGGTCAATTCTTTCTGAAACGGTTTGTTCCCTTGTGACCCGGCGCTCTTACCTTCAACATGACAGACCTCTGCCTCCACTCCAAGTCCCAGGAAGAAGTCCAGCCACAGTACCTGTTTCTGAGAGAGCCGATCACCGGGACCTTTGACCTCTACTACCTGCATGGGAGAAGCATTAAATGGAATGGATGTTCTAATATGCCTGGACAAAGATGCGACTCTTGTTTAAAACAAATCAGAAAATCTTCTTCAGTCTATTACAAGAAGACTTCTTCATGAAAACTTACACATCATGGACTGTGAGACAGGAGGGTACTGATTTGAAATCCATTCTGAGCAATATTTACCTATCTGAACCTGTGTGTCTCTCACAGCATCAACCTCTTCTACCGAAGTATGGATTACCTATTATAAAACTATCAAAGCAGAATAATTTACAGAGCAGGGTGATCCAGGGGAAATGAGAACTTGTCAAAGAAACACACACATTTTCACACACCCCAATACAAGTTTACATACCAACATACTGGCACACACACACAGATACATGCTACACAGAAGGCACATGCCTCTGAGGGTGACCAGAGTTGATTCAGTCACTTTGAGAGTGGTGGCCAAAGGTGGTTTGGGTGCTGGAGGGTTAATGCCCATCTGGTTCTCATTAGATGCTATTTGGTAGGTAGGACACAAGATGAGGGTACAGTATTCCCTGTAGCCTGAATTTTCTGTGTGAGTACTATTTTCATCTTTCCAGCATAGTGAAAGAGCACTTGACTTCACCTCATTCAGAAGACAGGGGCAATCATATTACCCTTAAAGGGTGTGTACAGTTCTGGTCGAGGTGTAGATTTAGCTTTTCACATTTTGCGAGATATTCAGAAACCACTCTATGAGATGTAAGGGGGAATGCAGTTCTAAGGGGTATCAAAAGGTTATTCAACGAAAATCGGTTTTGAAATGGATGAGATATCCAAAAACAAGGTGAAACAAAGAGATTCTAATAAAGTTGTGGCATGTCGCCTTTTATTATTAGCACTTTTTTTTTGATATCTCAGCCATTTGAAAACCAATTTTCATCAAATAAACGTTGAATCCTTCTTAAAATTACATGCTCTTTCACATTTCATAAGAGGCTTTTCATTATCTCACTTAGGAATGTTCAAAACATGAATCCCTACCTCAACCAGTACTGTACAATCCCTTTAACATATGTCGGTAAAAAGTTGGAAGGAATGAGTCCTTTTCATGAAACAAATGAATTCCCTTCTCATTTTCTGAATACCATCCTCCAACTGCAACATCACAAATTGTTGGAGTCTACTCATCCAACAAATGACAACACATGGATTTAACCAAAACTATTAAAAACACATAACTTTTTAACAGATTTTCTTCAAACTGCACTTAGGTATAATACTTCTATTTCTGCATTCGCTGAATCCACATGTATATTTTGAGGTAAAATTCCCCTCTCATAAAGCTGTTTATACATTTGCACCGTCATATCATCATTTGAGTCCCAACAATATATGACAGAGGAATAGCAGACTATCACTAGAGTGAAATCTACAAGAATGAAAGCTAAAGGAAATGCTTGTCTCACTCTAAATATGTGCGTGTCAGGATTCCACATGGTGAGGTCCGGCATGCCACCCCGGCAGTGACGGTGGTCCCTCAGGATGCGTTCGGCGATGGCGCTCAAGACAAGTCCCCCGATGCAACTGATGAGACCCTGGTGAGAACAACATTGCGGGATGAAATTATACTTCCCTTGAGTGTCTTAAACACAAGAGATATATTACATGCCTTGGGTGTATTCCCATGTAGTTGTCAGACTAACAATACAGTAGACTCCCCCATTATAACTAAGTCCTCAGGACCAGCAGTATTCTTTTGATATATCTAAATTTTGTTACAACCGAACAGTAAAATATACAAAGAGAAATACATGATAATTTTGGGACCAGAATTTTTACTTTGTTGTAACGAGAATTTTGTTATCACTGTGTTCGTTATAACGGGAATACACTGTAATAATACTGTAGAGGTTATCACTGTATTATTATACAAATGATGCACACGATAGAGTGTGTTCTTCACTAACGCCACGAAATAATCCTGTGCATCATTTGTTTTATAAAATGGGTCGAAAACTAACAGCATTATTCACGTACCTTTGTGGGTCAATACCAGTCAGCTACATGTAGCACTCGCTCAAAAGTCAAGATGTCCGAAGATGTTCGTCCCAAACATTTACGCACGTCGCACTCGGAAATCCCGCACACTATAAGTACTGTACGTACGTATAAGAGTATACGTACGCCACGTGTTATGCACAAGAAAGGCCGCCGGCTGTTGTGGCAGCCCGAACTAGAAGTTGTTTACAGGATTGACAGCGCGTATAGTAGCGCGTGACGCACTTGTAACAACTGATTGAGTGCGCACTGCTAGTGTAAACATTGTGACGTACGTCAGGCCGTGCATTTACTAAGAAATTAATGCACGCACACGTGACTCATTTCAGCGCTTCCAATTGGCTACATTCTTGAACCCATTTTATAACAATAAATATCATTTGTCAAATCAATCACAAAATGAGCACAGTACAGACCCACACAGAATCTCAAAACACAGGACACAACAGGTTAAATAATAAACATACAGCACGAGGAATAGATTCAAGAAATTTAGTAAACAGTTTATTCCTATCCACAGACCTTACATACATTACATTCTACTTCTTATTAAGTAGATTCTCCAAGATCACAAGAAATACTGATCAATTTCACATTTTCAAGTTTCTAGCTGTCACAGAATAGAATATTTACTACATCCTATATAGACTAACCTTGGCGTGATTAAGATCCTTAAAGAGCTCCCAGCTGACCCCTACACAAAGGTCACCCTCATACTCCAGCCAGTTCCTAGCCAGCATGTCCTCCAGCCGCTCCCGGTCAGCCTCCCTGATCTCCGTCAGCTTATGCTGGATGGCTGCCATCCGGTTCTTGAAGAAGTGGTCTGTCCGCAAGTCTAAGGGTGCGGACTGGGAGGGGGGGGGGGGATGGGGATGTGGACAACACAATGGTTATTAACACAATTCATGAACATCATTTGATTCTTGCTACACACAGGTGCCCAATCACATGGAGGTAAATCAGATTCAACCTGTCATAAACTTAGAAAGATTTAACAATGGCATATATAATTATGCAACAGCTATTAAATGGTGATCATAGCATCTTTACAAGAACTCAGCAATGCATAGAGTGTTAAATGCACACTGAAAGCAGCTGTTTGTAAAACTTACCATAACCAAATTAATCCATGGTGGATATACAGAGTTTGACTTCTACAGCACAATGACTTCACTTGCATAAACCACATCAACCCCCCCCCCCCCCCCCCTTTGGGGGGAGGGCTCAAGCACACATATGATGTACTCATACATTCACACACTTCAGAGCACACACACACATCGGCACATCACACAACACACATCCCATCATATACAGAGAAATCACTTCATTTTCACCTGATATGGGTAGCAAAAGACATCAGGAACACTGTTATCGAAGACGATCTCCCAGAACAAGATGAAGACCAGAGTACTGTACGTGCTTCCTTCTCCATGAACTCCTGTTGGATGGGTGACATATCAAAGGGGAACATAATGCACAAATCTTCAACATGTATTACCAAAGCACAGGTGCCTTACAACAGCCTCTACTGGTCACTAGATAGCTCAAATATATCATCTCAACAATATCAAAATCAGAGTGCTGCACAAGGAACGTGCATAAAATTTGAGGGGAGCACCTAATACGTCACACATCTGAATGATTACTTGGTTACACCAGCATAGCTCACACTAGTCACCTTCCTCTCACTGTTACTTTGGGATTTATCAGGTAAACTGCTGTTTTCAATGTAGTGTGGAATTTTCCTTTCAAACTCGAGCACCACTGCTGTAATCAGACTGACAGCGAATAACTGCTACAGAGCATATTATTCCAAATATCTGATATAGCGAGAAAGTCCAGATAGCATCTCTCATTTGCAAACCATTGGAGATGTCTCTGTCAGGCACAACTGCAATACAATTTTGAGTGACATCTCAGCAAGTGGGGTCATCAAGAAGCTCTTCAACTCTACATATTTTTTGCTAATAATTGGATATCCACATATAGAGTTAACTTTCCACAAAAGGTGACAGGAAAGATTAGTCAAGTGCACAACAGAACTAAAAGTCAGATGAATATAAAAATGTCAATTTTTCATTCTCACTGCCACACCAAATGGCAGACCAATCAAGAATTTGACACAGCCCTGACATAAGTGATCAGTCTTTGAGCATCCAGGAGCAAATAGGGAGCTTGCAAGAGGGGACCCATCCCTGTTTAACCCGTTGAGGACGAGTCCCAAGTATACTCAGGCAGGTATCTATGGGAAATGCGTGTTGTAGCAAAATCAAACCGTCCTCAACGGGTTAAGATTTTTCCCAGGCTGTGGTTTGCCAACCAAGTCCTTGGTTATGCCCACACTAACCTTCAGTGTAACCCTGCTGTTTGTAGTGCTCAAGGGCTACCTGCTCCACACTACACACCACGATGCCTTCGTCAGCCTCCGTCTTCCCCTGATAAGAGCTAATGAAAGTGTTCCTCACTCCTGGTCCATGGTGGGGGAGGACTGTTCCTTTGATCAGTGCCTGAGGATAAGAAGTTAACATTATCAACTGTTTTCTAAATAACTGTATAAATGTTTTAGCTATCCCTCTGTAATAAAAAGTACACTGGTTATTTTATCAAAATCAGCCTTGCATGAGTTAACATCTTAAAATAAAGAAAAATACTAACTGTCAAAAATCAAATTAAGGTAACAACATATTTTTTTAATCTTGAAATAATTATGTGAAAATACAGCATTATAAACTTAAAAGGAGAACCCCATCATTCCTTTTAAATGTGGACTATACTAAGAAAATAAATTCATGAGTAAATATTCCAGCCTTTATTGCTAAGTATACATTTTCAGGAACATCTCCCCATGCCCATTCTATGTGGGGAATCCAGGGTGAGGGGTGGTGTGTGTCATGACTGTGCAATACAGTCAGCAAGGTGACAATTACTCGGCTGTAACCCACCAAATATTCTGTGACACAGCTATATGTGAAAATCTTTCCACATGCCCCTATTTGTCCAAACAATTTGCTCTCCAAAAACATATATGATTTATCTACATCCATTAGAAATCCACATTGATGAGATTCCAAAAATAGCATTTTTCAATGCACATAGATGTGATGTGCAGTAGGGAATTATCATAATAGATACTTCTTAGAAGAGGAATTCTCGGAACAAGATAGGGATTTCTCACCTTGGGTAGTTCCCTTATGTCGTCAAACTGGAATTCACTGGCCCTGGCCGCAAGATCCTTCTTTTTCGACTTGAGGATTTTCTTGGCACGCAGCTGTAGGGCCAGCCGATGACCTGTCCTGACATATGGGTCAGCCAGTCCTTCTTTGATGCAGTCCAAGGACTTCAAGGCACAGAAAAGAGATGGCGATTTATACTCAATCAATCTGTAACCGTATTTATACTCAATCAATCTGTAGCCTCCTAAGCCTACCACATACTTTTCAAGGGAGCTACATGTATTCTGATTTACAAACTAAATGCACTTTTGGAATATAGCATATTTTCCTCTTTTTATATACAAATTACTGACTTACATCTTTCAATACGGCTCTTCCGCAGCAGACATTTCAGTACCTACTTGTGGTTACTACTGCATATCACTGCATAATGGATAAAGCATTACACTTCATGCAACTGAAGGCATAATCTTAATGCTGATTTGTCATCACCACTTACTGATACATATTAATGTGGTTTCCTGCAACAGACATTCACTGATACCCAGATCATCACATACATCTGTTAGACTGCAGAATGAATGAGGCCATAGACTGCAAAGTGCATGGGCTTTGCTGTACCAACACTGCTTCTGCTGGATGTCAACTCCTTGAAATGGACTTCCACAGGATGTTATTGAGGCCAGTACCATAAGCACCTTTGTGTCGAGGGCCTCGAGAAGGGAATAACAGCCCAGCCAACACCATTTTTAATTCATTTTCATTTACTGGTTTATTAGTTTTATGTAATTATTTACCCTCAACAAGACAAGCCAATAAGTGACAAATGAAGGCATATTACTGCAACATGCAACGTCAACCTCTTTTGAAAGAGACATGACAATCAACACGTTGATTGTGGTCACTAACCGGGGAGAAGAAGAAGAAGAGTCACTCACCTCATGCTGTTTCTTGCAGTGCTGGTCCAGATTCAGTGCCAGTCGGTCCCACCATCCACCCCTTCGGTCCGGGCAGTAGACCGTCTGCTGGAGCATGGAGCGCAGCATCTCCACCGCCTCGCCATAGCGACGCTGCTTCTGCAAGATGTCGACTCCTTGGTACTGTATGTGACTGTACACCCAGCCCGCCGTGAAGCAGCGAAGAAATGTCGGTAGTGATTTGTCTTGTCTACTTGTTGAAGAAAAAGCAAGCAAACAAACAAGAAATATGAGGGAAACAAAAGTTAATTTCACATTGTCTACATGATACTCCTTTATTCTCTTTTCATGCAATCATAAAAGACATCATGTATATGTGTACAAGTGAAATAACACATTCCTCTACACTGCTTCACCATTTTTTTTTACAATCGAAAATATATTTCCAAGGGTGTTGCGATGATGTGCATATCTTATAACATCACAATGTACATATTGATGATCATAACCACCACTGCAAGTTTTCATGAGCAAAGAGGTGCTGGCATTTAAGGGTCATCTCATGCATCAAAAGAATTTAAAACATTTAGCACCAGAAGAGCTGTGACAGACATACATCTTTTATCATAGCAAGGATAACACTTGTGGCTACAACTTGCAGGATGGTATCCTGACAGTTCTAGTGATTTACATTTTCACTTTTCAATGTCTTTACTGGTGTATTTCTGCATATCTCCTGCTTGCTTCACAAAGAGAATACATAGCAATTTAGTTTAAAGTGTGCTCTCAATTTATCTGATGCTAGTGATAGCGATACTAAAGGTCTGCCTCTTCTACCAACCGCAGTATATCTTCATCCTTGAGAATTTCCCCTGCAGCAGCCATTGCTGATGTCTGGAGCCTCTCCGCAAGGTCAAAGTCGTTGATCCCGAGAGCATCTGCGATATCATTCTCGTACTGCAAGGCAACTTCATACCTGTTTGGTTTTTTTTTTGTCAAAAACGAGGATATTGATGCTGGTTTATCCCATATGAGACATGCAAATCCACACATTAGCAATTTTTCTCTCCTGTTTGAACAATCAAATTTTAAAAATAGGCTATGTAACATCTACATAAATCACTTCAAATAGTGAAAGCACTTGCCTCTGTACTCATGGGATATTTCAAGATCTTAAATCTATCAAAACACACTAAGAGGAATGTTGCCATTAAATAGCATAAAAGCATGAAGATTTGTCATCAAATTCTCGGGAAAAGCTTGCAACACATTTATTATCATGCTCAGAAATATGGGTGGCAATAGACAGGTACACGTACCTCAACAGATCTTCCCTGGTGGTAAAGAAGCTTCTACTTCTGTTGACAGTGTAGACCGGATAACTTACTCTGCCCATATTCACAAGTAGCTCCGTTTGTCTATCAAGAGACAGATACATACAAAAGCACAAACATAATACACACTTGCGTATAATACTGCCTATTACGTAAATGAGGTCAAAATCAAAGTGGAAAAAAAAACTTCCTACTTAATCAGCAGTATCAGATTAGCTTCAATTATCACACAGTGCAAGAACTAATCAAGAGAGAGAAAAAAAGGCCATCATTACTTTTAACCTGTTGAGGACGAGTCCCGAGTATACTAGGGCAGGTGTCTTTGGGAAATGCATGTTGTAGCAAAATCAGTCTGACCTCAACGGGTTGATACCACATCAAACAGATATGATCATGGATTTCCACACAACCCTCCCCTCCCCCCCCCCCCCCCCCCCCCACACACACACACACAAAATGAAGCTGTAAGGCTCAAAATTAATGAAACTGCAGTAAAGAAGACATACACAGAATATGTTATATATTTCAGTGTTTTTATCATTGTGAATTTTGCAAGTGAACAGATGTTCAGAAAATAAACATCTCGCACAAATTTTACATCTCATAATGCAAATTCACAGTATGTTGTCACCAAGGTGGGAAAGCAATGATTTTTCTCTTGAAAAGGGATACTTCAATATGACTCTCGATCACACATTCAACCTTCATTTAATTGTCTTCGTAGTCCCAATTCATGAAAGATCATATTCACGAAATATGGAAACCGTGCACTGTAAACGTGCATAGCTAAATTTCTTGATTAGCAGTCAGAAACATTCTCAGAATCACACCTGGAAATATGAACATGACCTCTCATTCATGACAGCTGGAGTATCACATTGAAAAATATGATGATGATGATGATGATGATGATGATGATGATGATGATGATGCGGTTGTAAACAACTAGTCATGGAACTTAATTTTCTGTGACAAACATGTCAACATCAAAAATGTACATATATAAAAAATGGATATGGACAAAAGGCCTAACAATCTTCAAATACTGATGCTGCTGACTGTAGCAGCTTCAAAAAAAAAAAAGTCAAATTGGACAGTCGAAAGAGACGAAAAGACTGGCACGCAATCCAGACAGCTTTCATTCTAGTATGGTCAGTACATATGCAGACTCTGAAACCTGCCTGTGGGCACGGCAAACTTACAGGGCGGACTGTCCAGCACTCCCTTTCTCGTCATCCACAAGATCTTGTCTGACCAGTGAGAAGATGAGGATGATTCTGTTGAAGACTGTCCTTGGCTCTCTGTTGAGCTTCACACATTGACCGAGGAGTTTCTTTGCTCTGTAAACCATATGATGGCAGTTACACATCCATTATTTATCAGTAATGTCACAAATTGCTATATAAACATTTCTGTTGGAAATGAAAGATGTCCAGTATTAGTAACTCTTCTTTATGTCATATGATTAATTTCGATTTCAGTTGAGCTGGATCATCGCTACATATATTTTTTTGGGGGGGTGACAGCATTATATAAACTCAATTACATGTACAAATTAACAAAATAAGTTTCTTTTTAAAAAAGACAAACTTAAATAATCTCCAAGAGGAATTTAACACTCTTTTTCTAATACACAGTGAAAAGTACAAACTTTTAAGTAAGGCATACTGATGCAAAATATGTTTCACCAGGGCAGAAGAAACTTTGCTGGAAATGAGTACACAAACGCATTTCCATCTGGTCCACGTTTCCTGTCAGAAATTTTCGCTGACACTGGCAAAAGACATTTATTCAACAGAATAAATGTTTTCATGGTATAGTACCATAGAATGCACAAAAAGGATGTTAAACTCACTTCTTCAGCACGACAGCATTCATGTTAGAGGCAAAGATGGACCGCTGACTAGTGGAATACTTGATGATGGCAGACACAAGCTCCTCCTTCTGGCTCAATCGGCCTGCCCCAGCCCCTCCCACCTTCAGATCCTTGGCTAGCTGCTTTAGGTCGGGGGCCATCAGGAGCTTCAGGGTCACGCCCAAGTCTTCCAGTAAAGTCTCTGGTGATTTAAAACAAAAAAGACATCAATGGACACAGTGAACCCACTCTAGCAAAGATCACTCTACTGCTACGGCAGAAGGCATTCGATGACATATTGTTGATCAAATTGCACAACCAATAAAGGTTTTGAAGATGTTAAATCAATCTTGCACAAAGAAAGGCTGTATACTCTCATAGGTGGTTGCTACATTTGAACAAAGTGTCTGAATGATTTGTGTAAACATATCATTATGACTACCTTTGAAGATGTCAAACTGGCCGACATACAGAGCTTGTCTTGCAGTAATAATACCTACATCATCACAAGCCTCAATTACTCTACAGGTAGAGTATTACGAGTTAGCTTGAATATGTTTAGGTAACTGCAGAAGAGAAACTACACTTACAAATGAAAATGCCCCGAAAGAGACACAATGATACTATAAAGTTAAGATTGGTGCCAAATCTAACCAGCTGGGAAGTCTTTTTAAGCTGGAGCAGGGGAGGAAAAATATCTGCAGTCATGGCACTAATGTACATAGTACATAATTATGATAATCAGTTTAAAGGATTCCTACAAAGGTGTGGCCTGATGAAAGCGCAGAAGCTGCTAACTGCTACCCAGTCTTTTCATTTTTGGCCTCATTCTACTTACCTGTCATGACGAGGCCACTGCTGATCAACTGGTTGAAAAGAGGCTTCAAATTGGCAGCTATTCTTGGGTAGTCTATCTTTGATATCCGAAACCAAGTGTACTTGCGCTGGAACAATCGCACATACAGCTGTTGTGCAGGTCCTTTAAAAAGTGAGAAAAAAGTAACAGACAAAACATGCACACCTTTTGATCAGCTACACCAACAATGATTCTGCAACTACTGTAAACAGAGTCTGAAATCTCCTTGAAGTGAGAGGTTGGTATGCATGACGTAAGTACAGTAGACCATGACAACAGACAGTCTGTGTCACTTTTCTTACCTTATCAGCAGAAGTATAGCTTATATAAAACATTTAGCCCTGCACACTAATCATTCAAATGGATACATAACATATTTTTTCCATTACTATTCAAATAAATTACAGATTGTAAGTTTCTTTGTTAATATCATAGTAAAAGAACTTTTTTTCTTGATTTTTTAAAATATAGTTTTGAGTGAGCAGGAGGGTGCAGTTTTTACCTGAGAGGCTGTTGAACTTTGACACCTGTGCATGATCCTCTTCATTGAAGAGATGAGCATCAAACGTGTTCTTGAGGACAGCATTCAGGATGAGTTTGAAGTTGACCATGAAGTACGGCTCCCGTGGTTTGTGTGGACTTCCAGGGCCCTCTGAACGCGAGGGTGATGCCCCACTAATGCTGGACCTTGCTGGTGAGCTGACCGATTGAGTGGGCGAACCAAATGGCCCAGATCTGGATGGTGGTGTGGTGGGTAAGACTTTGGAAGGGGAGCCATGTCCAGGAGGCCCGACAGTGGAGGGTGAACTTTTATTAATACCAGATCTTGTTGGTGAGTTGACTAATTGACTGGGTGAACCAAATGGCCCAGATCTTAGTGGTGGTGTGGTTGGCAGGACTTTGGGAGGAGTTTTATACCCAGGCCTGAGGTGGGAAGGTGAACTGTTCTTAGTCTGGCCCACTCTTGATGGTGAACCCAGTGACCCTGATTTCGACCTAAACTTGACCGGAGTGCCCACTGCTTTCAAGTTCTTTGGAGATGTTACCTTCGTGGATTTGAAGTTCCTACGGGGCGATGAAATTGCTTCTGATGAAGTGCCTGGGATCTCCTTACTCGACACCTCTGTATGCTTCCACGTGGGAGTGTTGCTGAATAAAACAGCAGGGAGGTCATCTCCGCTGCTATCCGACACATCCCCAGTCTGTTGGGAGTCTGCAGATTGGTAGTGGTCATCACTGGACGTTGGACCATTTGTCTTCCCCTGGATTGAATTAACGGATGTCAGGTTGTCATCATGAGACTGTTCCTTCATCTGAATTGATTCTAGTTTTCTTTTTCTAATAGCAGAGATACTCAAGGATGGACGGTAGAGGAGTTCCTTATTTTTGTCCGTTCGCACTAAATTATTTTCAACAACATTTGTTTCTGTAACAGACACTTTCATGGGGCTCATCTTACATTTTGGCTGAGATGCAGAATGCTTTGTCCCAATATCAGTACGACTGAAGTATGGTGATTTCACAACTTTCGTGGATTTTGGTGCAGGCTCACTCATGGCTGAGGCATCACTCTTTTGGTAAGAAGTAGCAGTTGAATCTGCCTTGCCTGATGAGTTTTTTCGGAACTTCAAGCTCAGCTTTGATTTCCTCTCATTTGATGGTCCAGCCCTCCCTGAGACGTGGGATGTAGTACATGTTTGGGAATCTGATGAATCCTCAGATGTTTCCTTAGCTGTTTGCACCTTTCTACTGACTCCAGTAACATCAGACACTGATCTACTAAAGGAGTGGATTTCAGTCTGGTCTGAAAAGTCTGGGTCACTTATTGATCTTTGCACATGCATTGTGCAGGCTTCACTGGCAGAGGAGCTGGAAGAACTATGTCCGTACAGAGGGCTGGACTCAAACTTGTCCTGCAGTCGGCGTCTTACCCGTCTATCCTTGGCATCCTCCCTAACTTCAGCTACTCTCCTTGCATTATGAGGAGAACACTCCCGTTTGGCATCTTTGGTAGGACTAGTGTTCTTTGCCAGGCAGTCAGAGTCAAGGTGCCTGTTGATGTCTGATAACTTGACCTGCTGTGAGCACACCGGGCATGCAGTGTATGTTGGTGGCTTAGCCTTGGCAAAGAATGCCTTGATCGAGCCCGATGCTTCCCTCGTCGACCCTGACCCAGGAGCTGGGCAACTTGAGCTCTTTGACATAGACACTGGTGAGTTGACATGCTTCCGGACTTCAGTGAGAGAGAGTTTGCGCTTCCCTCTCCTTGGTGACAAAGACGAAACTCTTTTTCGCTTCTTTCTTGGTGTGAGAGGGCTTCTTGGAGAAGTCTCCATGTGAGATTATACATATAGAAGTCTTGATATAATGATTCACTGATGTCTGAGCAACTTCTGAATGTCAGTATGATTCCACCATGTCCACATTGATGAGTTGTATTTACTCGGACATCCCTTGACACTCGAGAGCTCTTGTACATGCTGTAAACACACAAAATGCACAAAATTTAATCATAATTGAGAAATACATCTGTACAAACAAGAAGGTTATCCAGTGCTTCACAAAAGTTGAACAGAAATATAGTTTAGCAACTTTTGAAGCCCAATGAGCATTAACCAGTATGTTCTATGTCACAGCAAGCAAAACATATAAGATGCATTGTTACAATGGTACAAACCAAAATTATAAACAAGGCAAGTGCTAAAATGTGTCTCGCCCATTCGCGTAGAAGAAATTAATGAACTCCTGAAAGTTCATTGACCCCGCCTATGACCTTTGACCTTATGGTGACCTTCAACTCCCCAAGGGACATTTACCAGCCAAGTTTGGTCACAAACGGACGAAGGGATCAAAAGTTATGAGCCATAATTGAAACTCGCCGTAAAAACTTAACATTGGGCCCTAAAAGTTTGTTGACCCCTGTCTGTGACTTTTGACCTTGTGGTGACCTTCAACTTCCCAAGGGACATCTACCATTCAAGTTTGGTCACAAACGGACATATGGATCAAAAGTTATGAGCCATAATTGAAACTCGCTGTAAAAACTTAGCATTGGGCCCTAGAAGTTTGTTGACCCCTGTCTGTGACTTTTGATCTGTGGTGACCTTCAACTCCCCAAGAGACATCTACCATTCAAGTTTGGTCACAAACGGACATATGGATCAAAAGTTATGAGCCATAATCAAAACGCGCCGTAAAGCTTTTAACATTGGGCCCTAAAAGTTCGTTGATGCTTGTCTGTGACCTTTGACCTTGTGGTGACCTTCAACTCCCCAAGGAACATCTACCAGTCAAGTTTGGTCACAAACAGACATACATCAAAAGTTATGAGTCATAATCGAAACGTACCATAAAAACTTGACATTGTGCTTTAAAGTTCATTGACCCCTGCCTGTGACCTTTGAACTTGAGGTGACCTTCATATTTGGTAAAATGTGTAACTTTGTATCACCACTCTTTCCTCCACGTTTGATTGAAATTGAAGTCCTCAGTAGAGAGTTATTCAAGTTTTTGTAGCGTTACGGACGGACGGACAGATGCCGTAGGCGATCCATTCATCTCCCCTCACCTCTGGTGGGCTCGATAATGATGTCATTTCTGTACAGATATGTTTTGCATGGTTTTACACATGTCATTTTGCCCTGAAGTGTCACAGGCACATTGTCCTTGTTGAGGTCAATTGCAAGAGATAGTGACATAATGGGCTGAATTCAGGAAGGTGGTTTAAACTTTAGACCATGGTACAAAATTTGTACCATGGTCTAAAATTAGCGTGAAATAGGCGTACCTTTGACATGCGTGTATCAATGCGCATTTGCTACTGGACGTCTCCTGTTGGTGTACACAATCTGTCAATCGTATTTACGCAGAAGAAATCTGCATAGACCATGGTTTAAACCATGGTTTTAATTGTACTGCCTTCCTGAAATCGGGCCAATGTGTCTTACAAGTAGAAGGAAGTATGTCAATTAAAACACTTTCTATCTTCTTTTGATTTCATCAAAGAAAGACTTGGCTCACGAAAATAGAAAAAAAAAGAAGAATGTCTCCAGTGATATTCTCAACTACCAATTTATACACTGTCTTATAGTATACTGTATCATACCAATCCTAGTGTGTGCGGGTTTTTCTTTCTCTCTCTCTCTCAGGTACTATAGAGTAAATTTTCCCCGCATTAAGGATGTAGTCTATTTTTACTAATGCAAGACCATCCAATCTCAACTAGCACTGGAATCCATTTTTCAAATCTTGAAGGTGAGATAGAGAAGACAAGGTTATGTCATAACTTTATAGTTTAGAATACCAGACGTCTAGATGTCTATTGTTAATTGCAACGATCTGCTGTTCTGAAAAGAAGAGATGAACATTTTATAATTACGATTAGACTATGTACATCTAGAGGTAATTTACAGGCAAACTCCAAATGTCGCAGGAAAACATAGAAAAAGAAAGTTTAGACTTAGGCCTAAATTAATTTTAGAGTCATCTAGTAGGCAGTACATTTGATATGGTTTATGAGTGTGTGATTTGCAGTCCCACACAGCCACAGATTGGAACGCACTACCATTGATATTATAGTCACTGGCATCACAAACAAGGACTCCTTCAAAACAGTAACACTCCACTACATCCAAGACTATAGAGCAAAGCAACTAGTTTCTTAACCCCGGCGCGGGGCGCTGTAACCAGTACAGTGTAGGTTGGGGTCGTTGGTGCGGTTAGTGAATGGATGAATGTACTTTAGTATGGGATTGTCTGAGAGGCAGTTATGTTGGACTAAAATGCCATGGTCAGTCAGAAACTGCGGGATTAAACCCTCACGGACTAGCTGATTTCAAGTTGACTTGAATTGAATTGAATTGAATTTATTCGTTTCATTTCCATTTTTACATTGCATTGTTGTTTACGTATTGACACATAATATTACAGCCTGTATCAGCATGAATTGACAGAATATAGGGTACTTATACAAACGGAAATGGGGTGACCCAACTAAAAGCATAGCTTGTAAAATTTGTAGGTCACCATGACAAGTAATATTCATAATTATGTACAGAGTCATTGAGAATATAACATATTACAGACTCCTGAAACATATTTATATAACTTGTACATATTCACATCTTAAAGGTAGTAAACATGAATGAGATAGAGAGGTAGAGAGGTAGAGAAGGAGAGAATGAGAGAAATAGAGGAAATAAAGAGAAGAACTGAAGGGGAGAGAGAGAGAGGGGGAAGAAAAAGAAAGAAAGAAAGAGAAAAAATAAACAGTGGAATTAAAATAAATAAGAATTCCCCATGAATAATATACCATGTAAAAATTGAAATAAGATTACCTTATAGGGTAAAAGTGTCCAGATGTCTGGTATAGGATTATAAAAACTAGTTACATCGTAACATATTTACTCAGAAGACTTAGTTTTAATTTGTATTTGAATGTTTTGAGGCTTGTGGTTTATTGACGAGAATAGGCTAAAGAATTCCAATATTTTGGTCCAGCGAAAGCAAGTGTATTGACTGTGTTTAAAGTTGGTTAACTATTAAATGGATGGCAGGTGGTAAGAAGAAGACTGCCGAGTGTATTGTGCACTTGTTCATAGTTACTAGTTTCTACAATGTAAGCCTCTCTCTCCACGCTGTCAACATCAGCTCAACCCCGGTCAAACGTCCGGTTGGCCCCTCGGCCTGGGCCTGCATTTATAGGGGTGTTGGACAGTATCAACAAAGAAGAAGAAGAAGAAGAAGACAAAGAAGAAGAAGAAGAAGAAGAAGAAGAAGAAGAAGTAGAAGAAGAAGAAGACAAAGAAGAAGAAGAAGAAGAAGAAGAAGAAGAAGAAGAAGAAGAAGAAGAAGAAGAAGAAAGGAAGAAGAAGATCTGATAATTTGATATCTGCTTACTCTACATACAACTTACAAGTCTACTCTAATATCATTAACAACGTCAACGTGTGATCACTATCGGCCCACTATTGTCCCTACCAATAAGTATTAATACGATTACCAAATGTGAAAATTACTAGAATCTATGTCTAACAGTAACAGTTGGACGTGACAATGTCAATGATGTTCACAAGAGGCACACAGGATCAGGAGGAGCGAAGTCTGTGTTCAAGAAGCTAACTAGTAACACCAATCTCTAGCAGTGGGACTGCAATTCAAATCACACATTGGTTGTTTAGCTTCATAAATTACGCTTTATTCTTACTTAGACGTCCACGTATGATTGAACATTGCCACGCTCCAGTGTTTCGAATGAATTCATAACAATCAACTGGTAAAATAAATTTACGGAATCACAGAATGAGATGGTGGATCCCCTCGATTACGATGCTACCCGATGAGATGGTCGCCGTCGTCTGCATGCACCACACCACCGTTTGTTACCGACAGACAAGCCGTAACATGCATCAGAAATACATGAGGATCTAGATAGCGAACGCATGGGTATTCTGCCCTCAGTAGGCCTTCATGTACATGTATTGTTAGGCAAGAAAATAATGGATGACATTGAGGGCACTTGAAATAAACACTTTATAAGTTTACATGAATGGGGTTCTATCAACCTCCTTGGTTCTGTTATCTAGACAACGATAATAATGTGTTCAAAATGATGATTTGACGATGATTTATTTATTTGTGAATTTTATTGACTCTTTCGACCCCCTCTCGGGGTATGAGAGTACAAACAAGGAATATAAATAACAATATGACAAACCAGTGAATACAATACTTGAAGATTACACAAAGCGACACAAAAGATATACAAGATAATATACTATGAGAATACAAACATGAATAAAATGAAAAGATACACAGACAATCTACATGTAAATAGCAGAATATTACAAATTTAACAAAGAAGGTTGCTTCACTAACCTACCGCTGCGTGTCCGTGTAGGACCAACTCTTTTTGTACTATCTATGGTGCTTGTGCGATTATCTTTTTCAGTGTTTTTAGAAAACTGGGACATGATAAGACAAGTAAATCTTGCTAAATTTTTCAACTGAGAGGTACTTTTAGTATCAAAAAGCTCTGTCATGTGCAAAGCACTTGGAAACCTAATTTTGGTTAACTTTTGAGGCAGATACAAACGTCTCTCCCTTTGGAAATAAGGGCAAACAAAAATATAATGAAACTCATCTCCTACGTGAGACGACAAGCAGAGTGTATACACTGCATATCACAATGTGATGTGTTCGCATTAAATCGACCATTGTTTACAGGAAATTTATGCGATCTTCACAGAAACTTACATAAACTAAAAGCATCAGATTTATTTAGGGTGATGAAACAATTTTCAAAAACATGGCTGCTTTTAAATATTCTATAATTTGTACAAACACGATTTTGACCATGCTGCGACTCCCCATTCCTGACAAAAAAACATCATTCAGTCTTAGTTTTAGCAAGTTAACGTTTAAACACAATCTGATTTTTTTTTAGCGACAACTGCGCCTATCAAAGTTCCACTTGATCCCCCAGAACTCGATCATATAGAAAAATCGTTCGTTGATTTTTATATCTAAGCAAAACATATATTAAACATCGAGCGCATTGTTATTACTGGCTAAAACTTCCTCCACTAGCAATCTAATAGACCTATAGTAGTCATTCATTTTCTTTAGACCGATATAAAGTGTCGGGAAATTAATAATAAGTTGAAATTCATCGTTGACTTCAAGTAAAATGCGATTCTTTTTTTAAGTTCATTATGACTGATTTAATGATCAGCATAATATTTCTTACAGGGCATATAAATACGGAATTCAAAAGTGATTTTTACAGCGCGTTAAGATACTGGAAAACAGCTTTTATCGCATCGGGGAGTGTCGGAGAAAACCGCTTGACTCGCGATGATAACATGTTGGGTCATCAGCGGGCAATAAAGTAGGCCGTTAGACAGAAAGATCCGTCTGTCCGGAGGAGTCTTTTAGTTTTTTAACGTTATCGCTCTCCTCCGTGTTAGTGTATAGGAGGGGATCCGTGAAGCCAGACGCAGTCTCCGCGGAACATATCCCCGACGACCGATCTTTCGGTCAAAGTAGGCCTCACTCTTCTGGAGAAGATACAGAAAAAAGGGGGAGGGGTCTGATGAAGTCGTTTCCTGCAGGTAGTTTTTACTGAGAGGTAAAGCCGCATTAATTTCGTCTTTGGGGAAAATGCAATATTTTGAGACTAAGAATAAAACATTCGGAAAAAGAAGAGTGATCGGTTTCAAAAACCTTCCTCTGATGGTTGCGGCTGGGGGAAGAACGCGTGACTTTCATTGAACTCTCAAAAGTGGCCAGAAGGAAGGACATGTTTTCAGGAGAGAGTTTGGAAGCCATTGTACAACCATTGAGACCGTTGAAGGAAATCTTGGCTTTGTCCAACTGGTAGACCCTAAACAGTTGGAAATATATACAGAGATCCCTGTGTTGGAATCAGGGTTTTTCGTTTTCATTCGCATCAGTTCAATGCAACATGAGATCAAGGGCCAAGTTCCTTGACGATAGGCCCTAACTGATGTACGGATTTTCGAGTGATCTACATTTTACAAGCTTTGCTTTTCAGGAGATCGCTCTTTTTGCCGCTATAACATACATAGGGCCTACATTATTTTGTTGTTATTGTTGTTGTTTTGTTGCCGTTGCAAAATATGCATCTTTTCTATTCATTTGCTCATATATTTTGTATTAAACTTTATGATTTGTATCTTTTACAATTTACTAATATATGATTTATTTGTATCACCTTTTGTCGTCAGGTGGAAATAAAGCACATTTAAACTGAAAAATTGAACTGGACGTGTGCATTTATCATAAATACGTATAGGAGAGCAGTCTGGCAGAAGTATACGCCGGAACACGCGTGTTATATCATGATAAGCTATATGTATAGGAATCCCACATACACGTATAATGGTTTAGTGCTTTAAATTTATAAGTCTCTTTATGCAGAGACGTCACGTAATTAAAAAGTACATGCATTGTGGTTCAAGTTGTTTTGTTTTTTCAGGTTTTTAAAATCTCAGCTATGCCGACATCATTAATCATGAATCATTACACAAATGCCTTACTTGCAAAACACCAGTGTATTTTGTTATTTTAAGATTATTTTTCTGTAAAACAACAACAATAGCAACAACAACAACAACAAAAACACCTTTATGAATAGGTGTTTGCATATGACACTGTATAAAATCCACATAATAATGTTTTTACCTTACATGGGGGTATCTCACCAAGCGGCGAATGTTTGCGTATTATGTGGCGACATTTAGTTTCGTCAGGGTTCATAAACAGTTGCAACCAATATAAGCAAACAGTTTTCAAACGGTTTTTCTTGTCGTAAATAAGTTTTTAACATGACATAAGCGGATATGCATTCGTATTTTGGGGCTTGTAAAAATTGCACCAGGGATAATCGCTTCCCTATACAGAAAGTATCATCAGTATGCATGGTTTGTTTATTAAAAACTTTATGAAACAGCTCTGGTGACGCATTCCACTCACTAATACAAAAATTTGCAAAACGTTCGGTTTTACTACTCTCACATACACACAATCTCACTTAAATACTATATTATGTTACTCTGATTCTTGTTATCAGTAGATGATCCTAAAAAGAAATATAGAGTGGAAGATTATGAGATGAAAATCTGTTCATCAATTGATTTTCTTTTTTTTAGGTCAGAGAATAAAGAAAAAACGGCAGAGTTTAAATAAAGTTTCAATCTATTACCTCTGAACAAAGTAGAGAACACCACTATTCAATAGTAAATACGCAGAAAAATACCACTTTATTAGTCTGTGTAAGATATGAGAGACTCACTTTCGAGATATCGCTCTTATACTGTTAGTAAGTGTTAAAAATGGTTGCAGGATATTACAAGCGAACATAGGTGTATAATTCATATCAATATCATTTGGCCATATAAACACCTGTCTAACTTGTTATTCGATCACGTAGCTCATAGAGCATTGTTATGTCTGATCGTCAAACTACATGTAAGTGCTGTAACTATATATCTGCCTACACTGATTTTTACATGGACTATGATCTCTGTCAAAATTTACAGAGGATACATATTACTTTTACTCAACCAGGAAGCTAACACAGCTCTACTGCATGATTTCCCTGCACAAAACAATCACTCTATATGATTTGTTTATATAGTCCTTAATGGTATCGACAAAAATATTGTATAAGACGTGGTTCATCGACGCCAACACACATCGTAAAAGTCGATATTTTCGCGCGACTATAATAAATTTCGCGCTCGGCCGGTTGAGAAGAGTTTAGCGTACTATAGTATTTCAAGACATTAACTACTGGAACATTATGGCAAGCAAAAATATTCGCGTGCTTTTATTTTCGTGCTAGCTTCTAGAATGGTTGCGGGAAATGCGCGAAAATGTCAACACCGCGAAAATGTCCACTCTTACAGCAATCCCCACAGTGCAATATGCGCCGTCATGATGTTGACTGAAACTCGAAAATGAAATGTCGCCATCTCTCGATGGCTAGACACAAATATCGCTGTGAAGACTGGTGGTTTATCGGAGATGACCAGAGAACAGCTCTGTAGGCTTATTCACTGACCGTATCTCTTTGTCACTTTAAGAAAAAATTGTTTTCTTAGATTGCGTTTACAGTCGCCAACCATTCCATCACTAAATTGAAGACTTGAATGTCCATTTCCTTCATTAAGCGTAATCATTATTTGAAGAGTTTGTTTGCAAAAACCGATAAGTCCATATTTGCCAAATGGAGATACTTGCGATTAAAGGTCAAGAAAAATAAAGAGAATAATAAGAAAATTTTTGCTTCTTTTGACCATAACTTCAAAAATATACCTTTATATGTAGTGGCCAATATATCATATAAAAGGTATTATTTTTTACTTTATCACAGAGATCGTACTTCAAAATCTTCAAAAATGGACTTATCGGTTTTTGCCAACAAACTCTTCATTTATTCTATTTTGTACAGCACACTGATGGATCAGTGAAATGAAATACAGTGTATCATCTTGGACAAAAAAACAAAAACCTTCTTGGCTTAAAATGACACGGAAATATAACAGTATTTGATGAAAAAGAATTAACCTGAACTTTCCAGAAAAACGTCTTGCTTACCATTCACAACCTTTGACGTCGACACTCGTGTGGAAATATCTTTGTGCCATTAAGTACTGTTATTGTTTTTATTCTTCAAATAAGATGCATCTTCAAATTTTATCAGGTGAGTGCTTTCATTACTCAAGTTGAGAGAATTCTCACGACAAAAAAATTCTCACGACAAAAAAACAAAAACCTTCTTGGCTTAAAATGACACGGAAATATAACAGTATTTGATGAAAAAGAATTAACCTGAACTTTCCAGAAAAATGTCTTGCTTACCATTCACAACCTTTGACGTCGACACTCGTGTGGAAATATCTTTGTGCCATTAAGTACTGTTATTGTTTTTATTCTTCAAATAAGATGCATCTTCAAATTTTATCAGGTGAGTGCTTTCATTACTCAAGTTGAGAGAATTCTCACGCCCTATGAACATGTCAATTAGACATGCCTGTGAAGAGATGGTAGGCTACAATATTGCAGTTTTAGTTACGATTCCAATTTTAACTTTTTGCTATAGGCCTATACTATCAGAAACCACAAGAGCATGAAATTTTGAGAGGAATTATAAGTTTATTTGATGAAAATCGGTTTTAAAATGGTCGAGATATAGCCAAAAACAAAGAAAAACAATGTAGTTCTAACGAAATATGGGACGAATGAAAAGTTTATTAGATGAAAATAGGTTTTGAAATGGCTGATATTTCCAAAAACATACAGTAAAACAATAGTAATAATAAAAGCTGGATCCACCTTTTATAAGGACTATTTTGTTTCATTTTGTTTTGGGTTACCTTTATTAAGACTACTTTGTTTTACTTTGTTTTTGGATATCAAAACCGTCTTTCATGAAATAAACTCTTTATTCCTCTTAGAATTATTGTAACCCTATACGTATAGGCCTAAGTGGTTTCTAATCATCTCGCAAAAATCCCCATCTCAATCAAAACTATAATGACCCCTTTAAACTTGTGATAACCCCCTCCCCCTTCTTTCACTTATACAGAAAGACAAGCATCGTATGTCATAATTCAGAGTGAAGAAAAGTGCAGAAAGATACAAGTTTGTGAATGGCGCTTCTTGACTGCTGGATGTTCGAAGTACCAGTACACTGTATTTACGAGAAACAGAAGCGCTGGCTATGTGCCTACGTGAACACCACAAAAGTTGACAATAAATTTGATACGACGTGTGTCCATTACCACTACTGGCGCAGTGTTTCGGCTTTTGATTTTTGTACGTGTGCATTGTGTGTGTGTGAATGTGTGTGTGGGGATAATCATAAACATTGTCTTCCGGCATATTATCTGTACCGGGAAGAGACCCGTACCAAACCTTGGACAATTGTGTTGGCTGAATATAGATGATTTCTTTGAATGACAATTTCTTAAAACGGAGTAGCTGCCCGATATGAAGTAGGAGAAACCATCTGCCGTCGTGTTTATTTGCATATCGAGGTAAGAGAGACAACACTCTTTTCTTCGGCAGTTGTTATCGTTTGCAATGCGAACAGTCCCATGCCTTAAATTATGCGTTACTAGTGAGATCCATCTCCACGTCCATCGTCATCACCCTCTCGGCCGTGGCGCGCGGCGGCGGCCGTGGTTCGGGGTGATGCGATGTGATCACTAGTATTCAAACTGCTATAATATCATGCATTTTTAAAGAATGATGTTGTTTTATCACTGACATGATAGGCTAATCTCATATTAACATAACCTTTGTTTAATAGCTGAAAAAATCAATACTAGCCTAGTAATTTTATCGTAAATTTACCGGTAGGCCTACTGGCGGTAGTAAGTCTGAAGTAATTGTAGGGGAGCCTAAACTACCACCACTCACCACTACCAGGCCCGGGGCAGGGCCAGGTAGGCCTAATAGTGTCGTTGACCTCGTTAATTTTGTTTCCTGTGTAGATTCTACATTTCTAGATCTAGAAAGTAGTATAGTGAGGTGCCTGCACCTCGTCAGGGGCCGCCCTAACAAATACCGTTGGCGTCACCCTGTGTAAAATTGCAATAAGCACACTTAACAAAAATGTACGCCCAGGGCCCCGTCTTACAAAGACTTCTGATTGATTCAAATCAATCACAACTTTACGATTGAATGCGAATCCATCTTATAAAAAAAATATGATTGTGAATTTAAGACGGAGAACTGCAATCAATCAATCACGGGTTGCGATTAACTGTAGCTTTCAAGAGATTTGTGATTGATTGATTTCTATCACAAGTTTTATAAGACAGGGCCCAGGACTGTGTTCAGCACGCTTGAAACTTTGCAGGCTTACCACAACCAAGCAAACTTAGTTGAAAACCAAATTTTTCATGAAAATCTTAAATTTATATTAGGAATAGAACCATCTACATGATTGTTATACATGTAAGTATCATCATGGTCACCCACACACGTCTTTTACAACTGTACGTGCTTTGTCTGCGGGAGTGTGGGGTGACAAGGTGCATGTGCAGGCCCCTTCCTTAGCACACAACTACTGTATTCCGCATCGTTCGCGTTTGACGACGATAGCTGCAAATTCTGGGTATCGATCAGTGAACTTGTGGTTCTATCGGAATCTTCAGCATTTTTCCTGTATGTGAGTGGGATTTTACAAAATTTCAGAGATGAAATGTGATTTAAACATGCATAAACATTAATTATGAGGACAGGCAGGTCACTCAACTATACCGGTACTGTCTTTACTGATGATTGACTATCATCGGTTTACTCTTATAGTGTTAAATTGTAAATTATAATGTACGTTGGCGGCGCTGCCAGGGAGGAAATGCAAATGCCGTTCATGCTAAATGTGATTTGGGCTTTCAGTTGATATCATGAGAGATATTTCATCTCTTTACCAAATGAACAACATTACCTGTAGGTCTAATAAATGTTAGAATCCTATTCCCTAGTTGGTGTTTGGGCTCAGTAATGGGCTAATACGATCTTTCATTCGTATCAGTATTGTGGAATATATGGGAGAAAAATAATGTCCCTCCAAAGTGCTGCAGATTATGCTCTTCATGACTTCCAACAGTTTAGTGCTTTTGTGAGACTACATGTACACCACTTGTGATGGCAAATGAGAAGGAAGGTGATATACGTACACTGTAGATCTACCTTGAAATGTGTTTAAATGCTTCCCATGATTATGCTGCTGATTTTTCTTAATGCAGGAATATTTGTGTTCATATTTAAAAGCAAAATGTTAAAAAAGTTGGTACAACTACACAATATTAATATTTTACAGGTACTGGTATATGTCCATCTGCAGCTCACTTCTAAGATATTTGATATCTAATGAGGATGTAGAAAAATAAAAACTATATTCAACTCAAGGTTAGGTAAGGGTTGATTGTTTTTGCATGACAGCCATCTTGTTCAAAATGCTCAGGACTTTTAGGTATACCTTGATGGTATAATGTCACAAGAGAGGTTATCACTTTATATTTGCATGACAGACATACAGTGTTTATTATTTATACCTGCTACATGCAAGAAAAAGAAAGAAAGAAACAAAACAAACAAACAAACAAACAAACAAAACAAAAAATGGTGGGACTAGCATAAGAAGTGTTGTACCTTCTCATAAAGCTTCTGATAACAATAGCAAGATGCACACACATGCCTGTAATTGCAGTTGCTGTGGTGCTAGCCAGATATGGCATCCAATGAGATGAGAGTAAGTGAATATTTACTATGATAACAGCAACTATAGCAGTGTTACAATCATTGCAAAGCCCTTGAAAAAATAGAGAAGAGAATATTGCAAGCAATCATGTCTAGGGATGTTTTCATGATTTTTCTATTTTCTTTTACAGTATATTTTGTATCTGATCAACAACTCAAATTGGTTTTATGAGAGTGGCTACGTTTAATCTCACAACAATTGTATTTGACCTCTATACTGTCGAATAGTTATATAATATTGGATGGCCTTGAGATTAATACAAGGAAATATTGGACGAGCTATGCACAAATATTGGACGAGTCGAAGACGAGTCCAATATTTTGCTTAGCGAGTCCTATATTTCCTTGTATTAATCGAAAATAGGACATCTGATATTATCATTATTATCCTACAGAGGATTTTAGCAAAGAATATTTTCACTTACCCTTTCTGTTTCAGAGTGCTGTATGGTCTCTTACTTAGCTACTGTACTTGATCCTGACATGGGGTATGGTACACTCTTCAGTGTTAGTTAATCTAGATCTACTTCATTCCCTGATAAAACAGTGATCGAATCCATGGTAGCAGATATGTTACTGTTAGGCCGAGATCTAGCTAATTTACACCAGAATTAGATGTTCTTGTATCCGAGATCTGAGACACAAATCACGCTGCATCTTCCGTAGATCGTGAAAGATCGAATTACTCGTACTGTAGTCCTATCAGCTATGGCCTGCTGTACTTAGTATACACATAACGTAACATGCATGCAAATGCAAGCGGCGGTGGCCGGCTACATGTATTTGTATATCGCGCGCGGGCTATCTAGCAGTAGCGCTGAGCTGATCAATCGTCCCCTTTGTTTTCATCAAACCTAAATTTAATTTCCTGGTATGAAAGTGATATTTTGAAAAATTGTATGCAAAACAATTTCAACTAATTGATATATAAAATTTGTTTGTATAAACACAGAATTTTAGAAAAAACGATATTTTAATTAATTCGTGATTGACCAATCACAGACGCTTTTACTTCATATTTCAGGTCATCTCGTATATATCTCAGCCAATCACGGTGCAGTTTATAAAAAAAACTTTGGGGAATCCCCCTCTTGCCGTCCAATATTTTGAATATTGGTCGCCTCGGCAAAAAAATATTGGTCGAGTTCAACAAACTTTCTAAGTGGGTCGGAGGTGTTATGATGTTCGTCGACAAAATAACACTTGTATTTGGGCTCTAAAAATCCTCTGTATGGATAATAATTACATCTATTGGCAATGATGTGATATCACAGTGGCATGACCTATAATCATGACAATATTGGATAGATATGATTCTTTTTAAAGGTATAGAGAGAGTAACTTTTTTTTCTTTTGTACAAAGCCGGTGTCCATAATACAAGCCATTTAAAAGGCAGTGTCCATATCCTCCATGAGAATGAAAACAAAACCCCCATTAGTTTCCATTGCTACATCGGTCTGCATTTATCATATCTCTCATGACTATTGTGCTATCTACAGTCATATTGGACTTTGAACGGAACAAGAAGTGATAGCAGTCCATCTGATACAGATCTACATTATATCTATACATTGTACATTGTACAACTGTTTGTGTCATAAAATGTTTCACCATGTGCATGATACTCTACGTGTTTGTGTATACTGATTTTATGAAATGTATTTTCTTCTTCCTCATTTCAAAAGTTGTGTGGGAAACTCAACTTATCCCTCTCTGGAACACAGAAATATATGCAAATCTGTACACAAAATGTCAAAGTCTGTGTAGTCCATCTGGGCCCCATTTCATGAAAAATTGACATGATAGCAACTCGTGCTTGAATGGGAATTGTATGGAATGACAAGAATCCAGCTTACTGATTGGCTGTTGCTATGAGAAGTTGCAATTTCACCAAGAGAACTTTGCTATCCTAACATCTTTTATGAAATGGGGCCCAGGTGTATCTGCCAGCATCTTTAGTGCCTATTAAACTGCTGCTACAGACTAGACCAAATAAATCTGAAAATAAGTGTCGTGATTAATGCTTTAGGTTTCAATAGGTAAATAAATGCAGGGTGCTACATAAACACTTGCCCGATTGCCAGGGGCAAGTGAAAATCAAAGTCGGGCAAGTGTTTTGGAACAATGAGAAAAAATACTTGCCCGAATTGGGCAAGCAAAACATTTTGAAGCCATATTTACTTCCCAACATTTACGTGAAGAAGTCTCACCAATCCAACACCAATTTCCTATCAAACCAAATTTGTAACTCCGCACATGTGCTGTTTATTCAATGGATTGTGTTTTATCAAGCCCTTGACTTTACAAGTGATTCTCTATATCATTTTCTTACATCTTTAGACTTTCTTTTCGGGCAAGTAAAATTCATGTTCGGGCAAGTGTTCTGCAACAATTTGAAAACCTGCTTGCCCGACTGGGCAAGTGGTAAAAAAAAGTTATGTAGCACCCTGAAATGTTATGAAACTTTTTTTTTTTTTTTTTGGGGGGGGGGGGGGGGGGGGTCACTGTCTTTAGAAGCCTGTCCTAAATTGTGTAATGCATGAAATGCAAATTTTGATGTATTCTCGACTTGTGCATTGTTAGTTATAACCATAACAAACTATTTGTCAACACATTCTTTCTCCTTTTAAATGGTGAGTAATTGGTAATAAAAACCAGCACATGTTTGGGTATCTGGGACAAGATAGTCAACAATTGTTTGTTTTTTTAAATCTTTGTATCAAACAAGTTTTGTTTAATATTACAGGATCGTCAAACTAATAACAATGTACTTACAGTATGTTATTTCTTTTGTAGAAATTCAGTCTTAATATTATTATTTTACTCAAACTCTGTGATCAAACTCAGTGATGCAGTATAGCTTGCACACATGCGGTGCAGAATATCTCCTTAAAAATATATAGTACAGTCACATCTGTCATACTGTTAAACGAGGAATTTTCGCGTGCATTTTAATTTCGCGAATTTCGCGAGCACCAAGATTCGCGAAATTAAAATGCACGCGAAAGTTCTTGTCTACACTATATGCATTGAATGCCAGTGGCAGTTCGCGAAAATTTCATGCTGCAAAAAAAGCCATCGGCTCCAATTCGTGAAAAATTCATGCCGCGAATATATCATGTTTTACAGTATATCTCTTTCACCAAGTTAAGAAAGCAGATTCATATATCATAAACAGGTTTTAGTTTAATCCAACTGAAAATAAAAAAAAATATTCATATAAAATATTGGACATTAGAAATGTACCAGGATACCACAATATCTACAAGATGATTAAAGTGACTGGGTGGTCAGCTTCAAGTATGGTTTTGTTCATGCATAATGACAACTTCTTCATCATTTAATAAGAAGACTGGTGACTGTAATTTAACACTCTTTTTTTCGTAGGAAACCCCTGACCTGGGAATCAGAGGTTGGGTACATGTACACACACAAAAGGCACAATGACTGTATCTGGTGATTTATTTTGTAAATTTATACATGCATGGTAACTTCTTATCAGTTATAAGCTGCAGTGTTAGCAGAAATTGTAATACTACCTGTGGTGAAGATGGGTGAACCAAGGAGGTACTAGTACCTCCTTGGGTGAACATAGAAAGTCTGCACTGTATGTAAGAGTCTTTTTAGGTACACTGTACATATATACGAGGTATACTGCGCATTGTTTCACTTGGTTCAAAATTGCATTCATGGATAAAGAGAATCGGAGAAAACATGATTTTTGTCTCAGACAAGAATACATTCCTGAAATGTGTGTGGGAAATTCCCTGAGTGCCACACCATAGATGGCTATCATTCATTACAGAGGTGTTGCCAATTTCCCCTGCATTTGACGCCTGTGCCTGTAGTTCGTGGCATCCTGTATTGCTTCAGCAATTAGGGGCTGCTAATTTCACCAAACCTGACACAGCTGTTGTGATCGCTATTCTGGCGCCTCTCCCAAAGATCAGATCTGTCTGTGGCTGAAGCGATGCGATGGCTGGATGTTGGTTAGTACCGGTTGGAATTTGACCCACAGAGGGAAGAGAAAAGGTGCTAGTCAAAGGAGTCTTGGAGAGGTTTCAGACTGTAAACATTGCTGGATTTCAATTCACGTTCTTAAGCCCTATATATCTGAAACCTGCTTTAACTGATGTTAACCCGTTGGAAGACGGACTGATTTTGCTACAACACGCATTTCCCATAGACCCCTGCCCAAGTATACTTGGGCAGTCTGTCTGTGCAGCTTTTCTTTGTGCTTGTCCTTTTGCAATCAATTTTTTGCTTTGCCTTGACTCTGGTCACTGAAAAGTATGTACTCTTCATCTTCACCAACCACCACGTAATCTCCGTTCATCAAACTCGCTATTAAAATTACAGGTACCTCGAATCAAGCATAATTGGGGGGATCGGGCTTTTTCATATATGGGCCCAAAACTATGGAATGGCCTACCAAAATCTCTTAGAGAAGCATCTTCCATCGATGGTTTCAAAAAGAATCTCAAGACCTATATTTTTAATTCAAATTGACAATATTGTATACCTGTATGTATAGTATGTGTACGTATATAGGCCTATTGTTGTTGGTTTATTGTCTTATTATTTTCTGTGATACTGTTGTAACGTGACACAATGCAATTTGTATGTACTCTGTTCTATAGCGCCTTCAGTATCTTTTTTAGGTAGAAATGAGCGCTTTATAAGAGTCTCATTATTATTATTATTATTACTTGCTCTGCAACATTACATCATCTTTGTTGGTCACATGAAAGTTTCTGTTTTGTTTTGTTTTGTTCTAGTCTTTAAATCACTTCCCAGAATATTACAGTTTCTGTCGCATGCTGCTATCTTCTCTCTGAGAAGTTGACACATATGAAACTGAAGTAGTGACTAAGGCAGGGTCTACATGAAATGTCTCTTGGACTTCTCATTATCTCACTTAGAAATGTTCAAAACATGAATTCCTGACCTCAACCAGTAGGCCTATTCCATTTTATCATACAGATGAGTGAAGTCGTAATTCTCTGAAAATGGACTTCTCATGATATTTTGCACTTAAACATACATGTAGTAGGGCAGGCTAATGCAGTGATAGAGGAGAACTGGCTTCTGTTCTGCATTTCCATTAGATTTTATTATTTTTTTGACAGCTTTTCTCCAAGTAAAGGGATTATCTTTTGATTTATATCTGACTACTGTAAAGAGAAATTGACTCTTAATTCTCGCTTACTTTACTTTAAAGTGTAGCAGGAAAGTAAACACTGATACTGAAACATAATCTGAAAGTGAAGTACACTCTGAAGTAGGAAGTTGTTGTACTTGCTGCAGTTTCCAATTAAAACATAACTTTGTTTTTCATTAATTGTACATGTAGGCTGTACATCAATTCTCTGTTCTATTTGTTTGTTTGTTTGTTTGTTGTTGTTGTTGTTGTTTTTTTTTTTTTGGGGGGGGAGGGGTAATGTAAAGGATCTTCAATAGGATGGTGCTAGGAAGAAGTTATGGTTTGTAATTCCTTGGCCCTGTTTTATGAAGACTGAAAACTGATTATATGGGTCAATCCACGTCAAATCAACCAATTTTCAGACAATTTGTAACCCGACCCCCTTCAATTTTCTTTAAACTCGCACCAAATGTGCCCCCAAGTGTCTGACGGAAGATTCTACAATATTTTGCCCCAAGGTCAAACGGTTGCTAAGATACGGCCTCCCATAGCAACCAATGCGTGGCCAAATAACCGAGTTTAAATAAAATTTGTTATTTTTGATTGACTGCTGCAGCCAAGTTAGATGAGATACATTGCTCATTTTCTGTAAACTTGAAGAACATTATGATGCTAACATGCACAATATGTTACGGCACGAATCTGATATTCGGTTATTGCGCAAGAGGTCACCGAAAATGGCGTTAAGCGTCAACGTTAATGTTTTTGGGTGCATGTTTGGAAGCTGATAACTTCAAAATTCAATTAGCTTAGAACCCAATATTATGCATATATATAGAGACTCTCACTTGCTCTACACACCTACCAAAATTCGGCCAAAAAGTATGCTCCGTTTTCTTGAAGGGCGCCCTCAAAGTTGGCTTTTTTCAAAAAGTTGCCAAGTTCAAGGTCACAAATCACCACTCGTCCCATCGAGGAGTGACACCAATTTTTGTGTATTGATAGACATTTACCTATATTTTCATGGGTTACCAAAAAACTTTTGTAACCGGAATGTTTAATAGCTTTTTTATGCATTCGAAAATAGTCGTAAACACCCAAAAATCGACGTAAATTGACATATAGGGTTTTCAGCATATTTCAAATGGTGATAAATCAGAGATGAAGTGCCAAGACACAATGGTATCTTCTGTGATGATAGTCTGTAACTAGTACCAAAAGGACATACATCACAAATTGTTTTGTCTTATTGGCAATGACCTTGAGAATGCAGCTGAAAATCACAAAAAACAGTAAATTGCTCAATTTTCCGTGACCATAATCGTGCTAAAGTGTGTTTACATCAATTTTTAGTTGTGTGCCATTTCAGTACTCATGGTGACTTTAAGCTGAAAACTGCTAATCATGTTCCATTTCTATTCTATTTCAAGCTACAAATAATATTTGAAGTCGTCTCCAGATATTTTGACCTTGACATTGTTCTGAACACAGATGTAAATTCCTTAATATTAGCATTATTCCCAACACACAAGTGATTTACAATTTTGTACACCATTTCAAACTTGAATTTCTCTCAGACAGAATGCCTGATCATATTTATATTTACAGTACTGGTAGTCTGTAATGAGAATTTAGAGGATGTAGTATCAACTTATTTGTCTCAAAGACATTGACCTTGAAAATACAGCTTAAAATCATAAAATCAATATTCGTTCAAATTTGCAATACACACTTTAATTAAAAATGGTGTTTACAGCGACTTTGAATTGTGTGTAATTGTTATATATCAATGATGTGTTACAGCCTATAATTGCTTATTATTTTCCCTTTTGTTCCACTTGAGCTGCAAATAATATCAAAAGTCATATGTACATATCATTTGACCTTGACCTTATTTTAGAATAGCCATAATGCCTCAAAATGAGCATATTCACCACACATTGAGCACTACAGCACATTTCAAAATTGATTTTCTCATAGACAGAATGCCTAGTCATGTTGATATTTGCATAAAGGTAGTCTGTAATGGGTACTTTGAGGATTTGTGATGCTCAGTGCACACACTTATTGTACAGTAGTGTCCAATTCATCCAAGTTGTATGCCTATAGAAAATGGATGCATAATCACCATTAACATTTTAGCCATAAAAATAGAATGATCAAAAGAACAAATTTCAAGACTACTTCCATCCTAATAATGTCATTGACTTCGAATTTCTGGTTCTGAATTTCATACACTAGGCATTCTGTCGATGAGAAAATCAATTTCGAAATAATGTTGTAGAGCAGTATCTTATGGTGTTGTGAATATATTCTTATGCTCAAAGGCATTTATGACAGTAAATGTCAAGGTCATATGATTTTTGATATTATTTTTGGCTCAAAATGGAACAAAAGAAATAATTTGCAATTATCAGCTGTAACTCATCATCAATATAAAAATCATACACAATTCAGAGTCACTGTAAACACCAGGCTCTAATAATGTGTATTGCAAAATATTTTGAACGATTATTGATTTTTATGATTTTCAGCTGTATTTCCAAGGTCAATGTCATTTGAGACAAATCAGTTGATACTACATCCTCTAAATGCTCATTACAGACTACCAGTACCGTAAACTGGGGGGACATTGGACAGGCGGGTGACTTTGGACAGTTCAGAAAAAAAAGATTGTTTCACTTACATTTGTTTTGCTGTTGGTTTTTCTGAAAATATTTTTGTAGGTTATGAAAGGGGGATATGTGAATATTTGAATGACTGCACTTCTCTTGTATATTGCATTACCTTATATGTTTTTTTGGCTTTTCTTTGTAGGGTCAATGGAATGCTTGAATTTTGTGGCCGTCGAACTTTTGGTACTCTAGAAATACAGAACTATGGAAGCTCAAGCCTATTTGTTGGATAGTGAACATGAAGTGGTCATGAACCCACCTGTATACTCAGGATACCTGACCACCCTTACAAATTTCAAAATAGGTCATGTCCAATTTCACCCCAGGATTTGGGGTCACTTAGGGGTGACTTTGGACACCACAAAAGTACCAAATGTTCGACGGCTATGCAATGTTTTTTCTTTCTTTTACAGATGAAATAGGTAGTCAGGATGGGGAGATCATGTAAAAGATGATCTAGGTCAAGAGACTATAGAAACTCTTCAGAAGAAAGCATGAAAGATGCTGTGGAAGCTTGCAAAAATGGAATGTCGATCAGGAAAGCATGCGCAGAATTTAACGTTAAAAGAGGGACTTTGTGTAACAGACTGAACAATTGGCACACAGGCACATAAGATTTCCAGTAGACATTGGTTTTCATTTTGTGAACCTAGGTCCAAGAATTTGAGCAAATATTTCCTGTATTTGGTTTTACTTTTGTGATTCCTAGGGCGAGGAAAACCTTGTATTTCCAGTAGACATTGGTTTTAAACTTGTGATAACTAGGGCGGCCAATAAAAACCTTGTGTTTCTAGTAGACAATTTTGTTCTTTCTTTCCAAAGGCATTAAAAAAAAAATAAAAGTGTGTTATTTTGCAAACATTTCAAACTGACCTAAAGTTACAATGAACAACATTCAAAGAAAATCACAAAATTTTCTTGTAGAACTACAGAGTACCCCGGTACTTGAATCTGGCCAACCTCATGTGTACATGCATTTCTTGGGGTAAAACCCCAAATTATTCTTTAAAATGACATGAAAATGATCCATGACCCATTTAAATAGTAGTTTACCTTATTAACATCTGTAGAATTTGACAACTCAATGATGGTACATGTACATTGTACAATACCTCACTTATCCATGTGATCAAAGTTGCTTACTATCCTACATTGTAATTGCAAGAAAATTCATGCAGTGCCTTGTTTAAGTAGCATCCTTTTTCATTTTTGTTCTAAACTATAATGAATATTCAGGTTTTTTGAAAATTCAGAATTTCAAATGTAGGGGTACCAGTAATTCTAGTATTAGTATCTTGAAAAAATTGTGCAAGTAAATATCTGTGAATGCCTCTTTAAACTGAAATTCTTCACATGTTCATTACTGCAGAATTTTGCTTCTAAAAACCACCATACACAATGTATAATTCATTAATGTGTATTTTGTAAATCATATTTGCTGGTTGTTATGAAACATTTCAACATATTAGAGTTGTAAAAACTTTCTTAAAAACTTGTTAGTAGTCAAAACAACCCCCATAGGGAGTTTATCCTTGGACACTCAACAATCCTGCAGGGTATATTGACAAGGTGTCTATGGTTGTCCAAAGCTGCCCCGAACCCCGGGGGCACTTTGGACAAACTTTGACCAAAAAAAATTAACATAAAATAGAATAAACTGAAGAAGTCTCTATATGGCATGATATCCTCTTTATTAGTACTTGTTAACCCCCACATTAACCCCAGAATTCCTTTGTTCTTAATGAAGATATTAATAAAAATAGTTCAAATTTGTCCAAAGCCACCCCGGTTTACGGTACTGTAAATATAAATATGATCAGGCATTCTGTCTGAGAGAAATTCAAGTTTGAAATGGTGTGCAAAGTTGTAAATCACTATGTGTTGGGAATAATGCTAATATTAAGGAATTTACAGCTGTGTTCAGAACAATGTCAAGGTCAAAATATCTGGAGATGACTTCAAATATTATTTGTAGCTTGAAATAGAATAGAAATGGAACATGATTAGCAGTTTTCAGCTTTAAGTCACCATGAGTACTGAAATGGCACACAACTAAAAATTGATGTAAACACACTTTAGCACCATTATGGTCACGGAAAATTGAGCAATTTACTGTTTTTTGTGATTTTCAGCTGCATTCTCAAGGTCATTGCCAATAAGACAAAACAATTTGTGATGTATGTCCTTTTGGTACTAGTTACAGACTATCATCACAGAAGATACCATTGTGTCTTGGCACTTCATCTCTGATTTATCACCATTTGAAATATGCTGAAAACCCTATATGTCAATTTACGTCGATTTTTGGGTGTTTACGACTATTTTCGAATGCATAAAAAAGCTATTAAACATTCCGGTTACAAAAGTTTTTTGATAACCCATGAAAATATAGGTAACTGTCTATCGATACACAAAAATTGGTGTCACTCCTTGATGGGACGAGTGGTGATTTGTGACCTTGAACTTGGCAACTTTTTGAAAAAAGCCAACTTTGAGGGCGCCCTTCAAGAAAATGGAGCATACTTTTTAGCCGATTTTTGGTAGGTGTGTAGAGCAAGTGAGAGTCTCTATATATGCATAATATTGGGTTCTAAGATAATTGAATTTTGAAGTTATCAGCTTCCAAACATGCACCCAAAAACATTAACGTTGACGCTTAACGCCATTTTCGGTGACCTCTTGCGCAATAACCGAATGTCAGATCCGTGCCGTAACATATTGTGCATATTAGCATCATAAAGTTCTTCAAGTTTACAGAAAATGAGCAATGTATCTTATATAACTTGACTGCAGCAGTCAATCAAAAATAGCAAATTTTATTTAAACTCGGTTGTTTGGCCACGCATTGGTTGCTATGGGAGGCCATATCTTAGCAACCGTTTGACCTTGGGGCAAAATATTTTAGAATCTTCCGTCAGACACTTGGGGGCACATTTGGTGCGAGTTTAAAGAAAATTGAAGGGGGGCGGGTTAACACAATTGGTTGATTTGACGTGGATTGACCCATATAGTAAGTAAGTCTATGGCAGCCTGTGTGTTATGGAAATTTAAAATCAATTTTATCTTTTGATAAAACGGGGCCCTGTACATACAACTTTCTCAAAAATGTGCATGAGCATTCCTCTTAAAAGATAAGGAGTGTTAATGAGTTGTTTCCAATTCCATGTACAACATGTACCTGTGTAAAAAGAAGTAGGCCTATTGAGCAATTTGCTGTTGAACAAGGTACATGTACGTCACATTAACTGAGTGGGGAATTACACTGTACAATATTGCAAAGCCTGTCTCATTGGGCTGGAGATTACATGTACACTGTAGTTGGCAATCAGGTAGCGACTCGAGTCTCCCAAGTTGCGGAGACATCTGAGCGATGTCTCTGTGATGTCTCCTGGAATATAGCCAAATCTCCAGAGAGTAGCGAGAGAATCGAACAGGTTCGAATTCTTCTTTTTTTTGAGACTCTTTCTGGTCTCCAGCTGATCGCAGAGACGTCTCCGTGCTGTCTCCTTCTAGTTGTGGCTAGTTGCGGCAAATTGCGGAGACCCATCTCTCATCATCCCAGAGACTCATTGGCAACTTACCATATAGAGATGTGGAGATGTCTCTGTGTCAAAGGGTGTCTCGGAAGCCGACCGCAATAATAAACTGAATACAGGGAATTATCGTTTCAACTCAATTGGGTCATCCGACCTTTTTATTCAACCAAAGTCGGTGCAATGTAAAATGTCTCCCGGGAAGGAAAATACAAAACAAATTTTTTTTAATGTATATAAACAAATTGTTATATTATCCTCCTTTCTGCTAAGTCCCTATATAAGCGCATGCATTTCTACGTATGAAAACCCCCCTATGAATAAAGTCCCTACATTATCCAAGGCACTTTCACGTTGTCGATAACCGCGCGATGCCTGTACAGGGTTGCTCATGCGAAGCCGGATCCTGGCGTCGGATACGCGGTTCACGCGAGGTGGCTGACGCCTGTTCCTGCAGTCCGTCGCGGCGTGAAGCGTATACGGGTGTGGCAGCACGGCGTGGCCGGATACACACGGTCGATTGGCGTGGGTATTGTCCGGTTCGCGTGTGTCTGCCTGGTTCTGTCCACAGCGGGGCGTGGGATTACTCGAAGACTCAAAGACTGGGCGGTATCCGACTCCGGATACGTCCTCGGACAAATCCGGATACTCAGTGCCTGGATACGGACGGCTACAAATATAACAACAATCCCTTGTCAACATACATTTCTACTCGACTATTAATCCTCAACTCCTATAATACAACATTTGTGCTCACCATTGCAGGACTGTGTTAAGGTACAAATGTATCCGAACATCCTCAGCTTATTATCACATTAACTTTCTTCTTTCCTGTTCATTTTGACCTTTCTTACACAAAAATATAAAAGTTTATGGCACATTTCGGTTCTGTTGCAATAAATTGCCACACATTGAAATGCATAAGCAAAGCTATACTCAATTGAATGAACCTCTGTGAGTAATTACAAATTCACACCATTAATGGGACAGTTATCCCCACCCAGCGATAGAATTAATCTACCAAACAATATAAATCTCTCCCGTAAAAGCTCACTCTTTTCTAGCTGCTTTTACTAATCTTGCATATATGCTCTTTACACGTATCTCTAGTCGATTTAACATTCATATCCGAATTTCAGAGAAGACATACTTTCGCTTACCATTAATTTCTGTGTCTGAATCGATTCACAGCTACGCTTTATCGATCCTCATACATATCGTCCGTGGCGTAGATATGTGTATCAACACAAATCGATAATATTACTAATATCATGATTATGACAATTATCAGAAAAAATGTCGTAGCAATTACACCAGCAACAAAACTCATCGTTCAGGATTAAAATCTAATTGCCATTTCTTTCACTCAAACGATCTCATTTTTGACGTAATACAAATAACCTAACCCTCTCGCTACCGAACCAGTCCTCCTTCTGGCTTAAATATTTTGGCTCATTACGTACACAAAAACAAGCATCATTTCAAGCTATATTTCAAGAACCTCACGTGGTGTATTTGCTTTATACTCTTTAACATTAACATTTCTTTATTACTATTCTAATCGATTAACAAAAAAAAAGGATTTCTTTCCTACCGGGTGCTAAATTGAGTAATAATACCAAATTCTGCAAACTTACAGCTTCTCGGTTCCTTTTCCTTTTTGAGTGACGGCCAGCGGTGTCTACGGGGAATGCACCAAGCGACGCAGCCGAATTAAATGCAATGATGCTCAGGCCCTGTTCTTGGCTTGTCAACCCGTCTGCGCACCTTCTCGCCAGCAAGCCTCAAATGCAACTGTTCACTCTCACTGCTCACTCACTTCACACTCACACCCTAACCATACATTCCTGTCACATACTATTCAAATCGTATTTAAATTATTATTCCAAAATATTTGTCTCCAGATCACCAGCTCCCTCTATTGACACCAAAACAAACTATACTCTATCACCAATGTCAGATTCATTTTGACACTCTGTGACTTCTTGACAACTATTCCACCATCTCATTTGGAGACGTCTATGGAGTTGCAGTGGAGTTGCCTTCTTGGTGAGAGTGCAAGCTATTTTTTGGTCTTTCAAATCACATAAGTCACAGTGACTGATCAGTTGCAGCAGTTGCGGAGAAGTCTCCTCCATAGAGATATGCCCTCAAGCTAATAAAAGTCCAGCAGAAGGACTTTCTGCTCATTTCTGTGTATCTGAAGTTTGCCTAAAAAACAAACAAACAAGCAAGCAAATAACAAAACAAAACAAAACCCAAAAGCAATCTTTGCTGAAATTGTAAGATCTCATGAATTAATGTCAGAAATGCTGCACCATGGGTTCAGTCACAGAAAATTGGTTCTTGTTCATAGGAGCTTTAAAAAATAAGTGTTATTTTTTTATACAACTCTATAAACAGCAAGAAACAGAAGAGGAACTGTATTAGTGATAAATGATATCCCCCCACTGCAGGAAAATGCAGTTCCTTCTTTATTCATCCTTCCTGAGGTGCTCAAACCAGTGCTTCTAAATCCCTTCATAACACAGTGCACCTACTGCCAAACTTTTTAAACTTATTATGTGAATACCCAACAGGCACATAAAATGTGTAAATATACATAGCTCTACCATTCAGACATCTAGCAGGGTGGAAGTTGGCAGTCAAAACTACTTTGGTGTCACTGAAACTGTTCAAACAGTCTGAGGTATGTCAAATTTGTATCTCACCCCCTGTTCAGACACAAGCCAGTTTACACCAAAACTGGATATAGAAATGACGTATAAAGAATCATCGTATAGCTGACAGACCGTTAAGACGCTAATCTTGACCATTCTGGAAAACGTTGTATATATATGTGCAGGTTCTCAATGTGCATGCTGTTTAGTGTTATGGTCATGAGTGACAGACATACATTCAGATGACAATGGACATGATGGAATGCTGATTCGTTATTGAGTGCTTGTTAAAAACGATGCTCAGACCGTCGTTTCACTATACGTTGTTTTGTTATATATGTCATTTCGTTAGTCAGCATTCAGACATATACTGTATACACTATAATTTTCGCGTACATAAATTTTCGCGAACTGCCGCTGTCACACATTTTCGCGAGTGGTTAAATTCGCGGTTGGGGGACCAGAGAAAATATGAAGTGGCAAAGAAAGTGTGAATTTTCAACTTACTAGCAAATAAGAATAATACTAGTGATACACTGCATGATAAAAATTACCAAACTCTGCGAACTAGTAAGTTAGAATTCAACATTTTTGAAGTGGTTAAGTCCATAGCGCTAGATTTCTGACGAGTGGTCCCCTTGCGATAATGGATTGGCTCTCTACAGTATTCGTAAGTAGACATGGACGTGTGTAAACAAGCTTAGCCAGTATGGTCTGTTCGGTAAGCCATGACATGGTATACAGTACTGAAATGTTTGTATCATCAAGGCAAGGGATTCATTTTGGAAGGTAATATTTTCGCGTGTTGTTAATTTCGCTAATAGCTCCCGACTCGCGAAATTCGCGAAAATAAAACCCCCGCGAAATATATAGCGTATACAGTAACTTCATTGTATAGCTATACCATTTTGGTATATTGGGAATAATTTTCCTGGTATTGCATTGCAATTTGCTATGCATTTTTACACCACTACACTAACTAACTTTTGTGTAGCAGTTTTCCTTCATAGAAGTGTACAGGATACAATTTGAAAATATTGTTCATCAGCTGGAGTTGCTAATCAAATTTGAGTTGGAAAATTATTCCCTGCTATACCGTTCTAGTGTAGGCCCTTTTTTTTTTTTTTTTTTTTTGGTCTGAACATTGGTCTGAACACCCTGTCACAGTGTCAGTAGAATACAAGATGATTTTCTACAGTGTATATAAACCACAGGCACTATAACGATCCAGTTTGGCTCATCTTTCAGAGGCACATTGTGTGTGACTGAGACTTGACTGATCCATGTTCGTGATGCTGTTATTTCTAGATACATGTATATATGTCCATTTATTATGGAAATTATTGCTATTGTCAGCCTGCTGAAATAAAACATGATGTTTGACCAGTAGGGCCCTGTTGCATAAAACCCTTACCGCTGGACTTACCGCTCCTTTCTAGCGGTAAGTCTTCAAATTAGCGGTAAATTTTATAATCCTTGATGCTGATCGGCTGTGATGCCTAATTTTGACGGTAGTTACCATTGAAATTCAACGGTAAGTTTTATGCAACGGGCCCCAGAAAGTACAAATTGTATTTAAAGGGGAATTTATCCCAATGCATATATGGATTCAGTGAATGTAGCAGTATCCATGGAACAATTGTCAGTAAACTTTGAGAAAATCAAAAGAATTGTCGTAAAGTTATGAATTAGAAAAAACAAAATTATGGTGCCACCATTGCTGAGTAACATACTTGTATGGATTTAATCAAAGCTTTGAAAATTTGTAACTTTTGAAGGGATTGTCTGATATACCCCAAATTTCACTGAGGTGCTGTAATTATTATCATTATTATTATTTTTTTTTCATGTTCACCAAATCTACCTGGGATTACAAGTATCTGCTTGCATGATACGCATGCACGCACGCGCACACACACATACTCAAAATGTTATTCACTGCTGTGAGTTATAGGCCTAATGTAATGTTATTATATTCTCCCTTATCAACAAAATTCCATAGATCACCAAGGAACAATGGCAGGTTTTCATTTGCTAAGAATAGTTGCGTGCCATACCAGCAGTGCAGACACTGTGTTATAGATTGACTTTCTTTTGAAGTGAGGTTATCTTGCCTGTTCTCACTTTCATACCAATGCAACTCTGCCTATATTAAAAGTAGGATGACTACTACACATTGTAACAAATGTGGTTATTGTTACCGAAACACTTTATCTCCTTCATGTCTCTATCTCCTTGATATGTGCATACTTTAGTGGTGACATGGACGCCTCATTTATTTTCTTACATCACATGTAGGCTTGTGGAGTGATTGAGATCCATTCAGATGGAACTGCAATGTATTGTCTTTAGAGATCATTAGATGTGAATAAATAACTATTATTGATTCATATTTTACATGTTAATATTTCTACTATTCAGATACAGTCTGGTAGGAATAGAACAATGATAATCTTCCCTTACATATTTTGCAATTCTAGGTGCTTAATCTGCTTGTGTATCCCCTCACCCCCCCCCCCCACACACACACACACACTCAGACACACATTTCTGGAAAAAAATGCATTACGGTGATTCACAAAAAAATCAAGGGAGACTTTAAAGAAATTCATGAAGTTTGTTTTGCATTGCAATACTTCAGTTTGTAGAATGGTTTCTTATCCTACAGTAAAAAGTGAAAGAAAATAGACCTTTTGAAAGTGAAGAATGTGGTACATGTATATAGATGTACATTAATAAAAAATGAGAAAACCTGTACTGAATGCCATCACATAGCCACATGTGCACAATTTCATTAAACATTAGCTTTGTTTTGTTTTGTTTTGTTTTTTAGGGGGAGGGGTGGAAAACAAACACAGCATGCCATAGAATAGCCGACATACAAAATGTAGTAATGTTACGTACAGATGTGAATTGGATGAGAGTGTACTTGTGATTATGTGAGCAGTTCTCAGCTGTTAGGTTCTCTGTTGTGAGTGCTCTGCACACAAAGGGAAAGGGTTGGATCCACCTCCCAGTTGTGTGAGAAGGGTAATGCTAAAGACAGACACCATATTAGCCTTAGTGTCATGCTGGTGTAGTGTAAATATTACCAGTAAATATTTTCATCCAGTCTTGAGCAATGTGTGAGCACCAGCGAGAATGATCACTTTGCTCGAAATAGAGAGAATGGAATACAGTGAGCTACAACGTATAATGTGATTGGTTTCACTGGCTGAATGTAGAAAAGTGATTTTAGCTTTGTGATTGTTTCGCATGATGTCCAGAATTTCAATTGCTTTAATAATACTGTTACACAAAAAGGCAGGAAACATTCTGCCTACAATAGAGCTGGACTTGTCAAATTGAAGGTTGAGACTCTCAACAATTAATGCTTGTGCACCTGGAAAGAAGGCTAGTAGTTGTTCAGGCATGTGGATGGGGGATCGTTAGGGGGCTCACACCTGTAAATAAAATGGACTGTCCCAGACCCCTTCACAAATTCGTACCAAAGATACCAAAATAAATGAAGAAAAAAATTAATTAAAAATCAATGATGTAGTTTGGCAAAAAACTGAATAGCTGTAGATATTGAGTATGAATTCCTCTACAAACTGCATTTTGGTTGGAAGATGAAAGCTTTTCTGATGGAATTTGAGGGGACTATATTTCATTGGGTACGTGTACGGAAAATAGGTGATTTTTTGAGTGACAAGAACTCGTAGTCTGGCTTTGCGGACCCCTGGACAGAATTAGAGCAGAACAACCCACCCTGGCAATCTGATGGATGAAAGGTAATATCTCACTTATTCAGGTTAGTGAAGATGAAACACCTCATTTCTCCCAGCTATTTTACAGAATTTTTTGAAATTTGAATTTTAACACACGTCTCTATGGGGAATTATTTACCCGTGTGAGCCCTATAGAGAATGCACGCAATACATGCAAGTCTATGGGAAGTATTCATCCCATACAAGCTCTGCTGGTTTATGTTGATCTTGTATTGTGTCAGATCTCTCTTCCTCCCTCCCCCTTCTCATCCCTACTCCCCACCCCACCTCCCTCTACCTCTCTCCTCTACTCCCCCCCCCAACTCTATCTTGCTACAATTTCTTTTCTTAATATTATGTTCTTGTGGTACTAGATCTTAGTACTGTAAATAGCAGTCATCAGTATCACACAACTTTGAATGACTTCTTGTATTGTGTATCTTGTATTGTGTCAGATCTCTTCCTCCCTCCCTTCCCCTCCCCAACCCCTCTCTCTACCTCTCTCCTCTACTCCCCCCCCCTCTCCTCAACTCTGCCTTGCTACTATTTCTTTTCTTAATATTATGTTCTTGTCACTAGATCTTAGTACATAGCAGTCAGTCATCAGTATCACACAACTTTGAATGACTGTGTTATTTTAATGTATTTCTTTGTTTTGGCTACCACTGAAACAGCTCAAAATACATAAATTTAGTCTGTTTGACAAAACAAAGTCTTATCAAGTACTTTGTAGGCTATAAGGTGATGATGACACACCCACAATCAAGGATAACTGCCTGGATCTATGTATTCATCTTATGAAGAACTGATCAAAACTGCAAGATTTATTGTTAAAAAAACCTAAAGGGCATGATTTTCTAAAAGTGTCCCTTTGAGAAGCTTTATAATCCTTGAAAGTAAAATTTCTCATATGATGTAGGGGCAAATATCATAAAAAACACATTTATGATGTTTAAAAGTCAAATAAGAAATATGACCTCCACTATAGGGCTCACACCTGTAAATAAAATGGACTGTCCCAGACCCCTTCACAAATTCGTACCAAAGATACCAAAATAAATGAAGAAAAAAATTAATTAAAAATCAATGATGTAGTTTGGCAAAAAACTGAATAGCTGTAGATATTGAGTATGAATTCCTCTACAAACTGCATTTTGGTTGGAAGATGAAAGCTTTTCTGATGGAATTTGAGGGGACTATATTTCATTGGGTACGTGTACGGAAAATAGGTGATTTTTTGAGTGACAAGAACTCGTAGTCTGGCTTTGCGGACCCCTGGACAGAATTAGAGCAGAACAACCCACCCTGGCAATCTGATGGATGAAAGGTAATATCTCACTTATTCAGGTTAGTGAAGATGAAACACCTCATTTCTCCCAGCTATTTTACAGAATTTTTTGAAATTTGAATTTTAACACACGTCTCTATGGGGAATTATTTACCCGTGTGAGCCCTATAGAGAATGCACGCAATACATGCAAGTCTATGGGAAGTATTCATCCCATACAAGCTCTGCTGGTTTATGTTGATCTTGTATTGTGTCAGATCTCTCTTCCTCCCTCCCCCTTCTCATCCCTACTCCCCACCCCACCTCCCTCTACCTCTCTCCTCTACTCCCCCCCCCCCAACTCTATCTTGCTACAATTTCTTTTCTTAATATTATGTTCTTGTGGTACTAGATCTTAGTACTGTAAATAGCAGTCATCAGTATCACACAACTTTGAATGACTTCTTGTATTGTGTATCTTGTATTGTGTCAGATCTCTTCCTCCCTCCCTTCCCCTCCCCAACCCCTCTCTCTACCTCTCTCCTCTACTCCCCCCCCCCTCTCCTCAACTCTGCCTTGCTACTATTTCTTTTCTTAATATTATGTTCTTGTCACTAGATCTTAGTACATAGCAGTCAGTCATCAGTATCACACAACTTTGAATGACTGTGTTATTTTAATGTATTTCTTTGTTTTGGCTACCACTGAAACAGCTCAAAATACATAAATTTAGTCTGTTTGACAAAACAAAGTCTTATCAAGTACTTTGTAGGCTATAAGGTGATGATGACACACCCACAATCAAGGATAACTGCCTGGATCTATGTATTCATCTTATGAAGAACTGATCAAAACTGCAAGATTTATTGTTAAAAAAACCTAAAGGGCATGATTTTCTAAAAGTGTCCCTTTGAGAAGCTTTATAATCCTTGAAAGTAAAATTTCTCATATGATGTAGGGGCAAATATCATAAAAAACACATTTATGATGTTTAAAAGTCAAATAAGAAATATGACCTCCACTATAGGGCTCACACCTGTAAATAAAATGGACTGTCCCAGACCCCTTCACAAATTCGTACCAAAGATACCAAAATAAATGAAGAAAAAAATTAATTAAAAATCAATGATGTAGTTTGGCAAAAAACTGAATAGCTGTAGATATTGAGTATGAATTCCTCTACAAACTGCATTTTGGTTGGAAGATGAAAGCTTTTCTGATGGAATTTGAGGGGACTATATTTCATTGGGTACGTGTACGGAAAATAGGTGATTTTTTGAGTGACAAGAACTCGTAGTCTGGCTTTGCGGACCCCTGGACAGAATTAGAGCAGAACAACCCACCCTGGCAATCTGATGGATGAAAGGTAATATCTCACTTATTCAGGTTAGTGAAGATGAAACACCTCATTTCTCCCAGCTATTTTACAGAATTTTTTGAAATTTGAATTTTAACACACGTCTCTATGGGGAATTATTTACCCGTGTGAGCCCTAGGAGGCATGAAATACCCATCAACTACCAACCGCCCAAGGACCTTTCCGCCCTTTCTCAAATCCCTCCATTACGGCAACAGTTTGGGATGCTGACAAATCCAGGCACCCGCAGTAGGAGTCAGAGTCTGCGGGGGACAAACCTGACTGCAGCTAACTATGGGCATACAATATCTATCACGTCCAGTTTGTTTCCGTTCGGTAGACACGTTGTGAGGATGCGTAACTCTGCTATGGCATGACAGGGGGAGCTAGGGAGGGGGTACGAGACATCAATCACAATATTGACAATCAACTTTACTTTGAAGTGTGCACTCCTGATGCAAGAGTTTTTCTGAGGGGGGCAAACAATTGAGGATCAACGGGATGTACCACTACCAATCTTGATCTGCAAGGCACTGCAATTCATGCAACCAACAAGCAATGCTGCTGTCGAGTATTCAGAAGGGTATCTTCCTCCCATTTTTATGACGGTTGTTTGGGTGGAGCGAAGCTGGTTTTTTTTTATGGTAGAATATGACTGATGCAGAGGTGAGTTGTAATTGGACACTGGTATTCATCTCTAACATGGGTTACATTGTTTCAGTCGGCTCAAAATGCAGTTTTACAAACAGGATCAGAGGTGTGTCTAGACTGTGACATGGGGTATCGAAAGGCTCAGAATGCATTTCTACAAACAAGACCAGAGGTGTGGTGTAAAATGAGATGTTTCTGAACTTGCTTTTATGGCTCCTCTCCAAAATATATACCAAGGTAGACAGTGCAGATTGTATCTCAGCAGGACATGGATGGGGATCCAATGTGAAGCTACCCAGATACCTGCTCTATACCAAAAATGTGTACAGAAGAGAAGAAAAGAATGGCTCATATAAAAAGTGGTATTGATATGTAAAGTAGCAAAGGTTAAAGGGAGATTAAATGAGCTTTGAAAAAAAAGTGATAACAATTTTTGTATCTTTGTGAGGCATTTTGTCAGTCATGTGAATGGATTGCATGACTAGAGTGTTGCATTGCTGAAAAAAATCCTCATTTTAAACACAGACAACAAAACTTGCCATTCTTCCTATACAATGTATGATACACTATTTCTATGGAGAAATCAACTTTATGAGTACAACATGCATATTGTCTGAGGGATATCTTTAACAGAATCATAAAGAAACCATGTCTGTCAAAACTTTTCTAGTGAACAAATTATAGGTGTCACAAAAGGATTGTTATAGTCATTGAACAATTTTGTTTTCTTTTATGTGTAAATTGCTATTAGCATGTTGAATGCCATAGTGTCATGCTGGGTTTCGAGTGGTTGCAGTTCTATTATTGTCAGTCCAATTTGCTTATCAAGCGTTTGACAGTATATTTTGCTTTTGTTTCGTCACTTTCAGTGAATTGACTTCCCCTTCCTTCATTTGCTGCATTCTTTGAGGCACAATACGTGAATGATGAAAGCTGCCCATTATCATTACTTGTATGCTTCAGTGAATGCATTTAACCCTTCCAGACCACTAACCAGCCTGAAGTCCATATTGTCCTCGTATGTATTGATGTTGCCAACGGGACCAAAAGAGTTAACCGTTTTATTGCTCGTCAAAAGCTATTGCATTTCACTTCACATGCTACTGTCAATGTTGGCAAACTATAGGTTTGTTATGTGTGGCTTTGAACTGCATGGCATCCTCAAGCTACAGACTTAATTTTGTGCAATTTTGCATGTACACATCTGTCAATGAAATTTATAAGAAAAAAAAAGTAACAACATATGGGTGTGTCCAGCTTTTATGTGAGTTGCATGGCATTGCGTGATTTCAAAGGAAAGAATAAGGTGTGGGCGTGCAATTAACTGCAGAGCTTCAGGAAATATCACGCAACCCTTGTCATTCAAGCCTCTAATTGACTGGAAATCTGCCGGCAGGTAACCATGACAACAGCTGTACGTCTATCATCCAAATCCTCTTTTTTGTAAAGAAAATATTTGTAGGGTATTTGTGTGTGCAATATTGAATTGATTTCAAATGAGTGGAAGAACATTTCATTGAAATTGTCCACAGGTTTATGACATACGTAATATTGTTGAGGGTGTGTCACAGAGTATAAAGAAATTTACTTCCTTAAATATCTCCCACTGCAAAAGACAAAAATGATAAACAATGAAAAATAGAAAGCAACAACCTCTCTGGAATGGTGACCCTGAAGTACTGAGTTTTTTGTTTCCTCTACACTCTGATACTTGTCAAATAATGCAAAGAAAACTCATGTTTTTGTGTTAAGATGAGCTGTATGTAACTTTTAGGACAAATTCTTTGAGACTGTGTCTTGGTGGCAAGACTGAAATTTATATTAAGTGTACACTTTATATTCAGAAAAGTAACTTGTGACTCCCTTGTGTTCTGTTGTGTGAACTTATTTGTTATTATTCTTTGGGGGGGGGGGGGGGGGGGGGAGGTGAGTGGTTTGGGCACATGGATTAGAAATTTGGCTCTTCTGTGGCAAGAATCACTTCCTGAATTCTTTGGCAGGTATGCAAGTTACTCTAGGTCTGAATGACTTTGCTATTTAACCGCCAATCTGTAGTTCCGTTACTTTCACGCATGCCACTACATATACAACAGCAATTGTTTATCATTCTACAAGTACTTTGCATCTCTCTGTTCTAAATGATGTATTGCACTATGCACCCAGATTCAAGATTACCCATGTCAGCTAGGCCACTGTCAGTTGATCAAAATTAATGTCAACCCCCGAGTATAGGTCACTTGTGTCGAGAAAGCAGGGTCCAATAGGGCAACCATGTAGAAAAAGCAGTTGGCAAAAGTGTGTGAATTGATGCGCGACTTTTGCACACAAAATGTCTGGAGTCCAAGGTTTGTCTTCTTTCAGGAGTTGCCATTTATGCTTGGTCTTTCAAAATTACCTCCATTCTCTATCTCTCTGAGCACAGACATGAGATCCTCAATTTGGAATACAAATATTGCAATTAAGAAACAATAATCATATTGTACTCTCACCTTTTAGTCTGTCTTTCCCTCTTTATTTATTTTTTACTAATTTTTTGGTAATATATTATGCATTCTCCATGCAGGTGAGAGCCTTCTCAAAGTTCTCACTTGTACAGCTTTCTAGAAGATGATCATATCTCCTCAAATCTGTAAAACCGGTGTTTCCGTAAACACAAAAAAAAAAGAAGAAAAAAAAAAGCAAACTGCAATAATGTTATTCAATAGTGATGTGAAACTTTTGTGCATGAGATTTTGTGCTAATGTGCTTGAAGCCATACAAATTCCTCAAAGTCTTTGTACAGGAAGATGATTTTGTTTACTGTGTTTGTAATGAAATTGTTTTTATTTAAATCGTCAAATTCTCTCTCTCCTGTATTTTTGAAAGAGTTGGAAGCTAGTGGAATTCATACTGATGCAAATTAGTGGGATACAAATCTCAAGATTTGCATCGCTATCCAAGTCTTGAGATTTGCATTGTGCTCCAGATCTTGAAATTTTTGTCTGTGTGGACATAAAAATCCCACTAAATAGTGCAATCAGCGTCGTGATCCAAATCCCCCAAAATTTTGTGATTATTTCAAAATTATCACAATAATTCGCACTGTACCATGTGCGACTGTTAGAGCAAAAAAAAAAAAAAAAAAATTGTCCTGTCATTTAAAACATGCATGATTGAACCGCACATGAACACAGGGGCAAGAGTCACCATTAAGTTTTGGTAGATTTCGGGCATGCACAGTTTGGTCAACAAATGATCACGATAGGCAATTAGCAGGATAGTTCCAGCTGTCTGAACGGGAGCAAACAATTCTCGAGATTTGGATCGCGATTGTTACCCCGCTATTTTGTCCATGTGAATGCGACTAGTGTAGCTTTGTTGCCTTCCCTGCCTGACAAGGAAGCAGCTCTCAAGATTAACTCGAACCGATGCAGCTCTCTCTTCTTCCTCCTCTGCATTCTTCTCTTCCTCTTTCAAAACAAAAAGACTGCTCAATATGTTGCCTGTTATGATGAGTGCCACTGATCTTTGATCTTAGCATTGTGAGATTATATATAGATCTACTGTACATGTCTTAATGTCCTTCCTCCTTTCAGATTTTTATGGTTGAGCCTTGAAACCATAGCCGCTAATGTATAGTTCTCAGTTTCACTGTGGCTGCTGTAGAGTTTTGCTAGAAGTAAGCTCCAAGTTCCGAATCCCCAATCAAACACTGACCTTGGTTGACCTCCGTTTGGCAAGCTGTCACTGGGTGTATCGCCTCACCTGTGAAGTAGCATAAAAATTGTTTCTTCATCTGCTTAGAATGGCTTTGAGAGTTGTTGTTAGAGTAGACTATGCTAAGTCAGGTCAGAGTTTTCTTTATTATTTGTACTTTGACCCATTCCACTGTTTTTGCCCATTGTTATTAAAGCAGAATGATGTAAAATAAAAACAGCAAATCACAAGACAGTCAGCTTTATGCTATAAACTACATGTGATAGGCTTGTTGTCCTCCAGAAAGTGAAGGTTATCATAAACTGCCGGAAGTTTGTATGGTAGGGGCTGGTATCAATCTCAATCAACATACAATTTTTGGATTTCTCCCATGCACCATTGTTCTGGATTACAAAATTCACATGAGAGTGCCATTGGTAGGTTCATTTTACTACATTGGCTGAAAACAGAACCTATTTGTTTGTTTGTTTGTTCATTTGTGTTTTTTTTTACCACTTAACCCTTTCACCACCATTTTAAATGTTATTAATACTGTACATGGACATGGTGCTGTTAGGACTCGGGGATATTTATTCACTGACAGATATATCCATAAAACCACATCCAACTACCACCACCACCGCCACCACCAACAACAACAGCAACAAAACTGAAAACATCAGAAACACCAATACACAAACAAACAAACCAGACAAACAATTACCATACCTAATATGTTGCTTGCCATAGCAACTCTTGGGCATTCTTGATGAATATTGTTGGAGTGTGGAAGAGTCACCTGACCTATTACAATGTCCAGAATTTCTACTGGTGAGTGGGGAGGAAGCATGCTGTACATTTGCAAGCGCTGGCAAAAGACAATGGAGTTTGAAAAGAAGTCACTTCACCTTTGGAGATTTGCTTTTAAGAGTGTCACTGAGGATCAGGGTACTTGACGAACAGCTTCCTATGAAAGTTGGGAATCGATGTAAAAACAAGCATACAAGATGTTCACTCTTATGATCTGTAAAGGTTTGCATGGTGATGAGATATTGTATACGCCGATTATTTCGCGAGGTTTTTATTTTCGCGAATTTCGCGAGTCAGGTGCTATTTGCGAAATTAAAGACACGCAAAAATATTGACTCTAATCCCACTGTGAATGTGACGTACGTGTGTACGCTTCTCCGTTCAGTACAGGACTCCACAATCATGAATTTAACCACTTGTGAAATCGATGGAAATTGCCGATTCGTGAAAATTTAGACTCGCGAAATATATGGCGTATACAGTAACTTACATAGTACATAGGTTTGCGGTACACTATATGTGTGAAGTCGTACAAAGATGTTCACTATGTTTTATGCTGCCAAATCAAATGTCTGTAATGATTGCTGCCCTCATTTACTGAGAAATGCAATTTCATCGCAAATTCTTGTCACACCAACTTGTCTTCTAGGTATGCAATAGGTCACGTGCATAGAACAATTTCAGCAGTATAGTACCTGTAGTTTGTTTAACTCAATAATGTGCTAACTGTATGTAACAAATCATGATAACATTGTACAGGTGAATATGGTGTGTATAATGATGTGCTGGTGGTGCCTGCTGTGATTTCCAAATAATGTTGGGGCTTTGATGGCCCAAATGATAACTGCAAAACATGTTTCTAGGGGCAAATACAGCTGTACCTGCTCAATTGGTAACGAAGTTGCCTGTCTTAATTTGATCATGCACAATCCAACAAAGGCCATTGGTTAAAAAGCTCCTTTGCAAGCAATGTTTATTGTTTCGTTGTGCTCTATTGTTCAGTCTGGCGTGGAAATCCGTTTAAACATGGATTGGTGAGCATGGATCTTGTCTGTCTCAAGGATCTCTTTGGTTCCATATACCTGTCCAGAGTTTGCAGATTTACAATGAAATATGCACAATATTAAGTTAATACTGGGAATGGAATGGATACATTTTGCATTCAATGATAGATGTATTGTCATTATTACTGCAAATTCTTATACTATGGAGTGGACCCTCCGTCGTTGATTTTTTTTTTCAACTTTTTTAATAACTAATGAAGTCCTCGAAACCACATAAACTTTATAGTACTTTGGATCCTGAGCATGTTAATTGTTTGGCCATACAGGAGAATGACAAAGACAGATTATGTATTTTGTGTGAGTAGTATAGAACAGAAGGGGAAAATGTGTAAAAATGTAGATTTTGATTAGAAATGATTTATTCCAAACTCTCACCTTTTATAGTTTCACATGTACATTCAACAAACAATATGCATGGAGAACAATTGCAGGTCATTTTGAATGATAGGCACTTCCCTTGTAAGATATTTAATTGTTATTGCACCATAATGTCTTGGATACAATCTCATACAAAAGTGGTTTCCCTGCATCCAAAATAGACCCAGTGTTTGATTTGAACAGAAGAAGAAAAATTTATTATGACATATTTTGAACAGCACAAAAGAAGAATATTTGTGGTTTTTGTCAGTTGCTAAAGGTTTTAGCAAGACTTTTATACTGTGGACATGGAACCTTTTGCAGGGTCTGACTGACATATGCCGTTTTATCCGATGTGTAAGTACAAAATTGTAGCATTGAATTAGGTGAGGGACAGGTTCCAGTGCGATTTCTTCAAAGCAATGTTTCCCTGCTGTTATATATTACAGAGGATACAATTTGCTGTCGCAAAATTTAATCTGTTTGACGTCAGTGCAGCCTGTCAGAAAATCAAACCTGTTCAGTGCGTGCTGCCTGGAAAACATTTTTGAAGACTGTAAATTGTGTGCATAAAACTTCATAAATGACAGTAAGCAAATCTCAGAGTGTGGTCTTCATTACGAGGTACTAAAGTTCAATGTACATAGCATCACAAAGTCGTAATTCAAGGAGAATGCACTAGAAATGCACTGACAGTTGGCACACATCCCTGTAAAATGAACAAGATAGGAAAGTACTGTACACGCCATATTTTTAGTGAGTCTAAATTTTCGCGAATCGGAACTTCGCGATGATTTTGTGAGTGGTTAAATTCGCGATCCTGGAGTCCTGTACCAATCGGAGAAATGTACTTGTTTATCACATTCATACATAGCACGATCTGTGTCAATGTTTTTGCGTGTCTTTAATTTTGCGAATAGCACTGGACCCGCGAAATTCACAAAATATTCAGCACATACAGTAGACTATTAAGAGTGCTAGTAATAAGTGAAGAGTTTGTTTGCAAAAACCGATAAGTCCGTTTTTGAAGATTTTGAAGTACGGTCTCTGTCATAAAGTACAAAATAATCCCTTTTAAATGATATATTGGTCACTATGTACATATAAAGGTACATTTTTGAAGTTATGGTTAAAAGGACCAAAAATTTTCTTATTATTCTCTGTATTTTTCTTGACCTTTAATTGCAAATATCTCCATTTGGCAAATATGGACTTATTGGTTTTTGCAAACAAACTCTTCAAGTGTTCTTTCATTGTTTGTGTCCTTGTTGCTCTTTTATTTGTTTGTTTGTTTGTTTTTTGTAAAGGGGCCATTTAGAAATGAATGGATAACAGCACTTGTTTTTGTTTTGAATGGTTGCTTCTACTGTGCACATATCATTTTTTTTTTTTTTTGTCCCTGGACTTGAGTTACTCTAAAAAAAAAATGTACAGTTGTGTTTGAGCTGTTCTATATATCACCACTCCCCATCAGAGTTCTTCTAGGCTCAGATGGTCCATCTAAATTGGTTGATTCTCCACTAACTAATTGCCAGTCAGCTAGCTAATTAGGGCTGTGTGCTATTTATACCCAAATCCCTAACAGTGTAATACCTCTGTGTGCTTGATTGTGGGGGACTTGACTGCCACATACACACAAATATAGCTTTGCCACTGCCATGTGCAATTCGGTCTAACGCTTTGGTCACACTGTACACAAGTTGTTGCCCTAGGCAACAAGAGTTCTGAGTGTTTTTCATTTGTTCAAGCCTATAATCTATTTTTTTTTCTGAGTATTTTATTCCTTCGAAGTGTCAATTTTACCCGCAGATACTTACTATTTGGCTTTTTTGTTTAATGTACTCAAGTAGTATGATTATACGATCATATGCTTATGTTTATACAAAAGATGTAATATAGCTGTCATAAAATCTTGCCTTGGTAATTTGAGCTATTTCTCAAAAGTAAGTGAAAAGTTATGGGAGAGTTTAAAAGCATTATTTGCCCTTTGCAGATGGAACAAAAACGCAGCGTTATTAGTGCTTCAAAATAGTTCTAAAATGTGAGTTTGGGCTAGAAAAAACCAATGTACAAATGTTTAATCAGTATAATCAATGTTAAGTATTGTGAAATATACATATGTACAAAATGTGAACAATAGTTATAGTGAAATTGTTTCTAGAATAATCTGTCTACAGTTTATGGTTTATTGAGAAAAATATTGATATCTTCTTAATATATTTTAGGCTTTATTGCAAAATTTTTATGTGGTAAAGTGAAAATAAAGTAAGATATTTTCGCAGCCTGAAATTTTCCAAATTGCCACTGGCATTCGATGCATCTAACACAGACAAAGACTTTTGCTTACATTTTAATTTTGTGAATCTTGGCTCGCATGAAATGTGTAAAATTGGTTTTTCAGTATTAAGTTCTGTGAAATGTGGGAAGGCTACAACATTTGACCATGGAATGCAGAGTCACTTTGATTGGCCCAGAGCTCTGAATTTGTGAGAATGGGAGATTTTTGTCATTGGGGTATACAGTGTAGGTCTACAAGTATACTTAATTGGGCAGAGTAGGGCCACAGATATAAATAGGTAGATTGATCAAGCCCATTCACAACCCATGCGTAGCTTTATAGCCAGTTGCGCGCACATTACATGCCGCCATTTTGTTAGTCTTCTGTTACGTCACGGCTTGCGATGAACAGGGGGAGGTAAAAAAGAAGGGAAAAAAAGTCAGCGTAGGCCTGTAACTCTGCAAACCCTGTTCTGCGCACGCAAGCCGTGACGTAACAAAAGACTAACCAAAATGGCGGAGATCGCGTGCGCTGGCTATGCTTTCAGACCCCACTTGATCATTCTACCTATATAGTTCTGTGAGTAGGGCCTACATATGATGGGCCTCTCCAAAGACCATGTTATGCCTGTAGTACCTTTAATACGCCTTCATCAACTTGTAATGTTTGACATGCTATGTTATTATAATGTTGTGTATACTGGTTTTGACAGAAAGGGCAAACGCTATGCATGCTACAGTACATAATCCATTGGATTTAGATAATGATCAGGTTGAATAGAGATTGTAATCACGGAATGATGTTGCAAAACGTCACAGCAAAAGTTCAAAGTGCATATTAAGTAAACAACATGAGGCATGCCTGACATCACTAAGAGTACCAGAAACATTTTGTTTGTTTGTTTTGCGTTTGTTTTATAGCATTGAGCATTGTGTAAAGTATGACTTGTCAACATTGACAACTTCAATTATTGTCTGTAATTAAATGTTGTCTTGTAAAACCTCATTTGCTATTTTCTGCACACAGTTCTTCTGCAATAGTAGAGCATGACAAAATGTTGTGGCCATGCATGAACATAAAACAAAATCTTCAACTATGAAATCCAATCGCTGATTGATGTTTCATTAACTCATACAGTACTGAGAGTTGTTAGTCAAACAGGTTCAGTATAAAGGGCCCATCTGAGCACTCAATGGAATGGATAGTTTCTTGAAGCAAGTACTTGTACAGCAATTGTATCAACTCTTTGGGTCTACTAACCTGTGACTTCTTTCAACCATTTCTTTTCTATTTGTTTTTCAGTATAAAATCAATAGATTGGGTAAGAATTGAAAGCAACTTTAATTTGTACATCGTAGCTCCCTATTTTGTGCACGAGCCAGGGATACCAAGCTACATGTATACTGTGAAAATCCATGGCCCTATTGCATAGAAAAACTTATACCTTACCAGTAAATTAATAACAGGTGAAACTGCCATAGCAATTGCCAGAAAGCTTTCTATATTGTAGTTATGCACTTGTCAATGTAATGACGCACCCCACTACCCCCGGACATGGGTGCGTCATGGTCATTTTTTGCCTGACCACACGGGGTTTTTGACGCACCCCCACAGTCACTTTTTGACGGACCACACGGGGTTTTTGACGAACACCACAGTCACTTTTTTGACGGACAACACGGGGTTTTTGACGAACACCTAGGTCACTTTCTTGACGGACATCCTCGGTACATTTGACGTACCCCGTAAATACTGAAAGGATTTTTGCATACGCTTTATTCACGCAATTTCATTTTCTTTCGGTTCGTAAACACAATTTGTCAAAGTTTCGGCAAGTTTCCCTTACCCTGGCCCTGTAAGCACCGTACCGTCATTCACCGTACATCACTCTGCTGCTACGATATTCTGAATGTATGTGCATGCAATCCATAGTCACCTGGCCATGACTTGTCTGCAGATGCGCTGTATGTGCGCGGCCATTTCTAGTCCGGTTGAATGCAACACATGGACGATGTACGTTCGATGAGGAATAACGAGCACGCTGCTCACTTGCGTATTGCACAGCCATGACAGCGTTAGCGAGCGAGTCGCGCACCACTAACACTCGACTTGCCTGCTACTATACTGCAGGTACGCGCAGTACGCACCACGCAACGGTGATCGTATACGGAATTCCGTATACGATCTTTGATTTTACTATTTAGTACTGTGAGGTTGAAATCGTTATATCGCTAAACAGTCCGTCTGGCTTGAGATTGAGTATGCGTGATTTCATGAGTTTCTTGGAAAGAAAATGTGAGGAGAAAGGGTGGCTTTTAAATCATTTGCTTGCCAGATTCGGGCAAGCATTTTTCCCTCTTAGGCCTACTCCAAAACGCTTCCCGACTTTGATTTTCACTTGCCGCGGGAAAGCGCTCATTGTAAATTCACTCGCGGTACGTATGTGTATCCGGTACTGGTAGCGTGCAAAAATGCGTGCAGTTTTCCATAGCCAAGTGCATACCATGACGCACCCCTCGGTTCAGAATAATGCGTGTTATTTTCCATAGCCAAGTGACGTACCATGACGCACCCCTTGGTCAAAAATTTGACGACAATGATGGGATTTTGACGCACCTCTCGGTCAAAAATTTGACGGACATAGCTGGTAAAATGACGCACACCTGGGTCACAAATTTGACGGACCAAACGAGGAAATGACGCACCCATGTCCGGGGGGGTAGTGGGGTGAGTCATTACATTGACAAGTGCATTAGTGCTATTACACCACAGCTATGTTCAAAGTGAGGGGGGGGGGGGAGGGGTTGGCAGTACTGATACTGAGGTAATAGGCCTGCAAAGCAGCTGTGCATTGCTATTTGGGCATAGTCTTAAAACATTGATGGAGCTACAAGGTAGCTGCATGGTCTTATGAAGCCATTGATGGCCTTGCATATGGGTCAAACTCATAAAACTTTTTTTCTTTTTAAATGGTAAGCATGAGAAATAGATGCTAGCCACTTTCTGACCTATGGAGGTGCACTCAATTATCATAAATAACCCAATTTCACAGAGCAGGTTGTGTGGCTGCTCTGGTATGTACGATGGATTGATCGTGATGTCTGGTGCGTTTGTGAGTACGTACAAGAAGTCACTCTTCAGCAGTGATCTTGCACGATGGACTATCATGCCTGCCAACTGATGGTTACAAATATGCCTTGTCCCAACCTCAAGGTCAAATGAGTAAAGTGTAGCCATCAATCTCCCCCCCCCCCCCCATGGTCAAGAGTGGACAAAAAGCAGGTGGGAGGTGTTCCAGGTTTGTTTTATACCTGTGATCATGCTAGGTCCATGCTGTGATAAAGCCAACATATTCTGCTGATATGCTGGCAATAGCATTACTCATCAGAAAATGTTGATTGATAATCAATATTTTGGCATATTTTTTTCTCTTCAAATCATGGCATACATTGTGCAGACCGTACTACAGTGACTTGATATTACTCCATCAGCAACACCAGTTATATCCCACTAGTACATTCCACAAAGAAACTATACCAGTGACATCAAAACCTGACATTTGACCTTCTTGACTGGGATGGGGAAAAAAAGCCCGCCAAAAACATGAGGTTTTTAGTCTCCATTGAAGTCATTGTGTGAAAGTTTTAGCTAGAGGCAACCTCACATAGTGTTTATCAAGGTTAGTGTAATCTATGATACAGTTTTTAATGCACTGCTCATATCAAAATTAGAATTCTTTTGTGAGTTCTTCTTCTTTATTTTGAATAATATGCTTTACCAGAGGCTATAGTGATTTATGAGGCTTGAGGTCTTTGAAAAAAAAAAGTTGGACAAGCACTGTACCATCATTGACGGCAGTTTTGACATTGATAGTGTGTGCTCAAGATTGGGTAATGGAATTTGACTCCTTTGGAAGTGAATAGCTATATCCGTGATAACCCTGTGTGGTTAATACAATGTGATACTCTTGATTCATAAAGCATACCATGTGAATTAAAGGAGAATTCCAGTGCTGTTGAAAGTTAGCCTGAAAAGAAAGAGTAACATTCTCTTAGCACAGCATCGAAAATGTGATCAACATGGGATGAAAAATAAGGAAGTTATGACATTTTTTAGTTTCGCTAGTTCTTAGGAAACTGTTCTTAAACAGTCATCACAAGTGAAGGGATGATGTCATCCCCTCAGATCTTGTATTGTAGTTTGTACATAAACTTTTGAAATCTCCAGTTTTTCACTCAAAACCAATTACCCCCCAATTTCAAATCTTAATGTACATATATAGGCCTACCTAACAGATCATTATTCTGGAGTTATTCAACCAGAAATAACATTTACACATTAGTAACAGAAACATTCAATTTTCATCATTTTTTTTTTTTTGTACAGAATCGCCGGAAAATTGTGAAGTGATGGCTGTAACTCATTCATTTGCATATGATACTCATATCAGCTGTACAAGATCTGTTTTGCAGAAATTCACAAAACTTCACAATTTCATAACTTTCTTAATTTTTATCTGATTTTGATCATGTTTTCACTGTTGTACAATTTGTGATATTTTATTCTTTGACATCAGGCCAACAAGCCCATAACTGGACTGGAATCTGTCTTTAAAGACAAGTGAAAAATGCCATGAGGAAAGCTAGCTGAATGCCACCTTCATTAGGGGGCTCTATTTTGAATGATTTCCTGCATAAAAATCCTGAAATAATTGACAATTTCCCCCATTAGATAGAACTATAAATCTAAAAGATGAATCAGTTGATGTGTTTTGCTGCCCATGAGTTGAATGCTGACATTTTATTTCATTTATCAGCTTAAAAACAACAAGAAGAGCATTGTATATTTTGCATTCAGTCTGTGGGGTCAATGTACTTCAGCTTTTATCAGCCACATACAATTGTAAAGCAGGCACGTGCACTCAACCAAAGAGTTGGCCACGATCCTCTTCAGATCCTATTTCAGTACTATCCACCTTTTTTTTTTCTTTTAGAGGATTATCGCCAATACTTGTTGGTGATGAAAGTTTACTCTAATACAGTAAAAGAGGTCGGTGGAGAAATCACAGATGCTCAGAAGTTGATTTTATTCCTCTAAACTCATTTGAATGTAGTGGCTGTGTATAGATACTTTGGTACTATTTTGCACACTTTGATAGTATCTGATTGGTATGAAAGAATCATGCGGGAGGGATCATAAACTGTGACATTGAAATCGGGACAGCCACTGCAGTCATATCCGTGGACAGCAGGAATACCGATTATGGTTATATGAAAACCCCCCAAATAGCGCCATTCCCATGTGTGACCTTTTATGTCTTTTATGATGGCCCTAACCATTTTAAGTGCAATTTTGGAGCCCCTTTCTGTGATGACAGAGATGCATTTCATCACAGGCACTAGATGTGATGTAAAGGTCAACAAAGGTCATATCTGGGAATCATCTTATAAGTGCCAGTTTTCATTGGAGCATGGTCTCTACATGCATATGTATATCTCTATTCCTTTCTCTCTCATGCACACAGGCACACAACAAACATACAATTGTACACACACATATAGTACATGTATGTACACACACAAACACACACACATAGGCCCAACACTCACAAACTGGAAAAAAAAATCAATCATTATTAGGAAACCTAAAAGTTGAAAATATGGGTAATATGTGAGTAAACATAGAGCCCCAGCTCTCATATCCTCCCACTAGTTCTCAACACTCAACCAATATCATTTTTGAATGAATAAAAGCTTTTCATGCTTGTACTGTGATTAACGTTTTTTATTACCTCCACCAAGGGAGGAGGTTATGTTTTCATTACCGTTTGTTTGTCCGTGTGCAAAATAACTCAAAAAGTTGGGAACGGATTTCAATGGAAATTGCAGGAAAGGTAGAAAATGACACAAGGAACAGATAGTTGAATTTTGGTAGTGATCCCGGAATTTTCATGGATTTTATTAAGGATTTTCGATATTTTGGCAGGTAGGGTCAATGAACTTGGGAGTTCAAGCTGCGCATTTTCGAGGTTTTCATACGCGCACTAAAGCGCGTACTCGAGTTTCTGCTAAAGTAATAGCAGGGCGAAGCGTGCAGCACAGCTGAGGGTTTTTGATATAACAGAGGCTTCTATATTGGGAAATCAGCGATTTTTTTTTTTCAGCATGCATACATATATTTTATGGGTGGAAATCACTGATCTCAATGGGAGAACAAGATCATTGGTGGAAATTAGCTGCTTGGCAGAGGTCTGCGCTCTCAGAGTGCTTCTCTAGTTTTGTTTTATTTTTTATTCAGATAAATCAAAGTAAAAATCTGATCCCTTTCACTTTCATTTCAACATGTGCCACAAGTTATGTGAACAGTATTAACCCGTTGAGGACGAGTCCCGAGTATACTCTGCGAGAGGTGTATGGGAAATGCATGTTGTAACAAAATCAGCCCGTCACAGAGCTGTAGGGGAACAAGTGGAGTTTGTTTTGATATTCTGTGTTGTCTGCATGCCTAATACTCTGATTGTTATCATGCAAGCTACAAAGTTCAAATGGTGAATGGTGACTGCTGGTGGATTATGAGAATGAACTATACAACGTAGTTGTGTATGGACCCACTCTCTAAACTGAAGATGGGCTAGTGAAACAGGAGTGACCTACAGCTGATTAAAATGCAATGACATACAATGTGTACACACAAAATAACACAGTTATTCATTTGCATTAGTTCTTGTTTTGTCTTACATTAGTGCAGTGTATTTCCATGTGATGTCCAATCAATATTAAACTCAGCTGGAGTATAAATACAATTCAAGGACAGGCTCCATGTTCAATTAACAGTAACTATCGGACAGAATCATGCCTAAACACCCACTGATGCTCATATATATATATATATATATGCATGTAATCAAGACTTGATCAAGTCAAGAATTAAACTCTTGTGAATAAAAAACAAACAAACAAGAAAAAAAAATAGCTTGAATTTAAATTAAAGCACTTTCTCCAGTCCCGAGAACTTGAACTTGTGAAAACTGCAGCATACTTGTATAGATTCACATTATGTGTACATGGACTGTATACCCTAGGGCTGATAGTAGCGATGGTCATGTGACCTGTGGCTACTAAAAATTGATGTCGGGCCGCCAAATTTCCAAAAAGGTTATCCTTTGGTGGCCCAACTGGACACTTAAGATTCAAAATGGATTGTTACATTTCTGTTTATTTTGGGCAACTACATTTCGTTTTCAGGGTGCCCACCAAAATTTCAGATATAAAGATTTTAGTGGCCAGAATGGGCCACCACTGAAAAAAGTTTGTGTTGAGGCCTGACCTTGTATATATATACACACACACACTCACACACTTTCAGATAATTATCACATAATCAGTTGAGAAGCATAAGGATATCTGAAAGACTTATTATGTATGGTCCTTCCTATTACTGTTATGCAGTGTGATTCTAAAGTAGATTGTAAGTCTCTGTTTCAAGTGTAGCATTTCACTTTCAAGTGCTCAGTCCTGTTTATACATTTTATGTACCTGTCCATTCAAAACAAATTGCAAAGAAGATTTTATTGTGATTGCATGAGTTTGAAATGAGGTGGGGGCGGGGGGAGTGGGTTCGGTCCTGCATTCAAAACAAGCCATGAAAAAGTAATCTGGAGAATAGCAAAGAGGAAAAGTAGATTCAGCACTGTGATATGAGTTCAACAAACTCATACTCATACTCAAAACTCTGTTGCATGACTGCATGACAGTTACCATCAGTTGTTTGAACTGTGTCATGACATGATGCAACATTGAATGTGGCACTGATTTGATTTAGAACCATCCACAACACTAGAAAGCCCCCATTCAAAGAAATGAAGAAAATTACAGAAATGAATGAATTGAAACTTGTTACCATCAGTGTAGAATTTTAATAATATTTCAGAGAAAAACTTGAGTGATGGAGTTGTAAGGTTTCTAATAAAACTACTGACTACAAACATAAGCAGCAATGATGTACATATGTATTGATGCAAATCAATGTAAAACTGTGAGGCCATGTCATTATTACCTCTACATTGTGTGGATGTGATTCTAACCAACATCATTTTTGAAAACTTGCAAATACTTTAGAATTTCATTTAAATACAATCAAGGAATGTCTGATAGAATTGTATTATCTGTTGCAATCAAATTGATCATGAAGTGTCATGCTCACATTTCTTTACATCAAATTGGGATACTGTCTTTGTAGTAACATATGGGAGAGGAGAGTGAATAGATACATGTAAAAAACAACAACAGATAGTCACAGTTAGTCACAATTTCCAGACTTCATCTTTTTGTCGCATTGCTTTAGCTTTTGCATCAGATAGTGAACCTTAAACAAAGGGAAACTGACCAGAAATGAATATGATTTATTCCTAAAAAATTGAACAAAGAAAATTTCATGCAATGGAATCCTATATTCTTTGTTCATTTATCACTAAATAGATAGTGAACTTGTTAAATTATGTGCCCATGCGGCTGACTTGATAAAAAAAGCTGTAGAGTGGACAGGCTCAGACCTGACCAGTATCTGCCATGTGGGGGCAGCCTTTCTCTTGGCTACCTCAAGGTGTTGCCCATTCCTCACGACTGGGACACTACCAGCACTCAAGCCAGTACCACTCTGCAAGACTTCTTCCACTCAAGATGAATGTTGATAAATGAACCTCATGTTGCTCTCAAACTACTTCAGTGTTTGATGTTAGTGTGTGCATGAAGTGGATGCTTGGTCCGGGGCACTTGAACTACTAAGCCTTTCTCACACCTACAGTTTGTATAGCTCTCCAAATTCATGTCCTTTACGAGAGAATTTCTCTTTTTAGTAGGTTAATGAATAATCAAGAAATATTATAGTATGCAAAAAGAATTCATCATTGCTATTTTTAATCTGACCATCTTGTCCATATTCTACAGTATGAGATGTGTCTTTCACCGCCACAACCATCACGCATGACTTGAAGTGCTAAAAATGTGTGGTACAGACACTTTCCCCAAATCACAGCCATCTGATATGTCCCCGTCTGATTTGCTACATATCCAAGTAATCTCTTTATCATTGCCACAACAGATTTCCAGGGTAACTGTTGAACTCCAAATTTCAAGAAAAGTCTCATATTATTGTCACAGCAGTCACTCTATATTTGGATTATGACGCATCCCTCAAATCAACAACATTGGTGAAGAGTTCAGGTTAGAGGTTTTGTTGAGGAAGGAGGGGGGCTGTTTAAACTTTGGTGATAAATCAAATTGTGTGGCTTTTAGAATGTATTGACCTAAATTTTGGTGTGAAAATATGACAAAGCATGCCTTGTTGTCCTTTTTTTGTGTGTCTGCACGGGGATGTTTTTGGTGAATGAACAAACATTTTCTGACAATGGATGATTGTTTGTGTTGCGATTATAATGAACCTTTCTTCTGGACAGTTTGACCAAAGAGGTTTACAATGAACTTTTTGTAACTTTTGTAGAAGCAAAGGCTGCTGCATTGGCATGAATTGCTATGAATCAAAGTCAGGAAATGTTGCCAAATAATTGATCAGCTTGCACCACAGATGCATGCGGACACAGAAGACGGCAGACTTCACCCAGGAAACTACAGTGAGGGGATTGATTTACTGTAAAACACAATATTTTCATGGTAATGTAATTGGTATGAAATTTTTGCGAATTGGAGCCGCCGGCCTTTTACGTGGCATGAAATTTTTGTGAATTGCCACTGGCGTTCAATGCACATAGTGTAAATAAGAAATTTTGTGTGCATTTTAATTTCGCGAACCTCGGTGCTCACGAAATTCACGAAATTAAAATGCACACGAATATTCCTTGTTGTACAGTATTGTCTTTATATTCAGTGAATGAAATTGAATGATATTTGTGATGAGATTGGGCCCATAGTACTGACTTTTTCAAGCTGATTTTCTATCCTGCAATAATTGTTTGAAGATAGGATAGTTTATTAGTAGAGTACTTACTGCCTGAAATACAGAGAGGACATCTTGAAAGTGTCAGTAATAATTTCTGTCTTTGTCGAACACTTTTTACAAGGCAGAAATAAAAGAGCATTTGATAAACATGTGAAACATTTACCCCTTTTTCAGATGCATGCCATTTTATACCAAAACTCGATAACAAAACGACGTATAAAGAATCATCGTATAGCCAACAGACCGTTCAGACACTAATTTCGACTGTTCTGGGAAACGTCGTATAGATGTGCAGTTTCCCACTGCGCATGCTGTTATAGTCATGAGTGACAGCTGTGGGGGCACCTTTCATGCACGCTCCCATTATGCCCCGCCCAGTTATACCGTTTTATGGTCGCCATACGTTCAGACGCACAGGGAATGCTGATTCGTTATCAAGTTCTAGTCCGAAACAATGCTCTGACCGTCGTTTCGCTATACGTCGTTTCGTTATACGTCATTTCGTTAGTCAGTGTTCAGACGTATAAATTCATCATATAGCTATACCGTTTTGGTTTAGCTATACCGTTCTAGTATAAATTTTTTGCGTCTGAATGCCCTGTTAGATTCAAACTCTATTAACTCTACTTTGAAAACCTTGAGCTAAAACATATTGCATACCTTGTATTCCAAGGTCAGTCAACAAAAGTATCATACATGTTGTTTTTTCATGCAATTCGAAACCAAAGTGGAACTCTCTATCACAGAAAAAAAAAATAGAATCTGTACTCCAGGAAATGCCATGGACAATTCAGTTTGTGTGTCCAGATTTATACATTGTACTTGTAGTACAGTACATGTAGATCTATGCCAGACTTGTTCCAGAGTATCTAGACATACTATTAAAACATACATTGCACTGTACAACTTGTACTTCTTGCTCACACAGATATAGGAAGACTTGTGCCCAAACTTATTGAATACCTTCTATTCTGTGAAAACTTACCCCCCCCCCCCCCCAGCATACAGTTATTTGTACATGCACACCCATACATACAATGTACATGTTAGCACACGTGCACAAATCAAGTGCATTGATTTTTCCTGCAATTTGAAACCAAAGTGGTAGTTTCTACTGTGAAAAAGAAAATCTGTACAACAGGATATGTCATGGACAATATTCAGAGTTTAGGACGTGTGCCCATGCAGCTGCAGTGAAGTACATAGGTCTGAGCCAAACTTGTGTCCAGACACTCACACTGGAAATGTAGTTTTTGGCTCAATACACATATAGGTCAATGCCTGGGTCAATTTTATTCAATGTTTCACGTAAAAGCATGTTTGGAGAAGGAGTTGATCCTGTGTTTTGTTTTTTATGCTGGTGGCGGTTGTGGTTATAATGGTGGAAGTGGCAGTAGGGTGGTGTTGGATGATGATTTTTGTTTTGTAGGTATTCATGTTTTTATTGATTTTTATGATTCATACAAATAACAAAGCATTCAAATATAAAATTTCACCTGAGGTTACGATAAAAAAAGAGTACCATAGGAATATTGTGATATTGGTTTTAGGTTGAATTTCTTTTGGTTTTCAGCTACCAAGATAAAAAAACCCCAAACAAACTTGTGTTTTAGTAAGGAGTAAAAACATAATAGAATTGATAATTGCTGATTAAAATTATTAGACTGGGCATTCCCCCAAAAATGAAAAGAAATAATGATTTTTTTGTATGTGTGTATGTGTGTGTGTGATGTCAGTAGAAAACAAAGCATACACTGTACACAATTACAACAAATTCTAGGCCTAGGGATTTTAAGATTTATCACAAAAAAGGGGTTTCGTATAAATCTGTTGCATTTGAAATGCTTTAAGTGGTTTCGGGCTGTACTACTCACTAGTTTTGTTGTTTGCTTGCATATCGCATTGAATACTGTACAGTCAAAGCTGTTACCTTTATTGTTTGATTTTCGCATATTTCGCAAATCACTCAAATTTAACAATGTTCATGCAAAAATATTGCCCCCTGATCTTGATCGCCTATTAAAAGTGGCAGAGGAAACAGACAGGCATTATTGCACTTACGATAGCCTCGGTGTCAAATCTTGAAAACATCTCCCAAAAATGTCTGTGACCTGCTCATTTAAAAAACAATATATATATATCTGTATGTGAAAACAAGTTTCTGCAGTACTATTAAAGCAATTGGCTATAGAGCAGTTAAACAAAAACCAAACCCAACTCCTCATTTTTAAAGGCTTGTCACATAATGGAGGTGAGATACTTCTTTTCTCTTTCGATTTCATTTCATTTTTTCATTTCATTTCAATTTATTTTCATATTTCTCACATATATCACAATAAAGTATATAAATACGAAAATTATACAAAACATAATTCAGATGAGACTTCATCAGAATGTACAGAAGTTTGATTTGGTATAAACACGAGGTCTGTATGCATGCGAATTACACTGTGGTCATAATGCGAAAAAAAAATATGATGGGGCCTGCGTAAAAGCATTAGCTTGTACAGCCGCAGGTCCCGTGAGTAATCAGATTAGGGGAAGTTTAAAGTACGGATGTTTTTTAAGACCAACTATATCTGGGGAAACCGATTAAAACAAACAAAACAAAAAAATCCAATTAAATATATATCACTAAATAAAAATACAGATTGATAGTATTACCTATTTCTTTTTTCTGTTTTCATTTTCTTATTGTCATTTGAAACCTGTTTCTGTATTCGATGGAAATATTTGTGCCATTAAAACTCAGAATTAACATTTCATTGTCTCATTGATATGTACCTACATTTTAAGCTTTGATCATAAGGAAGTTGTCAACGGATGAATCAGATGTACCAGCAGAATTGATCGCCTGTGGTATAAACCTTTTTTTTTGCTGTCACTGTTTGCCAAGAATAACCAGTGTATTGTTGATACAATGTACAGACTCAAGTTACTTTCTTTTTCATTCACACCACATGTACAAGGATTTATGACATGAATACTGATAAACACATAAATCTTTGAGAAATACAGTATTATGAACACTACATATCTGCTTTTATCCTATATTTAAAATGAGTTTATAGCATCTAGTCACATGTATTTATCATACTCATGTTACCTGTATTTGTTTCTTTGTACTTTGAGCCTACTTTCCACACTGTCGTAGGAGATACACATTAATTTTCACAGTGACTCTGCTCAAGATGTGGTAGGATATGATCTATATTTCAGTTTGTTTGCTTCAAGAAAGAGGAAGTCATTCGATTTATACACATCGTATACGAAAAAAAAAATGTTTTTGTCAGGTTATTTCTTCCTCTTTTCTTCTTTTGCAAAGCATCATTTTGCAGTGCTATATTTTTAGCCAAATCATTGTCAGCTGACTAGGGCAGGGTGACCGTTTTTACAAATATCCCCAATGCCAAATGTTTATGTATGCAATGCTGACATTCCATTATCATCAAGTCTTTACTTTCTTGCCATTTTTATGACTTTAGCTGTAGCCTATGAAATGATAGCTCTTCTCTCTGTTTTTGTGCTTTTTAGTTTAACTAATGCCTGAGCTAAATAGCTCAAGGGGGCGCTGCTGCAATCGATCACCATCCGTCATCCTTTGTGCGTCATCCATTGTCTGTAAACCCATATTATATACACTTTCATCTTCTTGAAAGGGCGGGGCCCAAATACCAAAAATTAGCACATTTTCCTGATTGTGTATATTATACATATGTATTAAAAAAAAAAAAAAATTGTGAAAACCGGATGATGGATTTTGATCATACTAGGCAGAAATCATCAATGGAGGGAGGGGGTCAATCATGGTTTGTAGAAATGGTGATGGTGCCCCAATAGGGGGCCCCAAGGTTGGGTTCCCAAATGCCCCAAATTACAGGGTTCTTGCCCAGAGGACCTACAGCAACCTCCTAATCTCAAGGTTAAAAAAAAAAGAAAAAAGGAAGAATAGCTTTCCTTGGGTGGAGTGCCATGAAGGTAAAGTGCAATGCTCAGGTGAGCATGAAAAAAGAAAAGAAAAAAAAAAGGCAGGTCTCTTGTCTTCTTTCAAAACAACTTTTAATGTTTGTAAAATTCACTGCTCATAGTTAATACAGGCAAAAAGGTGATGTTAGGATTGATCACTCATGATATACATGTAAAAATATGATCAGGCATTTTATATTACTATGTGGAGTCATTTTCTGTATTTCACTAATTCACATGTATTCACAAGGTTTAAAATTGAAACCAGCATGAATATTACATTTGACTTTATAATGTCAAAGTATACAGGATAGTGAAAATTGGTATATATAGGATTACAGTTGTTATTCTCAGAAAGGGCATTGTTCATCTCACTGTGAGCCAAAGATAACGGGATTATAAATGATATTTCTCATGTTTTTGTTTATTTGTTTATTTGTTCTTTGCCCAATAATCTCAATTTTACTCTATTACTGTAAAACACAATATTTTCGTGGCATGAAATTTTAGCAAGTTGCCTCTAAAATTCAATGCGTATAGTGTAGACAAGAACTTTCACATGCATTTTGATTTCTTGGCTCTCATGAAATTCGCGGAATTAAGATGCACGCAAACATCCCTCAGTTTACATTACCATCTATGCTTACCCTAAATGCATGTAACATATATCTTCAGCATTTTGATGTAAAGTTATTTCAATCACTCTTAACTTCCTATTAAATGAGAATGCATTTAGTTTACCAGAATATCTAGAAATGTGCACAGTCAGCCAAAACCATTCTTGACAATCAAAACTTGTCATGAGGCTTTTAAAATTCTATAGCAGCTTATCAGTGATGTACAAAGTAATCTACCCACTGTGTTTTTCCTGTGTTGTTCTATGTCAGACATTGGAGAAATGTACAGTATATGTATGTTGCCCAGATGATAAAAGCCTTTAGGAATCTCCTGGTGTAAAGTTACTGAGAAGTACTGGAATAGTCTCCTTTTCCAAACCCTTTCCTAGTTGTATTGGAACCCATGGTGTTAAACAAAAATGCAGTCTTACTGCTGCAAAGCTATTCATGACCATGTACATTGTTCCATGAAGATATTTAAAATTATCCCTTGATCTGATGAGTTATGTTGTTATATTTGAACGATGACAGACAATTATTCTTGGAATATAAACGTAAAACACAATATACTGAACCACTCAGAATGTGAGGTAATGAAACTTGCATTTTTGTTGTGACTACGGATACTTTTCTTGATGCAGTAATTTATCATGATTTTTTTTTTAATGCTCATTAGCTTGAATTTCCCAATCCTTTCTGCAAACATTTGCCAATATAGGCTTTATCTTAATATGATTCCATATAATAAGTTTGCCTGAATCTATTTAATGTGAACTCACTTTTCTTTGTTTTGTCAATTTTGATATGGAAGACAATGAACCTGTGAGGTAGCTGTGATTTCTTTGTTTGCTGTGAAATCTTTTCTTATCTTGCTGTGTTTTTTTTCTGGAGACATTGGATTTTGATATGAAACAATTTTGAAAGGTAAACTGGTAGAATGTATTAGATGTGATCTTGTCCTCTTTTTCAATATATAGCACATACAATTGTGCACATTGCTTCTATGACAGTGACAAATTGTAAATGGTGCAATATCATTCTGTTGTCATGTCAGTTGTTACTATAGTGTTTATCTTCATGGCCTGTAGAATTCTTTGATAAAAATCTTCAAGTGAATTTGGTTGGACATAACTTAGATATTGATTAGATAAATCAACTCTTGTAAAGTCTCTGTTGAAACCTTTATAACTAATCACATGCACTTAAATCACAAGTTCACCTTCATATACTTGTGGATTGAGGAGAATAACATAGAGAAAATATACAGAAAATACAACATATGTTCACTTTTCTCACATAATAAAAGAGCACTCGCCTCTTTTCAGAAGGCAGGGGGGGGGGTAATATTACCCTTCACATACATATACGTCAGTAACAGGTCGAGGGAGTGTGTACTTTAGGGAAAAAAAAGGACATTTTGTGGAATTCTCTTTGTATTTTTCTTTATATCATTCTACACATAATGTGACATCACAAACTGTAGTTCGTCTTCTCATCCAGCAATGGCGGCACTGAAACTTCAAAAATTCATAACTTTTTAATGGATTGTCTAATTTTCCTCAAACGTTCACTGATGTGTTCTACTAATATTGCATTTACCCAATCCCCATGTATTTAATCTTTAATATGAAAGTGAACTTGTCCTTTAAAGGGAAGGTAAACCCAAAGAGCAATGCGGATTGAGTGAAAGCAGCAACACTAGTAGAACACATCAGTCAAAGTTTGAGGAAAATCGGACAATCGATGCAAAAGTTATGACTTTTTAAAGTTTTGGTGTTGGAACCCCTGGATGAGGAGACTACTAGAGGAAATGACGTATGAGTGGACAACGATACAAAGAAAATATAAAGGAAATTCAACAAAAATTCACTTTTCTAGAATTATGAAAGAGCAGTGGACCAACCGCTTTCAGAAAGCAGGGGGAATAATTGCTACCCTTAACATATGTCAATATCAAGTTGATGGAATTTGTAATTTTCATGAAATATGGATTTTTGTAGTATTTTCTTTATATTTTCTTCGTATTGTTGTCCACTCATACGTCATAACCTCTAGTAGTCTCCTCATCCAGCGGTTCCAACACCAAAACTTTAAAAATTCATAACTTTTGCATCGATTGTCCGATTTTCTTCAAACTTTCACTGATGTGTTCTACTAATGTTGCTGCTTTCACTCAATCCACATTGTTCTTGGGGTTTATCTTCCCTTTAAGGCCAAAGGCCATAGTGCTATGGGAGTACATGCACACCATAAAAGAAAACCCTGCCATAACAATTCAACAATAAAAATGTCTATTAAAGAAGCAAGCAGACATGACTGCTGCTCATTTGCATAGTACTTGAGGTAACTTCAAATATTGTGTGCTAGTTCCATGAGGAAGTACAGTGTAGAGCAATAATCTGTTTTGATAGGTGCAATTGCAGCACTACCTATATGCATAATGAATATATAGCTCATTACAATCTCTCGATAGCTGGCTACTTGGGGCGGGGGGGGGGGGGGGGGAGGGTGGTGATTTCAAAACGAAGCACCAATGCATTGCCTTTGTTTTGCACGTATAGTTGCTCAAACATGAAGTGTGCCAATTTATCTCCATGCAGTCTTTTGTAGCCAAGCCTAATAATGCCATCAGGGAGCATTCTTGAATGTTGTTATACAGGGATATCATGTTTTAAAGTCATCATCATCTGTCAGAGATACATGTACTTGTATGCTACATGTCAGATATTTTAAGTCTTGAGTACATACAGTGTACCCTCTCATTCCAGTGAAGGTCTAGCTTGTCTTAAGTGATGGGGATTTATATAGCACTGAAACAGAAAGTGTCAAAGGTTAGATTGATCAGGCACATGGTCTTGACAACTAGTCATTATTTCCAGTGTTCCTCTGTTGTACGTAGCTTCCTCAAGTGTGGAGGAGGATTTCAGGTCCCAAGGTAACCTGGGCCCTGTTTTATGAAGAGTTAAAATCGATTTTATAGTTGGTTTCAACTGTAAGTCTATGGCAGCCTGTGTGGTAAGGAAATTTAAAATCGATTTTATGTTTTGATAAAACGGGGCCCAGATAATGTAACATCATTTGTGGCATTCACACTGATGCCAATTAGCGTCATACAAATCTTGAGATTTTCATCGCTACCATATCTTAAAGGGGATGGCTAGTAACTGATCAGTGGGAATCAGTGGGAATGCTGAGGGACGATTGTTCCAATCCTTGTGGGATTCATTTAAGAGTACATTATATATCTATTCTTGTGTGAAAATTATTTGCTTCAGAATGGTCTCATATTCAAGTAATGTGCAGTTTAATGTTTCCAGGTAAGCGTCCCTGGTCAGTGACGGGGCATTAGTCTGCACATTACTTGAATATGAGACCGTTCTGAAGCAAATGATTTTCACACAACAGTAGATATATAATGTACTCTTAAATGAATCCCACAAGGATTGGAACAATCATCCCTCAGCATTCCCACTGATTCCCACTGATCGGTTACTAGCCATCCCCTTTAAGATTTTTTTTTTTCCAGGGTGGACACAAAAATCACACTAAATAGTGTGATCAGCATCATGCTCCATATCTCAAGAAATCTTGTGATTATTACAAAATTACTGCAATTTTGTGTGAGCAGTAATGCAATAATTTGCACTTTGGCTAGTGTGTGAAAGCTGGGGCAAATCTCGATATATTTTGTCCTATCATTCAAAACATTCATAATGATAGCTCATGAATACAAGGGCAAGGGTTACCATTTCTGTAGATTTCTGGCATGTGCAGTTTGGCCAACAAATTGTTGTGATCAGCAATCAGAAGGATAGTTCTGCACGTCTGAACAGGCATAAAAAATTGTGGTATTGGGATTGTGATCATCATCCCGCTTTTTTTGTTTTGTTTGAATTGAGTCAATTTCCACTGTTGATATTATTATGATTCCAAAGGTGTAGAGTGTACGTATGATAAGGTATGATGTTAGTTTATGCTGTAAAGAGTGTTTATGTGTGCATTTCATCCCTCAATGTTATATCTGATGTAGAGTCACATCAAGAATGATAATTGTCATGATAAACTGTGCCATAAGTGGCATTCTACATTCATGTAACATCCAATTTAACATGGATGTACTTATATTTTGAGATACTGATTCAACTTTCATGAGAGAGAATGTACTGCCATGTAGATCCCTGCAATTTGATGCACACACACAGACAAAAACACATGCAATGAAAAAAAGAAAAAGAAATGTGTGTCATTTTGCTAATATTTTTTTTTTCTTTTTGTGGGGGGCATTCCTGCTCTACAAATTCTGATTGAGGATTAATTCTCCTGTCTTTTTGTAATTTTGTGAGCATGATGTAATAGCTGGAGCAAGCGTGCAGCATCAATGAAAACAAACCCTATAGTGTTCTTCTTCTGTTTCTTGCAGGGAAAGTTTCTCCCCCAAACATGAGGATTGTATTTGATAGTGATATGCTCTGAAAGTCTGAGGAAAAATCAGCTGACAGTACATTGTCACCATACAAGTTTGATATGAAGAAAATATACAAGAAATTTCACAAGTAATGTTAATTTTGTTGTTAAAAAAGTACATCTACATGTACATATTTCTTTGGTGTGTTTTGAGATTACAAGTACTTTTTTATGTATGTCAAATATTAACCCCCATGCCTTCTGGTGGAGCGACAATGTTATGTAGGTCGACAATGTACATATGTAGGTCAAGTGCTGTTTTGCTGGTCTTTGCTCCTCTCATGTTTTCTGTAAATTGTTTTATTACTATGGCATTTTAATACATATTGTTCCCATCTAGACTAGAGATTGCTGTTTTAATGATTCATAACTTTTGAACAGATGGTTTAATTTTCTTTAAAGTTTCACTGAATATATCTTATACCGGAAGTCATTCTGCATTCACTGGATCCTCATTCATGTTCAAGGGAAACTCCCCCTTTGAATTCCAAGTCCTCCTTCGTGTCACTATTCAGGATTCTCAAGTGAAAGTGAGGCTTGCGAGAAATGTTTTGCTGATCATTCTAGTCTTGGTTCCAGACATGTTCACTTGACCCCTCTTGAATGAGGACACAATAAGATTTATTCCCAATTCTTGTTGTTTTTATATGATGTTAGAGACAGTGCCTAATGCAAAGTATGATAGGTGTAGTCGACATTCAACGCTTTTCGTCAGTGTTTTGAGATCTTTTGCATCATGATCTGAAACTTTTGCAGTTATGTGCAAGAGCACAAACACCTGGTGGCCAGACTAGGTCTTCCCATATGATTCACACAGTTCATGACTAATGGGTAGGCCTATATAAGACTGACAATGTAGGTTTGATGAAAGTAAAAGATTAATCACCCCCATTCCTGTATGTTGACAAGGAAGGAAATCTGACGTATAGTAGGTGAGATGTGGAGAAGGATGGACGGAGGGGAAATTACCGGTAGATAGAAAATTCTCTGCCACAATAGCCATACTTGAACATTAATATGTCTACATGCAAGACACCTTACTCTCTGGGCAATATTGTTTCTATTATTATCTAAGACGTGCAATGGGGTCTTGTTTGTACAGACTATTCGTAGATGGTAGAATGGCCTTCCTGCTATATAACAAGCAGAAAGAAAGAGAGAGCGAAAGGAAAGATATCCTACTAAAGCACCATGATTAGACAGAGGCTTTCTCCCGACTCAACTCACTCATGTCATTTGCATTTGGCTTGAATTCTACCAGCACATGTGCCAGGGTCAGCTTCAGTTTCACTTCCTGGTCAAACCCTCCCCCCTCCCCCCCTCCCCCACCAGCACCATCCTTGTTTTAGTGAAGGAGTAGTCTTCCCCATCCCCATTTGATATATGTGGGTGTGTGTAGACTAGGCATTAGTTCTGCTCTGCTCTTGTCTGTCTGTTTATATCCGTCTGTCTGTCTCTCCTTTCCATTTTGTCAAATGCGGGGAGGAGCAGATTGAGAGCAGTGGGAAATCTCTCACAGGATGGTTTAGGTTTTCCTTAGCCTGTATACTGGTCGGATATCTTCCTGCCTGCAGAGCCGTGGTGGCAAGGAGGTGGTAGACGGAGAGGAAGGAGCGCGTAATAATAGCCCGGTGCGAACTGAAATTAAAATACAATATGCGAGACACAGTTGGCCAAGGAGCAAGCATTGTGTGGGGGTAGTGTGTGTATGTGTGTATGTATTATAAGCACTTTCCCCTGGCACAGGACTTTTGTGGATGCCCCAATATTACCCCCACTTCCCTTCTTGTGGTGGAAACACCAAGCCATAGACTCCTGATTGATTTCGCAGAGGCCGGGCAGTTTAACCAGATTTTGGGGAGTTTCTGCTCCCTGCACACATGGAGGAGGCATTGTAACCTGCCATTGCCCCTTTGAGAGAAGACTGAGTGGAGGCAGGTAAAGTGCTCTAGCAGCTGCAGGTGACCTGATGCAGGTCAAAGGTCGCTCAGGGTCAGACTGAGGAAGGTGAGAAGGTTTTGGGCTGGACAGGAAAAAGCAGCGAGTGGCACTGTAGGTCACAGGACGCAGCTTACACTTTGCTAATCAGCTACATTGTTGCCATCAGTCAGTGCATCCCATCCAAGCAAACGGGCAGGCCAGCAGCCAGCAGAAGTTGTTGGCGTGCCTGATCGTTGACTCTTGGGACAACCCGTACATCAGACTGGGCTGTCTGTGTGTTTTGCTTTGCATATTTTGCTGGATCCACTTTCTTCTTCCATACATGTTGTGGGTGCCAGGAAATTACACAGCAACAATTATGGCTTCCCTCAGGTGAGTTTATGCAGAGTCAAAAAAACATACTGTCTTTTGCTCACATGTCCTCTTTAGAATCGGCATGAAAATGGCCTCTTGTTTTGTTTCTTCTCTTGATTTTCCTCTTGTGTGTATTGGTTTTACCCTCTGGGTATATGTGTCACTGGCTGGCATACAGTGAAACCTCTCGTGTAATTAATTCCAACAGCTTACGTTTGTATGCTTCCTTTCATTCATCATTTATTTTCTCTAAAGTATGTATGTGTGTGTAGGGGAAGGGGGGGGGGGTATCCCTCACAGGGAGGGGTCAGACGATGGTTTTGGCTGTTGCTGTTTTTGCCTTGTAAAGTCCTTTCTCTCTTCTAGTCACAACTGAGAGAAGAAAGTTAATATTGTGATGTCCAGTCTCATCGATGGTCACATTCTCCATATAGCCACTAGGTCAGCAGGTAACCGCAGGGCGCTTCTTGTACACAGTTCGGCGTTCGGGCTGTATTTCGCAGTTTATAGTCGCCAGGCAGCTGGTCGTGACGAAGATGGGAATCCCTATGCATACAGCCCATTGACCTTTCCCTTGTCGATTTTGTGCTCACAAAGCTGGACTTCACCGAGTAATGATGTATTTGTACAAATGAATGCACTAGTAGACTGTTTAGGTGTGTACATGTGCTATGAGTGTGTGTGTGTGTGTGTGTGTGTGTGTGTGTCCGTCTTTCTCTTTCTTTTGTGTCTCTCTATGTGTATTGTCTATGTGTGTTTAGTGTGCAATACTGGTCATTACAGATGGGCCATGCAGTGTCAAATTCCTATTGTTTTGTTGTCTGCTCCTAACACTCTCTGTAATGCGAATACTGGTACTGGTAGTTTCAAACCCTTTGTGCAATTTTCTATGGCTGTTTGGCTACAGTTACATTGTATGTTCAGGCCATGCCTAACAGTTTTCCCTCTCATGTTTCTGCACTTAAGATGCACACATATAAGTGGAGAGGAAGTGATCCAGTCGATGTTGATACACTTGTACATGTACACACTATGTTCTGAGGAATCTACATAAAAAGATTAAAGATATTAAAGGACAAGTTCACCTTCATAAACATAAGGATTGAGAGAATGCAACAATAATAGTAGAACACATCAGTGAAAGTTTGAGGAAAATTGGACAATCGATGCAAAAGTTATGAATTTTTAAAATTTTTGCGTTGGAACTGCTGGATGAGGAGACTACTACAGCTTGTGAGTCATATGCGTACAACAGTATAAAGAAAATGTAAAAGAAAATTCAACATATTTTCACTTTTTTCGCATAGTAAAAGAGCTTTTGACTTGCCTCTTTCTATAGGCGGGGGGAACAATATTACCCATAACATTTGTCGGTAACGAGTCAGGGGAATGTGTACTTTTTTCAAAAGATGGAATTTTGTGAAATTCTCTTTATATTTTCCTTGTATTGTTGTACGCATGTGACATCTAAGTTATACATGTACACTGCAGTAGTCTTCTCATCCAGCGGTTACTGCACAAAAACTTCAAAAATTCATAACTTTTGAACGGATTGTCTGATTTTCCTCAAACTTTCACTGATGTGTTCTACTAATATTGCTACATTCTCTCAATCCTTATGTTTATGAAGGTGAACTTGTCCTTTAAACATGTGCTCTATCCCCATGATGCATAGATAATCAAGGAGTCATGAGAAGCAGTATTCTTGATGCAATGTACAAATTGTACATCAATACTGGATGGCAAAATTCAACTTTCTGTCAAACCTGGACTTGATGCCGGAACTTGTGTTGGGCACGACCCAAATATAAACAAGGAAAGATTATCAAATCATATAATATTTACTTTTTCCAAAGTCCAGGCATGATTACAAGAATATCGTTTGATTAGGTTTTATGGGAATATTGTAGTTTGCTCTAATATCAATATACCACCTGAAGCGGAACAGCTTCTGAAAAAAGGTGTACCAATAAAACTTCAAGCCCTTTGGCTTTACCAGTACAAACAAGTCATACCCTCACATTTTAACCTGTGTATTAATAGACATTTTCTTGACACTTTCTTACATTGTTGCAGAAATTTTAGGCAATCTATGAGAAGTGAACTGATGAACTTATATTGAAACATTTATTTTGAATCAGTGTGTCTCATCTTGAAGCAGGTGGTATCTGATGCATCATTCTTGCCTTTTACTGTGATTCAAGGAAATTCATACACAGGCACTGAAAGTAACCACTCAGCCATCTGCATCTCATACATTATACCATTGGGCTTCAAAGAGAATGACACTGTGCAGTATAGACACTACATACCTCTTGTGTGGGAAATGAAATACATTACAATATTATATTCAGATGTGTGTGTGTGCACCGTAATTGGGACTTTTTTTTTTCTCCATACAAACTTTGGAAAGACTGCAGGTGCACAATGCGTGTCCAAACATAGAGACATTTGAGAAATGCCTTCATTTCTCACTGCAAAGACAGGTAGCATTATAAGCCATAATTTGGCACATTTGTCATTTTGATACCAAATGCCATCATCAAATGAAATTTCGAAATTTAGAACGACTTACAAATGTAAGCTGTAGTAAGGAAGATCGTTGCTTACAATTTTATAGACATGACTTGTAAAGAAGATTTAGTATGTTTTTTTTTTTCTCCTCTAGTGTTATTACTGTTAACAGACATTCCTCTTGTGATATAATAGACATGGCATGGGTTGGTTTTGTCAACGTCTGCGAGAGCATTTATGCACATGCAGCATCTGCTAATGCAATTTGATAATGAGCTGACACTTTTGTGGTCCCAAGAACATCTGAGGTCCATCTATCTTGCTGGCCCGTGCTCCGTGATGCAGTCGCAGTGAAAGTTGATAATAATCGCATTATGATTTCCTGCTTGAGCATGTGATGACTGCGAGGACTTGGAATGCCTTTCTAGTGCACACATGCTCACACATGCACCCCCCCTCCCCCATGCACACACAAATACATGAAGAAGACACAGTCAATCATGAGTAACACTTTGCCATATGTTAGAGCATACATGCTCCTTTAAAAGAGCTATTAATTGATAGTCCATGCAGAACATTTTTGTTTTTATTTTAGAGACATTGCAAACATTGAGGACGGACTGATTTTGCTATGTACAACACAAATTTCCCATCGACCCCTGCCTGAGTACTATAAAAGACTATTTTCGCAGCATGAAATTTTCGCGAATTGGAGCCAACGGCCTTTTTTGTGGCATGAAATTTTCGCGAGTTGCCTCTAACAGTCAATGCATACAGTGTAAACAAGAACTTTCGCGTGCAATTTCGCGAATCTTGGCTCTCGCGAAATTCACGAAATTAAAGTTGATGCGAACATTCCTCGTTTTACAGTATACTAGGGACACGTCCTCAATGGGTTAAAGATACCTCTTGATACACCTGTTCAGATCAAACTATGTTTGACTTGCTGCTTCCTCGAGATCTGTTTTTATCTCAGTAGCTTGTCAGTCGAAATTCACAATGACTTGTTTTATTGAGGATTCTTTCTCTTTGGATTTCTCTAGAAGTCACATGCACACCTCAAAAAAACTGGGTGCTTTGATGAGCTAAGAATGTTTGTGCGTATGTCAGATTTTCACTCAAACAGAAGGCTATCATGGACATGGCCATATGCTTTCAAGGGAGAATATTTATTCACATCAAAACTTTTATATGAATATTGACTATCCAAAATTTCATTTCTCACAGTAATGAAAACACTAAGTATTTTTTTTTTTACACACCAATGGTCAGGAGATTTTCATTTTTTAAATTTTTACAAAGATCATGTACAACATGTTTGTATTTTGTTTCATCTGATGATTTAGTCGTCAAGCACTTTTATCAAATGTTGGTTCAACAATTGCACCACTGCCGAGAATATTATCTCAATTTTCGAGGCAGAAAAAGTGTTATTCGCTGCTGTCATATATATCAAGTAATGTTTGTTTGTTTGTCTTTTTTATTTGACTTTTTCTTGGATATCCCAAACAATGTAGAGACATTTACTTGAAGGGTCTGAAAGTGTAGGCTATCCCAGAGGAATGGTCCTTCCATGTATCATCACTTCATTGGTCAGAAGTCAATAAACAAATATGCTGGTGAAAGAAATTCTTGAAATTCTGCCTGGGGCAGTCGGTGAGAGACCACTGTATGTAATACATATTAATATACATATATGTTTATACACATCTGGACGATGTTTTATGAAGAGTTATAATTGATTATACAGTTGATTTCTGTCATAAGTCTATGGCAGCCTGTGTGGTAAGGAAATTCATAATTGATTATATCTTTTGATAAAACGGTGCCCTTTATTACCATGGTATTACTAACTTAATGAGGTGCTGTGGTAGAATTTACATCATAGGACCATTCACAATGTAATGGTTAAGTCAGCATTCAGAGGCATTTGTACCGAACGAAACTTGATGAAATCAGAGTAAATCAGTTTGCTGTTTGAAAGCGGAAAGCAGATTCCTTCTGGCTGTCCAGAGGAGAGTGAGTTATCTTTATCAACCATGGCATTTCTGTGGAAATCTTGATGTGGTTGCTATGGCAACAGCATTGTGATGTCACAGGAAGTGGCACCATGCTGGTGATATGGATTTCATCGTAATCCTTGTTTGGTTTGTAAACGAGTTTGCATGCCAAAATGGGGTTCTTTCCCAGATTGACACTGAGGAGCCAACTTCCTCTTTCAGGCAGAAGGCGGAATGACATGATATCCATGATGCTTTATTGATATCATGAGTGAAGACATGAAAAGAATACATGTCTTTTGAGAAAAGGTGAAAGTGGTTACTTTCGGTCCAGAAAGCAAAGGAGGATAAGGAGGCAAATGTTGCTGTATATCACATGATTATTATTGAGATGACTTTAACCTGAAGTGCGTAATGTATTTTGCCATAACATAGATTTGTAACTAAAATGTGTGTGTACTATCTGTGAATATTCATTTACCACCGTGTGGCAATTAACTGAAATTAGGAGGGATTGAAAAGGAGACAAGCATATTTATTATATGTGGATATCATTTGATTTTTGCAATTTTTTTGTTTATTTCTTTAATGAGGGGGAGGGGGTCGATGCATGAGGATGCGATTAAACATCAGTTAGTACTTTTATGTGAATTTTTGTTGTTGTTGCCAGAATAGCATATATATGTCATATTCAGCTGCTCTTGTTTAAAATCTAAAAAACAAACAAACAAACAAACAAAAGACACCCAACATAAACGGTATTTTTTTTCTTTAAATGGTTGAAGTATACAGTCCATATTTTGACTATCAAAAGAAAGTCCATAATTAGATTATATTCATCTTTATAGGCAGAACAACACAGTGGGTTTAAGAAAAGACAAATCTGCTAAAAATCTACATTTGGTGATGTAAATGTCAAAGGCAAACAAATATTTAATGATAAATGTTATGACGCATACAACTACCTCGTCACATACATCGTGGAGTGTTCGCTGCGAGACACCACATTATGAATGTTCAGATCAAGAGACTGCCACAAAATCATCCTCTCATCATCGATTTATCAGAGACATAAAATTACAGGGAAGGGCTCAATCACCGATGAGACAGTGATGACGCAGGATGGACTCAAAGTGTAATCCACAGATTAACTAATCCTAAAGATTTCTGCCATTTTCTCTTGCCCTGCTCTGGATTTCATCTTCTGCTTCTCACCCTGTCTTCCTCAGTCCGTTTATGATTAAACTTGTTCTTCTTTTTTTTTTTCCAAATAACACTGGATCAGAGTCTAGGAGGAAAAGTAGAATAATAAATATCATTATTCAGGCTAGTTATGACAAAGATATTTGCAAGATTGATCCTTTTTATGATATTATTTTTTCAGTGGAGTGAGATGGTTATGATGATGATGGGGGATAAAATTGTACATTTTACAATTTTTAATCATCTAATCACTTTATAAACTACATCTTTATTATTGCTGTAGCCATCTCTTATGAATCTCCCCATTTCTCTGCCTGTCTGTCTGTCTGTCTCTCTTCTGTGTGTGGAAGAATGTTTTAATATCTAGGTCCTAAATTCGTATATGAATGTCGTGAGTGAAAGATTGCCTGCTGTTTGAGATTACCTGCTGTGTGCATCTCTACTTTTATTCCTCCATATTATAGGAAAATGTCTTTTTTTTTTTAAATTTGATTCAGAGAAATTTATGCATGTCTGCATGCATGTTTAGCACAGCAAATGATCTTTAGACAAAAGTTTTAAGAAGTTGTGAATACATGCTGTGCATGCTAACTAGCCACTTGTAAGTTACACCTGCAAGCATTGAGCTGGCACAAGAGTCATGTTGTGCAGGTAAAAGTATGGAAGCAGGAGCCCGTCAAAAACATGGATATACGTCGCGTAGCAATTCGAATTACTACGCGACGTAAATAATTACGTCGCGTCGTAATTCGAATTACTACGCGACGTAATCATTTACGTCGCGTAGTAATTCGAATTGCTACGCGACGTAATTCCGAATTACTGCTCAACGACTTAACGTCACGACATAAAATGAATTAGTGTCATGTTGTAATTCCCATTGCTACACAACGTAAATAATTACGTCGCGTAGTAATTCCAATTAAGACGCGACGCAAATAATTACGCTGTGTTGTAAATAATTACAACGCGACGTAATTCCGAATTACTGCTCAACGACTAACGCAGCGAATTAACGTAGCGACGTTAAATCGACCAATGGGATCGTTCGTAATAGCGTGTGAAAAACAGGTAGTGAAGCGCATGCAATCCGTTCACTGCATGCTGGTGAAAACCGGAACTGACTATACAGCAGGGTGGTGGAAGTTCCTTTTCACCTCCCTGCTATACAGCGAGCCATATGCCATTTCGTTGACAGTACAATCCTATGAAATGTTTATAACCTAAATTATTGGGCCTACATTGCATCAGAAATATATGTATTCAAGGTATACCAGCTAACCAAGTACTCTGTACTGACACACATGCTGTAGGAAATGAGTGTCTCGCCCTTTGGCACGTGCACCGTGATGCATCAATGAGCAAATAACGAACGATTTCATTGGTTGATTTAACGTCGCTACGTTAATTCGCTGCGTTAGTCGTTGAGCAGTAATTCGGAATTACGTCGCGTTGTTATTATTTACAACACTACGTAATTATTTGCGTCGCGTCGTAATTGGAATTACTACGCGACGTAATTATTTACGTTGCGTAGCATTAGGAATTACAACATGACACTAATTCATTTAATGTCGTGACGTTAAGTCGTTGAGCAGTAATTCGGAATTACGTCGCGTAGCAATTCGAATTACGACGCGTAGTAATTCGAATAACGACGCGACGTAATTATTTACGTCGCGTAGCAATTCGAATTACTACGCGACGTATATCCGTGTTTTTGACGGGCTCCTGCTTCCATATAAAAGAGGGGGAGGGGGATGGGGGATGCCAACCTGCCCAGAGATACACACTGATAATTACGTACTCAATGCACCCAGCTGCTGACCTTTTCACACACAGCTTCCTCTCCTCGGAGAATATCAGCGTGTTCGAAAACTTCGCCATCCTGCCAGACCTGTATTATGCCCCATTTTAATGAGCCTCTAAGAAACAAGCCAGACCACCTTTGCACTGCATAGAACGATGGAGGTGTTCAGAATAACTTCCCGCCAAATTTTCCCTTGATGAGAACAGAAAGAGATTATTTTACTGTCAAATGAACATAGGAAGTGCAAATGGATAGATGACTTTGTGCAGAAATGCAGGTGAACATATAAACTGAAGCTTAATGAAATGTTTGTGATCACCATTCCATCATGTAGCTGTACAGGGCACAATGCCATATGTTATATGGCTGTGTACTTCTCTTATGATCCAAATAATATCTGTATTTAAATTGTTATTTTCGTGAGGGTGTAATTTTCATGAATTTCGTGAATCACAGTTGGATCACGAGTTTAACAACACACGAAAATGTCTCCATGTGCTAGGGTATTAGTGCATTTACGTTAGCATCGGCATCAATTCACGATAACAACATCTCGCAAAAATGTCTATGACCTCCTCATTCGCGAAAGTATCTGTACGCGAAAATAACAGCGTATACAGTATGTGTTGAGATTGTATCATAATTTGTATACTATACATGTACAAAAGATTTTCCACTACTTAAAAAAGGAAAATTTTGGCACAAGTAAGTTTTTGCACTGGACCGGGTAAGATTAATTTCGCATGATTTTTATCTTTATTTCTTTCCATTTCAAGGATGGTCGTGACAAAAGTTTAAAAAAGTGCTTCAAACGGCTCACCACTGCCTCATTGGTGCAGCACATACTATGGAAAAAAAGTAGCTGATCTACATTATGGCAGCAAATTCACTCACCCCTACGGGACCAGCAATCATGACAAAAACTACAATTAATGCAGAGGTTATCAATACCACTACATTTTAAAGTCAGTCCGTCATCAGACAAAGCAAAATGAAGCAAAAAAAAAAAAAAAAAACAGTGACAAAAATATCAAGGAATATTCTTGAAATTATGATTAAAAATGTCCCATATGTACGCATTATTTTTTGTTGTTTTTTCTTCAGCAGCTTTAAACACGACTATCTCGAATTGATAGCAATGGAGTTAACTCCTTTTGCGAACAAACTCTTCATTTAATAGTCCAAAGGCCTGTCCTGTGCCTACTAGTAAAGTTATGTTTGCCTTGTTAGAAGCAAAAGAGACAAGATTAGATGGGGGAAAAAATAAAAAAAGGTGATATGGTGATGGAAGATGTGATTCTAATTAGATTTAATGGAATTGAAATTCTATTTTGAGACAGAGTTGTCATTGCTGACATGGGGGCGTAATTCAAAAGGAAATACGAGTAGGATACAATTTGTAGTAAAGGAAGAGTTAGACTCATGACTAGGTATAGCCAAATGAGTGAAATGAGGTAGCTACAGTGTGAGACTCATTCCCTGTCAATGCACATCCTCAAGTGAAAAGGAGCTTATAGCTTTGCTGCATGTTTACCCAGTAGAAATATGTTCTGTTTGCTTTATATAGACATATTGCTAGTGAGTATACTGTTAGGGATTGATTAGTTTCTGAATAGATGAGACAGTATTTCCAAATGTATTTTTGTCTTTCTGTTTCAGAAATGTTTATAATGATTAGAGAAGAATATTTGGTCTCGGATTCAAAAGGGAAACTCCTTTCCGTGGTTGACTTTGCTTTCATTGATAAAGATAAGAGTCATGTGAATTGAACAGTGAAAGCTTTTTAATAGAATGAGTCCCCCTTTCAAAACAAAACAAAAAATGAAACAATGTTGTGCAGTTTTACACAGTCTTAAGTTCTTCCAAAGCAATTAGTCACAACCACTTATAAAAATGCAAGATTATATGATATAAGTGGACCACAACTCCAGATCTGTTAAAAAAATATATATTAGTGATATTGTTATTATGTTGTTATTATTATTATTATTATTATTATTATTATTATTATTGTTATTATTTTCATTATTATTATTATTATTATTATTATTATTATTATTATTATTATTATTATTATTATCATCATCATCATTTTTATTTTTCATCTTTTTAAAGAAAGATGTACATGATAACTGTTTTGGAAATTGCATATATAGTATTAACAACACATGACCCACTTTTGGCCAAATCATTTGAAAGTCATCAGAATGAATCTATTGAACAGATTTTACATTCTTCCCTTCGAGTTTGATTTACAGAGGAAGAAAATGGAGATTGCTGTACCATAGCTACCAGGTGATGGCGTGCTATTTACAGCACAGCTTTATGCTCTGGTGAAATTTAAAACAACACGTCACACACAAAAAAAGGATCCGGGCAATTACCCCCAGAGGGCAATTACCCCCCCCCCCCCCTTCCGGCTAAATACTGGTTTTAGTTAGTGGTAAGGTTAGAGTTAAGAGTAGGGTTAGGGTTAGGTTTAGTGTTAGGAGTTTGGGTTAGGGTTAGGATTAGGTTCAGGATTAGGATTAGGATTAGGGCCAGGGGAAGGGTCGGGGGTAATTGCCCAGGGGGTAATTGCCCTAGACCCTTAATTAGGCAGTTGTATGACTGCAGGATAATGACAATGATTTGTCTACCTTTGTAATGTTAAAATCTGAAGGGAAACAGTATTGTATTATACAGTGTATTATACAGTGTATGTAATTCATCAGATATGAATATTTTTATTCACTCACCCTGGAGGGTACCAGGGATGGTATTAATCCATCATTATGAATGAGATCCCAATTACCCTGAGCAGAATAATGATCAAAATTTAGCCATACAAACTCAGACTTTTAACCCGTTGAGGACGACTCCCGAGTATACTCGGGCAGGTGTCTATGGGAAACGCATGTTGTACCAAAATCAGTCTGTCCTCAATGGGTTAAAATGTACGAGGTACAGTGCAATTTGATTTAGCCTATTGGCTGCAAGAACCTAAGTTGCAGACCCTGTACAAAGGTTATGCATCTTTTAGAATCTGATGAGAGGAAACTGGTTCATATGCTTGTTGGATTACCTATCTGTGACATATTGTCACTTCACAACCAATATGAAGGACGTAAAGACTTTACAGCCGTGGAATAGTTGCAAAGCCCTTCTTGCTCTTAACCACAGATATTCATACCCTTTGGCTTCGTAATGAATGAAAACGTACAATGGTAATGTGAAACAGATTAAGCAACAATGAATTATGAAAATATGCCCCTTGAGCCTATGAGTAGACTAGCAACTAGCAGCCAAAATTTGATTGATTATGATATTATGCACAGTACATCCTTCAGTTGACTGTACTATTTTTCCCTTCTCTCAAGCTCTGTCTCTATATATTATCACCAAGGGAGAGGGAACCATTGTCACAAAACAAAGGGAGTGAGAGTGGGATGGACGCAAACAAAGCACCATTCATCATGATGAGGCCCGAGGTGCAGCGGAGAATGGGGTCGGGGGAGGGGGGAGTTGAAACAGGAAATGGTAATGCATCATATGTTATTTTGTGAATGCTAATGATTCAGACTCAGAATATTGGGTCTCTCTCTATTTTTCTGCCACTCTCCCTCTCTTGCTCTCCCTCGCTCTCTCCTTTAGAGCTTTTCCCCCTCTTCCCTCTGTGTCTCTCTCGGTACCCCTTTAAGAACCCCCTTTTAGTGTTGTTGAGGAGTGCTGGACAGGGAACCGTTGTAGGGCTAGATACACGTCAGTTTTATTGCAGTTTCCTGATTAAATTTGTCATCTCATGAGCTGCACTCCAGTTCTCTTTTACCCTCTCTTTTTTTTTTTGTAAACCCCCCTTCTGTATTTAAGGGTTTGTAGCTAAGGGCTTACAAGCATTCAAGAATCAGAGGGTCTCTCTTGTCGGACGGATGGACGGCGTGTTTGACCCTCTGTTATTACAACCCAGGAGTGCTGAACACGTCTGTTCATTACCTCGCAATTACTCTCACTTTTTGTCTGTGCATCCCTGGAGGAGTCGATTTTCCATGCGAGGAAGCACACAGAGAGCATCTCGGTATTTCCTTTGTTCTTGTCGTCATGGCAACCCCTCCACCCAGGGATGACTTTCTCCCTGAAACTTCACTCTTTTGATACAAATACATATATATGTGTGTGTGCATCACTGCCTGAGCGCAGATCAGTAGGAGATACCGCTGTTGGGAAGGATTCACTTTTGTGTGGAGAAAACATTGTGAGGAATTTAGGACAACGATGTACATGAGGACTGTCAAGTTTCGGGTATGTGTGTTAGGATAAGAAGCAGTTGCTAAATAGTCATAATGACATTTTGATTGCAGTCTGACTGTATATTATATTTATGAGGTCATTATGTTCATAGTACAGCACTGCAAGATGTTATCAAAAGTAGCATCAGATAATATTCTGTGTACAGTAGTGGAGTACTTATTTGCATTTAGGCCTAATTCACTTCCAAATGCAATTTTTTTTTGGTGTTTTTTTTTCAATCAGATGGTTTAAAAGGCAAAGTTGTTAAAAATGATGGAAGGATTTTCATTTAGTTTGCTGTAAGTACTATTGATATGATGATGCTGTAGTTTTTAGGCTTACCCTTTTATCTTATTTCTGATGCACGCACTTATTCTGAATTTCTCAATGATTTGATTTGATCATGGAATTGTACTATGATGGGTGAATCATTCATAAAGCATGAATGTCCATTGACCACTTGCATTCTATTTCACTACATCGTACCACTCTTTTGCTGCCTTTTCCCTCAATTACACTTGCATTTATTGGACTAATATCCAACTAAAAGTATAAATGTTGGTCATTGATCAAAATCATGATACCATGTGCATCACTTTTAGAATGCAGCACAAAGTTTAGTTGCACCTATGTGCATTTTTTTTTTGTGTGTGGTCAGTTTACTACTACATCTACATTACATCTACTGAGTACATTCCCGTGGGCTCATCGATGTGTGTGTGTTTCCATTCATTTTTTTTTTCATACCCACAAGCCCAAAGGCAGAGCCTACTTGGGAAATGCCCTTCAAATTATGGACAAATTGGCATGTGAGCCAAGAATTCTCCTCCTGTTTAATCTCTCCTGCAGGTGGTAGGAATGGTTGGTGACAAGTGACTATTTATATGGGTATTTTGAGTCAGATTGCATTAGTGATCCCGTCTCAAACACAGATGAGGTTTACACGATAACTCTGAGGAGACGATGGTGCATGTGTATGTGTGTGTTCATATTACTAGTATGAAGGATATTTGTGTATGAAAGTGTGGGTATAGGCCTACTTGGAAGCATTGATAAATGCAATTATACAGTCCTCTTGCTAGTGATAACACAGGATCAATGAGAGCAAAGTTTACTCAGTTATTAAACAGAGTAGCAGAATGAGAGTTCCAAAATTTCAGTCATGATTACATTAATTAAAAAAAAAGCAGTTGTAGGAAATATTTAGGATTCATATCCCATCCAGTTGACAGTAGTATCTCACGAAGACTAAGGTACCCTAACTCATGTGAGAGAATACTGCATTTCCGTTTCTGTGTCTGTTTCCAATATGGCAAGATACATATAGGGAATGCCTTGAAACGGCGCATCTTTTCACATTTATGGATAGTTTATTCCTTTGCATGAGGGTATTGTGATGAAATAATGATTAGTGAAACCATGAAATATGAACATTAAAGGGGTGGTAAAGTTTTGGTTAAGGTTGGTCTTCAAGTTTCCAACTTTTTAATATGAGTTAATGAGAAACCTTTTATGAAATATTACAGAGCATATGATTCTAAGAGGAATTCAAAGTTTATTTGATGAAAAGTGGTATTGAAATGGCTGAGATATCCAAAAACAAAGAAGTCCTAAGGACCACATCGTTTTACTTTTTTTTTGTTATCTCAGCCATTTCAAGACCAATTTTCATCAACTAAACTTTGACTTTCTCTTTGAATTGTATACTCTTTAATAATTCATATGAGGTTACTAATCATCTAGCAAAAAGTTGAAATCTGAATCCCCTATCTCAACCAAAACTATACCATCCCTTTAAGGTATGAATGAAAGACAGACTAGGAAGATTGATGTGACAGATGGGAGGTATTAAAGATGAATAATTAAAAGAATACATCACTGATGATGCAAATGTAAAATAATGTTTCTGACCAGAGGTACATATATAAGAAGCATTCTGTGCTAATACAAAATGTATTCACTTTCATTTTGGCAGACTGCTTGTACTGATGAGCAGGATGTAAGAGCACCAAATAATTTCTAGGATCATGAAAATATATCTTTAGACAAAAAATTGCAATGTCATGAGCTGTTTTCTCTTTCTGATAGATATTCACTCATTCTTCTCGCTGATTGTATGTAATTGTAATCTGATGTAATGCTGGGCCAAAATGATGATGATGACATTATTCATTCTTAGAACAAAATTATAATGGCAGTGGCCTTTTCTCGGTCATGCCTATGTATTCAATCTCTGTTGTCATTAGATGATGTGGAACTAGTCATTAGTTAGTCAAACTAATGGACTCACTATTAATCTACTGCGGACTGTACTGGCAACTCTGCCTGTGCAGTCAATTTCACATATCATTGGGCGAGCAAATTACTGGCTTTTATGCGCACAGCCGTTCCATTAAGAGCAGCTATAAATGACATAGCCTTTGTGGGGGTGCACAAAGGCAGTCAGTTTGTATCCTTGAGAATACAGTTATTATGCAAATGGCCCTCAATTTTTGTTTTCTTTTGCCCTTATTTTTATTTTTTCATAGTATTTTCATAAGTGTGTGAAAGTGTATACATGTGGAGGGAAAGTCGTTTTTGCCCATATAGATATAAGAAATGACCACTGTGTTGATGTCAGTGTACTTTATTATTTGATAATGGTACCTTTTCAGCTTCTTGGTCAGTTATGATACCTCATCATGCCCTCCTCTGTCCCCTATCCCTCTCTCTCTCTCTCTTCCTTTTTTTCTCTCTCTCCATCTTTCTCTGTCTCTCTCTATATTTCTTCATCAACTCTATCCTTCATATCCTGCCCATATGCAACAATGGAGGCCATTATTAGCCGTTGAAACTTTCAATGTGTACTTTCTACCACTCCTTAGGTCTTCTTGTTCATTCTATTTATGATCAGTCTGCAGACTGGACAGTTGAGTAGTACATACCATTTGCATATATATCCAAAATAAATAGATTGAAACAAAACAGAATATATTTTAATAGTAATTCTTATGTGTGGACACACAAATTGTGCCTCTTGGGATCTACATCACTTCTCAAGAATTAGTCCATCTTGATTAAAAAACAAAACAAAACAAAAACCTTGATATGGTAATTTGTCTAGTGCAGTGTGTGTGAATGGCACATGAAAAAATTCAGTTTTACCACAATGCATCTTGCCACACTAGCTTGCAGCTGAATGATTTTTTTAAAATTTTTTTGGGCATGTGTTAACAATGGCAAGTAAAATTGATATTTGCTGTGTGATCTAAAAAGCAACTAGACCCGGAATTTGTCAAGACTGACAAATTAGGTGATCCGATTTTTTTTTTTTAAATCAATGATTCGAGTTTTCACCTGAGATTAGGGACATTGGTCGTGTGATGTTTGGATTCTCATTTTGAAAAGGGAGTCAGACCTGCCATCTTGGGTGCCGAATTCCGTATACACTATCAAAGATGCAGAATGAAGTATATTTGATTGAAAGGTATTTGATTGAAAGGTATTATTAAATAACATCTCTTGCAGCCAGGAGGCTGAATTGCGGACATTTTACAAAGATCATCATGAATACATTCAAATATACAAACATACATTAGAAATATTAACTATTGCACAATAAAATTGACCTTTACCATCAACAAACAAAAAATACAATTATTCACATCTCTGTTCTTATTTGCATAAATAATCTCTTTTGTTTGATAGATAACCTTACTAAAAAAACAACTTTCTTTTCATCTACTCATCTTCTTTTAACCCATCTTCTCTTTTACCCCTCCTTATAAACTTTACCATCCTCGTCTTCACTTTCACTCCTTCAGCGTCTTCTTATTCCCTGAAATTATCCTTATCATAATCACACATTATTACTTTTCATCATTAAAAATCAAAATACCCTTTAGTCTCTACTAAAAAAAATCAATATACATTCATCAAAAATATACTATTGCAGTGTATTATGTAAAACACTGGTTTCGTATCAGTAAAATTATTCAAACTATAAAAAATTTCTTATTTCACATAACACAGGACAGAGGAACATATAATGGTAATTAAACTGATCTAAAAAAATCTGCTTAAGACTAAAAAATTCTGGCAAATGAAAAAAAAAATGAGATGAAATCAGAAATAAATGAATGAATGGAGGGCCCATAATCAAACACATCATTACAAAGAGAGAAAAAAAAAACCAACCTTAACAATAATGAATCCACATGCGATTTGTAACAAAGTTGAGTGTTATATCAAAAAGAGAAAGTTTCGGCGTGCCTGCAAGAGGCTGAACTTGAATAACAAAACACAGAGTGTATGGGCGATATAACTATCAGTAAAACATCGATTATATTCTTCTCTGTCAAAAAGATATATTATATATAATCATATTCATATCAAAACACTTAAAAAACTTTCAGATCTTACACATATGAAAATGAAATCAGTTGTTATCTCATTTTCATAAATAATCTCTATTGTTCATACAAATGACCTGACTAACCCCAACTTTGTTTGTTTTTTTTCATCTACTCATCTTCTTCTTCTCTTTCCCCCCGCCTTATAAACTTTACCATCCTCTTCTTCACTTTCCCTACTTCAACCTCTTCGTATTCCCTTACTATCTATTACAAAACCTCAATCAAAAACTCAGACTTTACATTCATCAGAAAGTATACTACTATTATACAAAACACTAAATTCATATCAAAAAGATTATTCAAAATACAAAATTTCATATTTCACATGACACCGAACAGAGGAACGTGACGTGGCGATCAAAATGAAATCAGAAAGTCTGTTTAGGACTAAAAAATTCTGACAGGTGAAACAAAAAATTGAGATAAACTCAAACAGGCTTTACACATATATGGAAAAAAAAGGCGTTGGCATACTACTTTTGCTAGTGTCCTCTACGAACGGTACAATCAAATAAAAAGGGGAAATATCTACACATACATCAATTATGGCGTATAAACTCCCCTATTCGGCATTAATATGGCGTCTGTTATTTTCTAAGAGGCATTAGCTCAGTTTGATTTCTCTTCTTTTTTTTATGCTGGTGGTTTGTTGTTCAGTGTACAAAGTGGTGTGGGCTTTCTTCTCTGCAGAGGTTGAATAAAGCCAGGGCACTGAAATAATTGTCTGAAAGACCCCTGATGAATAATATTAGTCAAAAGAACCCAATAACATGCTTCCATGGTGAATTTGCAAGAAACGGCGATTAATCGCAATCATGTTGCAAATGGGCTGATGAGTGTAAATGGCTGAAAACCGGATACAGAAAGAAATGTAGCACATCTACCCATTAAAAAAAGAAAGAGGGAGAGAGAGAGAGAGAGAGAGAGAGAGGCTGAGGCTGGTGTGAGAGTGACAATCCATAAATCACATATTCTATTGAGTATTATACAAACGAATTAAAAAAGGAAGGGGGCTATTCTTCATTCTGTTTGTTCTACAGAAAAAGTCAGGTATTTTTTGAGAATGTCTTAAAAGTCTTTCATTTCTTGGTTTCTGAGGTAAATAGTTTTTGAATTGATCAGTATTGTTCAGAGTTTTTTGTATGAAATTCAAACACAACATGTTTCTCCTTTCCTGCAGGGTGATCATGCCTAATTGGGCGAGCATATCACAGTAAGTACTGTACTGGCAACGGAAGATGATGCGGAGGGCTCTTTTTTGTATCTTTTCGATGTTTTCAGATTGTTTCTGCGTAATATTTGACCTTTGACCCCACTTTGCACCCCCAAGATGGCATCTGAGCAAAAAGTGGTTATTTTGTGAAATGATTCTTGTAACATGGTCTTTGCGTGTGCAAAATATGGGAAAGATAAGACATGTATTCACCAAGATACAGGATGAAACATTTATGACCTTTGACCCTAGTTTACATACCCAAGATGGTGTCTGATCAAGTAGTTGTTATTTTATGAAATAATGTACGTAACATTAACTAAACATGTGCAAAATATGGGGTTGATAGGGGCTATTTTTCTTGAGTTATTACAAAGAAAATTGGAAAAAAAAGAAATATGAAAATACATCGAAGATAACCTTTAATTTCAACCACGTTTTTGGACATGATCCCGACACCATATGAAAAACAAAGGGAACACGTACGATAGCGCAAAGTCTCAGCTACAACATATTAAAATCTGGGAGAAATTCACCGAAGGGTAAGTGAGCTAGTGCCCGATAAAGACAATCATGTCAATTTTCACATCTAGAAAAATTCCCTCCCATAGAGATAACACGTCATAACGAAGATAAAGAAAGAAGTACATATGACCTTTGACCCCGATCTGCACAGACAAGATGGCATCTGAGCAAAAAGTGGTTATTTTGTGAAATAATCCTTGTAACATGGTCTTTACGTGTGCAAAATATGGGGAAGATAAAACATGTATTCACCAAGATACAGGATGAAACATTTATGACCTTTGACCCTAATTTACATACCCAAGATGGCGTCTGATGAAGTAGTTGTTATTTTATGAAATAATGTACGTGACATGAACTAAACATGTGCAAAATATGGTGGTGATAGAGTATGTTTTTCTTGAGTTATTGCAAAGAAAGTTGAAAAAGAAAGAAATATGAAAATACATCGAAGATAGGCTTTGATTTCAACCAAGTTTTTGGACGTGATCCAGATACCGTATGAAAAAATAAAGGGCACACTTACGATAGCCCAAAGTCTCAGCTACAACATATTAAAATCTTAGAGAAATTCACCGAAGCATAGGTGAGCTAGTGCTCGAAAAAGATAGTCATGTCAATTTTCATTTCCAGAAAAACTGCACTCCCATTAAGATAACTCGTAAACTGGTCAAATTTGACAATATTACTTTCAATCCAATATTACGAGGTGATGCTGTCATCTAATCAAAATGTTGTTATTATATTAATGAAAGAGCATTTAGTAAGCTACAACATACTGAAATTTGGGTGTAAATTGGCCAAGGATAAGTGAAATACGCTCGAGTGAACTTGTAATTTGATGACGTCATTTTGAAAATTTACTCTTTTTATTTTATTAAGAAATTTGATATCTTTTAATCATTTTTCCAGCATCGCTAACCCATGAAATGATATGTACAACTCATCAGCTTTCAGAATGTGTAAAGAAAATGGGGGGTCATCGTCCATCCTGACGAGTAAAATCGGATTTAAAATTGGCAGTTTTTTGGCATTGTTGCACTGTATATCGCCATTGACGCGCGCGCGGAATTTCAACTTTGACGGGCCCGTATGACGTCATATTGAGTCGGATTGACTTGAAACTTGGTAGACATATTCCCTGACATTTCAGGCAGGCGATAATTGTGAAAAAACGGGAAATTTCTATTGCATATGAGCTGTGCTTGCGTATATGCGCGCGCGCGTACGCGTCCGTAAAATTTTTTCAATTTTTCAAAAAATGCTCTAAATGGTCTGAAACGTGTGCAAAAAAAATTTGAGCTCGATTTGAGCATACAAATATTTCAACGCGCGCGTACGCGCACGTTTTAGGGTATGGATGAATTTTGAGAATATAAGTAGAATGCGCTTGACTTGAAATATATGTGACGTAAATTTCATTGAAAAATTTCATTCCATTAATGAGATATGATCGAGAATGTGTTTTCATATAATGACGTCATAGTGACGTCACGGTCGACTGATCACTTTGATTTTAGTTCGATTGCCGTCTTTGGGAGACGATACATATATGGTATAAGTTTGAAATTGATAGGAAGTGGACTTTCTGAGCTAATCGATGCACAACTTTTGGGGAGAAATAAGAAGAAAAAGAAGAAGAAGAAGAAGAAAGAATCCGTACAAAAACAGAAGGTGATCCGAGAGGATACTCGGATCACCTAATAATTCTTTTGTGGGAATGAGCCTTGCGTGACTGAACTTCTCAATAATTGCCCATATTTTCTACTGGCCCAACAGCTGTCCCTGTCAGACCAGTGGATACCCAATTTTCCCAATATATACTGGTCCAAACCTGGAATTTACTGATCCTGTTCTGTTTTTTGACTGGCCCTGACAATGTTATTGTTATTATTGTTATTATTATTATTATTATTATTGTTGTTGTTGTTGTTGTTGTTGTCATTATCTTATTTGGTACCGGTCATGTCAGACCAGTATATTTGCCATTTTCTGAAAAGCTACTCGCCAAACGGTGAGTTTTACTGGTCCGGACTGTCTGACCGGCGCCAGTGTTAAATACTAATCCAAGTTTGTCTGCATTTAATTTTTTTTTCCGCTCCTGAGATATCGCTTGGTATACAGTGTATGACTAGGGATATTGATAATATTACGAATTAAAAGTTTATCTGGCACATTAGCCCATCAAGATCAGATTGATTGTGTCATGTGATCAGGTGCAAAATTATAATGGTTTTTATGACTTGATTAAATCTAATATCAAAATGAATGTTCAAGCAAATTATGTTTGACAAATAGAATTAAAGCCTGGATATTAATCCATAGTTGACTGCAAAAAGCAAAGTCTCTTTGACAAGAAGGATTAAAGTTTGGGTATTAATTCACGAAGCATATCTCACCATATTGCTTGCACATAATACCAAGGCAGTGACATTGAAATAGAAGTAGGCCTATTTGTTTGATATCATCAGCTGAAGAGACACCTCTGTTCTCCCACCTATCAGGATTTCTCCTATGCATTGACCCAAAGAAACAATGATACATGGAGCAGACTTTCATGCAATCATTGTGAAATTGAATAATCTTTTTATGATTGTCAGTGCTGTTATTGTATCGATAATGAAAGTGACGCAAATGCAGTGATTGTTATCATAATTATTATCACTAGTAGTATTACTGTTATCATCTTTTGCATAATATTAGGCCTTTTCATATGATATACAAGTGTAACGATTATGATTGGCGTTAGATAATCCGTATCATCATAATTGCCATTTGTTGTAAGTGTTTTCGTTTTTACCATAATTTTGGGTGATACCAGCCTTCCGAGGGGCCAGGGCAGTGCAAGCAGATGTGCTGGAATGAAGAAACATGTATCATCGCCTCTGACCAGCTTGTATCTCCAGCTGTGAGATGCTGGGCACAGTTTGTTGGCGAGGTGCCGTCCCCCCTGGCCATAGCGGTCAAGCGATCCTAACTGGATTATCGCCACCTGATGGAAGATTTCCTGGTCTGGAGCGTTATCGCCACCTTGCCTCCCGGCCCTCCCCCTTTCTTTTGTTGCCCTGGAGATGTTTCTGAGACCGCAGTGAAGTCAAGGGTAGCAGTGATCATCACTGATATAAACATGCAGGAGCAACATTGATCAGCACCAATAAGCCAGTTCGTACTTAGCTCATGGGCACGTTGGTACAAATGACCTTTCCTTTTTCTCAGTTGGTTAGGCACTTTAATCGTTTTCAAAGAGACATTATGCGTACCAGTAAGCTTGCCCGACCTTACAATTCATGGAATTCGTGTTCAAACGATGCATGAACTTGCATAGACCTGGGGGGCGTTTCATCAACGAGTTCGTCGGAGGTTTTCACCGACAAATTTGCTATCAGCCAATCAGACGCAAGGATTTACACTGACAACTGTTAAAAGGTAATGAAATCCTTGGTCTGATTGGCTGATAGCAAATTTGTCGGTGAAATCTCCGACGAACTCGTTGATGAAACACCCCCCTGCAGTGACCAGAATGGTTCGTCAATCACCCGTCGGGGAAGCATCCATTTCATTGTTTTGCGATGAATGCATTAAAAACTGTTTTAAATCATATTGCCAAATACCAGGCTTGCTGTCAGGTGGATGTACTGGCAAGCAACATTTACAAGGATTGCATTTGAATAATCATTATATGACAGATGCTTATCTCAGTGAATTTAAAAACCAACGTGCCTCTTGGTACAAATGACCTTTTTCTGCTCGTGCGCAAAGTGGAACTACGAACTGGCTTATATATAGGAGCAGATGTGCTCTAGCTAGCTGTTTATATTGACACACTTTCTGTGAGTGACCGATCAAAACAAATGGGGAGAAAATGAAGGATCAGAGACCAAATGCAGTTGAAATACAGTTGTGTACTGCTAAAGTTGCTTTAACCCGTTGAGGGTGGGCTAATTTTGCTACAACATGCATTTCCCATAGACTCCTGCCCGAGTATACTCGGGACTTGTCCTCAACGAATTAACAGGAAAATCTAATAGTAAATCCTTGAGCTGTCTAAATTTGAAATACAGGGAAAGTTCACAAGTTTATTAATGTTCTGCCCAAGTCTGTTTCTATTGATTCTGATTGTACAGTATTTTGGATCCCACGGTACAGGAAATTTTATACAATACTAGTCAACATGATCCCAACAACTTCCTTTGGCATGCACCCTAATAGGTGTGTTATTATGTGTGTTTAGTACATGCTTCAAGACGTACTGTATATGCCGAATATTTCGCGAGGTTTTTATTTTCGCAAATTTCGCGAGTCAGGTGCTATTCGTGAAATTAAAGTCACGCAAAAATATTGACTCTGATCCCGATGTGAATGTGACGTACGAGTGTACACTTCTCCGTTCAGTACAGGACTCCACGATCGCGAATTTAACCACTCGCGAAATTGTCAGGAAGTGCCGATTCGCGAAAATTTAGACTCGCGAAATATATGGTGTATACATATTGATAGACTGTGCTGCCCACAATATCTTATCATGCATCACCATACTATATGTGTGCACATGGGACAACGCAGTAATGGAGAATATACTGCCACTTAAAGTGCCAAGTTTAGATTGGTCTATCACAATACCCAGCATTTCACACATCACCCCATGATACTAAGTTTGATACTTAGTACACTATCTATTATGCGGAATAGAGTTTCAAATTCATGAAATTCTTCCGTTGAGATGTTTTCTTTGCAACTGATTGACAAATTGCCCTACATCCACGTAAATAAGCACTGAATTGATCAGTGTTTTAGTAGTAGCCATGATAAAAAATCATGGGCGTACATACTCGGGCGTACATACTCGTACATACCCATGTTTTTTTATCATGGCTACTACTAAAACACTGATCAATTCAGTGCTTATTTATGTCGATGTAGGGCAATTTGTCAATCAGTTGCAAAGGAATAGAGCTTGTTTGAAAAGGAATGTTCAGAGAACTATACTGTGGATGTTTTTGAGATTCCATTAATAAGTAATAGTATGTAATTCACAGAATCACTCTGAACCTGGTCAAATCATCACTTATATGTCTGTGTGTATTAGGTACTCACACAAGTAGAAGATCTCAAGGTTAACCCTTTGAGGACAAGTCCCGAGTATTCTCGGGCAGGTGTCTATGGGAAATGCGTGTTGTAGCAAAATCAGTCCATCCTCAATGGGTTAACAAGTTTTCTTGCAGCCAATGAAAAGTATGCATATTTGTGTATGACATGACATACAAAGATATGTTGTACTTTGCAAACAATGATGTCATTAAGTTTGAATGACTGGAATTTGATAACATTTCATGCATATTAAACAGACTCTGAAGAAAACTGCTCACTTGACATGACTATCATGTACAAATCATAGAGCAACCCTCAGTGCGTAATAGACAAGGTTCCATAGGCTTGATTGCTTGTGTCAAAAGCAAACAATCATTCTTATTTCTTTGTACTTTTATCAATCATGTATTTCTCTTTAGTAAAAAATGCATGTACGCTGTAGTTTACAAATGCCCGTCCAGCTCTCTGAAACGTGGGTATAGTGTATCAAATTAAGATAGTAAGGAGTACCATGCTGTTATCATGTCTGAAGAAACGTTCGGGTAAACTTCACTTGACTTTTACACTTTCCTGTGATCATGTGACACAAATTATTACCAGTAGCTTTCTGTTTATTTCTCCAACCACAGCTTTAGCCCAGTGATCAATGTTAAAGATAAAGTAAAAACGTGATATGGCAGAGCTATATTTGTAACATGGTACCTATTATATGGGCGGGCAGTGAAGCGACTAGTACACTCGGCTTGTGATCAGAGGATTCTGCACACTGTTCATGTAGCCGTTCGCATGATGCCCACTTGGCAACGATATCATGACATTGCATGTTCACCAACATGATGGTAGAGCTGCAGCTTTATGTTGTGACCTAGACAGAGGCATTTTCACTGGTTGATGCGGGGATATCCGAGCTCAACGCTATTTTCTTTTTTCCGATAGCCCATTTGTGCCATTAAAATCTTTTCAAATTTGAAATGTTGATAGCCCTAAAAAGAAATATGGTGGCCTGTAATAGAAGGAAATGTGATGGCCCGATATAAAAGGAAATATAACAATTTTGAATTTTTAGTTGCCCAATAGGGCTACCAAAAAAGATAAGTTTGGTGGCCCAACATCAATTTTAAGAAGCCCCAGACCATCGGGCCATCGCTGATGTCAAGCCATGGATATGTTCATGAGATGAAATGTAGGTGGGTTAAACCAGAGAAATCACTTGATAAGAAAAATGTTCAAAAGACTTTGTTGAGGCAAAGATACTCATATTGCTCTTGATTTCCAAAGCCATTTCTTCTTTCGCATTATACCCTGAATTTGAATCAAATTTTGATTAATCTCTCTCGAAAGAGAAAAAAAAAAATCTGAGGATTTTTTTTTTCTCCCCCCCCCCCCCCTCGCTAGAAGATCTTTAGTGACCAAACCAGGATGCCAGTAATGAATTCCCAGCATGTCTACATACTACTAGAACGATGGCCAGGATGAATTCCCATGGCATAACTGTAGACAAAATAAGGGAGCAATGAAGTTATCAAGACCGTAATATCAAAAGTTAATAATTATGTGAATGAAATTCTCTGCAGGGGCATCCAGTGCTGTTTACGTAATGGTTCCGGCATTTCGCTGATAAGAAGAAGATGTGTATGTGCACTCGTATATATACCGGTATGTGTGTGTGATGGATTGGGCGTGGGCTGCGGGAACCAATTCATTTGGCTCGGACGGCCGCTCGGGAGAGAGAGTGTCTCCCCTCATTAGTGTGGGAAGACAACTTCGGGAGAGAAGTCCGGGGAGTGCGGGCTGATTTCCCCCCAATTTGGACCATTTCTGGCAAGGTCTTGGCTCGTAGAAGGACTGCTGCATATAATTCCCCCTTCCTTAATATGTGTGGACAAATATGGCATTGGGGCTATGGATTTCTGATCATACATGATATATGTACTAGTATATATCTTTTTTTTATTCATTAATAACCTACTGAGACGTAGTAGCCATGAGATATCTTCAAATTGGGGTTTCTTCATCTCAATAGGTCGTATGAAATGTGACTGCATGAAATTGAAATGCAGATTAGATCATCTTGTTTCTCGTGACTCATCTGTATGGATTACTACTGAATGCAAGCATTATGTTCCTAAAGGAATACAGTACGTGCATTACCTGGCATAATTATGCCCTCCTATAAAGAGAGTATGCTGAATGGATGGATTATTTGGAGACCTTTTTTTTTTTCTTTCTTTAATTCTGTTGTAGACTGTGCCAAGCAAACACCCTTTAATAGTTGGCAGTGTCATTGTGTATTGGATTATAACATTGTTTATAAGATTATAATATGCCTTCCCATATCTGGATGGATGGGCTATATTAAGACCAAGATGTCTATTTCTTTTTTGCCGAATTTAAAGATAGACAGAACAGCATCTAGTGTGCCAAGCAAGCATTTGCTCTCATTGGATAATTAATTTGCTCCATGTTTACTAGGAGGTCGTCAAAGCACTTCTGTCGTAAAGTAAACGGTAGAAAGATGGGAAAGCATGGAATGATAGTCTAAATTTCATCTTTGTTTTGTTGGACTGAAGTAATTGTAAAAGCAGAATCATTCTTATTCATGACTGAGAGGAGATGGCCAGTAAGTTTGGTGGGTTCTTCATTTTAAAATTCATATCTCAGTAGCTCAGGAGTAGTTGTTTTTTGTTTTCCCCATACTATTTCAGGCCATTTTGGAGTCAATTGCAGACAATTGTGCATAGAATTTGTTGTTTGTGGACTGTTCTCGACAATAGTTAAAGATTGATTTCATTATGGACATATGTTTTATAGTATTGCAAAATTATTCTAAGGGACCAAGTATGTGTAAGTTACTGTAGCTCACAGAAACTTGATAAATAGATACTTGCATGTGTAGGTATGTAGATCTATAGATGTAAAGTTGTCTTGTTTGGACTGCGTCGTAGAAGAAGAGGGGAAATAGTTCGCAAATATGGTAGAATGCATATCTGAAACCAATCATGTGTACATCGATATATCCACATAATATATAAATTTGATCATGAATGAATACCCATAACATCAAACTCTGTACAATATGTAATACAAATGTACATAGTCTAACATAATAGGCATATGGTGGGTTTTTTAAAAAAAAAATCTTTGAGAAGTTGTTTAATATTGAAGAAGCATGTTACATCTTAAGGTATTGCCTTCTATAAGTGTACATAAGCATGATAGATGTCCTTTTAATTCTCTGCCAAGTGTTTCTTATTGTCTATTCAGTTCATGCAACATGGAGGTGTATAATAGCATGTTATAATGTGCATGCAGATCTGTTTGTTACTTTTTTCAATGGCCTTGCAAGAAAGGTCTTTACCTTCGTTATCTGTCACTGGAACAAATATGGCGTGTACTGTTGCTGGGAACAGGCGCTCCATAACCCTGACCCAGCCTTCCTTGTGTCATGATGATGATATTTCGTATGTTTCTTATCATCATTTTTTTTTTCCTTTACCATAGTGGATGAGAAGTTTATACTAAACAGAAAAGTGTAGCACCAAGCCTTGTTTTTAGTTCATAGTGTATCAAGGTGCACACAACACACAGCTTCATAGGACACCTGCGCTTGTTGCATACATCATTTTGAATTAAAGAAGAGGAAGTGGTGGGTGTGATTAATACTGTAGCTAGACAGTGAGATCGGTAACTTGACACACTGGACCCTGTGTAATGCATTGCGTACAGTTCTCAAAATTTGTCACTTCATTATAACCTTTATATTGCACCTACAGACCTTTGGAAAATGAAAGATCAAGTAGTCATATAGGAGCGATATGAGCTTGGAAAGGAACAATTTTCATAACAGTGCCACCATATTGGTGATTTCAAATCAATGAGTGCCAAAAGATCAGTGGAAATGGCAGTTTTAAGTTTTAAGAGGAAAATTTATAAAACAATCTGTTGTAGAGTATTATGAATTTTTAAAGTTTCTATTAGTTCCATGTGCTGTCCTCTATGGATGGGCACTTTGCTATCAGTTGTAATGATGTTTGAATAGTAGAAGGATATTTCACAGAAATTTTTTTTTCAGAAATTGTACTTCTCCATGGAAAGTATGCATTCCCTATACCTGTTTTGAATACTGGTTAGCATGTGATGATAAGGCAAATGTTATTCTTCATGTCTGCTGTAGCAGCTGAAGTAGGTCAAGTACTCTTACTCAGTCCAAGAAAAATGAGTTGTTGTAAAATATAGAGATCCTGAGATTACTTTTAGTGCTTTTACATGGTGTTCCATCAATGGTGCCAAAAATGTATCGTCATTTTGCAGCAGATGATCAGAGCATCAAAATGGGGAAGTTATGTTGAACATGTGGGTTCAGGGAATGCAAAGAAAAGAAAATATTAGTGGATTTTGAGGAAATTTGGAGGAACTATTCAAAAGTTATGAATCTTTTGAGTTTTGGTTAAAATAAAGTCATGCACCTTAAACACTGGATGGGAAATCTCTGACAATTTGTGATGTTGCGATATACAGTGAAAAAAAATATGAAGAAAATATGAAGAGAATTCCACAAAATTAAATTCTTTAGAGAAAATATGCATTTGCTTGACTTGTCTCAGACTTATGCTAAGGGTAGAATAAGTTTTTGTTTTGTTTTTTGTTTTGCTCCCTAAATTAGGTAAAGCTGGATCTCAAAAGCTCTATCATTATGCAGTCCATATTTAGAACCCTGTGAGGTTCTAATCTCAGGTGACAGATGATAGGGATATGATGTCACACATTTGGTGCGGTCTATACTTATTTTCGACTCATGTGTGCCTGGGAATTTTTTTGATAACATATCAGGGGCAGAATACACTGTAAATAGTGTCGAGCTCGGCCATCTCTCTTCAAAATGTGTAGCCAGGAATGCTATCTGGACCGACCGACTGACTGATGCGAGTGTTTGGTTTTTTGAAATTGAGATGATATCAGCCGGGGGGGGGGGGGGGGGGGGGGGGGGGGTTGTCGATGGCCAGGGGTTATGCACCTCGCATTCGTCCCATTCTTGCAGCATTAGATCGTGGCAACCCGAGACAGGTCTGGTCTGGAAGATATTGAGGATGGACAATCCCCATCTGGTCCATTGTGAAATACATATACATGACAAAGTCAGCTGATACGAGAGTTGATACGAGATTTGATGCAAATTTGCTGTGTAATCTTTTCAAGCTCTCAAAACCTTTGAAGGAAACACACATAGAAGATGTTTTGATCGTTATGCTGCTAAGGAAAATACTCAGAAGCTATCATATTGTATCAAAGCAAACAACTGAAATGTTAGGCCTATTCCTTTCTCACAACCTTCCACCCACACAAAAACTCTGGAACAAATCAAACTGCCTCTAATGTGTTCCCAAAGTTTGTCATCTATGTTTGTTATTTTGAAAAAGTATATGATATTTTAGCAGCTTTGCAGTTTTGCTTTATACTTAAGTTAATATGGTTTTGCTGAAAAATTCCCAACCAGATTTTTTTTTTCTTCAGAACTTTGCAGTTTTGATTACCTACAACGTGTACTTGGGTAGATATGGCTTTGCTGCAGAACCTATGACCAAATGGATAGTCTAAAAAACCATACCATCATTGCATCAAACAGTGTATGTTTTGACAATCATATGTGCAGAATGCATCGCATACAAATTATAATGCTGCATGCCTTTGAATAGTTCTATAGGTGCTTTTAAGAAATCATTTGTTATTGAAGTTTTCTATAGCAAGTTGTAATTTAACCTGAGGAAATGAAACAATAATATTTGTGAAAATGTGGGACCTCCCATGTGAAAATGGGGTGGGGGTGGGGCACAAGATATGCTTTGTAAATAGCGCACGTCATGCTGAAACACAAGGTGGGCGTGTATTCAATGATACATTCAGCATGCATCATAATTGCATAGCACTCATCTGAATCCTTGGAACAATAATGATTGTACCGTACCTGCCATAGACCACAATACACCAGTAATGTAAAGACCTGCCATGTGGTACGACTGCGTGCATGCAGATTACATTGGAACCCCAGGCCACATACGTGATGTGCACTTTGCATTGCACTGCAGACATGAGCGTCTGGAAAAAGAAGAAGAAAAAAAAAGGGAGAGTAAGAGCAAGATAAAAAGGGGAAAAATATGGGAAAATAAATGACTTGATAAAGAGAGAGTCAGAGAGAGAAAGGAAAAGGGGGGGGGGGTAGAGGGAGAGAACAAGTGAGAGGTTAATACAATGTATTTTTTATTTACGTACATCCCAATCAAGGCAGAGAAGACAAGAAAGGATCCAGAAAACACACACACACACACACACACACACAAACACTTTATACACCAGTAGAAAGAGAGAGAGGGGAGAGAGAGAGGGAGGGAGAGATTTGCCAATATATAGGATAATAGTGATGCAGTTTATTATTGGATTATTGTGAAAGACATTAGACACAGACGGGAGGAAATCTCGCAGCTCTGTTGGATCAATACCGGAGTTCAGTGTCTATAGAGTGGTCGGGTGTGGATCTACGGGTAGTGTGCGGTAATGCGTGTGCACAGTGTTGTGCTTGAACGTGAAACCAGATTCTCCTGAGCGTTCAGAGCTAGTGGAAAGTCATTCATGTGAGCTGTGCTGGCGAGAGAAGGGGCAGGATAAGGAAGAGGAGTAGTCTTATATGCTGAGAAAGGGGGGAAAAACACATTTGGTAGTGCTCCCCCCCCCTCTTTTTCTTTAAGGGGGTGCTGACGCCAAAGTGGATGTAATCGGTGAGGTGCAGTGATGCGCTCTTATTAAATGATGCTAGTGCGGGAGGAGGCCATGCAAGATGGGTGTAAGTGTGTGGCGTGCCGGCATAATTTCCCGCAAGAATTCGCTCATGTGAGTAAACTGCTTATTATTCGGCCGTGATGTAGTAGACATGCATATCATGGCATATTGTGTAGGGTATGATGGTATTTCTACTATACTGTTGTGTGCGTTGCTATCAAATGTATCCATACAATATGTTTCGTAAAGGAAACATGGCCTCTCGCATTTTGTGCTGCTTCAAACGGTGTAGGAGTGCCTGTATGGTTTCAAGTACTCTCTGCAGTTTATGCACTCTTTTGTCTAGAATCTGTAGAAGTGATACAGAGTATACAATGTCATATTGTTTGTATATATTGAAACATTGTTTGTATTTACAGATGGTGTGTACCTGTATTTCCTCTCATATTCTAAAGCACAGTCAAAATGCATTACTTTCTGGTTTGTGAAATTGTATATTAAAACCACATTAACTATGAAAAAAGCCACTCTATCTTAATTAAACTCCACAATGATGCAGTCAGCTAAGAAAAGAACTGGCTGTATTTGCATTTGTGGTGTGATTTTGATACCATTTTGCCAAGAAAGTAAAGCACTTGTACTGTGTTTGTACTTTGTGCAGAATGTTTCAATGATAACACAAAATGAGTTGTTAAGTCTCTCTGAATCTGCAGGAGGCTACCCCCCAAATTCAACTATTTTCTACACTCTGATAAAAAAACAAAAAAGATATCAAAGAATCCCTGCTTTAAAAGAATTACCAGCACCCACAATAGCAGATACATTTGCAATGCATGTACAAAACTCACAAATACCTCTGTGATAGGTTTGGTACAATTTCATGAATAAATATGTTTGTACTGTGTCACGCAAATGCATCGTGATGACATTTCAAGCACAATCTCGAATTTGAGAATAGAATGGAAAGGGCATCTTGTAGTCTGACATTATACCAGTTGGTACCCGATCACAGTGAGGATATCAACAGTGTTTGTTGCGTGTAATATTCCTAGAAAGATTGCTGCAGCACATACATAAAAATAGCACATTGTGTTTTGATCGTTACAATCGGTATTATGTCAAATATTGAGTTGTAGGTTCAACCTTCTCTCCAATGTATTGATGTTGACCACAAAGGAGAAATATCAGATATATATATAATTATCAAGTTCTTTGCGCGAACTATTGGGTAGCCTAACATGGTTTATTTGGGAAAATACAGTATTGATACAGGATTTTGTCTTTAGTGGCTATTCTGTCTTTTATGGGAGATAAAATGAGAGAAAAAGAGAGGGTGAGAGATGCGAAAAAGAAAACGTGAGAGATGAAGACAGAGGGAGATGTTGAACAAGAAGGAAAGATGAAAAAAAAAACAGATTGTGAGATACATAGAAAATTGGAAAGAGATATACAGCATAATAGTAGTGCCCAATATACCCAAGTGTTGTCATATTATATTTTAATTACAGTCTTCTCATAGGCGACATACATAGGGAGAGCTATTTACAAAGTAATACATTGGTGATTACTAGAGGTTATGGCCCAACGGTAAACAATAGGGGACTGTCTGGTTGATTAGGTTATATGGATTTTTCACAAGTGCCAAGGATGCGGTCCAAATTCATGCATGAATGGTCACGATATTTTGTCTGCAGACAATTGCCATGATACGATACTAGTGAAGGCAGATGGATGAATTGATATTGTGTGTGCCACCTCTCGCTGTAGATTTGAATGAGTGGAGAAAAGGCAGCATTCATTCATAGCAGCTAGGATTGTTTTGGTAAGGAAGGGAAAATATAAATACCATTGCAATTATTAAACTGATTTTGGTATGACTGATATTCTCCACAGAAGAGTTTTTCATAATATTTCATAAGAACCAGTATATCAATATTCTAAAGAATCTGTCTGTTTTATCAGTGCTCTTGAAAACAAGAGACCAAATCTAAAATGTTGTAGTTATGTTGTAAACTTTTGTTAGATTTGATACGACTTATCAGCAACATTACAGTTCATAATGCATCAAACGTTTGTATGCAAAGTGTGGCCTTCTTAAAGGTAATGTTAAAAGTAAGCTATTGACTGTGAATGACCATTTATAGAATACTAGTATCTAGGTAAATGAAGGTGTATGTTTTGGGGTTTTTTGAACAACTTTGCAAGGAAAACAAAAGGAAGGAAGTAGGGTTATGAGAATAACAAGATGTGAACATTTTTGTGCTCAAGTACTGTTCATTTCTCTCTCCTTGAAGTCAAAGTGTAAAGAGGAAAATAAAGAGTCATAAATGTATTTTAAGTGCTTTGTGGAACTAATAATATTTTCACATTGGCTAGTATACCAAATGTAGTGTGTAACTAAAACTGGTTTGGGATGTGTTCATAATGGGGAGGATATGATAACCAGGCTGTGGCATAAATGGTATGATGTGTTCACACACACGCAACACACACACATATGGTGTAAATGTACACACACCAACACAAAGTTTAACTGGATACTTTTCAATGGGATCATATGCCATGTCAGTGACCCTGTGGGTGCAACAGCAGTACACACATGCTCCCCTCATTCATAAGATGAAGTTCATGGCAGGCATACCGGATGACTCTGTCTGTTTGCACTGCCTCACTTTTAAGGCGTGAACACACATTCCCACACTGAACCAAGGCTGTGGTGCTGGGATGAGACGGCAGTGGCAATGCCCTTTGAATGAAAGGGGGGGGGGGGGGGGGAGCGAGGGAGGAGAGTTCAAACACATGAGTAAGGACAGTGTTTACTTGGCCTCACTAACTGCTCACACACACACACACACACACACACACACACACACACACACACTCAAAGGGTCTTCTCTCTGGTCAGTGACTTCTTGAAACGAGGACAATAAAAAAAAAAAAAAAAATCTGAGTCAGCGTGGATATCAGGATGGTTTGGTTGCCACCTTGTAGAATGGCTTCTCTGTTTGATGATTACTGGTAGCTCTATTGGTGGAAAAGACAAAGATACTTGAAGCACAGTGAATGCATGTTTGTACACGTTACTGCCTTTACAGTTTTAGCTTGATTTTCATTTACACAGTGCAGATAATGCAGTGGCATTGATGTGGAAAGATTATCTCTTTTTCTGAGACCAGTCAGTTGCTCAGCTATAAAATTTAAGTTTCCTTGTTTCAAAAGACACATGTGTTAAATCAATGCCCTTTGCTCTCTTTGGAAGAGAGAGAGAAAAAAAATGCATCTGTCTGCAGTGAACTGGGTCATGCTTGAAAACAAAGCGCTTGGCTAATGTGGAGAGCATGCTGTTTTGGAAGTGTCCAGTTTCTTATTCTTTAACTTCCTGTATGGTGTGGAGACACAGATAAGTTTCGATATGCTCATTTTCTCTCAGTGAAACAGGAGAGGTAGGTGTAGATGTCGTGTGTATTGTGCACATACGTGTTCATGACTGTATTATAGAATGTATGTGTATATAATAGGCCCTTTATATACACAAGTAGATAATATTTGTGTGTACATTTATGAATATATGATACATATTTTGATATATGCATTGTAAGTCATATATCCTGTTTTTTGGGGATGACATTATGATGACATCTTTTTTTTTTCTCACATGAACCAAGTTAGCTCTTTAATATGCCATATTGATATTATTAGACATCACTACTCACCCAGATCATACAGTTTACTCTTGACTCGTCACTGAAACTGGTAGTTTGTGTGCATACTGTAAAGTGGAAATTTTCGCGGTGTTGAAATTTTCGCGCATTTCGCGCAACCAGAAACTAGCGCGAAAATAAAAGCATGCGAATATTTTTGCTTGCCATATGTTCCTGTGCGTGATGTCTTGATTCTGTTGATGTAAAAACACGCGAAACTCTTCTTACCCGGCTAGGCGCGAAAAATTAGTCGCGCGAAAATATCCACTTTTACAGTATTGTGTTGGTGAAGTACAAAGGGAGGTGGGAGATAGTTTGAGTAGAAGGTACAACGTGTACCATAAAGTGGCATGGGCTCCAGGACACCCTATGACTGACTAGCTCGATGCAGCAGTAACATCAGGTTTAAAGTTTAATGTATGATTTCACTTGGACCAACAGGTGCAGACCACCGGTAGCGGCATGGCGGAAGGGGTTGGGGTGGATGACACCGTCTATGCTGTGAGGGTTCACCCGGGCACTGTGGACCCCGATCGGCACTACGTGGTCATCGACGCAACCAAGCAGACCAGCACCGCCGACCTACTGGACACCCTGTGCAGCAAGCTGACACTGAGCCGGCCAGAGGAGTACTACTTGGCCGAGGTTTGCCAGGATTCAGGCCAGAGCTGCAAGGAGCGCCGACTGGACCCCCGGAGAGTACCCCGTCAAAGTGCAATTACTCTGGCCCAAGGTTTTTGTGGGTCAGGAGCAGAACGCGGCCACCTTCCAGACGAACTATCGCTTCTTTCTGCGCGGGGTGAACGAGACGCCGGGCTCCGTGCCCGACATGTCCGACATGCAGAGCATCGACTCCTTTGTCAGCGGGTACTTCCCGCAGCCCTCGGCATCGGGGGACTGCCATGACCTATGCAAACTGCCGGACCTGAACGAGACCACCCTCCTGGACAATCTCTCAGCGCGGTTCCGCAAGGGAAAGATCTACACGTACGTCGGCTCAATCCTCATTGCCGTCAACCCGTTCAAATTCTTTCCCATCTACAACCCCAAGTATGTCAACTTGTATCAGAACCACAGATTCGGGGAACTGCCCCCTCACATATTTGCGATTGCGGACGCTGCTTTCCATACGATGCTTCAGGAGAAACAGAACCAGTGCATTGTGATATCAGGAGAGAGTGGGTCGGGAAAAACGGAGAGTACTACGTTATTAATCCACCACCTGACTGCACTGAGCCAGAAAGGAGCAGCTAGTGGTGTGGAACAGACTCTTCTTGGAGCTGGCCCAGTGCTTGAGGTAGGGAAGTTCCGTGCACATTCCTTCTCTGCTAATCCACAGAGTGTTCATAATGTGTTCGTAATTATAATGCATTATCCAGAATATGCAGTTGTACTTCTGGTAGTCATCCAGTGTATGTTACAAAATTGCCCTAAAGCATTCATGTGACTGGTTAATGTTACAGGTGTCTGTCTGTTCTGAACTCAAATAGACTCAACAGAGCTTACGAAAATTAACACAAATTTGCTGCATATCACTTATGATAAAACTTGTGGATTGAGATTTCTAGCCTGACACTAAAGAATGTGAACCATCGTTTTGTTTTTTGTTTTTTTGTTTTTTCACTTTAAGGGGGAGGGGGATGAGTGGTGCTTTCGTCTAATATTTATGGTTATAGCATGAAGATCTGGTCTGGGGACTCTTCTGTAAACTATGCTAACAAATATGTTATCTGAGCCCTCCTGTTTTACAGTGTGAAATGGGAGGGGTTAGGCAGTGATCGTAAGCTGTTTAATCATGTATGTATTCTGAGCAAGTGCATTGTGAATGGAATCTTCAAATGCAAATATGATACAGACAGTGTAGGAATAAAGATTTATAGCCGAACAGACACCAACTGGTTGTGATGATGGTAGGCCCTAGTTGACCCTTCTAGAACCCCCATCCAAAAATAATTGCATCTCAGAGATTGCAAACACATTAATAATGTTGATAGTGATAGGAGAGTTAATCTCGTATGTACATTGATACACCCAATTTCTCACTTTGTTTTCACAATCTATAAGCCAGACAGGAATGATACTTGTGTTTTCAAGTACAACATGTCGACATGCATAAGTAGGAACTGCAGACAATGATTAGAAAAATAATATCCAGTGTGGACAAGAAGTTTGAAGTTGATCTTCTGAAATGTTAGGTAAACAGTATATTATCCCGTTAAGGACGAGTCCCGAGTATTCTCGGGCAGGGGTGATGCATGGAAAATGCATGTTGTAGCAAAATTAGCCCATCCAACGAGTTAAAGAAGTACTCGGTAACATATATATTGATATTTTGCTTTAAAAGAAGTTGTGTTTGTATGCTAAGCTAAATTTCATATAACAATTGACACATAAATACCAGTTTGATTTTTCTGTCAATGCATGGAGACATGATAGCTCATACTAAAAAAATTGTAATAATGCTGCAACCTGTAATGAGAGATATAAGATTAAACTAGTAGGAAGCATATAAGCTGCATAATTTGCCGAATTTTAGTCAATATTTATACAGCCTGAGATTTTCTTTTTTTTTAAAAATCATCTTGTAAAAGCAGTCCTATTCTCTTTCGCTTGTTGTCAAAACTGTCAGTTTGTGTCGGTGAAAGTATTAGATGTTCTATTTTTGGGGCAGTTTTTAATGTTTTGTTTGGCCAGTTGCAGCATAGAGTATTAGATGTATTATATTCCCAAACCCAGGGCACAGTTTAGCAGCTAAAATCACTCATCTGAAAGAATTCCATTAATAGATGCTCTAGGGTTAGGTCAGTCGAAGCAGAAAGCTTTTCCAACTATTTTTGGTTCGTGAATTGGTCGGAAAGTCATGTAAGAATGGAGCTGCTGTCGTCATATGTGCAAACTATTTTGAGGCACGTCCCAAATTCACTTAAAGTCTCCAAGGCCAAATTGTGGGACAAAACAGCTATGGGGATGAAGAAAAGTGGCCAAGAATGGCTGGGAATTTTTTTTCCCTCTTTGCTTTTTCATCGGTGCATATTGGGGCCTTTCATATTCATTCACTTTAGAGACTGTGATCATTTTAAATCAGTTATGAAAATGAAAGGGAAATATGATATGATCATCTGTTGAATTGATGATGTTGTATAGTTCCTTCTCTTTATTCTTTTCATCCAGACATCAGTTGATGATATCTTTTCTTTTATAGCTGGAAGACACAATTTTTGCTAGAGAACATGATGGCGTGACTTCACAAAGGTGTAGTTTGAATCAAAGCCATGGTCTAAATTTAGTCTATGAACTCTTCAAAACAAACTGTGCAAAATAGGCACACATTTCACATGTGCATGTCCGCGCACATTCAGAATTGGATGCCTGTTGGCACACTTCATCTCTTTCAGGCATACAGACAAAATTTGCATAATCCATGGACTATATAATTCAAACAACATTTGTGATTGCTGCCCAGTGACTTCAAGTTGAATTAAAGCTAACTATTTGTATAAAACAACCATGTTTTCACCATATAGTGCATAATTCATGATGATGAATTAACATTTACAAAAGAAACTGTTCCACTGCATATTTTATCGTAGAATTAGTCACATGCAAAGCATAACACTATATATGGACAATCTTGATACAAAATGCATTATGTAATTTTGAATTCTCCCAATAGCATTTACTTAACAATACATTAAGTTGCTTGTGGTCAGGCCTGTACACTGTATGTGCAAATTAATGAAGTGATCTTAATGCACCGAGGTGCAACACGCGGAGGTCCAGTGGGTCACACTTTCGGTGCTGACTTGTGCATTTCTGGTAATGTGTAGTTACTGTGCAGCAAGCACAGGCAGAGCATTAATGCAATAATCCCATTTAAATTTTCCCTTTTTATCATGACTATTAAAACATTGTCATGTCACAATAGAAATACATTTTCAAAGTTTATTACTTGATATTTCTTTTCTGAACATTGAACAATTGCTGAGAAGAAAATGGTAGTTTGGAGATAGAGATAGTGCTCCATGTTTTTCATGTACGATCATATAGAGCTTGTACTGTACAACAGCACAGTGTTGTTGACACGTATTGTTACAGAAATTAAATAGTGCTGCTGCTGTTAAAGTTTTTACAGTTTATGTGATTGGGAAAATGATGTATGCTAATGAAGGGTATCACAAATGAAGGTTATCATTAATGAATATTGTAACCACAAAATACCCTTCTGGGATCAAGATTACAATCTGTCAATCAGCTATAATTAGTTATGATGTGATTATGTTCCTATCTGATGCAGGCATTTGGGAATGCAAAAACTGTGGTGAACAACAACAGCAGTCGCTTTGGCAAATTCATCCAAATCAACTACCGAGAAAATGGCACAGTTCATGGGTAAGTTCTGTCCCTTTCTTAACCACTTTTAGGGTTCTATGTTGTTGAGTTGTGTTCTGTTTTGAGATGTAAAGATGTAGCTTTGTGTTTTGTGATTATGGTGAATAGTATTTTTTTTTTTCTACTGTCCCGTCGTACATGTGCAATTGCACCCAAAAAGTACAGTGTAAAAGTGCATTTATGTGTTTGATAGTACATTGTATGGATACTAGTGTTATACAGCTGGATTTGGTTCATTGTTAGCTGCTGAAATGTATTTTAAGATAATTTTTATTCACGTGCATGGCGAAAACTTCAAGAGCAGTGATGCAATAACATCATGCTATGAAATGGAGATGTGATGTCTGTTGCTGCATTTTCTTGTTGCAATATATGCAATTACATATAATCTACATAATAGATTGATCTTTTGAATGATTTTGCTCTCAGGAAGTTACTTCTTACGAAGTTTTGACTGTCAAAATTCTGTACATTGTATGTAAATTTGGCTTTACCAGTCTGCTGCACAAACCTATAGTTATGATCAAATATTTAAAGGGAAGGCACAAGATGTTACCAGAGAAATAGGATGTCTTCAAAATTGCTTGAATACAATTTGTATATTACATGTTTCTTGAAAGATTTGTGTGCTGGCATCTGTAAAGTATATTATGCTGAATGAAATTTCAAATTCAATGTGGTGTGACTAGTTTCATTTTGTGGATATCCCTCTCTTTCTTTTCTTTTTTATTTCATCCTTTGCTTTGATGCTTTATGTTTAAAAAGAAAACCCAAAATGTTGGCAGGGGAATGCAAAAAGACAGATGTTGTGCTAATATGTCATTTTGTTCTAAATTTACGTCTCCCAAAATGTAGTCTCTGCACCTTCCTCCCATTCTGCAGATGTTCAATAAATACAGAAAATATAGAAAGTAATGGGTAAGCAGCACCCCCCTGTGTGTGGAATGGAATGCACCAGAATTGAATAACTAGCATGCCATATTCTTTTGTTTCTGAATGTGACTCAATTAAAAAACAAAACAAACAAACAAACAGAAAAAAGAGTTGGATTGGAGAAGTGTTTCTACGAATTTAATACCACTGTCATGAATGCAATTGGATCTCTTTAAAATGTATGACGTTACTTGTTCTTATCTGTTGCTCTGAATGTGGACGTGTTGGATCAGAAAACTTTCTTTGCTACTGCGTTCTTTCGATTATTTAAGTCTCTGTGAGCATCATGCTATTTACTTCATATGACCTACATTGTACACTGTACATTCGTTTTTCTGCCTTGGTAATGACACACAGATGCTAATTAATGCAATAGAGAATGCATTTCTGCCATGTGATCTATGCTCTTTCTATTGTTCTCATGGGCCAAAGTTTATAATGTGGTGCCAAAAGAGTACTCATCATTAATGTAATTATATGTCACACAAACTTCACACAATTACATTGTATTACCAGCTTCATACATGATGTGTATTCTATCGCTCATCCCATTACATTGTAACATGGTGTGCTGTATGGTGCTATCATCCAGTTTCAATTGAACTTTATATTCTAGTATATTGTAAGGAATTGTACACTGACTTTTATTTGGTGTATCACTCATATGAGCCTTTTTTTTTTACTAGTGTGAAGAGACGTAAGTGTATGCTTAATTTCTTCAGATGGAACTTTAGGCATACTGTATTATTAAGTAATTGACTGTTGTACTAACAAATTTAATGACATAATTATACTGTTTAACATCGTGGTGGCTCGATTAAAAAGGAAAGTCAAACTTAGTTGACTGAATTGACCTAATGCTATTTAAATGGATGGACAAAATATATATATTTACGGAAAAAAAAAAACACTCCAGCTTTATGTACAAGAATTTTGCTGTCATTCACAGATTATCAAGTTTTTAAACATTTAGCTTTTATTGACAAATTGTGAAAGATACTGGTACATGTACACCTTATAGCTTGTATAACCACGCAGCTCAGAGTTTTCAAACTGGAGATATTGTGAGACAGTGCCTGTAACTTGCCGCATGGTTTCTATAATTACAATATTACATTTTATTGTACAAGTAGATTACATGTAGTGTATTTCTGATTATGACATGATCAATGCGCTTTGACATATAATACAGATTATGGCAATTGACAGTGCAGTGGAACTACGTGTACACTGTATGAGTACCTTTAGGTTCTGAGAGACTTACACATGTAGTTTGAGCGTGAATTTGACTGCAGTGTAGTCCTTGCAGTATTCCCCCCCCCCCCCCCCCCCCCCCCCACCCCCCCCCCCCGAGATTCTGAAGTCCTAGTAACATGCCGGTCACTGCACCTGCTTGCGAAGTTAAAGGACAAGTTCACCTTCATAACATAAGGATTGAGAGAATGCAACAATATTAGTAGAACACATCAGTGAAAGTTTGAGGAAAATTGGACAATCGATGCAAAAGTTATGAATTTTTAAAATTTTTGTGTTGGAACCGCTGGATGAAGAGACTACTACAGCTTGTGAGTCATATGCGTACAACAGTATCAAGAAAATGTAAAAGAAAATTCAACATATTTTCACTTTTTTCGCATAATAAAAGAGCACGTGACTTGCCTCTTTCTATAGGCAGGGGGAACAATATTACCCATAACATTTGTCGGAAACGAGTCAGGGGAATGTGTACTTTTTTCAAAAGATGGAATTTTGTGAAATTCTCTTTATATTTTCCTTATATTGTTGTACGCATGTGACATCTAAGTTATTCATACACTGCAGTAGTCTTCTCATCCAGCGGTTACTGCACAAAAACTTCAAAAATTCATAACTTTTGAACGGATTGTCTGATTTTCCTCAAACTTTTAATGATGTGTTCTACTAATATTGCTACATTCTCTCAATCCTTATGTTTATGAGGGTGAACTTGTCCTTTAATCCTGGGGGAATTTTTGCTGCAGAAAGTATAATCTTGTCGTCAACAAAATAATAAGTACCTCTAAATTTCCCTGTATATCTTATATTGAAGAAAGATTTGATAGAATTGATAAGAATTAATTATTGGAAATCTGCACAAAATCAAGAAGAGATTCACGGTATTCAATGGCCAATTTGAGAAAGAAAATTGACCTTGAATCTTAAAAAGAAAGACAACAACAAAAGTTGCATATTTCAAGAATCAGTGAAATAATTTCACCAATTTTGAAGAAGCTTCAGAAATATCTGCGACAGAAACAAACATGTATGAATAACAGATGGATCACATTTTAGGAAAGAGTTGCTTTTTTAAACTTTACCTTCTGAAACACTGAAAATGAATTATCAAAAATGTAATAAAGATATCATAGCACCAAACTCTAAATGGGTTGAATAATACCAGACATCAGGAATGTTGTGGTATCTGTCTCTTATAAGGATAATGTATCACATTAATATACAACCACAAATTTAGGAGTGGTAATATTTTGTCATTTCTATTTTGATACTCCACATCAAATTATAGAATTAGTCAGTCAAGGTGCATACATGTAGGATAATTATCTGGTAATATTCTTTGATAAGCATTGACATTTAAGTTTCTGCCAACCTAATTCAGCATATTATGATATTTCACATGAAAGCCATTAGAGAAGGAAGTTTCTTATGACCATTTTCCTGCCTGTATAAAGTGTATATATCCGAACCAGAAAGTTTTCATTGCCCTGCCAAGTTTCCATTGCAGTATCAATAACTTTTTTTTTTCTCAAGATATCTCTTCTGATTTTATACCAGTTCAGTGAGTTTATTACCCAGAACATTTAGTGTGTAGTGCATTTATGACAAGTATGCCATATAAGCATTTTCAGATAAATTAATTTGGTAGACAGTACACAATATATAGGTTAAAGGGGACTGGACTGTAAACTATTGGAAATGATGTGGTTTTATTCACAAGCAATGTCCATATATACATGTATATATTTCATTTTAGCCATTGGTTGAAATTGTCCAGAGTAGATTGAGTGTTGTTGTTTTTTTTCTTCACATGGTTATATAATTTTTTTTTTTGCAAACATGTTCAGAAATGACTTTGATGCTAATTTTTTTTTATCAAGATCATCAATGTAACAAATGCAGAATCACATTTCATTAGTAATCACATTTCATTAGTAATCACCAAATTGTAGGCTGTGAGTGGATTTCAAGTGAGATTTCCTCTTTCAAGGTGTCATATCAAAGAGCTTGACCTGTGAACTTTATAACATTTATGCTATCATGAAGATGTGTCTTACAGACATGCTTGTGAGAGAATTTTTTTTCACTATCTGAACACCCTCTTAAACACTCCTCCTAGAGTTGTCCATGTAGAGCCCATAGTTCAAGGTGATTGCCACCCACTCCTCCACAGATGGGTGTTTTTCATCAGCTGGACAGGAAAGATGTGGAGAGTGGAGTAATCTTAGGCATGCTAATTGACATTTTTCAAGTGTCACTGGCAGTGTAGGCCGATGACTCTGTCTCCGGACAGTCCTTGGTAAGATCTGACGGGGTGGGAGGAATGGGGGACAGAGCTGAGGAATCGTTTTTTAAATCTTAAAGGCATTAGTTTACCATTTGCAAATGAAACCAAAACCCAGATTTAGTACTTCAAAATAGTTTTAAAATGTGATTTATGGATAGAAACAACCAATGTAAACATTTGAATGAGTATAATTAATGTTAAGTATTGTTTAATATACAAAATGTGAACAATAGTTAGGATAATGTTTCTAGACTAAACTGTCAACAGTTATGGTTTAGTGAGAAAAATTGTGATATCTCGTTATAAATATTTTAGATTTTATTGCAAAAATTTGACATGGTACTGTAGTTTATGATACAGCTGACCTACACATGCATCAAATGTGATATCTTGAACATTTTTTGAATCACTGCTCCCAATGGTAAACAGTACCTTTAATACCTTTATTTCTGTGGTCATTTCAAGATTTGAGTACACTGTGATGATAGCAATCACTAGTTATCACTAGGAAAGTATTACTCATTGCGTGCATTGCGCATAGTTCAAGCAACTGCGGCAGATGTTGTCTTCGATGTTTATGATGATCCTTCATAAGTATTTAATGTTGTCATCACCTGCATGCAGTCAATATAACGTGTATACCGCTGTGTGTTTGTGTGTATGTGTGTGTGTGTGTGTGTGTGTGAGAGAGAGAGAGTGTGTGTGTATGTGTGTGTGTGTGTGTGTGTGTGCGTGTGTGTGTGTAAAGGGGAGGAGAGCATGGAGAATGAAAAGTAGAAGAAAAAGATCTAATTTTTGAGACTGTTACTCAGATACTGTGTTTGAAAAAAAAAATATCATAAAGGGTGTTTTGAGCATACATTGTAGCAGTGAAAACACCAATCTTTCATACGGACTGGTTTAATCCATTTCATACAGCATATTAGAAGTGCCATACCAAAATTTATAGATTTAATGTAGGCCTTTACGGGCTGTCTCATAAGTTTTAAGATCTGAATTGTTACAAATAGGCCTATATGTTAGCATGATGATTGATTGTAGTGTGTATCTTCCTACATTGTAACTGTCAGTGTTGTAGATGCTTGCGTCTGATTCTTCTTGCAGATATACAGCGCAGTTACATTTGCAAAGACTGGGAAAAAGTAGATTTACTCCTGAGTAAAAGAAAAAAATGTAACATTGCTGTACTAAGTACTGTATAAGCTGTTATTTTCACATACAGATATTTTTCCAGGAATGAGAAGGTCAGAGACATTTTCACGAGATGTTGTTTTCGTGAATTGACTCCAATGGTATCGTAAATGCAGTATTACCTATAGCGCAATGCGACATTTTCACGTGTTGTTAAATTCGCAATCCGACTGTGATTCGCGAAATTCGCGAAATTCGCGAAAATTACACCCTCTCGAAAATAACAGCTTTATACATTATCCAACATCAATATTACACGAAATTGGTAGCATTAAAAAAAAAAGATAAGAAAGATATTTTAATTGGGCTGACTGAGTCATTAAAATTCAATATCATTTGGTGTCTGAGGGTGCAATCAGAGTGTTTGGATCCTGCAATCCAATATAAGACGAATCAATGGAGATCACTGTGCGTGTTGTAGGGTGTGCTTTGTGTACTGGGATAAACACACCCTGGTCCCAGTTAGGTGTTAGTCTTCATATTTAGACATCTTTATCAGGAATGTATTTGACTAGATTAAATCATTGACCCTGATCAGCCCCTCCTCTAACTTATATTCCACATTGTGCTCAAAATCAAATAGATTTATACTTCAAATCAGATGAATCAGGACAATGTCAGTCCAGTGGTTCAGTGTCTAGACTTTTTGAAAAGCAATTGAGATGGTAGACAGGTCTACAGTCATTGTATGTACATTGTATGTGTCTTTAGATAAATCATGCATATTTGCCTGTAGATTGGTTGTAAAAATAGAGCAAGATTTGACAGGTCTTTTACAATTTCTCCTCATAAGAGTGCAACATGCAATAGCATAATAAAAGTATTTTTTATATCACAATTGAATTACTCTGTACCATCTTCTGTTTTCAAGCTTTTAGTGACTGTCCACTCCCCCCAAAAAAGGAAATACTCCCTCAAAATGCACACGCACACATGATGCAAAAGAAAAGAAGGGAAAAAAAGACAGAATTTCATACATAAAATATATGAAAATCTGCAGGAATTCAAAGCCAGTTACTGATATTAAGTGAGGTAAAATGTCTGAAGCTGCACACTAGTCCAGGCAGATCACCAGGCTAGTCAAACAAGCCTCATTGATTTATTGATCCACTGTTTTCACAACTAGGCATTGAGCTCCAAATAGATCTTGTTATGGCATGCTATTAGCCATTACTTATGATACAGAGGCGAGTAATTGTGAGGACTCGTGGCCGAAAGGAAAAAAAAAGAGGGAAAAAAAAACCCCACCAAGAATAGAGTTGTGATATATCAGATAATTTGCATATACCGGTATGTACAATTTGTAGATAGATACGTGCTCTGTTTGATAGTCAAGATTAATGCGTATCTCTTGTGAATCCAACTCTTCCACGAGGGCTCAACTGTCAATTGATATACAACATGTATGCAATACCAGAACAGTGACTAAATGAAAATTAGTTTCTGTGTCCTACATAAAGACAAAATGAACTCTGCACTGAATATAATCACAAGTACATTGCACATTGCCTATTGTCAATATCTTCATGCTGCATCAGACATATTTGAGATTTGCATTTTATAATTCAAACTATCAGGATGGTGGTAATAGTAACCAATTGAAGTTTTTGTTTTGTTTTATGATGGCATTCCTCAAGAACAAGAACTCACCAAAACAGTAGGAGAGGTGTAATTGATATATATTTACATACTGTTGATTTATACCATTGTTTGATAATGCTAACTATATTGCATTAATTGTCTTTATGAATAGTAACAGACTAGGTTGTCATCTCTTGTTCTACATGTATCTTATACAGAAATGGGTTCAATGTAACTTGAAATGTCATCCTATGTATCAACTTGAATACAGTGTATCTTGATTCTCGACAGTCAGGGTATAGCCACAGTGTCATGATCACTATTCAGTAACATGCAGTGTATAGTACATCTAGACCCTCAAGACCTACACATACTGTAGCTGCCAACTACATGTTAGTAAAATTTAGTAACAATTAGTACTGTTAATAGCATGTGTGACTACCACTTTGGCTGTGTGAAATTCAGAGTATTTGTAATGTTCTGTGTATTGTCTGCCTCTATGCAAAACAACCCTCTGTTATTAAAGTAATTTTTTGAAGAATGATTAGTAAATTGTATACAGACATGTTGGCAGCTATGCCTACATGTTTTAGTCTACAAGGATGATGCTGCAATGTGAATCCATTAGAATTTACAGCATACTTGTAGGATAAATAGGGTATTGAACAAATTGGGGAAAGTATGTGTAACTTTCAATTTAAAACCCGGTAATGAGTAAAACAATGAAAGTACCTGTAGGTGAAAAACAGGCAAAGAATGGTCGCTAGTGAAGTCTAACAATTTTAATAAAGGTTATTAAAGATATTATTATTATGAATTATTGAATGCCTACTAGACATAATGTTTCTGATGTGTTATGTTACTGCTGTGATTTGCGGTCCTGACATCCAGACTGCCCCCATTCCCCCACCTCTCCATCTCTCCCTGCCCCCTCCTCCCCGCCCCCCTTTCTGCCTCTCATGAGGTGATATGATGTTGACTCATTCTGCGTCATCCATGGGTAGCATGCTGGTACATACACACTGTTCATGATCGTGATGCTATGCCTCGTATGTAGTGTCATCACTTCTGATGTGGTATTTGTATAAGTGTATATATTCACTGTATGCATGCATGAGCATCACTGTCAAGATATGATGTATGTGTGTTTGTATTTGTGTCTCTGAGCCCCTCCCTTGTGGAAAATCTCCATCTCGTCATTATGACGTTGTCGTCATCCACCCGCCCGATAGCTCTTCCGGTGGAGATGCCAGCTGGATTGCTTTACAGGAGGCGGGTTGACTACATGGACTAGAAAAAGAGGGCTCTGTGTTTATGTTGCGACTGTCCTGGCATCCACTAACCTTATAAACATTTTACAATTATCTTGTCGTAGAGTGTATTGTGGTTTTTTAATCTGATGTTAACATGATGTGACTGAAGATTTGTTTGCCTATGATAGGCTTTATGCTATTAGTGGAATTCTGATAATATTCTTTTTTCTTTTGTTAAATTGGATCACACAAATCAGACAAAATACATTATTAACGATATGAATTTGTCTGCATATTAAACATCCAAACAGTACTGATCCATGTTTGTGTAGTGCACATTGTTTCTATCTACGTACCTCAAAGGGTTCTGGAGGCATTATTACAGTTCAATTCCTCAGCATATTTTGCAGCTGTCATATGCCAGAATATTTGTGTGCTTGGGCAAATGATGCTACAACTTCGAAGTATTGCACATAGAAACTAATGTTTAATAGATGTACTGTAATCTATACATCTTTCTTTTGTAATAGATGCCATAGGTTAATCTTTATTTTGCACTTGCCTTTAGTGCAAATTTTGGCTGTCCAAAGCAGACTTTAACATTTTGATGGAACTGTCTTTTTTATTTTGTTTTGAGGAACTGTCTATCATTTTTCCCACACAAAGTGGGGTAAAAATGAGGGAGAAAATACAGGTGTGCACAAAAGTGAGGAATTGTGGTGTGGTGCCTGAAATAGCATACTGACTTGCTCTTGTGTAACAGGCAATGAGGTCATGTTTTTCATGAAGTCTTCTGCCTGGTGCCTGGAAATACAACTGTTTAAAAATTTTATTATGTCCTGATTTAATGATGCTGAAATTTATTCCTTGGGTCCCAGCCAGGATACAAATGATATTTGTGGATATTGTCCATTTGTACTCTCAATCAAAGGCAATAGTCATGTTACTGATCTAATTACAAGTGTATGTGTGAATGCACATGCAATACAAACAAAACGTTATTCATCAGTACATTGGTAATACATAGCATTTGAAATGAAAAATCCTTTCCACATTGGGATTTTGGGGAAATAGATTTTTTAACTCTTTCTAAAGGAAGGTAGATATAGCCTATAATAGCCAAATACAATGTATTAGCTTCAGCATTAAAATATGAATGCTTTCATTTACTTTTTTTTCTGCAACAGTGTGTGCAAATTGATATTGGCATGCAAGGTACAAGTGCACAATTGAAATGAGATACATATTTTTGCAATACACACCATTCAAGAAAGCATTAAATTCTTACTGTACAGATGATGAAAATTTTTGTCACCTGTGATAGACAAACAGTGCATACATGGGGCAAAGTGTGGATAATAGCTCAGTGAAAGTCAGGTGGTTCATCCGTTGTAGTGTATTTTATGAGGATAGCGACTGATTAGTCAGTGAGACAGGTGAAAAGTACACTGTCACTATTTTCTTTGCCCTATCGAATTCTGAGCTTGCTTCCTCTTGATCTGAAAATCCTAAAAAAAGAGAAAAAGTGTGCATTATTCAGTACATTTGTCACAACCATCTCTCCAGTCTGTCTCTGTGCATAGTGTAATAGACTGAAATGTCACAGGGTCTTGGTTTTTGTAATTATTTAGCAATCCTGCCAGAAATCTAATGTACTATTGAAGATTTGCTAATTAATATGCTACACATTGTTTCTATTTAGGCCGCGTTCATGCGAATTTCGTAGCCAGAATCACAAACATGAATCATGATTCAAAACGGCGTTTCAAATCACGGTCTCAGTGGAAGAGCGTTCATGCGGGCTTTCGCAACGCTGATTCTGGCCCTGCTCATTCTTTGCCATTGCGCAGCATACTGCGCAGTTTGACCATGTCTCTGCAACTCGAGCCAGACCACCTTATGCCAACTGATCTGTCAGTTTGTTATAGGCCTTTACGTTTATATTTCGGTGAATACTTTCCAATAAGCTGTTGCATTCAGGCTCTGCCCACAGATCGAAAAATCGTAATTCTTCGTCTCTCCAATTGTTTCCCTTGGTAGACACAGCGCTGTAGCGATTACTATTATCAACTCAATCGGAGAGTAATTACATGTATTATTATATTAAAACAGCTAGATACTAGCATAGAATCGGTGTATGGCGTTGATGTAAACCAACAAATGCAAGTATGGTACCGAAACACACAATTCATAAGAAGTACACAAGGGCGCGAACAGAACAAGAAGTTGTGGGATACCCCATGAGACACGCATGCGCACAGGGCACAATGACGTCATAGAATCATGATTGAAATCACGGTTGCGTTCATGCGGCTTCTGCGATCGTGATTCTGGCAGAATCATGATTCAAAACGCCCTTTTTTCCGCGTTTCAGATCGGCGTTTTGAAACGCGTTTAAATGGAAAAATCGCATGAACGCAACGCAACTAAACACGTTTAGCGACTAAACGTGTTTAGAAACGCAATTCTAGTTTGGCATGAACGCAGCCCTACTGTACAAGCTCTTATTTTCGTGAGGGTTTAATTTTCATGAATTTTGTGATTCACTATTCTTGTGAAAATGTTACCTAGCACTAGGGTGATAGTGCACTCACAATAGCCTGGTTATCAATTCGTGAAAAAAATATCTTGGGAAGATGTCTGTGACCTCCTCATTTGCGAAATAATATCTGTATGCGAAATAACAGCTTACAATGTCTCCTCTTAAGACCCCTTTCAGTCCCTTGTATTATCTTGATATTGTAATATTGGCTAGATTTGTATACATGTCTAGTCGAATACATAAATACACATTCCCACCAGCTCCCACCTTCCCTGTTCCCACAATGGTCCATGTGGCCTGTGGAAGACATTAACATTTGTAGAAGATGGAATGAATTTAGAGGATCTGATGTGTTTCTAGGCAAGGATATTTGGAGGATGAATGCTGTGAGGATTTTGTTTGTTGCTGTTTTCCCCTTCAAGAGTTGAGAGCCAAAAGGGCTTAATGCCGTGCATAGTCTGTGGCATTTATGTCCTCCTGTTATTCTGTGGACAATTTTGATCTTGTTTTTCTCTGAATTCATAATAGAGAATGGTTAGTATGCAAGTTTTGTTACTACATGTATTATTCTCACAATGTATCATTACAGTTCATTTTTTTTTTTGGTTTTGTTTATGAGTGCAGTTATTAGTTATTAATGACTTGAAATGCATCTATGGTTTACCAGAATGTACTCACATTTTACAGGTCATAGCTATGTGGTAGCCACATAAAACATGCGATTGGTTGCGATGTATGAAATGAGTTGTTGATTTGCAGTGCTCTGTAAAATATCCAGTAAAATGAAAGTCTTGTTACTTATGCAACTATTGAAGACTTTGCTAAGTTTAGTATTATAGGCAGCAAATTATATCAAACGTTCCCTTTTTTCCTTCATGCAACTATTGACTTACATATTCCCATATCTTGGTCTGATGTAAATCCCACCCATTCAGTGCCATCGTTGAGCAGTACTTGCTGGAGAAGTCTCGCGTCGTGTCGCAGGCGACCAACGAGCGGAACTACCACGTCTTCTACTACCTCCTGAAGGGGGCCACGGACACCGAGAGGGAAACACTCTGGCTGGAGGACCCCAAGGAATACTACTATCTCAACCAGGTAAAGGCTGCATTTATCTATTACACTTGAGAGAGAAAATCACGTTTCAAAACACATTTGGAATGATGTTTGCGAACATGGTTTGAAACACAATTTTGGGGGTGTCACGTTTATCTAACCATCAAACAATCGCGATTCGAGTGTTGTCACTGCACAGCTACTTTGCGCCGTTCAACCCGGGAAGTAATGGTCAACTGCATACCACCAAACATGCTTCATCAGTCACACACAAATAATGGGTAGAGAGCACAACCTGAAACAGCTCGGATTTGACCTTGAGATATAAACACGTTTCAAAACGGCATTGCATTTTCCAATCTACTCACAGAATGGCAATCATGGTCTCAAACGTGTTTCAAAATGCCATTTCTAAACACGTTTGAAAGCACTGTTGCGTTTATCTAACCCCTGAAAATTCCTCAATTGCGTTTAGGATCGTGATTCTGCCTCAGAAGAATTTTAGATAAACGCAGCCAATGACACACGTCTGATATATGCTGCCAATCATCAACTCTATGCCTTGTAAAGCTCATATTTGCAAACCAAATTCTGTTTCTGATTGGTATGATTGAAAGGGAAATTTCCCCGAGTGTATAATGTGGACTTAGTTTCTTCATGAATAGTGAATATTCCCTGAAATTGGTACTGAGAGACCTATAAAAAAAGCAAATATCATTTATTCTTAGTGCCTCCTGATAGAGTAAAGTCAAGTGCTCTTCATCAAATTATGAGTTTTTTTTTTTTTAAGTGAAGTTCTTTTTACATTTTTAGTATCTTTTTACTATTATGGTAACATAGATTGTTGTCAAGTGCTATGTAGAGAGGGCAGCACATTGTATCCTTGTCCTTGGGGCAAATTTTACCTTTAATGAGTCTCAAAGTAGATTCTGACTCCATGCTGGACCAGGACATTGCCAAAACCTAAGAAAACATGTACACACAAACAACAAAACTCCAGGCAGGTTATACACATAATCCAAGGAGGTACAATTGTACCTCGTATGTGATCTTGAGATACCTCCTTTATGTTGCCTACTGTCCAAAATTTGTTGTAAGCTGTACTCTGGTATAGTGATTTGCACTGTGACCCTCACAGCAGTCAATATTTTGTTAGCTGCCACTTTAAACAAGTAGTCCCCCCCCCCCCCCCCCCCCCCCAGCACTTTGGTCTGAATATGGTAGGATCAGTGGTTGAAACACTTACATTGTAACTTTTGATACAAGGATATGTACTTGTGATGATAATGAAAGTGAAAGTCATGCGTCGTCTGGAGCAAGCCCCAACAACCTTCCCACTGCTTAGTATCCCCCCCCCTTCTTCATTACCAACAAAAGGTCACATGTAGCTGGTACAATTTATGTGCTCATTAACCCGTTGAGGACGAGTTCCGAGTATACTTGGGCAGGTGTCTATGAGAAATGCGTGTTGTAGCAAAATCAGTCCGTCCTCAATGGGTTAATATAGAATGAACTTGGGTAGGTGTTAAATGATGTTCATACTTTTTTGTATGTTTCTTGATGAGAGATCTTCACTCGATAAACTACTGTTTTTTTTTAATCCTTCAAATACCTTGTGGTCAATGGTGGCAAATTTATAATTCAAATCATAGAGGCTTTATCAAATGGGTGATTTTGAATGAAATTTGTTAGATAAAGATTTAAGCAGGATTAGTTTGAAGGCATCAAAAAGTTTTGAAGTTGTGAATAAATATCAAGTTAATATGCATGTCTAAGTAGATGTGTGGCCATTTGACTGTGGTGATGCTTGAGTAGAACTTCTAATAATAATATGTTTTGCTAAAAAAAAAAAAAATAAAAAAATAAATAACATAACATGTTTTGCTGGAAAACAGGAAAAGATATTGCTAATGCATGATAAGGAATCATGCCAGCAATTTCTGTAGTCTTTTAGCACCTGTTAGAAAATAGCTTTCATTTTAGAAATTTGATGACAACATGAAGAAAATATTTCTTTGTGAGATCGTGTAAGTAGATAGCATTTTGTGTGCAATGTGATATTTAAACATAATCATCAATAGTAGGAGGTGTCCATATGAAGTAATCATTATACACTGTACCTACATTCAGACTGTCGTAAGTTATGCAAATTTATCTCATATGTTACAATTCCTGTATTGTAAAATAATAGAAGTTTTCATCTGATTTAGAAGAGAATTCACTTTCTTATGTATTGCAATTCCTTTGAACACTTCATAATCAGTGACAGTGTATATAATATGATAATTCCACATGGACTATAAAGCAGCAGAGTCGATTACAAGCGTGACTCTAATTTTCAGTGCATATGCAGGTTGTGCTTTTAGGGGGAGCATTTTGTTTATAAAGAGGAAAAAAAGGGTAGATTTGCTTAGATTATTCTACTCCACAAAATTTTAAATGCAAAATATACAACAAAGCCACTGGCTGTAAATCCCATGCAGCTGCACGGCAGCACACTGTACGCGTAGCTACCGAAACTCTGTGTGTAATATACACAGAGTTTATGTATTATGAAGACATGCTGTGTGGATGCTTTACCCAAGAGGGTGTGTTTAACTTGTCTTTAATTGAAAGCAAATTAGAAGAATGTTGACATGGGGGGAGTCATGTTTTGCATAATGTCCTAATTGAGAGTATCCTGCTGGCTGGCTGCTTGACTGCAAACTGCTAACAGAGCTCTTGTGTTTGGTTGCGTCCGATGCTAGCTCTGCTCCATACGTTCGCGTGAAGGCCGACATAGAGAGAATGGGCTGATGAAACATGGAGTTCTGTCATTATTCCATTAAAGATGACAAATTTATCATCAGATCTCATCAGTGTAACAGTTATTCCTCACCGTCGTGCTCATAATTTCTCTCTCCCTCCCTCCCTGCTCTCCCTCGCCCCCCCCTCTCTCTCCATCTTCCTTTGCCATACAATAATGTGTGTCAGTGTGTGACATTCTCACTCTTTCTCTCTCTACTCATCTTTTCTGTACAGTGTGGTTATTTACTGCTGTGACTACAGGTGTATGTATGTATTTGTGTGTGTGTCTGTCTGTCCTTTCTGTCGCTCTCTATTGCTCCCTCCCCAGAGACTCCAACTCTCCTGTTTTCGACGGGAGATCTCCTGCCGAAAGCCCATTTTTGCAAAATCTCCTGTTCTCCCGTTTGAGATTTAATTTCTCCTGTCCTGGCTCTGTGTCTCCCGTTGGAAAGGATTTCTTACTTATTGCTATTGTATGTTGAAAAAAATAAGCCTTAGATAGCACCAGAGAGCATCTAGAACCCTAGGAATTTCGCCCTTCGCACACATCAACTTGGAGTCTCCCGTTTGCTAGGGGTTTCAGGCGGGAGAATCTCCAGATCAGAAGGTGCTTTGGGTTGGAGTCTCTGTGTACATCTTCTACATGTACAGTATGTACATTGTACATGCAGGCCTACATCGCAGCATGACCATTTTCTACACATGGGTTTTTTATTCATTGAAGTGTATGGCGCAATAATGTGCTTGGTTGATACCGTTTGCTGACTATTGCTAGTCACCTGGGGCGAACCATGAGGGGTCAGTATCATTTACCTGTTTTCTGGTGTTGGTGGGTTAGGGGGACCACTTCACCGGATTAGCACCCTGCTCTTTGCAGTGGATGAATGAAGTGGGATGGGTGAAACTTATTAACTATTTGCATGATGGGAAAATGCTGGGTAGGGTTGTATATCCATAGCTGCCTGAAATTAGGAAGGGTAAAACTTAAGTTTATCTGTCCCACTGGCCCCTTAATTATCTGTGTAATAAGTGTCATTATAATTATTGGTGGATGTTGCACATGGTAAATTACTGATACAAAAAAGATATACAGCTGTAAACTCCATTACATTTTCCCCTATCTTCATGTTGATCACGTGCACTCACTTGCGTTTCAAGTATGTTTGTGTATGATTCCTGGGTGTACAATATGTTTGTGTAGCATTCATATGTTTACGAAACATAGGTTATAATTTCCCATCCTCTTTACAGCAATGTAAAATGTCTTGTTATCCTTCAGTTTCATGAGATACAACTTTATATTTTAGGCAGAAACAAAGGCATGTTGATCTGATTTTTAAAAATGTCCCTATGCTTTCCAGAAGATTCCCCATAGAACAGTATAGAGTGAGTGTATGGCATTTCCATTTCCCATAATCAAAGGGTAAAGTTCTGCAATGCATTAGTCTTTTTTTTTTTTTTTTTTGGGGGGGGGGGCGATGGGGGGGGGGTATGTGTTAATGATGTAACAATTCTGAAAAAAAAAATTGTGAATAAAGCAAATATACATCTAGTATGATTGATTGCTATGCTAACTTCATTTGTGACCCGCTACAACAAAATGGTCCTAAAGTCGCGCACGGTCAAAGCCGTGAAAATCGAGTTTGAAGTCAGAGCATCAAAATTGGTCAAAACTTACGATTTTCTGAATTTGACATATTATTAGAGTCTGACATGTCTTCTATCGTCTGTCGAAATTTTGAAGCAAAATGATGAAAGGAAAGACCAAAAAATAGCGTTTTTCTGGGCCATGTTTTTTGGCGTTTCATCGAAGCATAAACTGGTTCGAACATTTGGATTGAAGGCCGCAGATAGGCTCCGCCCCTAACAACGACCAGAGCGATCTCATTGGTCAGTTTGCTGCTTGCCGCTAACCGAAGCGTGAAGCTCCCACACTGCCTAGTCGACTGGTGCGTGCTGGCAGGGTGCGCTATGCCCAGCCGCTTCTCCTGGCATCCTGGTCACTGATTGGTCGGTGAGGAGACCGCCGACGCTGTGTTTGAATGAGCATTTCGGGGGTTGCTAGGGCTTACCTTCTATTGTCCGGAGGTGAATACTGACTTGCGTGTCCCTTGATCGTGATTGCGTCGCAAGGAGATCTTTTAGGGCGCTTTTCTCGAAACAGTGATTTCCCAGACGTCTCGACATGCTCTCTTTTAAACATCGATATCTCCACAGCCGATTATTTTTATAAGATGTGTTATATATCAATTTAAAGCAGAAAGATTAGGAAATTGTGTCATGCAATTTTCAAATAATCGGCCTCACCCGACTTTCGGATCATTTTGTTGTAGCGGGTCACATTTATAGAAGTTATACAGTTTAACCTGAAATATGAACTATTCCATCCATGTCAGGTAATATATAAAAATGAGAGTTAAAAAAAGTACTGTATGCGGAATTGAAGTAAACAGACAAGGGAAGGGCTTAAAAGAATTGGGCATTCTATAAATGAATATATATATAGAGATTCTGCGTTGTGTGTCAGGTGACATGATGTAATTCTCTGAAAGCTTATGTTGTCAAAAGTGATGTATTACAGTTTTTTCCTACTTTCTGCAAGTAAGAGTTCAAAAAATATGTAAAATCACTCCCCCAAAATAACTGTTTTGATGACTTTGCAAAAAAAAGAGAAAAAAAGAGAGAGAAAATACAAAATGAAAAAAGTCCAAGAGTCATTTCAGTCCTCTTTAGAGTGGGTTCAGAATTTCGAGCTGCTTTTCACATCTGACTTGCAGAGCAAATGTTACACCCAGGAAGGCGTAGACGAGGCCTACGAGTTCGGACGTCTTAAGCAGTCCATGGAGATGGTTGGATTTTCCAAGGAAACAATGAAAAGGTAAGATGATAACATTCGGCTAGCCCAAAAGAGGAATGGGGAAAAAAAAGGACAAAGGAAAATTAGGATCGAACATTATAAGATTTTTCATGACTACTTTACCCTACTGATGTTGTCATCAGATTTAATTCCGTGAACTCATTAATGATATTCATTTGTACAATTTCTGTGTATTTTGCTGTTAAAGTTGTCTGAAGTGTAAAGTTGAAAATATTACAGGTACATGTACATCATGTGTGCAAATTTGGTGTATATATGTATATATATATATATATATATATATATATATATATATATATATATATACAATTGTATATATATATTTTTTTTTTCTTAATGTGATGTTATATCACAAAAGGGTCACAGACTTACAATCTGAGAAAACTGTGGTATGATATGGCCAAATTTTAGCATCCTAGAAAGTTGTGAAATTCAAACACTCGTTGTTATAATTCAAATGGACCACGTTCCTATGATGTGAGATATTAACCTGTTGGACTGAATTCACAATTGTGATTGAAATCAAGCCAATAGGTATGAGACAAGAAATAAGGGTACTTTATCTCTTGCCTTTAGCTCACCTGGGCCAAACGGCTCAAGGTGCACTATTGTGATCATTATAAACCATCTGGCATCTGCAAAGTTGGGTCGTCTGCTGTCTGTCGTGTGTAAACCTTTTTTACATTTTCAGCTTCTTCTTTTTGAAAACTAATGCCTGCATTTGACCAAACTTGACAGGAATCAGGGGGGGGGGGGGGGGGGGGAGGGGATTTTACTTTGCCTGAGTGGTGGCCGCTGCCCCATTGGGGTTCCAGGGCAGGTCTCAAATACCCAAAATTAGGAAGGTATTGCTCAAAAGGCCTGCAGCAATCACCAAACTCTCAAGATTTTTTTTAAAGAGTTTGCTTTATCGTGTGGAGTGCCGTAAAGGTGAAGTGCATTGCTCAGGGGAGCGCTAGATTTACTGGTCTTCTGTTGTAGCTGTTGTTGTTGTTGATTTTGGGAGGAACCGGATATAGTTTGCTTGTATCTCAAAAATGCAGTTTGTATTAAAAGTGGTACATTTATTTTTTTTCCCATTTGAAATTACATGCAGTCATTGCAATATGCTCGTCATATCCTGTGAAAAAAAAAAGACTTTTGTTTTCTACTGTTTTCTATCATTTTCTATCTTTTGCTCTCATGCCCTTGAACTTTGTAGCAAATAGTGTAGAAAGAGCATCCGTTGCAGTATCGTATGTTTTGTCATGTTTTGGGGATACAGAAATGGCATTGTGCCACATGAACAGGCCTCTGTTGTGGTTTCTTTATTGGCCTATTGATTTTGCAGTTGGGTTTTTGTTCTCTTTCTTTTTGCCCCTGATTATCCTTGAATTCATACAGGATTCTCAGAAAATCAGCTGTTGCATGACATCATTCATGTTGTAGCTAGATGTAGAGAACAATGATACAGCAATTAGATTACTATAAAATTGGCAGAGCACACCACAGTGATAGCAGACACATGCTGCTCGTTGGTGTTAAATCCCTTGGAAATCTTTTATCAAGTTGCAACACACTCTTGCCACTGCAGATCCCAGCCTGGATATAATACATGGGATCAATTCTGAGTCAGTTGATACAAGTTCTGTGTACTTTGCAATGTGATTACGTGACAATGGAGCAAAGACACTTTACATGTGTCAACCCAGGCGACATAAATACATCTTCCATTTGACTGCAGAGTGTACACAGCTTAACAAATTGTCTGTACTCTTCTTTACCTTTAATGGTTTGCTCGGATTTGTTTGAGATGGGATGGTACATGCAACCTGTAAAATCTGTTTGTGACGGTTTTCACAAATGTTCCATGCAAGCTTTTTGAAATGTTCCAAACAATGATATACATTGAAAGCTGGAATTGATGAGTGTTGAAGGTACGGTACATGTAGGTTACCAGTTACTTAACTTTGGGTATAAATGAAGATCAAATGCCATAATTGCAGCCTTTTCTTTCTGTTAGGTGATGCATCAGACTTTTTTTATGTCGATTTCATTTTGAAAAGGAATTGTGTGCAAAATTTGTACATTGTATCTATTCATTTCTGTTCGCAGTCAATATCAAGCTCATCTCTAAATGAATATGTTAGATTGAGGAAGTAATCATATAGTAGGTGATAGAGATGAAAGTCCAATGACTCCAGCTTAAGGTTTCAATGCCCTTGAGCAGACTTGCGTGTCCTTAAAGGTATAGCATTGTAAAATGTATGCTTCTAGCATTTGAGGTATTTTGCAACTCACACTTGTACCAGCTCAGAATCACATTCTACCTTTCATGTTTTGTGTTCATTTCATGATGAAAGAAATCTCGGTCAAAATGAAAAAGAGCATATTCTTAAGAAATTCTTTGTTGAGATATCAAGGTCTAAACTTGTCTTCCAATTTAATGTATTTATTTGATAGTGATTGGATTCATGGAAATAGGAGAACAACATATATCTTGTAATTCTGTAATTTTTAAAGTAAATTCATGGTGTATCTATTCCCCCCCCCCCCCCAACAGGATATTTTCGGTGCTCTCGGCAGTCCTTCACATCGGCAACATCAACTTTCGGAAGCCCACGGAGCAGGATTACGTGACCATCAAGAACATTGCCACTGTGAAGGTCGTGTCCGACCTGCTGAAGGTGCGCATGGAGACCCTGATGGTGGCGCTAACCAAGAGGCGGTCGGTGGCTCGCGGGGAGCAGTTCTTTGTGCAATATCGCATGGCTGAGGTACGTCTGATTTGTCATGTAAAGAAAAAAGGGTTTATGTCCATAAAGAGTCACCGTAGTGTTAAATAATTTTGTGAGGTTGATGGATTTCACGGTACTCAGCTATTAATAATGTTTCCAACTGAACTTCATGCTAGAGATATGGGCCTTCATATGTGTGAAATGTAGATGCATTTATGAATGGTACAAGTACTTTGCATATTTTGTTGTTATGAATTCTGATTAAATTTTGAATTTGAAAATGTAGATGCATTTTCACTGTGCATTTTGATGGATTTCACAGTGCTGAACTATTAACAATGTTTCCAACTGAACTTCGTGCTAGAGATATGGGCCTTCAAACGTGTGAAATGTAGATGCAATTACGAATGGTACAAGTACTTTGTATATTTTGTTGGTATGAATTCTGATTCAATTTTGAATTTGAAAATGTGGATGCATTTTCACAGTGCATTTTGACGACTTTCACAGCGCTCAGCTATTGAAAATTTTTCCAACTGAACTTCATGCTAGAGATATAGGCCTTCAAATGAGTGAAATGTAGATGCATTTATGAATGGTATATTTTGTTGGTATGAATTCAGATTAAAATTTTGATTCGAAAGTATATCTTTGAAGAAATATGCATGATTCATTCTTAATATACATTGTATCTTCCTTCAAGGTTGATAGGGAATATCAATATTTCAACTGCCAAGATTTCATCCACTCATGATTTGAAGATCATGCAATATTGGTCTTTTGTTTTTATAGCCCTGTTCTATTCTGTCTTTGCCAATAGGCCATAGCAACCCGTGATGCCCTTGCCAAAGGCCTGTACTGCGCTCTCTTCGAGTGGATCGTACTCCAGGTCAATTATGCGCTGCTGTCGAGGTACGAGGTCAAAGGTGAACATCAGGTGAGCGAAGAAAAAGACTCCTTTGAATCACAATTCTGGAGGAGATGATTCTGGGATGTGTACAAACGTATTTACCTATTTTATTGCTTTCTTTCCTCTTCGCTTCTTTTGGTATTTTGTCACTCTTACCTGTCATTGTTTTTGTCCTCTGTGCCTTTCTGTTTAATTCTGTAGAAATTTAATAACTATTTGTTTTGTTTTGTTTTGTTTTCATCAAAATTTGTACCTCAGTGTCACTCACTTTCGAGCTGTTACTTTGCTTTTATATTTTTCTTTTAGGTATCATTCATAAAGTTGATTTCCATGCCCGTTATTTTGTTTATTTTTTATTGATAGTGTATTTATTTTTTTCTTTAAGTCTATAATTCTTCCCAGCATTTTTTAGTTCACTGCATGTGCTATGATTTCTGTGATTTATTTCTTTCTTTTCTCTCTCGGTCTGCCTTTGGTGAATCACCATTGTTAATGATAATAGTAAATGATAATGATAATAAGACAAATTCATAAAGTGCAGCTACTATATAAATGTACTCTACTGTACTGTGATGTTACAGAGCTCCTAATGCTGTTTATACTGATTAAACATACAAAAAATTAATCAAAAGTTTGTGATTGTTAATCATGAAAAGATAACATGATGTGAGATGATGGTAAACTGGAGAACTTGTACCACAACATATGCTTTTGTAATCTTAGGAAGTGTCAGTGTGGTTTGAATAAAGCTTAGACACTAGACGCCTTTTTCTTTTAAATGATCATTTAACCCGTTGAAGACTAGTTCCGATTATTCTGGGGGTTGGGGTGAATGGAAATGTGTGTTACAGAAAGTCAGTTCGTCTTACAACAGGTTAAGTATCAGGGCCCCTCTGTGAGAGATAGAAGATCTGGGTTGCAGGGAATTACCAATAGGTTGTGATTCTCAACTACACCTCTGATAGTCATGATACTATTAAAGGGGATTTTTTTTTTCAAAACTTTTTATCAGGCAACAGCCAACATTATGTACAATCAAAAGCACAAACCAAGGCAATCATGCACAGGGCAAATACAGTGTATGTTACACTGCCAAACAAAACAATAACCTTTCAGACGGAATCTCCTTAAAATATTGAACATCCTAACTTGCTGCATTGTTGGTTTGAATTGTCAACTAATGTGATAGTTCTCAAAAGTATTTTGTACATCACTCGCAACCAGAAGAGCACATGTATGTCACTCTGGAGAGGTCAGCTTACTTGCCTTACTGTCGTCATGGTTACGCCATTGTTCTTTTGAGTGCATGTTTTTAAAAGAGTCCACTTCCTGCTGTAGTAGTAGTGGTTCTTGAATTTCGTAGTGTGTCATAAAGAAATTTTAAGGGATAGGCCTACAGTGTTACGGAGTGTGAATGAAAAAATTTATTACTTCATTTTGTATCAAGGAAGGCTACATCTTCAGGTCCCTTGTATCCTATTCCTACCTATTAATTATTTTTTAATGACCTTTTTGTGTGTTAGTTGGGGGGGGGGGGAGAGTTAAAGTTCTATGGTTTTAATGCACACAGAGTTGAGGACATTCCAAAATTCCACAAGGACGAAGTGTGCCATTGAGTGGTCAGTTGAATTGCCATATTAAAGCATTTCCTTCCTCAATGTTCCAAAGGTTTGGTCACTCTTCAGTTTGACCTCAGTCCACATAAAACACAGTAATTGACCACTATTTGGAAACCACTAAGGTTATACACCCCTCCCCCTCACCCCCTCAGTGGATTTTGTGATCATATAATTTTTGGGTTGCCGCTGTCCTTGTTTGGAGATGTGCTCTTTTGTTTGTTTGCTTGTTCTTTTCTGAGGAAGTTAGCCATTATACAAAGAAAGGATGCATACTGTTATGCATTACAAAATTTATGTTCAACAAAAGCTCTCCCATGCTCTAACCCCCATCGCTCTCTTTCTCTCTTTCTCTCTGTCTCTGTTATCTCTCGTAATTGTGTAAAAGAAACTGTGTAACTGACACCCTATTGGAGGCTGTGGTGTTGGGGGAGAAGCACTAATCTATCAGGAAGAATTAAAAGCCAGGATTATTTTCCTGTATTTGATGCAGTGGAAAAGATTATATTTCACTATGAATTATATCTCTTGAATGTAATGAAATATTCACAGGAATTAATCACTTACAAGATGCTGTAGTATTATAGAATTGATATCTGTGATGAAGGTTTCCATAGATACAATTAAAATCAATCATGAAATACTATTTTTAGTGGTATTAAAGAGCATTCATCTGTAAAGAATATATAAGCAAATTTATAGTTATTAGTAACTTGATTTTGACAGGAAAAAAAGTCCACTTAAAGGCACAGCTTGCACTTGCAGTGCACATTGATAGATAATGATTATCTCTTGTACATGGAAGTCAATTCCTATATTTTCTTGATGTGAAAAGGTAACAGACTGACAAGTTTGACTGTGAAGTGCAATTTGTCTTCCACATTTCTGTTGCCAGGGCAACTCAATTGGTGTGTTGGACATCTTTGGGTTTGAGGACTTCCAGAGGAACAGCTTTGAGCAGTTCTGCATCAACTTTGCCAACGAGCATCTGCAGTACTACTTCAACCAGCATGTGTTCAAGTTGGAACAGGTATGTTTAATAGCATCAGAGAGATGACAGTGAAAGTGAATATTGGACAAGATGGATAGATAGATGGACGGATGGATGACAGAAAGGAAGAACAGATTGAAAGAAGGATTGATACAGGATGTACATTGTAGATGGATAGTTTGTTGATAGTATGATTGTCAGTTGGTTGACTGGAGAGATACAAACTGTAGGAGAGTGTGGAATTGACAAGTGATATGATGAATGCAAAATATAATGAATGGATAATGGTGGAAGAGATAGATGAATACACTTGTAGATTTGGAATCGGTTTGTGAATGGTAGGAGTGGTTGGTTAGAATCAGGAAGGATTATATGGATAGATAGATTGACGTTTCAGTGCAAATTGGTAGATGGATAAATGTTTGGATACATGAACAGATGAGTGAGAGAATGGATTGATAGATAAATGAATTGATAGATAACCTTATTAACATGTGTACATGTATGTTAGAGGTTATGTACAATTGTGCTTGCTCATGTAGAATGTGAAATTTTCTTGAAAAAAAAAATGTCACTGAGCATTATTTGTAACGACACTGACATTAAGAAGTATTTCTGCATATACAAGCAAGTCCCATATATATTCAGACAGCAAGTATTTGTTCTTTACAAAAAGGGTCGTGGGTTTGTAGTACTACACTGGCACAAAGAATATGTTTTGAGGTGAGCGTACAAGAATTAAGCTGACAACTCTGTTCTCAACTCATATTGACAACTCTGTTCTCAACTCATACTGTTCCCCCCAAATGACAGTGCCTTATCAGAAATATCATGGCACAAATATCTGAATAATACCCAGAAATTTCACGATCATTGGAGGAATTCTGAGCAGTCAAGTGACATGAAATTGAGATGATGACAATCAGTCAACAGTGTACATTGTATCTCTCCTTCTCTTGTAGCTGATTGTATTTTTGTACATTGTCAGTTCAGAGCCATGCGGATTTTAAGAAATCCATAGAATTTTGTAATAATGAGGCTGTGATGCCCGCTTGATCATCAACCATTGATAACAGTTAATAATAAACTTTATATTTATTATTATTATTATTATCATTATCATTATTATTATCATTATTGTTATTATTATTATTGTTATAATTATAATTATAATTATAATTATTATTATTATTATTATTATTATTATTATTATTATTATTATTATTATTATTATTATTATTATAATTATTATTATTATTATTATTATTATTATTATTATTATTATTATTTATTTATTTATTTATTCATTTGGCATTTGCAATACAATAAAAGTGATAACAGATAAACAAACAAAACATGCAAAATAAAAAGATACAAGATCTGCAGTGGTGCTAATTAGGCAAAAAATGGTGCTCTGAACATATGCGAGGCTATTTCCATCGTCAAACCTGGGAGGCTGTGTTGTCTTTAGTGTTTGCATCACAGATCTAAAGCCTGCTATTATATGTGTGTGTGATGTTTTGGCCCAATGACAGGAGGAGTACAAGAGGGAAGGCATCGCCTGGAAGGACATCGAGTTCATCGACAACACGGGATGTCTCCTGCTGATCGAGAAGAGGCCCACGGGGCTGATGCACATTCTGGACGATGACTGCAAGTGAGTTGCCGTGGTTTCAAACAATATGCATCCCCATTTGACGGAGTATCTGCTTTAATAGGGAATTCTCATATCAAGAGCCTCGTGGCAGCTGTCTTTATAGTAAATGCGCGCTCCTAATAAGATACATGATAAACATTTTTTGTTAGTGTTATTATGTTTGTGATATTTCTCATTGACAATGTGACTTATATCAATGTAGATTTCGATTCATCCAGGTAGTATGGTAATCATGCTTTTTAATGTGACTTATGACGATGATGATGATAGTGATACGATGATGGGAATGGTATTTATCATGGTGATGATCGTGATGATGTTGGTCATGATGGTGGTTGTGATCTGACTTGTAATAAAAATTTAATAATATTAAGGAATGATGATGGACGTAAAATAAAAAAAAGAACAACCACCACCACCACCAACACCATCATCATCATTGCCACTGACAACAACAACAACAACAACATCAGCAGCAGCAACAACCACATCAACAACCATTCCATCAACCACAACAACATCTTCATCACCGCCTATAGCAGGAATAACAACATCAAGATCACCACCAACGAACAGCAACCAGAACATCACAATAATATCGACAACAACAACCACAACAACAACCACATCAACAACCATTCCATCAACCACAACAACATCTTCATCACCGCCTATAGCAGGAATAACAACATCAAGATCACCACCAACCAACAGCAACCAGAACATCACAATAATATCGACAACAACCACAGCATCAACCATGGCAACACCATCAACAACAACAACAGTTATCATCACTTCTCATCCTGTGTTACCCTCCCAACCAGCTTCCCAGCCAAAGACACAGATGGTAGCAACCTGCTGAACAAGTTCGTCAAGGAGCACACAGGAAACGAGTATTTTCAGCAGGTCCCTATCCAGGAGCACGCATTCATTATCCAGCACTATGCAGGGAAAGTCAAATACAACATCAAGGTGAGGTTACCTTGTTTTACAATCCTATCTTTGAATGAGGAAATCCAGTCCTAAAATAAGTTAGTCTAATGAAAAAGAGTAAAATCTTACGAATCCAGTGGTAAAAATTTCACTGAAATTAGATGAAAAATAAGGAAGTTATGAAATTTTGAAGTTTTGCTCATTTCTGCAAAACAGTTCTTGTACAGTGGATATGGATATGCAAGTGAGTTGTAATGTCATAACTTTACAATTTTCCATTGATCGTGTACAAAAAAAAATGACAAAAATACAATGTTTCTGTCATTGAAGTTAACATTAACATGATGTTATTCCTAGTTGAATAACTGCAGAATAGTGATCAGGTAGATATATCAGGATTTGTTTAAATGAAAAATTGGAAATTCCAAAATTTTGTGTACAAACTATATGGCAAGTTGTGAGGGTATGACACGCTCAATTTGCCTTATGCATATTCATATTGGCCGTTATCAAGAACTGTTTCCTAAAAGATTAGTGAAACTTCAAAATGTCATAACTTCCTTATATTTCACCTGATTTCGATCAAAATTTTACCGTGGTTGAACTCGTAATATTTTACTCTTTCTTATCAGACTAACTTATATTTGGACTGGATTTCCCCTTTAAAGCTAAAACATAGTTCTTGAAATAGTGCGAAATTCGCCTCGCCACCATTTCAAATTTGCTCGCAATAAATCAAAAGGCACTACCAAGAAACTTGTCTGGCTAACAGCGATTTACCAAGATAATGAGGTTTTTTTTTAGTATTTTGAGATCAAAAGTGTGAAATACAATATGTAATAAATGTTAATGTACCCGACTTCATTCATGAAGTGCCTTTCCTGTTTACTAGTGGGTAGAAGGTTACTGGTACATGATGATCGGAATGTGCTCCAGAAGTAGTATTGAATTGCATGCAGTTAACAAGCTGCCAATGTGATTCACTCTGGATCATAGGATACTGCTGCATGCTGCAATGGTCTGATACGTTGTAATTGATGTGCTTGATTAAAAAAAAATCACGCTGCCACCAAGATCGGGAATGCTCTGAGATCCCAGTACTTCCGGTGTACCTTTTTTGGGGAATATTTCACATTTTGGTCATTGGCCAACTGAAATTGTGTTATCACAGCATTATTTCACACATTTCCTATACATGGGTCTCTATTTTAGAGCGAAAATTGCCAGTTTCTGCAGTCATTTGGCAACTATGTTTTACCTTTGAAATACATTGTACTATGGTAGTTTTTATAAGGAGGAGTACCTTTGTATTTTTTTTCTTGTCAAGAAACGCTATTTTCTTTTCTTCCAAATTGATTGCAGTCTCAGGTTCTGTATGTAATTCTTATTGGACAGATTGTTTTAGTTCCATAGATTCAGGAAACCCCCCCACAATTTTCCACTCCTGAAGATTTAGATAATACTAAAATGCAAATAAGCATGAATATTAATGTAATGGACCTAGTGTGATATTATTTTCTACCCAAGAATTTGTATGTATTGTCTAATTGTTTGGTTTTTTTTTAGCAACACTCTTTTCATAGGGTCTGTGAAGACAAGGCTTAAAGTAGGATTTGTTATGAGTATCTGTGAACATTGAGGCTATAGTAATATGTAGATTATACATGTAGATTGAGTCCTAATGATATATAACATTGCTGTGAGGGGGACTTGGGGGACCTTGAAGGCATTATGAACTTGGTACCGAGAGCACCAGTATATTTCTTTGCCCCGCTTTCGTCGATGCAGGACTTTCGCGAGAAGAACACCGACCTCATGCGGAACGACATTGTGTCGGTGCTGAAGAACAGCCGCCTGGCGTTCGTTGGGGAGCTGGTCGGCAAGAATCCTGTGGCGGTCTTCAGGTGGGCGATACTGCGGGCCTTCTTCAGGTCGGTCAGCGCATTCCGGGCAGCTGGGACCAACGTCCAGAAAGATGCCAGTGAGTCATTCACATTTTTCTCTGGTCGCACCCAGTCAGCTCTGAGACTCGTATCACAGTATCCCTTAAACAACTTCAGTGGCCCTTTCTGAATTTGTAATGATACATCTCCCCCCCCCCCCCCTCCACCTCTCTCTAACCATCTATCAATCTACACGTATCTATATACAGCTGTATCTACAATTTTGTATCTATGTTTCTATCTATCTATCTTTCTATTTATCTATGTCTATCTATCTATCTATCTATCTATTTGTCTGTCTGTCTGTCTGTCTGTCTGTCTATCTATCTATCTATGTATCTACTGTATCTATCTATCTATCTATCTCTCCATCTATCTATCTATCTATCTATCTTTCTCTCTACAATGTATCTCTCTGTGCTTTTATATATATATATATATATATATATATATATATATATATATATATATATATATATATATATATAAGAATCGGGTCAATTATGTCTTTCCAAGCTTCTCCTTCCTTCACATATGAGTAGTACAGTGTACATGCTTGCAAAATTATGATTCTTGTGTTAAGCCATATTCTGTCAGTTATCTGTAGTGGCATACTGGGAATGAGATTGGAATATTAGTTTTGACTATGATACAGACGATCAAATTTGTTACTTAGGATGTGTTACTTGATTCCAACCCATCAAGTGTCGGTGGCAGAGTACACATCCTTGATCTTATCCACTGTGTAGCTGGTCAAAGCAAAATCGATACTGGATGTACCGTTGTATGTTAACTATCTATTGCTGGTCAAGTCATCATTTAAAAGAATTTGTCTGTTGCCGGATTAACTCAGTATTGTTTGTACAAGGTGTATATCCTGTAAAGATAGGACTTGGTATGTGATTCAGTGCGTTTTCCAGTGGTTGGAACATAGTCAACTGTGGCAATCTCTTTGTGTAGGCTACCCTATGTTGTCAGTTTATATAGGGCAGTTCTACGACCTGCATACGACAGCTTGATTTTACGCATTCATACTCCAATGTTAGATATACACGTAGCAATTTGAATGATGAAAAATGCAAGATTTGATTGGTGACAAACTTTTCTCTCGATTGTCAAGTGGAAAACAAGCAATGTGTGATTTTTGCAGAGAGACAGACAGGGGGGGGGGGGATTTGGGGAAGCTGTTCTTTTCACTCGAAGCATGAATTACTCAACAGAACAAAGAAACCATCATAATCATATCAAAAAGTACAATACTGACGCCATAATTTGTGTAATCTTTGATTTGTTTTATGTGCTGTCATGTTCTCCAGATGGAAAGAGCAAGAAAAGGCCCCCAAACCTCACTCTGTCTGTTGATGGCAGGGATGAAAGTGTCTTGAGGTAAGGCTATCCAGGTCAAGATGACTGTATGTACTCTCTATTTCATATTGCCTTTCCTCACACTTCAACTGAAACAGAAAAACAAAATGGAATCCCAGTGATATATATATTCCAGATCTTATTTAACTTATTCCGCAAGTTGAATTGTGTTTAAGTAAAGTGAATCTGTATATCAGTGTCTAAAAAATGCTACTCAAAAAAAGGAAGGAATAAAGACAAGATAAAATGCACACACAAATAAAGAAACCCACGTGTCTTTTTTTGGAACCAGAAGAAAAAAAATGCACTTTCTTCATAAACGTTATGTCAAAATGCAGTATTAAAATTCAGACGTCTTCATTGTAATATAACTAGCAGGAAGCAAAGATAGTAATCAAAAGTCTACGACTTGATCATAAATTTTGTGTGGAATTTGTGTGGGTATTTACGTGGAATATGGTCTCACATTATTCGTATGTACATGTACATCTATTCATATTGTGTTTGTGGTTTAGATATGTCAATATAACAATTTTCATGTACAACTCCTCTTTATATCTGATTATTGTCATTGATCATGCCATTTAAGTGAGCTACTAAAAAAAAAAGTTCTTGTTTTTAATGATATGACACATTCTTGTGATATTAATGTTTTTCCTTACAACAGGTCGTTAAAAACCACTCTTTGTTGTTTGTTACCAATGAAAGTTTTTTTTTCCTATGATTTGGTGCAATTAAACTGTAACAACCTGTGACCTTTGACCGTGTGCACTCCAAGCAATACTGCCCCATTATGTTTTTTCGCTTTCTACCTACGATCCAATCTGCCTATCACACAAAACTCGTCACACATGCCCTAATCCAAGGACAATCCACTGCAAAATTCTGGCAAAATGGACGAGAGAGTTTGCTTCCAAATCACACTATTGGCATACCTTAATCAGAAATTGCCATAATAGTGCTGTAGAATCTACTTTAGAGTCTATGTATAGCAAATGCCCATAAACTACTAGTACTTATAGCAAATGCCCATTAACTACCTTGTAGTTATTTTCAGGGCATGAAATCATGTGCAGTATGTCTGTCGGGAAGTCTTGCAGTATCTTTATGACCACTTTTAGCTTATAACAATATATTACCTCAATGCAATTTCTATGTGGCAGTTCTCTTGTCACAGCCAGATTTCCACAGTGTGCACAGGAACTTTACCAGTGGTACAGAGAAACATCAGGCAACTTAATAGTCACTATTAAATGCAAACAGTTTCAAGAATTGGCTGTGCACCCAGAGAATATGAGCAATCTTGCCTCAATCCTTAAGAGTCGTCCATAGCTGTGGAGGTAAACTGAGCAGATGTAGTCTGTAAACTGCATTCAAATTTCTGTAAAGTCCATACCAACAAATTCTACTGTGAATGATGTTGTGGGCACCTAGGTTAAGGTCATGTGTGACTGGCTTTTGTTGGATAACTCCACAACACTGACAGTGTGTTCTGCCCTAAAGTTGTACCTCTCTGTAAAGTCACCCGCTGAATTACAATGTCGACACTACACGTCTCTCAACTTTCTAAACCCTTGTGTTTAGATGTGTTCACCACTGCGCTTCGCTGTAAGTAAACTTAGAGGAAACGTACTATCACTGTCAGAAAGGCCACTTGCAATCCTCTCCTTTATTCTTCTCTTACACCAAGGCACAAGAATGCTGTAGAGAATTTAGAGTTTGATAGAAACACTATTAAAAAACATGTGACAGATGTTATGTAATGATACTATATACAATATGTAAGGTCTCACTGTTTTTTCTTTCATACTTTTTTTTTTCAGAAGAAAAAGAAACACCTTATCATCAAAATAGGCAGCTACAGTACACATACATACAATATGTATCACTTAATGTTGTTTCAGATGGCATTGATTCAAACACCAACGTTATACAAATCAGGGCTCGACACTTGTAGCAGTAGCCTGGTGGCCTGAGGACATTAAAAATCGACGTCAGGCCACCAAGCTTCCAAAAAAGCATATCTTTTGGTGGCCTGATTGGGCAACTACAGATTCACACTAAATTGCTATGTTTCCTTTCATTCAGCATCACTACACTTTTTCGGGCCACAAACATGTCAAATTTAATGATTTTAGTTGCCCAAAAACAGGACACTAAGAAAAAAGTTACTATCAAGCCCCATTTAAATGTAGATACAGCAGAGATGCTTTTAATAGCACAGCTTTGGTGGGGAAAACCTTTCAAAGTTCCTCTAAGGGATTATACAAGATATCAATCAATATTCTTTGGAATTGTGAGCCAAGTCATTTGGCCAAAGATTTTTTCTCAACAGTGTGTATTTATAAAGGAGAACTCTTCTGCTGTATTTAAATAATTAGCTTGTTTTTGTGCTTGATTGTAGAATAAGAGTTTGATACTTGCTCAGTGGATATCATTCACATATCTTGTGTTTCAGTTCTTGGGTATTTAACTTGCAGATTTCATTCCTGTTGAAAACACAGACAGTTTCTTGCCTGTCCATTCAGATCAGGGGCCTATGGCTCTAGAACCTGGACGTTATCATACTTCACACCTGCCTTGGTGTACGGAATGGAAGTCAAATGTTTCAAATAAAAATGCAGTCGTCCAAACCCCTCTTTACAATCCATCTTAAATCGGCATTTGATGGAGCATGGTCCATTCAAAGGTCATAAGGTCATTAGAAACGTCTGTGAATCTACAGACAAGTACAACGCTTTTGTATTTGTCGTTGATGATTCAAGATGTTGATAGATAAAACCAGTACTCTCTACATTTGTGTATCGTACATTTCTAGAGTACATGCCTAGATATGCTGATCATACTAGAGCTTACCAAATCAATCTTGTTTTTGAAGACTGCAACAGTCAGACTTTTTGTGAGAATTGATATTGTAAGACATTTTAGATGCACACACAAACGTACTTTCACTTTTATGAGTGATTCAGTTCTGTCACGTGAAAATTGTTTTGGTATTAAACTACTGCATTTAAGTTTTTGAAGGAAGAGATCATAGAAAGATTCGTATGTGTTTGTGTAAATGTGTTGGTAGCAGCAATAAATTTGAAGTTTTACCAGAGGCAAACTTGCCAGTGCTTTATAAGTGAACCAATATTGGAAAGCGAATAACATGGTATGACATTATGACAAACTGTACACATGTGCAAGCAAGCTTGTACAGTAGCTGCACTTCTTGTTGCTGTTGATTTTTCGGTCACAACACATATACAGATTATCTGTGATTTGATCATGTTTTTACAATAGAGCAATCCTTGACAGAAGTGCTAGTTGACGCAAGCTTCAAAATGCACCAAATCACTTCTCTTATCGTGTTCGCTCACTGTGTCTTTTTGATTTCAGTTAGTCTTTTAACCCCCAGTCACTTGTTTCCAACCCCTCCCCTCAGAAACCTGTACACGGCTTCTAGGTGTTACCGCATAATGGCCCTCATCAAGTGAGTCTGAGCAGAGAGTTCATGTGTCACGCAGAGTTGTCAAATCCAGGGCATGCTCACCATTACATTGTATATTCTTGCCGTCCTAATCCCTCCGATCATAGTACTGTCATCGATCCCAGAGCATTCAGCACTCCCCAACCTCCCCAACCATGTACTTAAAAAAATGAAAAACAGATTTAAAAAAAAAAATACCCAAATAAATCCTGCATTTTGGTATGCTCGCTGTTGCTGTGAGTTGAGTATAACATAATATGCTTCATTGTGTTGTGTGCAAGAGCATTCTAACATGAAGCAAGCTGACCAACAGAAATTGACACCTTGTCGTGATTGGTTGTCATCGTTACGTTTATACGGTGGCGCCGCTTGTGCACCGTCATTATTGCACCGATGTACTCGAGACTGGCTGTTGTCACTTCCATGTTTATTTGGTGGCTGCACCGTGGAGATGTATGCGATGCTCACGTGCATCATTTTTGCACCACTAAGTCTCGAATAGCTGTGCCATATTGAGAAATGTCTCTCTGCATGTCGAATGGTATCAGATTTTTGTGGTGCACATTCTCACAAAACAATGTACACGGAGTGGTTTGTCTTTACATGTGTATACACACTAACTTTGTTTCGATAACATAGCATACCAGGCCAGGTATGCACTTTGCAAGTATATGTTCCACAATCAAACATTCGTACACAAATGCCATATCATATGGGATTTGTCGATATCGCACTCGGTAGATAAACATTTTGTTTTTAATAGTAGAACGAACACATACACTGTATTAATCAATAAACAGCTTTCACCAATGAAAAAACACCTGTAGTAAAATGCAAACGCATCACACATTGTACATTTAATATACTGAGTTTGTAACTCCCACAGCTTTCATTGATCTCAATACAGATGTAGCTGGTAGTTTGTCATCACCATTTTACACAACTCTGTTTTTGAATTATGACAATGTTTTCATTTACATTTTGTACATACAAATTGTACACAGGTGTGTGTACTAGCCGCTCCCATACAGCCGTGACGCAGTACACCACATAGGGAGCACAGGATACCTCACCATGGCACAACCATTTTTTTGTCAGCCAACTCAGGTTTTTTTGCTGATGTGTAGTGAAACATTCTGTTATGCTGGCCACAGTGTTAGAAGTCACGTCATGGCATTAACCTTTACATACTCAAAGGCATAATTATCACATGTAATAGCAATAAAATTGTGAGCCTTTGACCCTAAGAGGCTTAAAATGCTCACAATGCTCATCTACTACCCTATGCACTGAGTGCACTAGCAGACTGCAGAGTTGATATTAAATGGATTGGGGAGGGGGAAGTAGCAGTTGAGTTCTCACATGATCTATGTGCAGAAAATATCTGGGTAGGTATAGAGATGATACTTTGCCCACTTCATAGACACATTAAATGTGCCCTTGTCTCTCTGTTGGAGTCATATCTCAACTTTTGACATAGTTCAACTCTTGACACATCATTCTGCAGAGAAAATAACACGTCCTAGCAAGCCGAGATGGCTTCGTGCAGGCCTGCACGTATTTCAGACACACATATCATATCCTACCACTTGAAGTCCTTTGTGTGAAATCTCACATTGTTTTTTTTTTTGTGTGTGTGTGTGTGTGTGTGTGTGGAGCTGCTGCTTTGCACACCCTATCCCTATACTCCCCACATTATCCAGGTTGTACAGTTTTGATGTTACTGCCTTCTGTTACAAGGTTGTGTTCCTGCATTTGTACATGTACTTGTGTATCACTGTATTGATGTTTATTACAGTGTTCAATGTTTTATCAAGGGTTGATGTTTATGATGCATGCAATCTTAGGGGCTGCTTGTCCTATAAAGCATCTAACCAAAAAAAAAAACAAAACAACAACAACAAAAACTAAATGAACAAATTTTATTTTGCTCATATTTTTCTTATGTTGAAAATACAAAAAATAAAAAATTGTGGCACTTTGGTAAATTGTTTTGCATGACATTGCACCACAAATTCTGTTACTTTTGAAATGTCATGTATAGTATATCAGACTTTATTGCTAGATGAGCCTGTCAACATAGAACCTGGACAAAGGTTTTGAAAAGATTATATCAATATGATATATTTCCATATTGCTGGTAATACATATTTACATAACCCATCAGGTTCTTAAGGGGGAATTTTCCTGCTGTAATTTTCATCATGTCATATCAGATCTGTGAATTGGCAGCTCTAATTTTTACTGAATTTATCTTATTTTCAGAAAAAAAAAATGAGACAGAGCTGGTTAAAGTCATTAGATCCACATGAAGTCAGGAAGATGTTTCACAACAACAAAAAAATGAGCAATTTGAGACAGAAATGCTAAATTTAAACTTCTAAAATGGGTTGCCAATATAGGGAGTGAGTATTGATTTAGAGATTTAAGGGGGTTTTGATAATTCTGCAACTAACATAAACAATGGTACATGACTTAAAAGGGTTTAAAACAAGAGAGGGTTTTTTTTTCTGCCTGATGAAACACTGATGATAAAAAGCAAAAATGTGGAGTCTGGGATGTTATGGGTTTCAAATAGACGGCCACACAAAATAATGTGTTTGTATTTCATCTGTCTCACAGTGGAAAGATGTGGTGTTGCTGTGAAGTTACAGTAACCACAAAGAACGTTCTAAAGATATCTTCGCTTTGACCTTTATAACTTTGTCTAGGTTTGTTGCCGACAGATCACACGCAACTATTATCAAAAGGCGCACACAACGGTATTCAAACTCCCTAAAAGAAGACAAACCTATGTTTCCTTTCTCTTTTCTTTTTCTTTTTTTTATGTCCCCATAGAGCCTGTTAGAAATGCTATTGAGTCTACGGAATGATTAGTGTCTGTAGATTGATGAGCAGCCTAAGCATTGCATTCGCTTGTCGAACGGCATCATAGTACACCACCCTTCACTCCTGCTAAGTGCATGACCTGCAAGATAGTCTTTGAACACGTCTTTTTATGAATTTGTGTATCGGTATATATCCATATATACATGTGTATCTATTATATATATATCCTCTTCCGCCATCCTTATCACTCTCCACTTGACCATTCATACCTGCCTGCCTGCCCCGCCCCACTATTGCCTGCACCATCATGAACCCCATCCACCTTGTGCGGTCTTGCCCCGCCCTGCCTGCAGCCGGACGACCCGTGGAGTGTCCCCGTTACTAACCAGCCCCCTGTTGCTAAGCCCTTCGTCGCGCCTCAGTCTCAGCAGGCTGAAGCCCATGCTGTTCGAGGAGACGTACCTTAAGGCATCCAAAGTTGTCAAGTACGTTGAGGAATGGATTCCTTCTATCACAGGCGACTCCCGTTATAACGAAATCCTCTGGACGGGCTGTTTTCATTCATAATATCGAAATTTCGTTAAAGCCAAACGATAAAGGAGTGAATATAAAAGTATACAGACAATAGTTTTGGAACCAAAATTTTTACTAACCGTGTTCGCTATAACGGGAGTGCTCTGTATAAATTTTTAAATGTTTCTTAAGTTATGTATCCCTCTTTTTTTGATACATTTTAATTAATAATTTTAATTATATAGATAAGTTACAACTGCATGTACAAAGAGCAACGAAGTAAAGGATCTTGCACATTGGTGTTCCAAGATTTCCTTGTGATGCTATACTTTTAAAAAAGACAATTCCGCGAGCTGATGCCTAAGAATCATTACATTTTGCCAGCGAATGCCAAAAAGTACCGAATGTACAGAATGTAGAAAGTTGCTTGCTAATACTAGCAAAAATGAAAAATAGAAAGACCATTGCTTTTACCAGGCATGTTTGATTGGTAATGATGTTGTTGTTTTGCATGAAAATGAAAGCATTGCTCCTTAATCCCAGTGCATTACTTTCCTGCCCAAACTTGCCCATCTGTATGCCAAGAAGAGAACTGAGATGCAGGAGGGTAAAAAAAGGAAAAAAAAAAAAAGAAGCCACGCCCTTATTTTTCATGGACACATTACATTGCAAGATTTAATGTCTTTTTGGTCAATTTTAGATCTCAGCAAAGAGCAAAGGAGTTTTATTTTTAATGACACTTGCAAAGCCTGTTTTACCTCACTTCACAGAGATGTTTGCAATGGAGGGAGGCAGAAATGTTTTGCCAGAACTTGAGAGAGCATATCGTCGCTGGGGCGACAAGACCTCGTATCTTCAAAATGTCAAATGTTCAATACAGCAAAAAAAAAAAAAAATGGTAACCAAAGCACCATATCAAATGGGATAGATTTTCCTCTGACATGCCGTGATGGCTTCATTTTGGGGTAAGACAGTTAGGATTTGGACAGGATATCACAACCAATTATTTGACCATTAATCAAAAAAAGTCATTTTTATCAAGGTCTTGTCACCCCAGCGACGATATGTGATTGTCCAAGAAGCAAGGAAGCAAACAGCTCTGCCCCTCTCCACGCATATTCAGATCAATATGGATTATGAAAGGACCAAAAAAAAAAAAAGGCCTGGAAATCCACCTTTCAAATTCTCAATAGACCATTTAGCATCTCATTTTATACAGCTGTATATGTTCTCCAAAAGCACATTCATGTTCTTCATTACAGACCCATGTCTAATAGCACAATGTGATGAAAATAAGTTATGATTCAGATCAACACTTTGTTAGACTCCCATCCAGTATGGCATAATCAAGTACCCACCACTATGTGTGGCAGTGTACCATTCCACCAGTCCACTTGAAAGTATTATTATCATCATTATTGTTATCATTATTATTATTATTATTATTATTATTATTATTATTATTATTATTATTATTATTATTATTATTATTATTATTATTATTATTATTATTATTTGTCATGAAAGGAACCAATCAAATCATTGTAGGAGTAGATCCATCAAATCAAATAGTTTTAGGGGCATTCCCTTTCCCTGGACCCCACATTTATCATGATTGTGTAAAGCATGAGGTTTCTTGCTCATTTCAATTTGTCCAATCAGTGTGTCCCTACTGTTTTCGAATGATGCCTCATAACTCAATGTGCCCATGAAAACTTAAATTTTGATGCATGCCTCTCTTGTGAATGAGAGCATTTAACTTAAGCAATGTGTCTTCACAGCCAAATATTCTATTGTTCTGTATTATGTGTTTCATTCATAGAATCTGTTACATTCCTCCCAAAATGAATAAAACCTTGAATATTAAGCCAGCAAACACTCACAGCAATAGTTACAAGAGTCACATTTATATTCAATTACATGAATTATTTCTGGGGGTACGTAGCACTCACTTATTTCATGGGAAGAGCACTGCTACACTGTAAACTAAAGAGAATATGAGCTTACACAGTCTCTTTTCTTCAGCATTGCAAATGGGCATTTGAATGTATGTTTTGAGCACCAAAAAAAAAAGCAACTAATTCTTGCACAATTTTAACCAAGTAGATAGGAGCAGGATAGGCAGTTTTGAAAGACTGACAAAGTTGCAGAGCGGACAGCTCCCATGGACAGCTCCATCCGACCTTTGCATGAGTTCAGAAGTTTTGAAGGAGCACTTTCAAAAGTATTTATTTGCCATGAATTTTAGTTGTTGCTACTTAGGACAAATTAATGTCACTAAAATGCTACTTTTCCACATCTCAGATATTTTTGGCAGCAAAGGTTTTCAGTTGCGTACATGGCTGCACATTAATCCATACAGTAAGCAAGTTATGTAGCACACAAATGCTGCTAGGTGCAAGGGGGTTGTGGTAATTCTAAGAACTTGGTGTGTGGTATGTATGCACTGTAGAAGTTACATTACTTATTAGTATTCCTTTTTTTAAAATTCTTTTTTACCCCTGACGTTGAGCAGAAGAAACAGATCATTCCGTGGAGCCCAGGTCCAACCTTCGAAGGTGAGATGCATAAATTTTTGTCATTATTTTAATCATGAGGAAGAGCTGCAGATTTTGTTTTTGCTTTTGTTTGCCATTGATTGTGTGTGTGTGTGTGTGTGTGTGTGTGTGTGTGTGTGTGTGTGTAAACTTGAGGTAGCAACTGACTTAGTGGACTTGTTGGCAAGTAAAACACTTTTTAGCTCTGTCAAAAAACTACAGTGGTTGTGAGCTTCTGTCCAGCTGTAACAGAGAGAACTCAAATGTAAAAGTCTTCCACTCAAACCATGCATTTGTGACAGCATTGTCTCACGTGTGCTTTTGAAACTTGATTGCGATGTTGACTAAAATTTGAGTTGCCAGACACGATGCACTTTCATAAGCTTATCCCGAAAACATAAATATTTGAACGTAAATCTGAAAGCAGCATAGTGGCTTGTTTAAACTCATCTTTCCTTTTTTTTAATATAATTTTTTGTTTTCTTTTTCATCTCACAGTATTAGATGTTTTTAGTGCAGTAGTCAATATGGTCAGTTGCCAGTCTGTCCCGTCTTTAGATTGTGTATTTTCTTTGGGTAGGGAGGCGTACTTTTTATCTCCAAGTCAGTAGCATATTGAAACTTTTACATAGACTTGAAGGAAGCTGACATAGATCCAAGTAGATATAAGTAAGTTTATCCCTTGTTAATTAATTACTCTTTACTGTTCTTGGAGCCAAACGCCTACCTCCCTCTTTCTCATGATTACATTTTTGATATTTATTTTGGATTGCCACCCCTCCCTTTGCAGAGCCTGCGAGACCTCAAGTCGGTCAAGAAGATCGCGGGGCGGTACTCGCCCAACCGGAGAAAGTCCAAAAAGCACCCTCCAACAGTGTGTGCACAATTCCAGGTAATGGAAAGTCTGTGTGTTGGTATAAAGCAATTACTTTCTCGTGATGTCACTTCTTTCCTTTCCTCATTTTCTTGTTTTGCTTGGTACTTTGTATTTTTGATAGTCAATTTGCTGAACTAGACAAAGTCTAGTTTCTTCACAAGGCAGAATATGAAAAAGGAAGTTATAGTTATATAGAGGGAGAGAGAAAGAGTGATAAAGATGAAAAGAAAGTTGATCATGTAGATAGACATTTTAGGAATTGTTTTGTCAAACATATCGCCTTTCTATAAATGTACAGAATGGAGTCGACACCTCCAGCCCCGTTTGTTGTGTCGTAATCTACTTTTCCACATCTGCTTTGTTTCTGTTTACATGTATGTACTGCATTTTGTTTTGTTTCTTTGTTATGTTGAATTGAAGTTGCTTTCTGACCCTTTATGTTGTGAAAGTTGTCTGAAATGCCGAATAAATGATAATGATAATAATGATACTCATTTGACAACATTTTTTGATGCGATGTTGAGTTGATGAAATGTCTCTTGGAAATGTTCCTCTGCAGGCATCGCTGAGTAAGCTGATGGACACCCTGAACCAGGCCAACCCTTTCTTCGTGCGCTGCATCAAGTCCAACTCGCAGAAGGAGCCCTGCCGACTGGACGAGGACCTGATCATGAGGCAGCTGCGCTACACGGGCATGCTGGAGACGGTCAGGATACGGCAGTCTGGCTACAACGTCAGGCTCAAGTTTGAGGTGAGTCGGCTGTGTCAGAGGGGAGGGGGAGGGGCAGTTTGTGTTTCTTCACGGGAGAATGTCAAAGGGTCTACTCTGTGCAGAAAACTTTTGTTTACTTCAACCAAAACATACAAAATCTTAGTTGGTGAGATACATGCATGTTACAGCAGTCTGTCCTCTCAGGACTTAAAGGACCAAAATATTTGGCCAGTTTACCCTGCATGGAGATCAAGATGATTTCAGCTTTAAAGGGTGACACTTTTGTGTAGGTAGACTTAAACTGCTTGACATTGTGAATCTGTGTGTGTGTGTGTTTATTTGCACAGGTGATGTGATGGCTTGAGTGTGCCAGTAATTCCACAAATGTAGAGGGATTGAGATCATATGATCTTCTCTGTTTAATTTTTTTTTTTTTCAATATATATATATATTTGTGTTTTATTCTTCACTCTTGCAAATCTGTACCTTCCTTCCTCTCAGGAGTTTTGCCAGAAATACAAAGTGCTCTTACCAAAGACGATGAAGCCCACAGCCAAAGAGATCAAGGGTTTCCTGGTTGCCATGGCGCTGGATGACACAAACTACCAGATTGGACAGAGCAAGGTGAGAGTCATGTCTGTTGCATATTCCTGAATGTCTTAATATCTTATCTTAACCCATTGTCTGTGTTACCCTGATGAATCGTGTGTGAAGTCCATGAAGATTTCAGAATCTGGTAGGCAAGGGATTCCTTTTGGTGGTATTGACACACCTTAAACTTATAGTTATCAGAGACCAATTAAAAGGATACTGGTATTAACCCATTCGATACTGAATTCTGATATGTCCAAAGACTACAGGCCACCAGGTTCCCGTATGGAATGGGTTAAACTTTCCCTTATCTGATACCAGATGTTATGCATCAATTGTAAGATCTGTTAAATGCCCCCAAACAGGTTCTCCTATCAAAAGTGTCGAGCAATTGAGTTTACATTTAAAAAAAAGAAAAAAAAAATCTGTTGGGGTGCTTACTTTGCTGATCAGTATAGATGTGTAGACAGTATGTGCCATTAAATAACAAGTACCTAACTTCCCCTCATCCCCATTGTGCCACTGCCGCCTCACTGTTGGACTGAGGCACAGTGCTATACCTATCAAAGTGGGCTTGCAACTTACAAAGTTGGTCAGGTTTGGAGAGATGATCTAAAGTGACGATGGAAAAAACAGAAAGCTTGGCAAGTTATCGCTGAGTGCCTAGGCATGTGATGGGTTAAACCACTTCTTACTCCATTACCATGTGCAGGTGTTTCTCAGGGAGAGCGAGAGGGTGAAGCTACAAGAGGCGCTGCATGCCTTTGTCCTACAGCGTATATGCCGGGTGCAGTGGTGGTACCGGGGCATCCTCGCGCGGAGGAGATACCTGGAAGTGCGGAACTCCATCATCAAGTTACAGGTGCGTTGGTGGCCGCTGGCAGTACATCCTTGGCTGTGGTTGAACGAATCTTGCTTGACATTGTCAGTTCAATTCAATCCAATCCAATCCAGTCCAATCCAATCCAATCCAATCCAATCCAATCCAATCCAATCCAATCCAATCCAACCCAACCCAATCCATTCCGATCCGATCCGATCCAATCCAATCCAATCCAATCCAATCCAATCCAATCCAATCCAATCCAATCCAATCCAATCCAACCCAACCCAATCCATTCCAATCCAATCCAATCCAATCCAATCCAATCCAATCCAACCCAATCCATTCCAATCCATTCCAATCCAATCCAATTTCAATTTTATGTCCATTCTCACGAATTCTTTCAAATACGACACTTACAGCAAATCAATGTAATGCAAAATATACATGTATTAATAGTAACTTCCATTCAAAAACCAAAGGGGCATTGAAGGAGCTGCAACCATGAAGTGGAATCTTTTTATTTCTCTTTAGACTCATAGGACTTCCCCAGCAACAAGGGGGTTGAACTATAAAAGTTAAGGGGATGACCAAGAGACCATGCTCAAGTCTACGAATCCTTACATTTGCTGTTTGTAAACTCCTTGAAATTTGCAGGCCCACTGCCGAGGCTACCTGGCGCGGAGGAGGTATGTGGAGCAGCGGCGGGCGGCTTCCACCATCCAGGCATCCTGGAGGATGACGGTGGAGAAGAGGCAGTACCGTAAGCTGAAGCGGGGCATGGTTCTCCTCCAGTGCAGGACAAGGGGCATTATAGCAAGAAGGAGGTATGTACAATGTATCTCAACATTAGAGATGGCCATATGGATTTTTGGTGGGTCCAAACCAGGTTTGTAAGTTTAAAGGTACTTTTTCTTATGTGTGTAAAGCAGTCACCTAAACACAGCATTACTATCAAATACTCATAGGGCACATCAGTCGATTGAATTCTATAGTTGACTGGGAACTTACTTGTCGAGGAAGAAGAAGAAAAAAAAAAAAGAGGTGTTTGAATACATCTACTTGAGAATTATGAGGGCTCATGAGTGTAATACATAGTTCCACTACATGACAGGTCTTCCTTGAGAATGGTGGTATCAATTCATGTGCGAAATTAGTCTCTTTCTTGAATGTCGATCATCATCACTCAGAATGACTGAATGATACAGGTGTGTATACAATATTACCGATACGATACATCTTTGTTTGCATGTGAAGGGGATAGGATGAGAACTGCTCTTGAGCTTTGCAGATTAAGCGCCTGGCTGTCTTGTCTTGTTTCTTACATAGTGCAGGTTTTGGTGAATGAGATGCTAATTTTTGCCAACTATGATAAACTTCAATCTGTCGCACATTATAGATGAGTGTCCTGTTCTTAAAATTTGCTGTGTTAGCATCGTTAACATGGACGTTCTCACATACCAGTTCCAACAGCATTATGTTTTTCATATTCATATTTTACCTCTCGTAAGGTATTGATTCCTTATAGACGTGTTGTGTATTACCATGGCAACTCATTGCATGGGATGAATATCCTTGGCTGCAGGGTTCAAAGGATACGAAGCGAGAAGCTGGAGAAGGAGAAGCCCGCCGCGGTCAAAGGTCGGCCCAGACGAGGGGACGAGGAAGGGAACGAGGAGGAGCCGTCCGCAGCGGTCAGACCTCGGGGTCGCCGGACAGACGACGTCCACTCGGCCATCAGCGACGAGGGGATCCTCACCACGGACGACATCGAGGATGATCTGTTCGAGAGGAATAGGACGAGGACCATGGAGTCTGAAGAGTAAGGGAGATTGCGTCACTTGATTGGGGAGGGAGTAGTAATCACAAAATCAGGGTATTCCAAAAAGTGTCATTTTCATAATAAAAGTCTGTTAGAGGAGAGAACAACCCACATTGTGATCCAAAGTTTGCACGGCAAGACACAGTTCAGTTTCAGAGGTCAGCAGATAAATCTAACCAACTGCAAACAACATCCTTCGTAATACCTACACTGTATGTTGCAAGCCGCACGATTTGTCAATTATAAGAGTAGCTCATTATACGCACATGTTTAACAAGCTTGTATGTACATGCGTGGCCCGTACATAAGTACAAAGAGAAAATGGTTTCTCTCCACAAGCCAATGAAGGCAAACTAAGCTTTGCCTCTCCGAATGTTGTGTGGATGACAAGTGTGTACCTATTATCTGAAATTTTAAACATGTGTGGAACGTGATTGGTGAAAATTGATTTGAGAGATGTGTCTATGGAAATATGACCTGTTTGCTGCGATATGCACACAAAAATATCAATTTGCATGATTCTGTCAAGAAGGTATTCAAAGAGTTTAGAATATTTTTAATTGACTTTTTCTAGCTATTTGTATCATACAGATGGAGTGAGGAATTATGTCCCCAAAAGATTCTTGAAATGTTTGGTTCTAGAACTTGTTGTCCTATTCATCCTCCTAGTGGATATCATGTATCCATTTGTCTCTTCTGTAAATTATGTTTCTGCTCAAGTTACAATTTGCCATTTCATCTTATGCTGTCAGTTGATACAGCAATGCCACAATACAGTAGCCATATTCAAACATTGCTAGTACAGGCTTTTGCAACTTTATAAGTTCTGTCATTACTGTTGTGAAGTGATGATGTTCCTAACCATGGGACAGGAGCAAAGGGAACTTACTGGATTGCAAAGGACTTCCAGTGCCTCATTCCAGATTTGAATCTCTGTACCCTGTGCTTGTGCATGCAGGAGCAGTGGTGTCCACGAGGGATCATTAGGGTCGGACGAACTCCTCTTGGACGATCCCGCGACCTCGTCCGCGACCTCTGCGGTGACCCCTTCAGCGACCTCAGCACCGCTAGCCATTCCAAAACCCACCGGGGCGCCGACCAGCCCTGGTCCGGATGCCACCAGTCCCGGCTACTTGCTCTCACCGTCCCTCATCAATGATGAAAATGTGGTGGTGGGACCCCCCATCAGTCCCATCCCAGAGGTTTCCCCCCTCAAGAGAAACCTTCAAAGGTAAGCCCCCTGAAAGGCAAATTAATACCCCTCAGTGGACTGATGGTATATTAATGGTATTACATCTTGACTTTGCAGCCAAGGCTTCATCATACAGGAAAGTTTCAGTGCATGTCCCTGCAGCCATAGAAATGTCCAATATAACCCGTATGTGTTCAAAGGGACAAGTCTCCATACACTCTGTTTAGCCGTAGGAAAATCACATGATAATATCCTGTCTGCTCTTAACATACTTCGTTAACAAGATCCCTCTCATAAAATACCTCTTCGCAGTCTGTGTAATTGAATGTATCAAAGATTTTTGGTATCGGTGTCTTCGAAAAAGGTGCTTGGGATTTGGAGCAGCTGTGACATCGTAATTGTACAACTTTTATTACATTTCAACTTTTTTTGTTGTTGTGAGGATAGTCTCATTATGAGTTAAGGCAGAAAATGTTAATTGCTGTAGTGAGTTTACTCCATTCTAAATGTGGCAATAGAGTAGGTGTGAGATTACATCAGTATGGAGGGGTTTAGCAAGAGTATTTTGAAAAGCTACTGAAAGTGTTTTTGTCACAATTGAATTTGCCCAACCCTTTCTTGTCTTCTTTTATTTTATTGAAAGCTTCTGACTTGAAAGCCTAGAGAAGAAATGAGGAACTCACAAAATGCTATATCAAGGATATCATTATCAATGATCTTTGCACAGTTTGAATGACCTGGCAGTGTACTACTACTTTATTTGTTTGTTTGTGTTTTAGTAGACCTGGGAGAGTAAAGGACCTAGCAAGGGCTTACATGGCAAGGGCAGCCTCCCAAGAGAGACTTTCATCTCAACCGGGATCCCGAACCAGCTCCAGATCATCGTCACTGGAGCGGAAAGTGGACGGCGAATCCCTGGCCGATGACTCGGAGCCAAAAGCCAGTAGGGACACTCCCCAGGAGGACAGGCAGGGTGTCGCGAAGAACTCCAAGAACGCGGACTTCAAAGACCCGTCCAGGATTCCGACGGTCCCTGCAAATGTGCTCATCAGTTCCAGTAACATTGTCACACGGACATCATCAATGCAACTCGTGGATCAGCTGGCTGATCTGGCGAGCGTGATTGACTCGTTGGAAGAGACGAGTTTCGGTGGGGACGATGATGATGCCGAGGAGGTCGGTGATGTGGCTCCTCACGAGGGAGTGAAGGCCGGTGATACAGGAGTGGACACAGGAAGAAAAGCGTTGCCTGGCAACCAAGGGGTGAAGTTGAATGTGGTTGACATGGAGGACATTATCCTGGAAGAAGGTGGAGATGAGGATGACCTAAAGATGGAAGAAAGAGACAAAGTCCTCCCCATTGGGTCTCCTCCAGCCAGCCCCAGGGGCAAGGTGAGTACAGACATCGTATCGTTGGTGGGATGACAAAACCAAAATTTTGGTGAAAATCACTTTTTTAAAAATTAATTGTCAGATAATCATACGTGATGTCCTGTCCAAATCCTAATCATCTTACCCCCAAATTGAAGCCACCAGAGTATGGCAAGGGAAATTTGATCCCATCTGTCATAGTGCTTTGGCTGCCATGTTTTTTTGCTCTCCTGAACATTTGAGATTCAAGGTTTTGTTGCCCCAACAGCATTATGCCCTAGCGAGATTGGAGCAAAGTTTCCATGAATTTGTGCAAGGATTTTGTTGGTCTTCTCTTTCATTTATTCATTCAGTATTTGATTCATCACGCGTTACCCGGGGTACCCCGGTTTACCGCGTTGTGTAGCGCCACCACACGTCCACTAGAGGACAGCCAGAGAAAAATGCATGCACTGTGGGTGCGTGTACATTGTCATTCCCATGCTACTGCATGTTACAGTTTGTATACTATGCGTGCATGGCACGCTGTGCTACCACTTGCGTGTTTCAGTGCAGTGCAGTGCAGTGCAGTGGCTAGCACGTGCTACAGTAGCTCCAGCACCAAAATAATTTCCTCTTTTTGACACCAAGGGTACAACCTTTTTGAAAAAATAAATAATTCAACAAAATGGCTGATTTTTATTTGGTACCCCGGGATACCATTTATGTCATCATTTTGACAATATCATAATGAGATTCATCATGTATGAAGGCTGGGGATCTCACATTACTTTTACGAACTAATGAGAAATATAATCCATGTACCATTTTTCAAATCTGTGGTACATGTATTTCATTGCCACTGTTACAGGGAAAAGGGATAATTGTGGCATTGTGCTGCATTATCAAAGCCCCAGCTAAGCATTGCTTTTCACTCCGAATGGAAGAGAATATGATATGATATGTGTTTCAGACAGAAGAAGACGTTTTGGCAATCTCTCCATATATGCCACCAATGTTTGTTTGTTTGTTTGTTTTTCTAGGGCGACGATGCACCCGGTAGGCCATCATCCGTCATCTCAGACAGTTCTATGACAGAGGAAGAACTGGTTGTGCCCGGTTCACCCAAGTCCACATCCTCGGACCACGAGCACAGTCTTCCACGGACCCCCGATTCGCCCAGCGCCCCCACGAAAAACCTCTTCAAGCGCTACAAGCACAACATCCGGCGGCGCTTCAGGCGCTCACCATCGGACCAGGCCCTGCTCATCGAAGAGCAGGTGCCCCCCGACAAAACTGACAAGACTGACAAGACTGGCACCGGCACTGGCACCAAGAGTAACGTCCTGAATGACAAGACCAATGAGAAGCCTTCGGGCCGGACGTCCCCTCACCAGCTGAAGCCCCCGACGGGGAGGAAGATGTCGGTGGCCAGCTCGCCCCTCCCCAAAAGAACTCGCACCCAGCAGGGTAACATTAACTTTCAGGGCATGTCGCAGTGGCGGTACCCTACAAACCGACTCATCACGGACGGGCAGACACTGGAGCAGATGAACGTGTTCATCCAGTCCAAGGTAACCTTGTGTTTCAGCTTCCAAATCATTTGGTAATATTTCGAAGGCATCAATAGCTTGTGTACTTTACCTAGTCTTTGATAAAACTTAGCATCAATTGATCCACAAGTGCTGTGCCTAGAATTTATCAGAAAATTTCTATTTGTGAATGTCTTTTCTCAAAGTTTCTCTGTTGTCAGTCGTTTGAATGCAGTACCATAGTATAGGTGTGCCATCCTGGTGACGTTTGCTCTGTAATATGTCGATTGATTTTTACGCATTGAACAAATTGCTCTCACTGTTTTTGTTTTTTTGATACATGTATATGGCTGTCTGTTAATCTTCTGTATTCTCCTTTATTTCACACTTGTTGTGGATCAAATGGAGCAAAATTAATGCGTACCATCAATCTGCAATGCCAATGAAGGTTAATGCATAGCTATATTTTGATTACTTTAAAGTGGTTTCTTTCGCGGTGGTTTTATTTTCGCGCTTTTCACGCTTGGAGGTTGAACCGCGAATTTAACATCACGCGAAAATGTTTTGAACTCTTCGCTTGTTACAATGCTATCATTACCGACCGCGAATTTAAACACACGCGAAAAAGTCGGCACCGACGGAAACCACGAAAGTTTCTGTACGCGAAAGAAACCACTTTTACAGTACTTCCATGTTTTATTAGTCTTGAGAAGAATGCATCTTTTTCCTCTGTCTCCTTGTGTCTTTTGTAGATGAATGAGATGGGGCAAGCGTGCAGTGTGGTCGACCACCTCTTCAAGAAGGCGTTGAACCAATTCCGATCAAACCTCATCAGCACTTATTCCATAAGCTTACATGTGAGTCTCACAAAAAACAAACTCCAATTGTGTCCTGCTGCTGTACAATTATGTCTCTTACTACTACTACTGCTGCTGCTGCTACAAATACTGCATCTAAATGATTTTTTTTAAACCTCTATTTGCCATTTTGCAATACTTGAAATCCCTTGTTCAGTCATAATTTTTGGCAGTATTTTTAGGATTTTTTCAAATCCAGATTAGTATACCCTAGAGGTTGTGAATATGTACAAACTGCGTGTGTGTATGTATGTATGTGTAATATGTGTGTATGTACAGTTCATATAAGACTCTCTCTTTTCATGTATCTTTGGCTCGTACAGGAAGGTAATGAGGTCAACCTACAGTATCGCGACCTAATGAACAACTTTGAAAACGTGTTGACGCACGTTGCCAAGCAACATGAAGATGCCCACCAAATGACATTCCCCCTCACCCTAGGTATCAATGCCTTCCGGGGCTACCTCGACGAGTTCATGCACCAGTACAAGCCGATAGATAACCGCAAGAAGGTGAGCCAGATTTTTGCACAAGGACAGAGATTCTGGAAAAGTCACAGGTTCTGTCAGGCAGAGGAAAACAGTGTCAACTCTGTGTATTCAGGTTGTCATGACAACCAATGTCTAACTGTTTCAAGTGTACTGTAAAAGTTGATATTTTCGCCTGACTAAATTTTCGCCCTTGGCCAGGTAAAATGAGTTTCGCCTGTTTTAAATTCTGCAGAATCAAGACACCAGGTACAGGAACGTATGGCAAGCAAAAAATATTTGCGTGCTTTTATTTTCATGCTAGCTTCTGGTTGCACGAAATGTGCGAAAATATCAACACTGCGAAAATTTCCACTTTTACAGTAAAACTTAAAGCCTGGTCGCACAACGCTTTATGGCTTAATCATGGCCAAAACACGTCAAAAAGTGGTCTCCCGTGAAGCAGATGATGTTGTTTGAGTTGATGTCGAGTTTAAGACGAGCTACGGTCGATTTATAGACGTGGCAGGATGCGGGGAAAAATCGGAACGGCGTCGGACGCGGTAAAAAGTTTTGAACTGCTCAAAATTTTATTCCGCGGACAACCACGGGCAGCACGCATGGTAAAGACGTGCAACACATGTGAAACACACGTGATAATCTGTGTTCCGGTAGTGATTAAAACTTGGGGAGATGCTGTAAGATGCCAAAGTTTAGCAGTCTGTCACAGGCGTCTGTCACAGGCACAGCACGGTCATCTGATGATGTTACGCGTTGGTATCACAGGAAACAGCGTGTGTTTAGCGGCTTATCACTGACAAATGGATTTTTCCGCGTACATACACGTGGCTGGACGTGGTTAGCTGCATTTAGGCAGTGCTTCAGCAGTGGAACAGCCGCCAACGGCCATACCCCGTACAAAGCACGGCCAAGCCAAAATTGACCAAAAAATTACCACTTACGACCATGTCCACCAGATTTTCATAACTTTTTGCATGTGTGACCAGGGCTTAAGTTTCATCAGTCATTAGTATATGTGGCTGTAACAAGTACACTGTAGGGCTGAACTTTGAGTGGTCACTGTGAAATCTTGTAAAAAGGACACACTTTTTCAAAGTTTGGGAGTACCAAAATCAAGGGAGGGAGGGAAGGGTGTGCCTTGCATGTGCCTCAGCAGTTTAACTACCTGTCCTTGACTGATCAAGGTGAGACCTAGCCTACTCTCAGTGACAGATATTGAATTAACAAGCTGTGAGATATAGACAGAAGAGAATGTTGTGTTGGGGAAATCAGGAAGCTGCTTAGGCCTGTAGAGTACCAAAGTGATGATGCCACAGTCTCTTGTGATACATGTACACATGTAGCTTAGTGCTGGTTCCAGACAAGATATCCTGTTGTACAAAGCTTCGGGTAGTGACTTGGAACTGGGTATGGGCATTGTTAGCAACTGTTGTGTTCACAGATATTCGGGCTGTGTGAGATTGTGTAGAACCAGTTTCTGTGGCAACGAATGGCCGTGACATCTCGCTTTGATACGTTATTATGCAAGGTTGTCTTTTGGAAGCAGGAAGCAATCATACATCTATATCTCTGTTGCTGTCATGATAAACCCTTTATTTGTACCTGAGAGTTAATGAGTTAATGTCCACATTCTCATGTGCAGGCAAAGGACCAGAGGAAGAAGAAGGAGAAGAAGGAGGAGATATTTGAGCACCTTGGTCACAAGTTTGTAAACATCCAATTCCGTATTCCCACGGCCTGCGAGCAGTGCTCCAACTTCCTGGGTCTGATGGAAAAGGGACAGGTTTGCCAAGGTAACCATGGTGATGAGGAATGAGGAAAGAGAAGAAGTTGGCGAGGAGGGTGATGACAAAGGATGTTTACTAGCGTATGGTGATTGTGATACTGATGATGATGGTAGTGGTAGTGATTGTGATTGGTGGTGGATGTGGAAGCAGTGATGAGGGTGGCATATCATGTTGTCATGGTAATGATGGTCGTGATGATGAGACGGGGGGAGAGGAATGTTGGTGTTGATCCTGGTATTTATTTCTGCTATAGGGAAAGCAGTGGGTGGTAGTGGTATTATTTGTTAAGGTGATGATGCTGGTGTATTGTTGATGGAGGAAATGATGCTACAGTGTAATTATCATTAAGTGGATGCTGTTGCTGGTAAATAATGTTACCGAAGAGAATAGTGTGCGATGATAGTGCTGGTGGTAATGAAGATCACGTTTACTGCGACGATACCAACCAGAATGACCTTCGTGATTAAGGTTACCATAATTATGATAGCACAGTGTCTTGCTGCTTACTGCAGTAGGAATGGTGGTGATAGTGACCGCATTGAGGTAATGGCAGTGGTGATAATGATGATAGCAGTGTTGGTTGGGACAAAGACCAGTGGAGCAAGTATAACCACTGACTAGAGGTGATTGTGGACACAAAGGTCATATTGAAAATAGTGGTTGCAATGAGTTTTGATGTCATGTAACATACAACCTTTTTGTAATCATCATCTTTGATACTATCATTGAACAGAAGCCATTGACTTTACTCTATAATTCTGTTACCCTGGAAAAAACCGCTAGAAATTATTCAGTATCTATATCTGCTTTTGCATATGCTCTTTGCATTGAACAGTTTGCAAGTACACCTGCCACAAGAAGTGTTGTCTCAAGACGACAACGCCGTGCCGCGGCTTGCCTCAGCAGTTTGTAAAGGGCCGCGTGATTGGTGCGCGACTGGAGGACCTGGTCAACGACAACGTGAGAATCCCTCCAATCCTGGAGCGCCTTATCACAGCCATCGAGCTTAACGGTCTCTACACGGAGGGCATCTATCGCAAGCCGGGCCCAGCGGCAAAGGTCAAGGAACTCAAGCATCTCATCAACACACAGCCAGGTGGGTTGTTTATACTCTTATAGTGGTGCAGGAGGTGTAAGTAATTCTTATTTGCAGGGAGTTTGGGGAATGGGCGATAGGTAGTGGCATAAAGATGTGCTCAGAAGATTGATCGTTTGATATGTAAACTCACAGTTTTCATTCTGCTTCAATTCATGTTGATATAATAACATTTGTGTTACAGATCATTATTATATCTTTATTCTCTAAGCATTATCAACACTTCAAACCGTTTGTTGACATTTTAATCACAGAATGAGAGACCATCGTGCGAAAATATTAAGAAGTGGAAGTCATGTTTTGAAAGTGAATTTCAGCCAAGTTTTGAAATAGATTTTACGTATATCAGTTGGAACTAAAAGATACCATGATCACTGTAAGAAAGCATATGAAAAAAGTTTGGGGACTTTCTTCGTTTTTAAATGAAGTAGCGTAGGTAGGGTTCAATTCAATTTCAATTAGATTATACTTTATTTCCATTAATAAAAAAAATACATGGTGAGACATTTATCAATTCAACTTTTCAACAGGGTTGAGCATTTGCTTTATAACTTATCACTTTTGAACTGAAATCTTGAGGAAGATAATTGTATTAAATATGGTGCATAGTTTTGCTAATCTACAGTGTAATATACATGGCGAGAAAAACATTAGATATTTAAAGGTGATATACCCTGCTGTACATTTTAGTCTCACCAACTCCCTCTTGGGGCGTAAATTCCACCAAACAATTTAGAGGGAGTCAAGAAGATGAACACATCTTATTGGACACAAGTCAAAGAAATTTGCCCTGATATGTGTATTTTCATTTCTATCTTCCACATTGCTAACATCCTTGATGTCATCTTACAACAGAGGCCGTAGACTTTGGCACCTACAGTGTTCTGGTCATAGCCCAAGTCCTCAAGTCCTTCTTCCGCGACATGCCAGAGCCGCTCCTGACCTACCAGCTCTACGAGGAGTTCCTCCGGGCGACGGAGATCGCCGACAACAACGAGAAGCTGCAGTCACTCCAGAGCAGCATCGAAAAGTTGCCAGTGGTGAACTGCGACATCTTCGAGAGGCTCATTTTTCATCTGGCTAGGTGAGATGAGTTGACATCATCAATGGGGAGACAGAGAGTGTATTGTGTGTGTGTCTGTTTTTTTTTTTTTTAATGTATAGGCATCTTGTAGCTGTAAATTGCAAAGATGCCGAGTGTAAGTCTGGGGTGAGCTGTATGTCTCTATCTCATCACTACATAACTGCGTTTGTCTCAATGTCACATTTACTTTCATACATGTTTCAAGTGTATCCAACTTACATGCTGCACATGAGCTGAAAACCATCTCACTATTTCGATGAAGATGTTTGTGTCGGAACTTGTGTACAAATTGTAGGATAGAAAGTACAGGGGTGCATACCTTCTAAGCTTCAAAGAAGAGAGAGCCGTTTCTGAGGTACATGGAAAATATTGGTGATTTATGCGAGCATTGCTGTTTTAAGAAATAGGTTAGTTTCGTAGTTTATAATAGTACTTGTGAAAGCATTTTCATTCTTACGTGTTAATTATCATAGTAGTAGAAGTGAATTGACAATGCCTTGTCTTATTAAAAAAAAAACCTTAGAACTCTTTGGTTGTGAATGAAGGAGGTTGACCTAATTAAAAATCGGTGGCTTTTGGTCTTCCAACAATTTGGTGAGAGAGCGTCTGTTGATGGTTGATTTTTTTTTTCGTCTCAGGGTTACGAATCACGAGGACTCGAACAAGATGTCAGCCAACAATCTAGCCATCGTGTTTGCACCATGCATTCTGAAGACAGACAAGCAGGTGAATGCATGGGAGTCACTTCAGGATGTGGAGAAGCAGGCTCAGTAAGTCTTCTTCTTTTTTTTTCTCTCTCTCATCCATTATAATACAAATAGTACACTTTAGTGAGGGCGTTAGTAAGAATTACCCACACGAGGTCCATTTGGAACAGTCTAACACACCAAAGGCAATAGTCAATAATGGTGTTTTGACTGTTGTGAAGGTACATTTGTACTGCATGTAGGTAATTATATGACTGTCCAAACAAAATGATGTGTATTATTTGTTTTATGAAATGAAGAAGCAGGTCCTTTTCATTTTAATAATCAATCCCACATATTACAGCTCTTGCATTTCTTCAGTCGAAAGAATGTCAACTGTGGGACTTTTAATTCCACAGCGGCCATTTTCATGAGTAAATAAAATGTTGAAATCTTGGCCTGTCACCACTGAGACTGGAAAGTGCTAATGACTGGTCATTGTACTTTACTTGTACTTAGGACCGGTCATAAGAAAAATTATGCATTAGACAAAATAAATGATGGTCATGTGAACTCTCTCAGCTAATCATTTGATTAGGATCTGCGTCATTGTTTTGTAATATAACATACTTTCTTGTAATCAGTAACAATTGAGGATGACTCCTATACACACTAGTGCTACATGGGATGATGGGAGGTCACCCCCTCACATTAAATTCAAATCAACTGTTTTTACCGTTTAGGAAAATCAACAGGAAAAGAACAACTTCATTGTTTAGCAAGCAGTATGTTTTGCTGTTTAAAAAGTGTTTGGAGCTGTTATTTAAAGGTACATTTATTTGTTGCATGTTTGAGAGATTTTTGTTATTGACTGAAGTTAATGCTGATAAAAAAATTGAGAAATACAAAGTCGAAGCTGTCATAGTATTGGCCTTCCTCTCTTTTGTGTTGCCGTTATTGTCGCTGAAGGGCCTTCTCTTCATATTAAAGAAAAATTGAAGAAAGAAAGGAATGTTATTATTAAGTTATCACTGTTGGATTATTCTCTAGATGCCTGGAGATCATCATCCGAGAGAAGGCCCAGAAGCTCAAGAGAACGCTGCATGACATCACCACCCTGGAGCGGGCCTATAACTCTGCCTCAATGCATCTCTCTGACCTACGCAAGTCTGTGGTGAGTAGGATGCCAAAGTTGTACTCTCCTTTGATTGTAGATGTTTGTCAATGGACATGAGACTTCTGCTTAGCAGTGAGTGGTCTTGTACAAGTTATGACTGTGGCTGATGACCCTGCGTTCAGTATTGCTCAAGAGTTGTTGATGGTTTTGGTTTTGTTCATGTGTGCTCATGTATGTGGTTTTCAACATTAATGCTGTGATGACGACACCTCAGCTCATTTGGATGTAGTCTTTGCTTCAAATGTTAGATATGGCCTAAGTGTGCATTTGTGTTTCTGTGTCAGTTTGTATGTTGTTTTCTCTGCCTAGTAGTTTTGGTTGGTAGTGTGTCTACCTTTACAGTTCAGAGGACTGTGGGTTTGATGACCTGCGAGTCCAGCAAAGCACTGGTCATGCTTTATCATGCCATCCCTTCTGGTGTACAGTGTATGTAGGCGAAACCGTCTGTCCGTCAGATAGGACAAAACAAAAAAAATGGAGGTCCCTTGTGTGAGAGAGTCACAACTCACACTTGTGCAAAATTCCTCTACTTCTCCTATCCCAAGGTCTGGTATGTAGCCCAAATACATCAAGGCCCTGTGTGTGAACAAGTCACACCTGCACCTCACACGCATTTAAAATTTCTACCTCACTTTTAGTATAAAGGCTAGGATGATTTTATGGGTTACAGCTCGTTATTCCGAAGGTTCGTAATTCCGAAGGCTCTTTATTCCTAAGATTCGTTATTCCGAAGGTTCATTGTTCGGAATTTCATTTTCGGATTAACCAATCTTCGGAATAACGAACCTTTGGAATAACGCCACAAATTTTTGGATTAACGAACCCTTTTTCATTTTCGGATTAACGAACCTCTACTTAGGTATAGGGAATTTGTGTGTTTCGGATTAACGACCCTTCGGAATAACAAACCTTCGGAATAGCGAACCTTCGGAATAACGAAAAGCACCCGATTTTATGTACACAATGAAGCGACCTGTCACTACAGGACCTTTGAAGAACAACAGGCAAATGATACCAGCCAGCCTTCCCCTTGTGATTCATCCCAGGTGACTGGCAGTGGTCAGTAACTGATATCAAACGGACACATCACAACATTTGAAAGAAGAAGATGTGTTCTTGTTGTAACATGTTTCCTCCTTCCTGGAAGGAAGTGGGAATCACTGAATTACCAAATCATTCGTCATTGCTGCTTATTTTTTTTTTTAAATATTAAAGAAAAGCAAAGAGGTGAATTACTGAAGATGTTGTAGATCTAATGACAATTTTATATTTCAAAATGTCTTTCAAAAGATACCAATTTGTTTGTGTGTGTGTGTGTGTGTGTGTGTGTATTTGTTTTCTTCTATGCCATTGAAGCAAGGTGTAGATCCTTGTCCTATTAAAGTAGACTTGTACATGAAACCATAGGGGCATAGCTTCATTTGCACCAGTAAAAACTTCCAAGAAATTGATATCAATATACAGGCATAAGCATGATGTCTGAACTAAATTTTGTTGCGTTTACTGCAGCTGCAGCTGTTACCTATGGACCAAAAATTTACTAACGACAGAAAAGAAGACTGAGAAAGTAAAGATACCATGATTATGTGGCTCCAAATTTAACATCAGTCCATGCTTCCAACTTTCATTTAGGCCTTTTGGCATCTACTTTATGATAATATTGAGATAGATAAAACAAACAAACACAGCAAGCGTTAAAGGGATAGTATAGTATTGGTTGAGGTGAGGATTCAGGCTGTAACTTTTTGCGAGATACTTACAATCCACCTTATCAAATGTTAGAGAGCATACAATTCTGAGAGGAATTCAAAGTTCATTTGATGAAAATCAGTTTTGAAATGGCTGAGATATCCAAAAACAAAGTAAAACAAAGTGATCCTAATTCCTAATAAAAGTGGGTCCCGCCTTTTATTAGGATTTTTTAAGAGGCTGATTCCGCCCATCTTAAAGAACATGGAGACTTCAACTTGTCATATATTTCTGATGCATTAATATTTTTTTAAGGTTTAAAACACATTTTCTTTGTTTATATGACATATTTGATTACCACCATTACCAGTTACTGTACCCGTTTCATGGGTATCCATTTCTGAAAATGTGCCATGAAAACTTGGCTCATTCTGATTTGACACTGTAATTGATATGTCATAACAAAGCAGTCATAAATGGCATAAGGATATTATTCTTTAAGCAAAGACTATCAGCATTTTTACAAGCAAATGTGATATGGCATGCAACACTGTACTGTATACGCCACATATTTTGCAAGGTTTTTATTTTCGTGAATTTTGTGAGTCAGGTGCTATTCACAAATATAGCGACACATGAAAATATTTACTCTGATCCCGACATGAATGCGATGTGCATGTGTACATTTCACCATTTATTAGTGTACTCCATGCTCCATGTGAATTTTACCATTTGTGAAATTGTCAGGAAGTCCCTATTCGCAAAAAAAAATAAATAAATAAATAAAATAAGATTTAACAAAAAATAGTGAAATTAGACTCACTAGATATATGGTATATACAGTACTGGAATGCCTGAATGTTTGTATAGATGAGGAGCCCTTCCTTTGACAAATACATGTATGCTCATACAGCTGTAGTCACACGCGTACACATGCTTTGAAAAGGAAACAGAAAGCAGGGAATGAAAGACAAGGATGGTTAACCACATTTTTGTGAATAACAGATCATATATAAATATTTATCTGTAGATAAAAAAGTAAAAGAATAACAAACAATGTTTGCTTGTGAGCCTACAGTGTAACAAACTTCTTCCAATGCAATTCATAGTGCAGTTAGGTGTCAGCCACATTGTTGCGTGGAAAATGGAACTACTTTGATAGCATATACACAAATCTTCAACTGAGAACCAGCAGGGTACATTGCATTCTAAGATTTGAGGGTAAATAAAAATGAAACAATAAATTTTCATGAAATAAAAAATTTAAACAAAAGTGGGTAGATTTATAAGCATTATTCCAAATGTAGGGTAAAATTGTGGTTTTAATTTGTAACATTTTACAGAAAATGAAAATGATATAAAATTGACACGAAAATGTAGTAGAGATTGAGCTACAGGTATTGTATACAACATGATACCAATTACTCAAAACTCCCCAAAATTGCACTAGAGCCCTTCTAGTTCTCAGCTGAGGATATGCAGTGCCTGGACTACTGCCTGAAGTGTACACATGCTAAGTTCAAGAATGTGTACTTTATCTGTTGTTTCACTTGTGAGTCATTAGCCGGGTTCACACGTACACCAATTAGCGGGATACAAATCTCGAGATTTGCATCGCGATCGTCATCCCGAGTTTTTTGCACGTGTGGACAGAAAAAACCCGAAAATTAGCGGGATAAGCATCGCGATGCTAATCCCAAGAAATCTTGCGCTGGTTCGCCAATTAGCGGGATAATTGGCCCCGCGCTGGTACGTGTGAACGGTCGGGATTACAATCTCGAGTTTTTACATCCCATCATGCAATGCGCACATCACAACAGCGAGGCCTCTGCGAAGAGGTCCTTCACCTCTTTGGAGCACAACAACAACAGCGCGCGAACCACACCACTGACGCGTAAAAGACAATAGACAAAGGTAAGTACGCGCAAGCAGTGATAGAGAAGGGCGCTGTGTGACCCAGTTTGCAGGCTTTGTTGTTGTCTCTATCGGCAATTAGCGGGATAATTCGGTACGTGTGGACGCTCGCCAAATTAGCGGGATACCGATCGCGATCGCCATCCCGCTAATTTGGTACGTGTGGACGCTCGCCAAAAAACTCGGGATGAGCATCGCGATCGTCATCCCGCTAATTTGTACGTGTGAACCCGGCTATTGGCAGGAAATATCAACTGATCTCAGTTTTGTCTTTCGCGTGTTGAGGGTGAGAGAGATCATAGATTTTGAAGGGTCGGAGATGCAAAATGTCTCACTGTGGCTAGGCCTAGTCTCATGATGGGTTGATGAGCAGAACAGTGAAAATTTGATCAAAATCAGACAAAGATTAAGAAAGTTATGAAATTGTGAAGTTTTGCTAATTTTCACAAAGCACAACTCGAAAAACCAATATATGTAAACAAGTGAGTTGATGATGTCATCATCTCATGACTTGCCGTATACTAGTACACAAAATCTTCCATTTCCATTTTTTTTTTTTTTTCAAATGCAATTGTGCCCAAGTCTAACATCCTGTTGTGGTTGTATATCTAACTGATTATCATTTTGAAGTTAATCAGCCAGGATAGCATTTTGTTGTACACGTTTTATTGCAGAAAAAAAAAATGAATTTTCGACAGTTTTTGTTCACGATCAGTGGAAAAATTTGAGGCAATGACATCATCAGCTCCCCATTTGCATATTCATATCAACTGTTCAAGAACTGTTCAGCAAAAATTAGCAAAGCTTCACAATTCCTTAGCTTCTCTAATTTCTGTCTGATTTTAATGAAATTTTCATTGTTGTGCTTATAGATTTTTACTCTTTTGTTTTCAGACTAACTTTCATCTGGTCTGGAGTTCCCCTTGAACTTGTTTCTGTTTTAGCCTGTCATGCCCACTGTGAATTTCATCGCAGAAATAATTGCAGAAATAACCATCTTGTCAGCATTAAACTGTCATCTCTAAATTTTGTTGCACTTCTCATATTGGAGAATGATAAGATGGAGTTGGTTTAATTATTGAAACCTGCACAAGATCAGAAATATAAAACTTACCAAAATTTCCCATTTAATTGATTACATGTAGCTTCTATTAATCTATTAATGTGATGCAAATTTGAGAATCAGTTCCAAATTTTGCAAGTTAATGACTTTTGATAATCATTGTGACTGAAATAACAATTATGATTATACGAAGAACAAATGAAAGACAATGAAAGAGATTTTTAGAGATTTGTATCAGGACAATTATACCCTGTGCTAAATACTGGTTAATGATAGGGTTATAGTAAAGATTAGGGTAAGTGTTAGGGTTGTGGTCAGGGAAGGATCTGGGGTAATTGTCATAGAACCTTCTTTTTGATCTACCTGTAATATGACAAACAAACAATGAATAGTCAAAATTCTAAATAACAAAGCACACCACCAAACCACAGAAATGGGACTTGATGACTTATTTTCCTTGATATTTGGGGTTGCATAGAATACTGTATATGCCATATATTTCTCTAGGTTTTTATTTTTTGCGGATTTTGTGAGTCAGACCCTTGCTATTTGTGAATTCAACTATTCATGAAGTTAACAACACGTGAAAATATTTGCTCTGATTCCAACATATATGTGATGTGCATGCAAACGTTTAGCTCCGTTCATTACTGTATTCCACGATCACAAATTTACCCACTCGCAAACTTGTCGGGAAATCCCAGTTCGCAAATAATTAGACTCGCTGAATGTATGACATTTGCAGTATAGGATCGGGCCATGACAGCTTCAATGGAGTAGATGTTTACTGACATCATGGTGTATCCTTATGCAGGTCTTGCAAGTATAAAATGCAACACGTAGACATGATGGGACGTGTCAACTTTCAGAGCGGTCACATGATACCATCAGATCACCCCTCTTGTACTTTTCATTTCAAGTTGTTGGCTCATTAGATGTCTCTTTTTACAGTGGTACAACAAAATCGTGCGGTGATTATGTCAAAATATTGCTCCAGACACACACCTTTGCAAGCAGTGCAGACATACTGTATGACCATCATAATGATTGTGTTAGCATATATCCTCCTGAGTTTAGAGATTAGTCCACATCTCTACTTTTATTTTATCCACCTCAAAAATATCAAAGCAATTTTTTGGTGAAAAAATCTGTTTTTGTTGATAGTCATGCAATGCTAGTTATCTAGCTCTTGAGGTATAGCAGAAATTAGATTAGAAGTTCCTAGTCAGACCAAAGTGACTTTTTTTTCCTGCATAGAGATGTTGAGCTTTTAAATCGTCCAATCAGTGGACACTTTCATGATGTGTTATGCACAGGGTAGCATCAAAGTACACTGTGTATTTTTTTTTCTTTTGATTTCATTCTATGACGAAATGTGATGGCTAGATTTAACTCATACCTACACTCAAGGTTGACCATGGTAGTTGGTTCCTGTTGATCAAACTTCCTACCAAATCAGCTTCTGTCAGACAAGTACCTGCAGTGACCTGGTACAGAGATAAACCGATTGTTCCCCCCCCCCCCAAAAAAAAAAAAAAAAAAAAGAAGATAGAGAAAAGAAACAGAAACATGGACCAACAGCTTCTATTCACAGACATTTCTTTTGTTTAGTCATACTATTTGGCAAGTGGTAAAGCGATAGCCCCGAGCAAAACCGTGAGATGGTATTGCTTTGTTACCAGTAATCATTTCTGGAATCCTCTTCTCACTGAATGAGGCAAAGATGGGATCAGTGGAAGTATCAGATATCACCTTTTTTTTTTCTTTTTTCCCAGTGTCTTTGTATGAGACATCTTCCGTTCACCTGATGACACAAGCCATCCCATTTCCGAGCAAGATGTTTGTATGTGAAATTTAATCTTTGTGCGGCTGTGACATCATTTGTTTGGCTTTGGTTTGAGATCCGAATGCTTTCATGGCAAGGACCACTTTTCCCTGCATTCCTAGTTTCTTTACTGTGACATATACATCATATGTGACCCAGCATCACAAAACAAACAGAAAGTCGCCAGACGAGAAATTTTAGTTAAGAGCGTATTCTGAAATATGTAACTGAGATATATAACTCAAATCAAATGGACTCTCCTAACCTATCTAAATATTGGAAAGAAAGCACACACTCAGGAAAAGTGTGAACAGAGAAAAGAGGCTCTGAAGTGCAGTGTCTATCCAAGCGCTTTTGATCTTTACCAAGCCATGCTGGCTGTGCGATGAATGGGACAAAAAAACAGGATGTAAACCACCAGAGTAACAATGAAGGGATTGTCAGATTAAACTGAAATTGAATATGCCTTATTAACCCGTTGAGGACGGTTTGATTTTGCTACAACACGCATTTCCCATAGACACCTGCCCGAGTATACTCGGGACTCGTCCTCAACGGGTTAACACATTCTGTCCATAATCAATGCCAACTTTCAAAGCAGTAGCATCATCCTTTCAAAAGTTATTAGAGTTGAATGTGAAGAGTGTGCACAAGGTTTGTAAGAAATGAAAAGGACATTATAAAGACACACCTAATCACGCTATTCTACCAAAAAAATGTTCGACATAAACTGCTATAAAAACACACTTTCCTGCCCGTTTTATGATCCAAAATTTTAGCATGATGTAGAAGAAGACTTGCTCTTTCAGAAAACATGAAAAAGTCAGATCGGCTAGGTTGACCCATTTCACCTATTTTCAGTCCTCACACAAAATCAGTGTGTGCGACTTTATGTTCGTTTTGTGATGCACGGTCACATAGAATGTATATATCGTTATATGTTACAAACAATAGATTTTCCATCTCACTGTAACAACCTTGGGCAAAAATTGTGGTATCTCATTGAGAAACTAACATGGATTAACCTATTGAGGATGGTTTGATTTTGCTACAACACGCATTTCCCATAGACACCTGCCCCAGTATGCTCAGGACTCATCGCTGCATAGAAAGACGAGCCCTTATGAGTAAAATTTTCAAAATGGCTAGGGAAAATTTCTCACAACTTTGATAACTAGGCTATGTTTGTTAAAGAGAGAGAGAGAGAGAGAGAGAGAGAGAGAGAGAGAGAGAGAAATCAACACCAGTGCTCTGTCAATTGATACTGCAAAATATCTTGCATCCTTTGTGAAATACTAGAAATCTGAATAGCACTGTGTACCAGTGCTCGAAGCTGTTCCGTATCCAACCAGCCGAATTCCTTCTGCGTACTTGTTGGGTAGTGGCATTCAGTTCACAGGATGTTTGTGTCAGAGTGCCGAATCGCTGTCATCCTAGACATTGTCTACTATTTCCTGACCATAATTTGCCATGTCAGACTGAAGGAAGAAACACGGTGCAAGAGTCCCAAACCACAGTGAATGCAGCCACGTGAAAAAAACACCAAAAACGAACAAACAAAAATGGGGGGTTTTGTGGTCGTTCTCGATCACATTTCTCACCTGTGGCACGATGCAGAAGCTGGCAAACTCGGAACAATGATCCTCGTCATTTGCAAAGAGAAAGTCTGCTCATAACTAAATAAGGAGAGTAGGCGGTGAAATGATTTGTCAACTTCCCCTTGAAAGCGAAACCATGAAATAGAGGGTGATGATGATATTCCTTTGAACAAATGAGAAATGCACCTCAATGTCAACATAAAACCTCTTACTTGTTTGGATAACTTTAATCATTCACTTGCAATCACTACTTCTAAGAGAGTCTTGGAAAACTTTCACGCCTCCTCTCTGTCACTGACCTATTATCTGAACTCTGCACTGAGTTTCACTACAACACAAACAGTGGATTATACCAGAAATTTTTTGAAGAGGGCATTTCTGTGGCATTTAAAGTTTTTGTAATTATATATGCATGAATAGATAGATAGATACATTGTAGAACGATAGATAAATAGATACATTGTAGATAGATAGATAGATAGATAGACAGACAGATAGATAGATAGGTAGGTAGATAGATGGATGGATAGATGCATACATGATTCATACATGATTATCTTACATTTCATGTCATGCTTGTGACTTTAAAATGAAATTATATGTATTGAGTGAAGTTAATCTTACCTAATTTGTGCACAAACATATGGTACAGCATGCAAAATTAAACATTGACAAACACATTCTTATCTTTGAATGATAGTGTAAGAATATTAAAAGACAAACGAAGGATGCAAGGTATACACACTCACATATAGACAGCAATAAACTATCAATAACACACAGAACTATTTAAGCATTGTAAGGGGAGGGGTGTTTATAAACTTGTACAATGTTTTTTTTTTTTGTGAGGACTCTGACAAATATCTAAATCCTGCAAATTAAGTGCTGTTGTGAATTTTTAAAGATGTACATCATATTTGAGCAAATCCATATCTGCCCTCATTTCTGAGTAACTGAAAAATGTAACAATTGCCATGTTAGAAACTATGAGAACAGCCTATCAGTGTGTGGTCATTGTCCAGGCATGCGTGAGATCTAGCAGTTACAGCCAGTTGGAAGTATCCAGCATTATAGTTTGTTTGGGGTTTTTTCTGTGTGTGAATTGTTGCCCACAATATGATGACCATTAATATTGTATTCAGAGCAACAAAAGTGATTTGTTGTTTAAGATTTTCTTATATTCCCTGAAAAAAAAAGGAATTTTGATACTTTGTATAGCTGCCAACTTGTTTGTTTGTATGATAATATTTTTTGTTCATCATCTGAAAATCTAGACAAAAAAATTATCATTTTTAAAGAAATTTGATCGAGTATAACTGACGCATGCATTTATACCAATATTCAACAAAAGTATGTCTTTTTCTTATACTCTTTTAGACCAATCTGTTGCTTGTTTCTGTTCTTGCTTTTTATTTATTTTGAGTGATTGGTTTTCCCGTTAATATTCATTATATATGCATCAGTTATTTCATTTATACAGATGCATCAGTATCTTGATAGCAGTGGTGGCCTGGTGGCCCTGGACCACTAAAAATTGATGGCCTGATCAGGGAACTATAATTCAAAATGGATCGTTATGTTTCTGTTTATTTCAGGCCATGTGCTACATTTCCTTTTCGGGCCTCCAAGATTTCAGATTTAAAGATTTTTGTGGCCTGAATGGGCCACCACTGAGAAAAAACGTTATTGTCAAGCCCTGATCATATATATTATGTACTTAATTTACTGAGACAGCACGCTATTAGATTACCGTCCTTGTACCAGTATTAGTAAACAGTCAGTGTGTGTGTGTGTAACAAACAAAAGATGAGGATTCACAATACCACCAAGAATGCAACCAGCAGACAATCTGTAATTTCCTTGTTAGCACTTGGTCATTAGCAAGTCTGTGGCAGTGTGGATTGAATTGATGTAGAAGCAACAGGTTTAGGGTAACATGACTGATGGCTTAGATACAACGCATATTATATTCTTATAATATGCGTTTTCACAGTATTTATCTACACACACACTCACACACATGCGTGCGCTTTCAACATGTTCACATTCCACGTCTTTTTTTTTTAATATGTGTGTATGTTTGCGATGTGATGTGTAGTATGCGGTGTTTTGTTAATGAAAGCAGACAACTGGTAAAGTGCAGTATTAACGATCATGCATAATTTAGTCAATGTGTTAATAATAGCTTTCTGGGCATGTTTTTTCTTTTTTTAGCATTTCCATCCACTGGTGCAATCAGTTTTTATTACTAAGTTAAATATCAAAAATGGAGTAATTTTTTCATCAATGTTGCATTTGACTGTTGGCACTCTTGGAAAATTCTGAGAAACACCTTTATTTCATTATATGTATTAAATATGCTAAATTTTTTTTTTTTTTTTTTTTTTTTTTTTGGTGGTATAAATCAAGAGAATCCCCTGTCACATGTTAGCCCATTGTGTGACGTCATTCGTTTGATTTACAGTATGTATCAAATGATGCACAATGCCCATAAGCATGAGTCATTGTTTCAGGCATCACACGTGTTTGTTTGTCCAGTGAGAGATCATCCATAATGGATTGCAAATTACAGCTTCCATATTACCAAGTCAAATAGATGGGCGGAAAAAAAAATGTGTTTGTGTTTAGACACACACACAGGTTTGTGTTGGTTTTCTTAAACACACACAAACATATATCTATATCCATCTATAGAATGTATGAATATACACTGTATACATATATATATATGTATATATATATATATACATATACATATAGTATTTATCTATTCATATCTCTACAAGCACATATACATTTGCGCATATGAAAAGTAAAAGAACCCTTAAAAAAAAAGAAGAAAGAAATGGCCATTATTTGTTTTATATTTTTTGTATGAATTGTTGCGATGTACTAAATGACAGCTATTGATGGAAATGAGATGATGACATAGAGATTTTATACCAATCAGTATGATACCATATTTATTTATGTCAGTGGGTTTTTTATTTTGATCGAAGGACATCCTGGAAAATGAAGTATTACACATATCCTGGATGGTCTGATATAGAGGATGATTATGCCCTGCTTCTATATTGTTGGTTTTTTTTTCCAAATAAGGGTTAAGAATCTGATATATTTTGCCCATATTGATTTCCCCTACTTTTATGTTTTGTGTGCTTTTTCTTTTGATCTCCCTTTTCAGGAAAAGTTGCAGTGAAATTCAACCCACTCATTATTGACAAATTGTTGATTTCTATAGGCTTTTATTGAAAATGAATTTTCTGTAATGTTTTTAACACTTAAAATGAAGGCATTTGGTAGGATCAAAGATGGGAATGTTGTAATGATTATCTGATAAATTCACCTTTGTTCACTATGTGTGTGTGTGTGTGTGTGTGTGTGTGTGTGTTAAAGAAAATGCATTCTTGTGTCCTTTTGTTTATTTTGCAGAATAATGTGTAAGTGGCCTTAAAGTGTTGGACAGATCGCATAAAATGTGATGACAAAATGTATTTGAAATTGCCGCATGACCTTGTAATTAAGTAGATATGGATTAGAGAGGATTGATCCCCAGAATGGGGGAGGGGAGGGGAGTGGAGGGGACCTACAACCATTATTAAAAACCTCCCAACTTTCTCTCCTCCCTCACCCTTTCCTTCCCTATACTCCACTCACCTCCTCTTCCCCCCTCCTCTGCTCACACAGGACCCTCCCTTCTTTTCTTTTCGTTTGGCGCAATGTGGTACAATTCTGTGCCAGTGTTGTGTCAGAGTGGTGGTAGAGAGATTTGGAGGTGGACTTGTGCCGTGCTAGAAACATGGAACACACTTTCTGTGGGTATTCAGATGGCACAACGAAGCTGCCAGCCCACAATTGGGTGATGGTATTAGCAGGAAGAGGAAGTGTGGGTGATAGGATAGCCTGTGCCGACCCTGCTAGACAGAGTGGGTATTCAAAACGTACATTGTACCTGTGAGAGTGGTATAGGTCCAGTTGATCATGTGACTTCGCTCCCGCGGAAGGATGTGTTACGCAGGAGATGGGAAGTGATAAGTGTTGTGGGACAAGGTGATGTATGCCTGTACATTTTTGTTGTTGTTATTTTTTCTGTGGAGCTGTGGTAGAAACGGGAGAAGTGTGACTCCTCTTCATGTGGGAGGGTAACACTCGACTCGGCAGCCAGTCCAGGCTTGTGTTGGTTTCAGGCGAAGTGGTTTCACTGTCCATCCATGTTATATAAGTGATCTCGTTGATCTCTCTCATCAAGCGAGCTTTGCTGCCGGTAGCATGGCATGGTGTCAAATTCTCGCCATTGGTGTCTGAAACGTTTTATACGGAGCAGTGATTTGTGTGGCAGAGGACGAGTTAAAAGTCCATCCATGCTGCAGTGTCTCTCGTCACAGTCGAAGCCTGTCTCTGTGGGGGAAACCCTGGAATGACATAATGTGAATATTAGCGGCTCACTTTCATCACCCCGCTTTGCCAGTGTGAAACATTTCTATCAGAAAAGGACTGAGGTCAGGTGGAGTCAAGCAGACAAGTCAAAATGTTGCCAAGAGTCGCTCTCGGCAGTCTCCATGTGCAGTCGTGACACCCGGTGGTCAGAAAACGTGTGTGTTGCTGTGTATTGTGTGTGAGTGCGTCATCTTGTGCAATACGTGGGATCGCATCCCAGTTCTGCTGTTACCATGGGAACGAGCCAGAGCAAGAAGGCCAAGAAAGCCGCCAAGAAGGCAGCCGAAAATGCCAACGACAAGGCAGACCAGCAGATCGACGAAACGACCAAAGGGATTACGGAAGACGTTACCACTAAAACTGTCAAGGAGAATGGTAGCAAAGAGACCCATGAAATGGCCAATAACAAAGCCAGTGACCATGCCAATGACCATTCTAGTGACCAAACTAAAGACAGAGTCAATGAGAAGGCCAACCACAAGGCCAATCATAAGGCAAACTACACCAATCACAATGCCAAGATGGGCAAGAAGTGCAAAAAGAAACGCCGGCAGCAAACTAAACACCCCTCTGTTTCTCCCATGCACACTGCGCAGATGAAGGCGAGCTCCGAGTCGGCCGAGCCCGCGGCGGACGACACGACGCCTCACAGTGTGGAGACGTCGGAGGGAAGTCAGGAACTTGAGAGTGTCCTCACGGAGCAGATCAGGACGCTAGAGAGAGAAAAGTGAGTACAATCATCGTTTTTCTTTTATAAATACAAAAATACATATTTGTTACTCTCGTACTTTAATCCTGAGCTGTAAATGTACAGCAGTATGATTTGTAACATGTAACAGATCTATGTGTTAAGTAAACACTTAAACTTGTGTATGTTGGTACAGGCAGCATGTTCTTGTGTTATTTTCTATTGCAGAATCCATGGAACTCAATTTCCTGATAGATACATGTAGATTTCCCCCGAGTAAATGTGGGAATTTCATTTCACCCAGAGCTGGGAATTCTTACAATGCAGGATGCACATGACATACGTGAAAAATCCCCTTTTCATATAGCAAATTTTCTTCATACCAAACAAACAAACAAGCAAGCAAACAAACAAACAAACAAACAAAACAAGCAAAAAAAAAAAAGAACAAACCAAGCAAACCCATATTCATCTTATTGTATCATACACATGTACATAAACATGTACATTTGTACTTATATTTTGCATGCGTATATAAACACGTAATGATACGTTCATACACACATTAACACAAACATACATATGTACATAGATATACATAAAACACATACTGTATGTACACACGCATTGCATATATATATATTGTATGACATAGGATGAACCAAAAATATAAATATGCAATATATACTATACAGAATATACATAATATCATGGTGTTTAATATATATAGAATGGGCATCAAGCCACATCGACCTTAAAAAGAATCCCCCGCTAAAAATACCTGTGTGGCCTCCCAGGTTTAATTCGTCGACCAGTTTCTGATACAGCACACGTAGGCCAGATGTTGATCACGCATTATTAAAGCAGCCAAGTTTCAAGAAGCTGAGTAAAAACATTACACAGGATCATAATTTACAAGTGGACCTAAACATATAGAGTGACGGAAATGATATCCATGAGAATTTCATCTATGAACTTTATCATACTGCAATATGATACATGTGTGTGCCTATGTGCAGTACAGTTTCTTTCCTTTCTGTATGATGAAGTGGTGTGTAAATGGATCTGCTCTAATGCAAAATGGCTGCCTTATGTCTGTACAGAAAGGTCACCTCTCTCACTATGGAGAAACAATGAGCAGTCACTGTTTATTGTTTCTTCAGAGTGGCTTTTCTGAACAGATTGATCATATGTTTACAATATCCATTTGGATTACAGCTGTATTTATTCATTTTATTAATTTAGATGCAGTCCTCTGTAAGAGGATGATTACTCAGGAATTTTAAAAAATACACACCATTAGATGCTCAAAAAATTGAATAACTTTAGAATAAAATAGTGATTACATTGGTATATGCTTAAAAGAAGAATCCTCCAATGGAGAATGCAGATTAAAATGCTTTCAAAAGGTTGACAGTTCTACCGTTCAGGCATGCTTTGTACTGTATTATACATGGAGAGTAACAGGAACACTACTGTCCTAATATTGCATTATAATCATAACCATAGATAAGCTCCAATAATACTTGAAATGCAGGAGGGTAGCCGTGCAACATGTGGATGGTAAACAGAATGACCCAAATGATTTTCAACCCTTTTCAGGACACGAGGAAATCCCGCACAAATCCCTGGATTTGGCTGGCACAACCTCCTCCCATGCACTTTTTGAAGGGGGTTACATCACTACAGTCCACTGAGTCCAGTCATATTGGCTGCATTCCTCTGCAGCTCCACAAACTGTGCTGCCCACAATGTCATATGTTTACTTGGCCACAATAATGCATTTACAATCCCATCATCTAGATTAATAGGTGCAGACAGTCAAGTCGAGCAAGCCTGTCAAAGAGAATCCCAATTCGCTCTTGACCGTAGAGTCTAAAATTCATTCTAATCACAAATTGTTGTTAGAATTTACAATACCTATTCACATCTGGTAGAATTCTGTATTCTCTAGCCGACAATTCAGTGTATAAATCACGGAGTTGTGAAAAAAAAAAAGTCAATTCATTTTCTTGCCATCGTCATGAGGAAATCATTGAGGGATATGATAGACTATTTTTAACCAGGACAAGGTACAAAGTGCACTGATATGTGAGCCATTCGTAACACATGATTAAGGAATGTATATTGTATAGTGTATTAGGATCGTAATGATCGTATGATGTGATCGTAAATATTCTTTGCTAAATCAGTGAAAATTTATGAATAATAGATATGTTAAACAAGGTGGGCAATGAAAAGATAGACAAATGGATAACTAGCAATTCCATATGAGTGAATACATAATTAAATTGATTATAATTAGGAAGTATGTAGGCATGGAAATTCCATGGGACAAAAAAACAAAAGAAAACAAGGAAGGTGAGGAAGCTCATAATTTGCTATTGTTAACCTGGAATAACGTCAGATCCTGTGTTTGCAGTTTGCCATTGTGCAGAAAAATCAGTCATTGCAACAGAAATAAGAAACATTTAGACACACCATGTCAAATAGCATGAGAGACACACAGAGTAAAAGCCCAAATGATTTTGGTGCAATAAGCGCATAGACCCTTTGCACTTTCAAAGTCTGTACTATCAGCTGATTAAAAGTGTTCATCCACCGGGTATTTTATCTCATTGTTTTCAGACTGGTTATCTGTGACAACTTTTTTTTTTTTCTTCAATAGTTTTTGTATCGTATCCAGGGGTATGGGTAACTTTCCTGTCACCTTTTGCGGCCGTACAAACAAAATTCCGTAGGTCAAACCATTGGAAATCTAGGGCTTGGTATTGACTTTGTTGCTATGGAGACAAATTAGTATGGCTTGGGCCTTTCATAATTGGTGCTTGCTCACATGACTACTTAAATGTAAATGAAAACATCTCATCAACTTTTGATGCTTTATAGGACACCTGAAAGTGATGTCTGAAATGATGGCCTCATAGTTCATTTGATATTTTTATGGCTAGGAGAGCCATTGGTTTCATTTATTCTTCCTCTCCTTCTTTGTCTCCTTCTTCTCCTCTTCCTTTTTTTAAAATTCTTCATCCTTTCCCTCTTACTTATCCTTGTCTTCTTCATTTCATCTCTTCCTCCTCAGCTCTTTTCCTACTTTCTTCTCTTAAGTCTTAGTGTTATTCATGTTCTTCTTCCTAGTTCTTTTTCATGTTTTTCTTCATGTTCTTCTTCCTAGTTCTTTTTCATGTTTTCCTCCTTTTTTCTTGTACCCTTTCTCCTTCTTGTCTTCTTCTACCTAATTCTTATTCTTTTTTTTCTTGTCCTTCTTCATTTTCTCCATTTCTTTTCTTTGTTCTTTCTTTTTTTGTGATGTTTTTCTCTTTCTTTTCACTGTTCCTCTCCTCCTCTTCCTCTTCCACTTTATCTCTCTCCCTTATCAGTCATAGACTGTTGTCCTGTACACCCATCCTATCTTGTCTGCTATTCCAGTTATGACATCCAAAAGCTTGTTACCATTAACACAGAGTACTTTCGGAAAGGTTGAAGATATGCCTACGTATGCCTAATTCTGCACGACCAGCATGTTTTATATACATATACAATAAGCACATTCTTCTCTTTCCTGGTCTATATGCAAAGAGAGATCAGAGGACTGTAGGTGTTATTAGAGAAAGAGAAAGAGTCAGAGAAAGTGGCTGGCTGCAATATCCTCTAGCCATGTTATCATGTGTAAGCCTGTTTTCAGGATATCCTGTGATCATGGGTAAGCTTGTAAGTGCAATAACCAGTTCTACGGGGGTAGTTGTCAGTCGTGCTTGCCGCTTGGCAGAGTTCGGGGTGCATCAGTGACACTGTCAATCCGTTGTCAGTCTAGAATTTCTTTTTTAATCACACATACACTCTCTCTCTCTAGACCTGTTAATTTGCATGTGTTTGTAAAAAACTTATCTGAGGGATAATAGAATTAACTCGTTCACACTACATAGTTTGCCCCTGTTCACTGCTACTGACACAGATGCAAATATGGCAGTCAAACTAAACATCTATCCTTATAATAGCTACCATAAAAGTTGCAAAAGAAAGCATTGTGTATATTTGCCAGGAGGCAGATCATCTTTGAAAAGTGAATGATGCATTTTAATGTCAGGTTTAGAAATGACACACATATGAGTCATAATTATTGATCAATCTGGAATTGAAACAGATACATAATGTCCCTCTCTCTCTTTCTCTCTCTCTCTATTTCTCTGTAGATGTCTGCATGTCAATATGTATCTGTTTATGGATTGTGTATATATCCACCCATCTGTCCATCCACCTCCATGTAGCTCTATGTTTCTATCTGTCTATCTCTCTCTTGTTACATATCTATCTATCTATCTGTTTATCTATCTGTCTGTCTATCTGTCTATCTATCTGTCTATCTGTCTATCTATCTATCTATCTATCTATCTTTTTATCTATTCATCAGTCTATCTATACCTGTCTGTTTTCCAATCATACCCTCAAGAACTGGTTTTAGGGCGTATTTTGCCAGCAGTGTGGAGCACTATTAATAGTGTGTTAAGACTTTTATTACTCTTGAGTAGAAGTGTGGCTACAGATATTGATATTAATTGTTTCCACTAATTTTTCTCAGCTCTCTGACGTGGATACAGCGATGGTAATATACAGCTTGTGAAAGCAAAAATCGGGTTGAAAAATATGATGTGGTTGCATGCATTGTGAATGGTTGTCAGTTATCATTGCTAGTGGATGACACTACATTTTTATCACAGTGGGAATTAAAATTGTTTTGTTTGAGCTGAGTTTTGGACATACAATACCTCGCATGAGTCATTTTCTTTCCTTTTGTCAGATGTTCTTTTTATAAAAGGCAGTGAAATTTTTGAGTTAAAAAAAGTTCTCAGATTTTGGTATATGGTCAATGCTATGCTTTGTCTGCGGTCAATAGTCTTACATCAGTCCAGCATGTAATTGTATTGTAGTTCGCTTCAATATTAGACAATCAAATGTATGGTATGAATATTATATGCTTTGGTGGTGGCTGGTGTAAATGTAAAGCAATTACCCTATCTAATGAAGTATTTTATTTGATACTGAAGTCTCTAGAATACTGACCATTTCTTTTCTTTTAGTGCCTCAGTTTGTGATTTTAAGCAGCTGGATGGTGATCAAGGAAAACATTTTGATAGCCTCATGTTCAATTTTCTAATCAAATGGAAGATTTTACTTTCTGGGCCAGCGCTCTAATGTTTTGACACAGATGTTTATCAAAATTAAGCCTTTTTTTTTTTCCTTGGAAGTGGGCCACTTAATCCTATTTCATTCATTTTCTTTTCTTTTGCAGCCAAGATGAATGTTTGCTATGTGGGATACACTTGTAGCTCCATGAATGATTTTGTTTTCAGTAGAAAATGTAAAATGTGTTGCTTGTGCATGAGCAAATAGTAGAAGATAGAGTAGTATTGTATGACCTCACAAAATGTGCAATGATATTTGAGAGTCTCCATTCCATGGTGTCCATCACTGCAGGCATGACCTCACCGCCGACCTTCCGACCCTGAACGTTGGACCGGTGGCGAGCGAGGACGACAACTACAGCACGGGAGATGACCTCGACACGTGCAGCATGGATGATCTGGACTCGTGCGTTAACGAGGAGGCAGTAACATTTGACATGCCTGCGTCGCCCGCCAAACTGAACCACCTGAACAAGAACCGGGCCCCAAGGCAAAAGAAGCGGCCACCGGCCCGCTACTCCATGCTCCTTGGCCCGGACGAGGCCTTACCGGAGGGTGGACAGGAGGAGGTGGCGGCTCCTGCCCCCAACCAGCCGGCCGCCCAACCCGCCACCGAGCAGCCAGAAAAGATCAAGAAGAAACGGGGCTCCAAGGAGAAGAAGAAGAAAAAGGGAAAATACAACAAGAAAACTGATGCAAAACTAGATGATTCCACAGTAGAAGTATAAAACAGATGTTCCACCTTCACCAGACTCATCTTGTTTTTCTTTCTTTTCCTTTTTTCTCTCTGAAAGACAATTCAGCATATAGCAGGAGGTGTGATGATACAAATGAAAACCTAAGTGATGTTCGTGTAATGTACCAAAGTGAAAGTCACTCTGGTTTGTACGCAGCAAGAAATACTGCATCCCATCGCAGTCCCGTACAAAGTGGAAGGTTCAAAGTCCTGTTTGAATGCATTCTTGTCGGTAACAAAGACACAAAAACAAAACAGGGGATGCATAGCATTCAGCTGTTGTAGGTTGGGAGCAGAAGAAAAGCAGATGCGTGTATCTTGCTCATGTCAAGAAAAAACAAAAAAACCTGCCTATTACTGTAGGTCATTGCTCCCAGAAATGTCTGCGTAAGCGTTTCTCGTATGCAGAGAAGACTGCTAAAAATGAGCTATTTTGCAGAATTTGGATTGTCATAAGTTTACACAGTCTTCATCTCTACATGGTTGTCATTGTAAGTTTTACACCATTTACAAAGAGTCACAAACATGGCTTTCTTTGACATGCAATCCAATATTATCATATCTTCTTAAGTCCCTCCAGTTTGTTACATTTATATTCTTCTTACTGTGACATCATAATGTCTTAAGCTCTGCCCATTCAAGGCTTAGTAGGGGATATCAAATCTCAGTCATACAACTCACGTTAGTCACATTTCTTGTCATTACCAACTCACTATTTGAATCCAAATACAATATATACACCTACATATACATGAAGCTCTCAGCTTCTAATGCTAAAAAGATATTCCCGTACGTAAGTCCTTCACCTTTTGGTTTGCTTTTTTTCTTTTCTTTGACAGTCTGCATTGTCATGGCATTGCAGATTGTAAGCATAATAAAAAACAGTAAGCTTTGTACATTCACTTCAAGTAAGTGTTGGGATGCCAATTCCATGCAAAGGTCATGCAATTTATTGTAGAATCTATTCATATGCCAAATAGTATAAATTGATTATGAAGGTGTTGTTGAAAAAGATTACAAAAGTGAGAGAGAGAGAGCATGATATATATTTTCAGTATTGACACTTTGATTGTCCATGTTGTGTGTGCAGTAGTCATGAATGTTTATAACCAAGGAAGTGCCTTTTAACTCTTGTCTGTGTTTAATAGCTTAGAACATTCACATTATACCCCCATTCCACAGAGATTTTTTTTTTATCATTGGTCACTCGTTGGAAGCAGAGTTTGCTGCTTCCGACCACCCACCGAAGTGTATGGGATCGCAGCCTGATGAATACGACTTAATTGGTCGATTATCAGGTGAGTGTCAGACATGTCGTGCGTGATCCTCATCGGACGATCTTGCCTCATTGGATCACCGCCTGACATGTCTGACACTGACCTGATAGTTGATCAACACAAATCGGATTTGTCGGACTGCGATCCGATACACTTCGGTTGGTGGCCGGAAGCGACAAACTTTGCTTCCGATGAGTGACCGATGAGAGGAAATCTCTGTGGAATGTGGGTATTATTGGATGCACTCTTCTTCAAGGTGGTCATCAGTCTCATGCTACCCACTCTGACTGAGAAGCAGAGACCATCTCACTAATAAATAGTGTGCTTTTTTAAATAAAGGGGCGAGTGATGGGATGCATTTTATCAATCAAAATGGAATGTGAGGGGTTGTAGAATTAATTTCAGACTTTCTGGAAAAGTATTTTGAATGTTTCCATATGGCTCTAATACTTGATTGGTATCATTTAGTAGCAGATGCAGAATTCTTTTTTGTTTGTTTGTTTGTTTTTGCAGTGAAATTTAAATGAAGAGAGGGATTAAAGGTGCCCAATTGGGTGGGTCATCAAAAAAAGCTTTGCAATTAATGATGTTGGATATACAGGGATTTGAGATACGCTTTATTCGACATTAAGGAATTCCATCCAAATGTTCTCTACTTGTCTGGTGGTCCAGTTTGTGTAGAAGTCTTTCTCTCTTTTTTTTTATAATGAAATTTGAATAAAGAGAGAGATTAAAGGTACCCATGGGTGGGTCATCAAAACAAGCTGCTATTAAAATCTTCCCCAAATCTGCAGGAGGCTCTATGAAGAGTGGAATATTTCTTCACGTCCTGGCAAGTAGAAATATGCACAACTCCCCACTTTGGGAATGATACTCGCCTGTTTAGCCGGTTGTACAGCACAAGTGTCCCTTTAATTTTGAATGCTGGAATGTTGGTGGCCCTGAAATAGGAATCACCCACTAGGTAACTTTTCTTGTGGGGTAAAATTAAAGATGTGCAAATTTACACTAAACAAGCTTTTGGCATTGATCCTATTCCTGTGATTACTATAATATGTAATGCAACTTCGATGCAACATTTTTGTTCTTTTGTAGGGCATTCGAAAAATAGCAGGCTGGTTGGGGATGTTTGCTTTATTGGAAAGTCTTCCTGTTGAGAGATGATCATTATAACACAGGGGATTTCTGTTACATGTATCAAGTTTATGCATAAAATCATCAGGATAAATGTAGAATCTTTACCAAGTATTGGATGGAGGGAGTTACCAGGTATTGATCCAGGACTCAAAATTCACTTCGCGTGCCAGTTTGTTTAGGCTAGACATTAATACATGTAATTTTACTCGTCTCATAATATGGGGGGGGGGGGGGGGGGAGGGAAGAGACGAGGTGGGGACACAAGAAAAACAGATATTTTTCTAAGCTGTTTATTCATCGTGAAAAGATGTACAAATTGCTCGTTATTCTGGTAGCATTTCATAGAAATATTCACTGACACGGGGCAGATTTTCTTGCGGCATTTCCAACAACACCAACAACACCAAACAAGGAAGTGCCGACTGGTGTCGTGACAGTGATTTATATTTCAGATTTGCCATAAATGCCATTTCCTGATATCATATCACAGCCCTTCTCACGAGATGAGATGATAATTAGCAGTTCCACGCACATTTCTTTGGATGTACTGGAGGAATCTTCATCCATCAAAAAGTATCGGTTGGTGAATGTTATCAGTGATCCAGGGACGGTTCAGGACAGAGAGGTTACTATGGTGATATCTATGTGGACACTATACATTCCAAACAGCCCTTTATACATGTAATCTGAACAGACATAATGTATTGCTGCTGCTCCTCCTCCATCTTCATTTAGGATGAGATAATAATATTGTTCAAAGACATTTGCTTCCAGAGTAACATTTTATCATATTTATACCTATTGCTTACATGAACCAGATATGCCATGTGTTAGCTCTAGCCAGTTTCCTATACTATAATACTCGAAGTTGTTGTTGTTGTCGCGGCCTTATGTATTTCCTGTTTTATTTCGGCGTTGCTGGTTTCTCTATCTCCTCCCGAGCCGTCGGCTCCGGGCAGTTGCGACCGGTGCCGTCGGCCGCAGGAGAGTATCCTACATCGAATGGCGTGGGTTTCGTCCCCTCTCCGCCTTCGTGTCGACGTCGAGGACGAAAAAGAAAAATTAATTAGCTACATGCATAATGCATTTTTGTGCGTGACGAAAGAGCCGAGCGTTTCAATATTCACGGAACCTGCGCTGGCCTCCTGCTTTCTCGATCTTCCATCTTTTAGCTTGCAGAGACACTGGGGGATACTAAAGATGATGGTGCAGCGAAATCTCTGACATCTTCCGGCGGACGCGCACGCACACACACAATGTACCTCGCAGAACTCTATACACACTCTACACTGTGTGTATATAGTTCTGTGATGTACCTTTGCCTCCGCCTGTTACGTGTACTGAATGTATTGACGATGGTTACACGAATCTGTGTGTGCGTGATATGGACTACAAGGGCATTTACGTACAGTTCGCCATTATTGGCGTCCCCAAATGAAAACAACGAACGTTGGTTATGTAAATGTATTTTGCACAACTGCAGAATACTATATGCAGCTCAGGTACGTCATTTAGTTTGCTCGCCGTTTGCTCTCAAGTCCGGTGTCATTGTACGCAGACTGTTTAGGACGCGGCTAAATATATTTGCCGATCGTACCCTTACATATCAGATTACACGCGCAGCTGTGTCCATTCGTTTACTGCAGAGCTGCTGTAATTATACATATTCATAAGATGAGCGGACGTAGAGGAAAACCTCGCTTTGCCGACCGCCTATTTTTAAAATTGCAAGTGGAAATAGAATGTGTGGTTCTATGGTCTATCAAACCAAGTTTTGGTGACAAAAAAAAGAGGGAGCAAATGAAGACGAATGCAGTGATGTATATATTCTTCTTCCTTCCATAACATGGGAAAAATATTAAAGAAAAAAAATACAAGGTCGTGAGAACCTACTCCCACGGGTGCCTATTAAACCTGATGACTATGATCTCCCCCTCCCCAAATAATAACAATGATAATAATAATAATAATAATAATAATAATAATAATAATGATAATAATAATGATAAGGATAATGATAATAATGATATAATAATAACAATAATAGGAGCAATAATTGTAGGCCTAATATTAATTATGATAATGTACAATCTGAAGCAGATGTAGTTCTATATTGATATGATATATCAAGCCAAGTTTTGGTGATTAAAAACAAGGAGGGAGCAAAATTATGAAGACGAAAATATCTTACTTTTCTCTCATAACGTGGGGAAAAGAAACATGAAAAAAAAACACAAAACAAACCGAGGCCTTGACACCAGCCGTGGATTCCCGCGGGTGCCCGCGTGGATGCAAGAGCAGGGGGTAATCAAAGTCATAGTGTTAATATCTTCCCGTTTCGACGGGAACAACCTGTGGGCAGAACTTTCGGGGAATCTCATTTGCGTTTTTGGTAATTTTTCCCTGAATGTTTTTGTTTTTTGCCCTGCGGAAGTGGAAATGTGTGTGTGCATGAGGGGGGGGGAGGGGTGAGGGGCAACAAGACAACTGTTGGACTTCAACGGGTGCAAATAACCCCTCGAAACTCAAGTTCTATAATAAAAGCAAGTAGTGGCAGGAATGATCCCTACCAATTAATGGACCGGATCGCCTGGCTTATACTACAAAAATGTATTATAAAATTTCTGGGAAGGGTGGTCATTTAGAAGACAGCACAATTAACGAAAGAATGAGAAGACTCTTCTTTTTATTTCTTCAATAAAAATGTGCAAAATCGTATTATGAGAAAAAAAATAAAACCCCTCAGACCCGTGGATTTCCACGGGTGCTGCTAGTTACAATAATAATTGCTCAAGAACAGCGAGTGAAGTTTAAAAGTAACCAGACAGAGATGATGCAGTTTTATAAAAATCCTCATTGCTCACTAATACATGGCAACCACACATTCATTCTCATGGTAGTGTGTTACCATAGCAGTCTATGTTTTATAATTGCATTTACGTGGACATGACCTAATTTTGTTTCCCCTCACGCCCCATCTTTCCGAGAAGGTTTGCTCCACTTTTCATTAAACTTGAATGGCAGAGAGAGGAAGAGAGAGAGAGTATATAAATGATAGAGGGTTCTTATTGCAGTTTGTGTGAGCAGCATTGACCAGAAACAGCACACACAATCTATGAGGGTTGTGTGTGCCTTTTGCATAGTTGGCAATAGTAATGTGTGCATGTATTTACAGTGCAGTAGTTTTGCATTGTTCCGTGCTCACCAACCAGGGCATTAATCGCACGACAACCAAATAAAACCAGGCAACAGCATTACGAGGTCTGTTTTGTAGCAGCGTGAAATGTTTCCACTTTACACTGATTTGAAAGGTTATTTCCTGATGAGTTAATGGGAGAGAACAAGGGTGCTCAAATCTGGCGAGTACCAGGATCGGTACAATGAGAGAAACAATGGGCAGGAGTCACAGAAATTCTACATAACTGTGTGTGTGGTTGTGTATCGTTATGTGCGGGATATTTTACGAGCATTCATTCGTTTCTGCACATCTAAGCTGATTACACATGTTAAGAGGGATAATGTAATGTTAATGACCAGTCGTGTCGGTTTTTTAACCTCCTATGCAAGGGTGCTGAGAATTATTAATGACTTGTAATAATAATAACTCAAGATCTCTTCAGCTTACTTTCTGAATATGGTTTTGGTCATGTCTGCTTTGCCTTTATTACGTATGTTCTCATCAAGATGATGATAGCCAAAACAGTAACTCACTACTTCTCTACTTATTGGAAATACAACTTACAAAATCTTTGCTATGGGAACTTTTTTTTAAAGTGTTAAGAAACTGATAATGATTGTCAAAATCTTGACATTTTGCCTTGCCATTTGTGAGCCCACGGCAACAGTAGTGTGTGTTTTTGTGTACGTCTTATTTGTGTTATTTTTCTGGAAGAGCATACAAAGAAATATATATATATATATATATATATGGGTGGTAGAGATGACAAAAATTGATCAGTGGAAACATGTTTAACCCTATTCTTGCTGAAACCTTTGAGCAATGCACAATTATATGCTGATTTCAGAGGCTGGTGGGGAAGGGGTTATGTTCTCCTGATTGCCGTACAGTAGAGTTCTATAGTTTGTGTTCCTCAGACTTTCAGAACAATGAACCATGGGCAGAACACTGTCCATTTCTACAAGGTGACAGAAAATTAATGCAATTTCAAATATCTCTGAATGCAGTGCTGTAATTGGATGCTTTGGTTTCCTGTCACAAGAGTACGCAGAAAGCTGCAATCATGTGAGATGGTGTTTTCAACTCGGATCGTGTTACAAAACATGTTGAATCAACTCACTCTGCTATTTCGGATGTTACATGTAGCAAAGTAGTAGATCGTAATTTTCGAGGCTCATGATATGTCTATGATTGTTATCTCTGATTCACATCTCTTTCTGAGTCCTATATCTTTCACATCAATTAAAACGAGGTACATTATGTCTCCATGTGTTGGTATTTTAAGTCTTGTTAATGGGTAGGAAGGTTTCATAGATTTGCAATCAACCAATACAGTGTATTGACAAGTATGAATAGCCAAAAGGTGTACTGGGATACAATTTACTATGTTAAAAAGTTTCTTTAAGTTGGTGTGTAGAGTTTCTCCACCTTAACTTTTGTGTTGTCTCATTGTAGCTATTTTCACTGACACTTCATTCATTTACTCCTACAGGTATCACAAAATGAGGTAGTGGTAATACACTTTTGTGCTCAATTTTTCAACATAGTCAATACTCGTGATGTTTGCTCCAACAGTATTTACTCAAGGAAATGAGAGTGCATCTTGTCACTCACTTGAGTCTGTGAAGAATTCAAACATTTGATGAGAAACCCAGTGTGGTAAAAAAAAGGAACAAATGTTTGAGAACACTCAGAACAGAGATGAGCAGCCTTGGAATGCTTTGTATCATGTCGTCTGATCTCAGTGGTATTTTTTTATAACGAATCTAATAACGAAAAGTGGTAACGAGGTAAAGTACGTAGGAAAGGAATAATTATGGCGAAAACCATCCCAACGTTAGGTAAATAATCGGTATTGACCAGAAAAAAGGAGAAAAATTCCAGGAACTGACGAACTGCAATTGAATTCACATTGGGGATGTCATGCCCAAGTGGAAAATATTGAATCTAGTTGCATGGATCCTTTTGGACTGTTGATCGTCATATTCCCATAAATATCAAATTTCTTTCAACACATCATTAGATTGTAAAGATTATTTTTCGTGCCAACAGTGTTTTATTTCCAGCTGTTTACTTCTGCTTGTAGCGTTCTGATTGCCTATTTGCATAGACTGCAATAACACGCTTTTCTTGAATATTTTCTTTTTCAATTCTGTGAAAAGTCATTACGTGCAGAAATACACATGTATGTTTCCTGAATCTTTTTTTTTTCATCAATCGTAGATTGCAATCAGACACAACTTTAAGCCAAAGACAGCCATCTGGTTAAGTAATTGATATGAAGGGGAAAAAAAAGTAACAGCTACAAGTTCCACGAAGCATGTCCAAGACTGCTGAATGGCACCCTCTTTTGAGGGAAAAGTGCAATTTATCACCTGTTTGTTTCCCTGTCAGATGGTATCCACAATAACAAGAACAACAACTCTTTGTGATGTACCAGATGGTGTAGCATCATTTATAATGTATTGTCATATGATGTTGAACCTATGATGAATGCTTGGTATTGTATGTTAGTTGGGGGGTTGGGGTGGGAGAGGGTTGCCCAGTTGTAATAAGTTGATACTCTGCAAAGAATACTTTATCCAAGGCAATGCTAGTGCTCTGGGCTGGGTCACATGAAGATTTTACTGATATGAAGAAATGCAGGACAAATGTGGTAAAAGATTATACCTTTCATTGTATTATTGCATTACCGAACAAATATGCCTGCTCATCAGTACTGTATATTATCAATAACTTGTGCTAACTCATGTTTTGAGAAAGTGATGCAAAGATGAAATATTTCATTTTTGCTTTTCATGCAGAACCACTGCAGTGGCCTGAAAATGTGTCTTTTTTCCCCCCTTGTACAAATGTTTATGAGATGTATTTAATGATCATTATGAGCTTCTGGACATTAGTGATCTTATGTGTATATGATGAAGTCAACATTAACATAATTTGTACGTTCATGTATTAACAAGCTGTGTAAAAATGAAATTATACCATGTGAAAAAACAAAACTACCAAATCAAGGGCATACTATGATGTAAATATAATGTACATTGTACAGATACAAAATATATTTGCTGATTATACTTCCGAAGTGTAATTTTTGTATTAGATTCATCAAGAGATGAGAAAGTGCAGATGAAAGTGAAAAATGTTTTCTTAAAGCAAGTGGAAGTCACAAATGTTTTTCGTCACTCCTAGAAGTCAAACGTCTTACCAGTCTCTAAACTCATAACAGAGAGCAATTAGTTTTCGGAGCTTTTTGTAGTTGAGCAATAATGGCAAGATACCATGTTGATCGTAGAAAATACACATCATAAACTCTTATTAGCCATACGACGTGATTTACTGCGCTTTCATGAAAGCTGTGATGCCGTACAATAATTATTGTGATCATTCACGAGCAAACGTTCCTGATTAAAGATTAGCGATGATAAAAAAACAAACCAACAAACTTGTCAGAGTTGCCATGTGTGTTTTAATGATTTCATTCAAATTGATTTGTGGTCAAATGGGTGACATCAGCTTACACCTCATCATTTGATATCAACACAGTTTAATATTTGAGTTATTTGAGAAGGGTACACTTCATATCATCAGCTGAAAACCAGAAGGGCATTATTGCATTATAAGATTTGAGCATAAATACAAGCAAAACGATTAATTTTCATGAAATAGAAAGCTTAGTACTTAATCAAAAGTGGGTAGATGTATAAGCATCGCTCCAAATATAGGGTAAAAGTTGTGCCCTTGTGGTTCTGATTTTTACCATTCTACTTAAAAATGAAAATAATCTGAACTGGACACAATAATGTAGAGAAGATCAATCTCTAAACGTGATACAAATAAATCATTACCAAAAAAAAAATTGTGATGGTGCGCTTCTAGTTCTCAGTTGATGATATTATAAACTTGGTCCCAGCAAGGAGACATACATTCTGATCATCCAAAACAGAACAAACAAGTGAAATAATAGACATGCTGACAGAAAATCATAGAGACTTGGCAAATATCCTTCAAACACATGTACAAAAAGGCTGGCTGTTAAAGGCAGTGAATGTGGACTAAGGTGTAGAATAGTCAGTTTTATATGTGAAGAGTTTGTTTGCAAAAACCGAGAAGTCCATATTTGCCAAATGGAGATATTTGCGACTAAAGGTCAAGAAAAATAAAGAGAATACTAAGAAAATTGTTGCTTTTCTTGACCATAACTTCAAAAATGTACCTTTATATGTAGTGACCAATATATCATTTTTAAGGTATCATTTTGTACTTTATGACAGAGACCGTACTTCAAAATCTTCAAAAATGGACTTATCGGTTTTTGCGAACAAACTCTTCATGTGCACCAGGTATGCTGTCCTTTTACTTGTTGTTTTAGCTATTATAACTTTTAAAGATGTAGTTGAGTCATTGTGGAATATGACTACAACAAAAAAATCATTAATGTAACTTTAATAACATATATGAGATTTGAATAGACACACAAGCAATCATGATTTCGTGAATTATTCCATTCCATTCCACTCGTGTAGTTGGCAAGATATAAAGCAATATACAAGTCGTAACAGAGAAGCAAATGTGGCATCAAAGGCCGGGACTCCTTACAAGCAATTATGTGCTTGTAGCTGGACCCCTCGGAAAAAAAAGTAAAATATATTTTACATTCAAACCATCATCTTGTGACGTGGACCAAAGCATACACAAAATCAATCCAAATTGAAACAGTACATACATAATACATCTGTTATCAAACACAAGACATACCTTGGCTTAACTTTTTAGCAGACACACTCACACACACACACACACACACTCGCATATCCATCCTAAGTGTACACAGAATAAGAGATGAGAGAAAGAAAGGCAGAGGAAGAAAAGAAGTCTAGTCAGTCATGGTTACCATCCGTCTAAATACTCTCTGTTTATATAGAACTTTAAACCTGGAAAATGTAGTGCTAGATTTAAGATCACCATCAATAGAATTCCATTCCATGATACCAGTGAAACGAATAAATTGCAATCTTTGAGTTGAATATGTCAGGTTTTTCAAAATCATAGCGTTCCCTGGTGAGATATGAGTGAAATGAGGAATTCATCTGAAGCATATTGTTGCATACTTCAGGCAACATTTAGTTTGATGGTACATGTATTATCTGGTACATGTAGTATGATGTAATTCTTATATGAAAGAGAGAAAGAGAGAGAGAGACAGGCAGACAGACACACTTACTCACACACACACACACACACACACACACACACACACACACACACACACACACAGGGAAATGGAGGGAGGGGAGTGATCGAGGGAATTGAAGGGGGAGCCATTATATAAGGTCGCAGTCTTATTTTCAAGTTTCTTACAGTATCTTTTCCTATGAGATGCGTCAGCTACTAACCCTTTTCCTAAGTATGAAATAAGTTACATCATGAGATGGTGGTTGAGCATCCATTTTTTTTCTTCATCATGTAGATTTTCTTGGTATTGGGGCTTGAATAAAGTTGAGATGGATATGTCACATGGAGTCACTGTAAATTGCATGTTTTAGTGAGAACAAGCTTGACTTTGAATGTTTTATATGCATTTATATACATTTGATGCAGTATCGCAGGTGATGTATTGTCTTTATGCACTTTAATTTCTCATTTCCAAAAATAGACCTATTTAGGGCTAACAATTCAATCGGTTTGACGAAAGCTCTCGTATACCAAGGACATGACATGCGGGCACCTACTCTCGAGTCAGTGCCTGCTGCCCTCTACCGTTTGATTCATTTAAGGCATCATGCACTCCAGCCCACAGAACTCTACACACTCTGTGTAGAGTTCTGTGCTCCAGCCTTGTGAATGATTATCCATAAGAGAAACACGATGTGAAGTACAGCAAATTTGTGAACCACGCTTAAGATTCGGGTCATGGTCTTCAAAAAGGAAAATGAGAACACTGAGTAATCGCACTTATTTTGTGAATCAATGTTCTCGCAAATCAAGCTTTTTCTAACTAAGTTTAAAAGGAAAACTTTTAGGTCCAGCCTCCGGAATTGACTGTTTATAGTTTGCATGAGAATTAACTCTCGCCAACCACCGCTGAGTCAGTTCTTATCAAATTGAGCGATGCTTCTTTGCAAATAAATTCTTCCCCGATCGTTTTGGTAATCTGAAAGGCTCCGGGATGGTCGATTCTCTTTAAAACAGATGTAAGACCATAAAGTACAATAAAACACCACATTCGATTCAAGTTAGCTTTGATATAATTATGGAGTAAATCAAGCAAACAGAATTATTCCAGAGAGGATTTAATTTAGCCTTCGAAGGTGAATTCAGAGTGAGAAAAAAAGATTCCCCTTCATAATGCTGTGCTATGGCATAGTGGATAAGACTCCCGACTCCTAGTCGGAAGACCCGAGTTCGATTCCCGCTCAGTGCTTGCGTCCTTTGGGACAAGATCTATGGTTTGTCCCTCTCGTCCTGCTCTCGACCCAGGTGTATAAAATAATGGGTACCTGCCAACACTAGTTTAATAACAATGGTCCTCTGGTAGAGCAGTGGCAACACTGAAAAGGCTACTCTGGATAAAGAAGACATTATTGTGATCATAATCACAATTATAATAACAATTATTATTATTGGGTTTTGTTTTTTTGAATTTGCTCTAAATATATTTTCTTTGATATCAAAGTAATGTACGCAATATAGATATTACAAAATGACATTTTTCAAATGCTGGTGCATGCAAACCTTGGCAATGCAGTGTATAGCCAAAGATTCTACACTGCAAAGAATCTTTGGTATAGCTATGAAGTCTTTTCTGTAAGTTCTCTGCAGTTTTAGCGAAGGAAATTTTTAGTATATCTAAATGAATATGTTCTGTCCAAAGTTATGAACACAGAAGTTGTCAAATATCCGTAAGTGTACAAGTCTAATCGCAATGTTCAGATTATGACAGAAAGACATTATTTAGAACATTTTCTTTCAATAAAAATGGTAATTGTTTTATACCAATTTATTTACTATTGAGTATATGCATCTCCTATTCTATTCATTTATTTGATACATTCAAGTCATTACAATATTGGTCACTTTATTCAAACAATATCAACGTAATCATAAGTCCAATCGTTCATAGTATTTACTTGATGATTTTTGAATGAGATTGAATTAAGTTAGCAATCAACCCTTGTAAACAAGCAACCACCACGACCACGGGACCACGCATATAACTAGGCATTGAGAATAGAATGCCTTCTAAATGTAATTTAAAGTAATTCTCCTATTGCTTTGGATTTGTTTTTTGAGATTTCGTACTTTCTTTTTTGCATAAACGTTTAAGCTATTCAGAGGAACATTATGGACCCGAACCAGTGACCTCGTACTTGACAGTCCGTGATGGTCTTCGCTACTGATTCATTGTTTAATAATATTAGGGGAGAATTTACCCCAAGGATATAGTATGGAATCGATGAAATGTATCGGTGAAGTTTTAAGAAAGTCGGACAGTCCGATCAAAACTGATCCTAATAATGGATTCTTGAAGTTTTGTTGAATCCAAGGTTACAACAAAGATCAATGTCACAGCAATGCAACACTCTATAAAGAGAAAAGACAAAATTTTATTTTCAGGAAAAGTGATATCAACGGGTGATATACCGACATTAATGGTTAAAGTGTAGTCATTATCATTCCCCGTGCTCTATAGGCAGTGCCACTACCTGGTTGATAGTAGGTCATCGTAGCCTCCGACCGTGTAGTATTGTACTCTCCAGGTCGCAAAATCAAATTTTACAGGAATTTCCACCCAACAGAGTTCATCACTAACAAGATGTTATTGATGAAGAAAGCGCGCATTCATGAAATGTCTTGTATCTGAGCTGATAGACCAAAGTCTGTTGTTGCCTGTTGCCACAGACCTATCCAGCTACATCGACATTCCTATCCCAAATCGGTGAAGCCACACGAGGGAGTCTTTACATCCATTCTCCAGTATGATAGAGACGCTGATGGCATAAAGTCTCGCTCCTCCCAACGATGGGCTGCCTTTCCCATTCTTCTAGAGTTATTTCACTGCGCAAAGAAGATTCTCTCTCCCTTTTTTTCTCTCTCTCCATGTTTATGTAACACATGATATACACGCAGAGAGATGGAGGAAGAGAGAATCAATATATACGTATATATATATATATATATCAATATATACGTATATATATTATATATATATATATATATATATATATATATATATATATATATATGTTGATAAGGTAGTCCACGTGTTGGCAAGATAAAAAGATAAGTAACAAAGCTGCAACAAAGTTCATGCTGTATTCACCAACGGTTTATTTCTTCACACAAATTTTCGAGCGTCTCGCCGCCCTTTCTCAAGTGTTGATACTGAGAGAACAATAACAAAATTAAGCCATAACAATATATGCAGCTTTGTTACTTATATATATATATATATATATATATATATATATATATATATATATATATATATATGTTCCTCCAAAAAGGAGGAACAGTAAGAGGAATAATGATGTCAAAGCTACGCACAGATTTCTCCTTCCTTTCTCATATCTCACATATACATATATATGTATATTATATATACGTATATTTTACCCTATATATCTTATACATACGGAAACGCACACACGCATTAGTGTATAGTGATTTTATGTACATAATGAAACATAAGGCAGAGTGTATAATAATCATAGTGAAAAGAGAGGGGAAAATGAAGACGGACCAATACACAATAAAAAGCGCCACGTCTGCTTCATATAAACAACAAAACAATGATAGCCATGGCAACGCTTGAATGACATGTTCCCATGCACACCTGACATTATTGTCACATAGAAGGGTCATTCAGTCTTTAATGAAACAGAGATGGCAGAAATGCATTGGGAATCTCATTCATTTCCCGACTGAGATTGACGATAGGAACATTCACTTGGAATAGAGCCATCCCTCATCAACGATCGGATGCCTCTGGATACAGATACCCTATCCAGTATGTCCGCTTTGTGTTATAACCATAATGTGATCCGTGCGATACTGATTAGCTTGTATGCCAACTATGCACCGAAGGAATGTTGCTTCGATGGTTCAATGTTCGGGTACGTGCACAACATGACAAGTGGCTGGTCTAGAACAACACAGATTGATAGCCTGCAAGAGATAAAATACGTCAGAGTCATTACGTAAGTTATATTTAGGTGCACAACATGCATGGTATGACGATTGTGTCTAATGATTTATGCAGAACTCGACGCTGTACTAAAACAAACTTTGAGGAAATCCACTGTGAGCGCTGGGAACAGGTTGACAATACCACAACGTCTCATAATTTACCCGACAAGCTTTGGTTGTACAAGTAAACAGCATCAACCACGCCACACAATGGTGATAAAAATTAATGATATGTAGATGAATCACACACACACACACACACAAATATTCATGATAATCAAATTCATATGCAGCTATGATACAGAGACGACGTCTAACTAAAACTTTTACCGGAGATTGTTTTCGAAGCTTTAAAAAAAAAATGACGCGTACATGTGCTAGATATTATAGCCAGAATATCAAAGACAAAATCCTTAAGTTCTTGGATAATGATAATGCCAAACTCAGAAATCAAGCCCCAACCCGGCATTACATTCTGTGTCTATCTATAAGTGTGAATGTTTAGATTAGGACCGTTCTTTTGAAGATGATGTGATATAAAGTTAAAGACATTATTTACTATCAGCAGATGAAACAAACCCCAACTTTAGTGTTTCAAAATAGTTCTAAATTATGAGTTGAGGATAGAAACAAGCTATGTAAAAAATTAATTAGTATAATCAATGTTAGGTATTGTAAATATACAAAATGTGAACAATACTTATGATAAAATCGTTTCTAGAATAAACCGTCTACAGTTATGGTTTATTGAGAAAAATAGTAATATCTCCTTATATTCAGACTTTATTGCAAAGTGTATATGGTAGGATGTTTTGTGATACAACTGACCTACACATATGCATCAAATGTGATGACTCAAACATTTTATAAATCACTGCTCCCAATGGTATACGATACCTTTAAAGCGAACATATAGGCCTATTTGGGCAAATATGAAAACAGGTCTTGTCTTTGCAACAAAAATACTAATATAATATATTATGTTTTGTCTAATTTATGACCATTTTAAATACTTTCCTTTGCGCCTCGTGTAAAGGTGATCATCGCGTTGAGTGGGTAACAATACGTATTGCATCCACCCTATAGGAAAAACACAAATTTTTTGGGAACCACCCCAAACACAAACAAACAAGCAAACAAACAAACAAACGAGCGAACGAACGACCAAAGATATAAACAGTGTTGTATAAAGAATTTCAGCATTATCTAGTATGAAACTGTGGTTAAACTGACGATGTAGAGAGTGTGGAGATATTGTATATTGAGCCAAAGAGCTACTAGCTCTTTGGTTGAGCATAAAGGGCATGAAGCTTTAAACAAGTATCAAAGGAATGTGGAGTTCAGTCTCTGACAACCCGAGCCTTTAAAAACTTTCGAATTCAAAGTTGTGGCAGGGGGGAGCAAGATGAAACTATCAACAGTGATCAAGGGCATATCAGTGGAAGAGATGAAAAATAATTATGCTTGAGACGATTTTCCATGGGAGGAATAAAGAGAGAGTACAGACATAGTTAAAGGATGAGTGTTTCACGGAATAAGACATAGATTGATGCTGCGCCATATCCCAGCAGCTGTCCTGTACTTGTATCGGATGCCACGCATGAAATGATAATTGCAGATCAAGAAACATCTCTGGATGACGTGGCTCGTAAACCCCGCATCCGGAAGGTTGGTGCGCTGTCTCTCCGTGATTTTCTCTTTCTCTTTATAGTCCCCAACTCTGTGGGGCGCGCTCCAACTCCATTGATCGCTGATAAGTCATCGACCGAGAAATAGAAAGTGCGCTGATGGCGTGGAAATGTTGTTTTTCTAAAATCGTCTGCGCAAGTCGCACAGCTGATGGGGGTATATAAAGCGGTGGTCTGCGGTCTCGACTGGCAAGTCAAGAGATCACCAGAACATTTTGTGACATCAGGGTAGAGCACCTCGAAGATAAGAGTGACTGAATTTCAGCGAGTATCACTTTAAAGCTTTTGCATTCGAAAAACAAGCTAACAATATCACTTCGTTCTTGAGCGTCACGTCATAAACAGAACCCGGATAGACATCAAAATGCCGCAGAATCATGTTGAGCAGGTTGTGCTGGCGAGGAGACTGGAGTCCAGTGTTACCGTCAACTTACTTGGTGAGTTTGTTTTATTTTATTTTATTTTATTTTTTTTTTTTTTTGGGGGGGGGGGAGAGTGGGGGGTACTCGTTTTTTATTTATGTTCAATATCCTTAAAACTTCTTGTGACTTTCGTATCTGTGTCCCCCCCCCTCTCTCTCTCCCTCTCTCATATGTATACATATATATATATTTGTAAGTTTATTAAACCGACGTTACTATAATCATGGCATGTATTGGGGGGGGGGGGCAGGTTATAGAACAGAATAAGTTCACGCAAGTCATTTAAAGTATAGCCTCAAACAAAATTCCTTCATTCACTCATTTATTTTTTCCATTTCGAGCAGAAACACATAACTTAAAAAAAAATGATTGCACAATTACATTACAATGTATGATAAAAGAAATGTATAAGTTTATAGCATATCGAAAGTATACAGAAATGCTGGAAATGTTGAGAAATGCTTATAAGCAATGTTTGTATGGTGCACCCCCTCCTCATATGTAATACAAGTCGTATGATTAATATCTTGTTAAATATAAGAAAATAATGACTTTGAACAAAGTGCGAATTCAACGTAAATGTTTGATTAAATTGAACTTTTAGTTGTAGGTAATCATCCATGTAAGCGGTGTGCATGCTTGTGAGAATGCGAATGACTTATTGTGAGCCCTTGTCATAATAATGTTCGAATCTAATATTGTTTTAACTGATGTATGTCAATGTGTATAAAGAATTCTGACGACCGATTTCAGCATTTCAATTTTTTCCGTTGGGTTTCATTGCGATCAGGATGAATATGAAGATGCCATCATCAAAAACTAAAATCTAGAAAGAGCAAAATTATCATTCTCCCCTCTCTTCATCTCTCGATCTTCTTACATTTTCTTGTTCTTTTTCTCTAGTTCGTTAAAATGGGGAAAATTTCCCTAAAAATTATGTGGATTAATTGGCAGCAATGTTGGTATAACACAGCAGTGAAATTTGAGGGAAATCACACGATTAGTTCAAAAGTTCACGAATTTCTAAAGTTTTTGTGCCGCCATTGCTGAATACTAAGAAGGCTAGGACACTTTGCGATGTTATATTAGTCATTAGTGGACTGATATAGAAAAATAATAATAAAACGAATTCCATATACATTTTCATTTTGTATCAAATATCAAAATGAAAGAGGATTTGACTTACCTCCTTCAGAAGGCAGGGGAAAATAACATTACCCTCGAGATTTGTCAGTTTTTAGAGGGAATATACACTTGTTTGTTAAAAAGTGAATTTTGTGGAATCATCCTTATCTTTTATATCCTTCTCCTACTGTAGCGTCACGAATAGTTATGGGCCTTCTTATCCAGCAATGAGAGCAAATGGATTTGATGGAAAACTTAACATTAATTTCTTTCGAACGGATTTTCCATTTTTTCTCAAACTTTGTTTCCATGTTCTATCATTTCTGCATTTACTGAATTAATATGTAATAATTATATTTGGGGTATATTTCCTTTTAACCATAATTTATATACCACTTTCCGTCGTCGACTTTTTAGCTATCTCTTCATATTTTTCTTAGTCACTTTTTTTTTCTGAACACGCGAGTAATGGTTGCTTTGTTTTACTTTGTTTTGTTTGTTTTTCTTAGTGTTTTTCGGGTCAATTTGATTCCCACTTCGCATTTCTCGTACTAAGTTATTAACGATGTCAAAACAATTTACATGCAATTTTCTTCCCTCGATGACATACAAGGCGTAGATTATAGATTTATTTTCGCTAACTCTCTCTCTGCATGTGGTGCTTGGAAAACAGAAAGTTTTTCGAGAATATTTCGAAAACATATCAATTTCTCCTCAACCGTTTAACGAATAGTTCCCCCCCCCCAAGAAAAAAAAAAAACCCAGAATAAATCAAAACCAAACAAAAAACGAGTCCTTTCTCTTCGCGAACAGACCTTTTGCGTGCGGCATCGGAAGAATTTTATAGCCTCGGGCGCATCAATCTTAAACTGATTATATGAATCGAAACAAGCGATATCAATTTACCAAGAATAACATGTATTTGCGGGAGGTATCGGTTTGCTCTTCTGGACCCCCGAATCTCTCACGATCTCTTGGCTTGTATTACGCCCAAAGGGATACTTTCCCCCGCCAGTTTGTCTCAAGCGCAGAGCGGCCCGTATGCCTCAGTTCAAATGTCAAATACCGACGCGTGACACTTCGTCGTTATGGGCCAGCTGATATTTATGTGGTTTTCTTTTTCTTCTTTTTTATCTTATGAAACACAACAGCAGACATTCGATATTTGAATGGAGTCGTCTGCGCAATCCATTCATAGGAATTCCGCGGTTAGGGGGTAATATTTCTGACATCATTCGACAGCCATGTGTTCTATCTTTAGATCAAGAACTTATGATGTGATAGGCAACTGGATAAACAAAGGCCGTTTGCTGAAAAACGTGCGAGTTCAGTCATCTTTGCATAACTCAAGAAATCTTTGCTCCACACGCTCTGAAGATGCTGTCAACAACCCTTAACAAAAAAAAAAAAAAAATCATGATTATCAATAAATGAAATAATCAACGTCAATTCTTTTTATTCTTTTCCATCTCTCTTTCTCACTGTAATTTTACTATTCCTCTGTCTTTCTCTCTCATGAGCGTGGTTCCTCTTACAAAAAGAAAAATGCAATGGCATTCATAGCACAACATTTTGAAATACGTTTTATTAGCCTTAGAGTATTTATAACACTATGAACACAGCTTTACCGAATCTTTCAGCCTCCCATGTCTGAATGATCGCCAAAAATAATTTTGTCTCTCTGCTACACTTGTACATTATCATTTTTTTTTTCAATTATATAATTCCATCAAAATGGACAAAACTCGTTTTGGAATATGATTAGGTGACACAGTGACCATGGTGACCGTGGGATTTTTGTGTGCAACCACCGAAATTTACGCTTTGCACACTCGGTCAATTTCTTTCTTAAATTTTCACATTTATCAGAAGAATAACAGCTTATCCGTATAATACAGCAGAAATGATGATACATTACGAGGAAATAGGTAACTTCGAAACCAAGCATGACTGCTGTATATTCTTATCATGTGATAACAAAGCAAGCGTAAGCAAAGGAACTTTGATGGAACCTTGATGAAAGTCAACTTGTACAGTAACAGCACCCCAAAAAGTCGAATACTGACCCCAAATTAAAGGTATGTTCAGTTTCGGTTGAGATGGGGCTTCACGTTTCTGACTTTTTTTTTGATATTTTTTTTTAGATAATGAGAAACCTCTTATGAAATATGAAAGAGCATAATTATAATTCCAAGAGGAATTCAAAGTTTATTTGATGAAAATTGTTTTTGAGATAAAGCTTATCAAAAACAAAACGATCCTAATAAAAGGTGGGACCCACCTTTTATAAGGGTCGCTTTGTTTTTCTTTGTTTTTTATATCTCAGCCATTTCAAAACCGATTTTCATCAAGTAAACATTGAATTCCTTTTGGCATTGTATGCTGGTTAACATCTTATGAAGTGGTTTCCAAGTGTCTCGCAAAAAGTTTGAAGCTGAATCCTCGCCTCCAACAATACTTTACCATCCTTTTAAGAGCGTTTATAGATACCACTGGACAGAGAGCGAGCTTGATAAGAACACAGATAAAAAAACAAAAACAACGATTAATCGATTTTGCATAGGGTTTACAGAGTCATTTATCAACATTGACTAACATAATTACTGTATCATGACTAACTAATCAAGTATTACCTGCAGAAAGTGCAGGAATAAAGTCTTTCCTTGATGATAAGGAGGCAAACCAACTAGAATTTTGCAAAGGCGACAAACTTCAATCAACAGTTCAAGCAAGGACGTTTTGAGCTTTTGATTTATACGCTTAAAGATAATGTCCAAGTCAAATTCGAATTCGTTTTTAATCACAAGGTCCAGTAATTATTACACTGATCAAGGATGACGATAAAAGTAAGGTTAAGCTTAGTTCCTTATGATGATAATGATACTAATGATCATTGTTCCCGTTATCTTAACTGTTATTATCATTATCATTATTATCAATGTTATAATAATAGTAATAATAATAATAATAATAATAATAACAATAATAGTTTATAATAATAATAATAATCATTATTATTATCATTATTATTATCATTATAATTATAATTATCATTATCATTATCAGCATCAGCATCAGCATCAGCATCATCATCATCATTATCCTTACCACCTATACAGTGTAGGGAAGCACTCCAATATTCCTGCATAAGGAACAGCTTCTATATAGTACAAGCTGCCACAGTCTTGGAAAGAGATTATTCGATGTAACGTGTCAGCTTATGAATGCATGCCTCTGTCTTTACATGATGTTCAAGATATGCTCGAGGTTAACTCGTGGTTGAACCAAACTGCAATGGTCATTTCCTATTCTACACAACACGAGGAGCAAATTATTCAATGTCGTGACAATCACATCCAACAGCGATGCGGAATTCCGTGGATGCCAAGGCGGTGAGTGGATATAGGCGAAACTCGGCAGGAGATGCCTGCCCGCGCGTTGTCTAACCAGGGCGTGTCTCGCACCACCGCGATCCGGGTATGGATACCACTGGGATGCGCTCATTTCGCGGTAACTCTTTGGCAGATGATGTTGACTTCCGGCGAGGATTCATCCGCGTCACCAACATTGTCACGAATGAAATACGACAGCTGTGTTCATTTGTCTATTGAAAAAAAAATAAGCTGGTATCATCATCAGAACTTGGTGGAGTGAACAAATTTTGAGAAAGAGGCGAGAGCATTTAATAATTTTGCTTTTGATGAATATTCTTGAAATAAAGTCAGCAATGCATTCCACTATGTCTGTATTTGATCTGTTTGAAATAGAGATCGGGCTTCACTTTATCACTTTTTTCTTTTCACAAATTAGTGCTCAGAACTCTTCTTGGACATGATCTTAATAATTATGCATTCATGTTCTGGATTGAGTTTCTTCCACACACGTAAGGTATAAAAGGAAAGGTATGCTACATAGTTTCTGCTGGAAGCAAATTGAAAAATTAGTACTTCGTTGAAACGAAATCTAACATTTGCATTACATTGTTGGTGAGTGGGGTGTCTGGCTCAGCATAAGACCTCCCGTGGCCAACATTATGTCTGTAATCATTCATAAAGGTCGAGCTCAACGAGACCCAGTCTACCTTATTGAGCAGTTTAACATCTGTTCGACTGGCTGGCTGTTACATGACGATCAGGAGTATTACTGTCATGCTAATCATTGATTCAATTCTGATTCTTTGCTTTGCAGGGGCCGCGGTGACGTCAATGTTAGTCAATGGCGTCGAGAGGCTGTTTTTAAGGTGAGATCACCATTACAATATTTTATCATGCATCGCCGGCTGGCAGTTATGTACGACTTGTTTTTGATTACCCTCGATGTCCTAAGGCGAGTTCTTGAACTTTACTGTTGATTCTTTGTGATCTTTACTTCTGTTGTTGTGATTATGTCCTTGCAAGTTCATGACGTTTAAGCGTGTCGTGATGGGCAGCTGAATGAATAGGCAAAATGAAATGAAATGACTCGCATTTTGACGCAAAAACAAGACGCAAAACAAAAACAAACAAATTATGGTTTGTATGTGTGTGGTTAAAGTACATTACAACTGACACGCAAAGGGAGCAACGGTGAACACGTGAACGAATATCCAATCAAAAAAAATAATCTGAGCTGAGCAGTCAATGTCACAACTGACAAACATGGATATAAGATTTTAATGTATTTTACTTCTGACTCTGATTTATAATTCAGGAGATAAACGGTGCATTTAAGATTTTTCTACGCTCGATATAGTTGATTGTACGTGTATATGGTTATTGTTTACCATGAATTGATTGCGAAACCGTACATAGAGAACGTAAGAAAGAAACGCCATTATCTGTTTCGAACCACGGTCGATTAATTATAATGACTGATAACGCGCTTTATGATACCACCATTTTATATGCTAATTTTGCTCTTTTAGAATACAAATATACCATAAAGTGTGTTTGTTTTGTGTTCTTTTATGCATGTCTTTGTTGTTTGGTGATTGGCAAGCCTCATATCATATTTTCTTCCCGTTTTTATTTTTAGCAAATCCACGGTGCTAGACAACAAATCTCCAATTAGGAGCGGCATTCCATTCATCCTTTGTAAGTATATTAATTAAAAGTGGTATTAAGCGTAGGAGTAGTAGTAGTAGTAGTAGTAGTTGTTGTTATTGTTATTTCAATGGTAATAATAACAATGATATAGGGAATATGATAATGATGATATCTATGATGACAATAACAAATAGAAATAAAAAAAAGGAGAAGAAAAGTAGAAAATATGCGTATATCTATAATTTGCAATATTTCACATAACGAGTGGAGTATGGTTAACGATGAATTGTATATGTTGTTTGTTTCACCAGCCCACGATCCCGCTCACGACTTCTTCAGAACAACTCACTGGACTTTAGTGGAACAGAGCAAGGTATGTGTCTGTAAGGTCGCAGTCACCAACGTATACTGTGATTTATTTAGCCATGACGTACTTTGCATTTAATAGGGGCGGGTCTTAAATGTCTTCAGTTTGGTCACTAGCTGTTCACCAAATTTGAATGGATGCTACATTTTATTATTATTATTTTTTTGTGTGTTATTCTTACGTGTTTGGTTGTTGTTGTCGCCAAGAGAAAATCTACTGATTATTAAGTCATTTATATTCCCGGCGTATTCCCGACCAAATCAAAGCTAGACTAGAAAAAAAAAATAAAAAAAAATCTTATATGCATATTATTTTCCAACTTATCCATACAGAACCCAAATGGAGATGTCAGTGCGTCCTTTGCCCTGGAAGACAGCGATGAAACCAGGAAACGATGGAACTTCAGGTAAAGCCATCTCTTTTGGCAATTTACATTCACATGGCAGTGGTTATGATGATTAAGACACAGACGATATGAATAAGATAATGATTATGATAATACACTGTACTTGCATCGCTATCGTATGAGGATAATGATTGTAACAAGGATAGTGAGTTCTACCATCACTATACACATAATCGGAAACAAAGATTATAATATAAAGAAGACACTATAACTATAAATGATAATTTTATTGTCATGACCACTGTATGATAAAACACGAGTATACTAGTAATAAAATCAATATCATAAGACTAGAAACAACAGTTAACATCAACTATGAACAACAGATTATAATATAAGCTTTGATTCAGCGTTGATTTGAACTTCATTATTGCTAGTCTTGTAAGATTTCATATCGTATGTATTGGTCTGTTATTTCCAAATAGATATTAATCCCCACTTTCCAGTCTTTTGCAAGGTTGCTCAAGGTGTTGCATTTGTAGTGTAGTATTATAAGAAAAAATGATATTTTAAACGCTGCTGTGAGAGGAGAAACACGTGATTAAAACTATAATCTCTAGAGAAGGGGAATCGAGCCAAAGATATGCTTCTGCGAGGCACCTTGTCAATATGTTTTCAACTGATTTCATTTCATTTCACCTATTTTCATATTTCTCAAATGAAGATCATTAAATGAAAAATACAGAGCATAGATTCAGTGAACAAAAAGGTCGAAGACACAGTACTTTCGGAGTACCAACAGATAAATACGATGATGCCGACATAAAAACAGTTCGCAGGTCTCCTTAAACCCTTGGTATAACAAATTTTGAATAATTTAGGAGATCGGATACTTGTGGTGGACTGTGACTTGACCACCTTAAAGGGGTGGTGCAGTTTCAGTGGAGATGGGGATTCAGGTTTCCAAAGTTTTTTGATGATGATTTGTTGAGATAATGAGAAACCTCGTATAAAATATGAAAGAGCGTGTAATTCTAAGAGGAATTCAACGTTTATTCGATGAAAATTAGTTTTGAAATGGCTGAGATATCCAAAACAAAGCGATCCTGATTTTGATATCTTAGCCATTTCAAAACCGATTTTGATCAAAGAAACTTTGAATTCCTCTAAGCATTGCATGTTCTATAGTATTTCATAAACTGGTTTCTAAGTATCTCGCAAAAATTTTAAAGCTGAATCCTCACTTTATCCAATACTATATATACCATCCCTTAAATGTTGAACTATGAGTCATGTTTTATTTCCTTTTTTATCCTTACAGATTTAAGGCAACGTTGAAGATCTCCTTGCGAAAGAAAGAGGTGGCATTCGATTACAAAATCGAAAATAAAGGTAAGAAGATAAAAGAAGCAACTGGAATGAATTAAAAATTAATATCAGCGGAGACAGACAATCTGAAGAACTGAGAAGGGCGAGTCTTCCTCCCAAATACAGATATTTTGCACCTTGATCGCATCTCTGTCAAAAGGAATCATCTCCTCATACAATTTTAAAAAAATTGAATTTTATATCATGATGTCATAAAGACGATTTCTATATGAATTTGACCCATCTATCTATTCTCTTTTGTTCGTTTGCATTTTCAGTCTATATTATCTAGGCCTATCTATTTTATGAACACATATTTTCGTGTCTATAGATATATGTTTATATTTGTATATATAATTTATGCGAATATTATATGCATTTATTCATTTATTTATCTATTTACTCATTTATCTATCTATCTATCTGTCTGTCTGTCTTTATTATAATTATAAACATGTAGCTATGTATCTGTCATAGGTTATCATGTATGCTCATTCAATCCATTTCGCCACAGATTCGAAACCACTTGCCTGTGCTCCGATGCTTCAGAATCATTTCCTGGTTGATGACGTCACAAATACATCTATCCTGGGGCTCCACGACTCATATTCATCAGATGAGGTAACGATGATAACAAAGAGGAGAACTGATACTCAAATGATTTTGTTACATGTGATTCGAAGACATTTTACAAGGATTATAACCCATTTCGCAAGTTCAAACAGAATCAGTACATCAACTAGCAATATTGTTGGAGTAGCAATTACACTTGGTGGCTAATGATTGAGAAAATCAATCAATGAAATAGTATTTGAAGAGAAAAATATTTATCGTTAGTACTCAGTAATTCATGCAAGCCGGCCGTATCATTCATTGTGTCATTTTCCTCATTTTTTCTTCTTTTTTTTTTCAAGGTGAGTTACGGCGCCGTTATCCCAGAGGGCAGTGACAGAGTCTCCGTAGAAGGTCCGCTGGACAGGTACGCAGTCTTGACTTTCACATTCTCTTTTTCCTTTCTTCTTCTTCTTTTTACTGTGTGTAATGAATTGCTTTTGTTCCCGTAGTGCACTACACACAGTTTAATTGTTCTCCATTTGCAAATGGCAAATGCAAATCAATTTCCAGCAAAATATACTACTTTAATTTACTTCATTCTATTTTTGTTTTTGTTTGATGCGATGCATAAATCATTTGAGTGACGATATCAAATAGGACTTAAATCTTGACAGTTGAAAAGATATTGCTGAAGTAGTAGATACAAGACAAAATAAAATACCAATTGACTTCGCAAGGTCAATATCCTCCCAGGGTCCAAAGGCATGTTGAATGGAAACTAGAACGCAATAATGATTTTAAAAAAAGGTAGGAGAAAAAAGAGGAAGGAAGAAGAAGAGACAATCAAAAGTGCTTGTAGGACGGAGACGAAGACGATGAAGAAGAAGAAGAAGGAGGATGAGTGGGAGGGGTGGTGGAAAACAATGTTGTTGTTGTCTATGTTCTGAATATTTCGCTATGCTTCACATACTTTTTATATCCGTCGTCCCACAGATTGTACGCGAACTCTTCTGACGAACATGTTCTGAGGAATACTCAAGAGGGCGCTACACTCACACTGAGGAAATGGAATCTTCCTGATTCTGGTAAGAAAGCACTCAGAGCAACAGAAGTGCTCAAAGTGATTATAAAAGGGCTTCGTAATTAACCAAAACCACAATGATTTGACGCGCATCAATACTTCATATTCAGTTACAATGCTGTTTGTATTCATGTAAACAAAAAGTACACATTCATTTTCATAATTGATTGTCATGATATGCAAAGATGCTTAATTGAGATTGTGATTGACAACTGGATGGAAATGTGAAAAGTAACCAATGTTTTTCTTTTATGCATTTTTATTATTAGTATTATGCAAAGGTACCATTATTTGCTTACGTTTGTGCGTCTGATGAAAGAAAAATCAATGGCCTTCGAGATGGATTACCCACGTGACTGATTTTGAACATAAACACCACAATTTGTTAATATCTAATACGACACATCTCTCTCTGGCTCGCACGCTCTAACAGTGATCTGGAATCCCTGGAACGAAGACGCCCAGGGCGCGCACGACATCACCACCGATGAGTACGCCGAGATGATCTGCATCGGCTGCGGTCACGTGAGCCAACCTGTCACCATCCTACCTGGTGGCACCTTCCACGCTTCACAGAGCTTCTTCGTAGAGTGATGACGTCAGCACGAGAACAGAATGAGCCTTCTAGCAATTAGTATTCCAAACGATCTCCGAAGAACTGTGTGCATTTCCAGTGAAAATGTTTTTCTAATCCGTTTTCTTACTTCTTTGTACAGTGGTGAATTTTTTACTCTCGCCGTCCATGTACAAGATTCCATTTCGCAACTCGTCCGTATTCACACTTTATGCGTCATTTGTTATGGACTCTATATCAGTAGACAATCTAGAGAGGACACTGCTGTCCACAGCAACTACATGTATATACGAAAGGCGAAGTTGGTATGAAGTTGGTTAGACATAATTTTGATCACTTCGTAAATTACAAGGAAAACAAACATCAAAAGAAGCAACCAAATCGTAATGACCATTAATGTGGTCATTGCGATAGAACGTGCACCTAAAATGTAATGTTCCCTTACCTTCACCTAGATTGAAAAGAAGGTACTTCTGCGATTGAAATAACCAAACAAAACATGAGAAATGTTTTTACAATCTTGACGGATGATCAATCTGCGTATGCGTCCAAGAGAATGGAAAAGCTTGGTGAACACTGTCCGTTGTACTCTACATTGATCTTCCAAGAGATATTATTGAATACGCTAATTGCTATAATGAAAAATGACGGATGAAACGAGACTACTGTGAGGATGTGGAAGAAATGGTTCCTGACGTGATCGAGTTAAAATTTGATTGAAGTGTGAAGGAATCGTATCACATCCAATGATGATTCCCATCATGCACGATTAAATGATGATTCCGAAAGGTATTGGTGCAGCTGGCTGTATCAATGATTTAAGATATATGCCAAAGAACAGTGACATTTGTGTGATTTTTGTAAAAAAAAAATTCTGATTGATGTTTCTATTTTCTCTTATTGTTGACCCGTTGTACAGTCTGCTGTAGTGTATTTCATATTGTACGAGAAACACGTGAAATTTCAATTTCAATTTCAATCGTTGTGTCTAGGATTTCGTAACGTCTGTGAATCTGTGATGTCTTGAAACGTGTAAACGTCAAAACCCTGATGAACAAAGAGACATAGAAAATTACTTGTCGCTATTTACACTTCACGTTGATAAACTAGCACTACCAAACATACTGTAGGAAGCGAACATAATCGTTATTACACTAGCAGATATGGACACCACGCGAGTCCATGGTGCACTTTGTCGCTTTGTGGTAGGGCGCCATCAGTGTTGCTCAAGACTCATTGAGCGCTTCCTGCGACTTTATGTATATAATGTCAGCGTATCAGAAAGTCTCTACCGTACTTATAGTTTGACATCTCTGTATAGTTTCGCTCGGTTGTAAAGTTCATACACTGTTATTTGTTTTACCTTTTTACTGAAACACTATACACAACGTGTATATAATGTGAGATATGAAAATGCTTTATAAAAGTATGTCTTTTGATTCACTCGAACAAGATCAATGCGCATTCTTTTTCTACAATTTATTTTGTTCCAACATGCTTTATAGTATTGCAACATGATTTCTTTTTCTTTTAATATGTTTTTAAGTGGAATAAAAAAAGGTAAATGAAAGAATTCAAGTGGTCTTTTTGTATTACGTCTAACCACATATGTTTGCAAGATTCACTCATTTTGAAGACTTGTAAATATAATCAAACGTTTATATGTTATAGTGATTATGAGTTCATCGTTCACGAATGACAAATCCAGATGTATCGCAAACTTTACATTTGTTACAAAGATATCCTCCGTCATATCAGTTAAAGGCAGAATGTAGATGAAACAAAAACCCAGTATTAGTGCTTTAAAATAATTCTAAAATGTGAGTTAGGGATAGAAACAACCACTGCAAAAATTTGAATAAGTAAAATCAATGTTAAGTATTGTTAAATATTCAAAATGTGAACAATAGTCATAATAAAAATGTTTCCAGACTAAACCGTCTACAGTTACGATTTACTAAGAAAAACATTTATATCTCCTTATATGTCAGGCTTTATTGCAAAAATTTTGTATGGTGGGATGTTTTGTCGGACAGCAGACCTACTCATATGCATCAAACATGATATATTGGTTGTCTTTTAAATCACTGCTCCCAAAGGTAAACAGGACCTTTAATCATTCCCTTTAGAATGACAATGATTATGATACTTAATATATAATTATGATCAATATACAAGTACGGATGGAACATGCATTCCAGAAAAAAAAAATACTTACATGTATTTTTATAGCATAGCAAACATCGCGCTACCGGCGTAACTGCTCTCATTCACTTTGCTAATCAAATTCATTCAGAGAATAACGATTGATAAAGACCTGTGAATCTTTGTGCAAATATAGCTCGAAGTCCATTCAAATTCCCAATTTTACATTGGTGAAGAGACTAATCACCCGATAATTGACATATCACACTCAACATTGCCTTATAGTTCAAATTTCTAAGCGGTCATATCAACTACTTTTCACAAAACTCTCTGTATACAATGTTGCAGCTGGCATCATTAAGATTTATGCGGAGCTAAGATTATTGATAAAGTTTTGGATGATTAAATGAAACAAATGATAATCAAACCTAATGCAGACGATGAGTTTTGTCTTATTTCTATCCGTCTATTTGTTCTATCCTTCCTTCTCCCTCTCTATTGTTTGAATAAAGAGATATGAAAAAAAGGGGTAAGACGTGATGAATAGAAGATAACAAAAGGACAAAAGATAACATTCCGAACACAAATTCTAGTTCATCAAAAACCAGCGAAGGATACCGACTCCAATTCTGGCACGCGTTACCCGTCCGCCCCCTCAAACAAAGAATAAGCAGATTGCATTGTGTCAGATAACATGTAAAAGAAAGAGAAACAAAGGAGAGAGAGAATGAGAAGCACAGGATGTATGTAGGCGTAGGTCTACATACGTATGTCTGACGTATTTCGTTTGTGGCGGCGTGGATTTGTGCAGCATTTGATGTTGCTGTTGTTGTTGTTTTAGAGAAGTCTACAAATAATGCTCATGTCTTTTCGTACGAAAATGATGAATAGTGTGGACATGGTAGACAAATCATTCTGGCACAACTTTGGTAAGCCCATACTGTCATCAAGTTAATTCTATATACACACAGGTAGACTCCCCTAATATAGCTCCACCTACAGATCTTGACATCCTCTCCTATAGACAAAAGATTGTGAACTTGAAGAAAGGGAAAACGACAACAATACCTAATTGAGCTGACATCAAACTTGCTTACATTGACGAGGAACACATTCATTAAAAAAGAAGAAGAAGAGGACAAGCAAAATCATGAAATCATATTAATTTCATTTGCTCTTCCAGGAAAGCCGAATCCCGAGGCAGTGGGTATTTCCAAAGAACTTGGCTCGCCCCGCCTTCCCGAGAGCGCTTCGCCGGATACACCTACATCATCAGCATCATCGTCAAAAGCCCCACTATTTGGCACGGCTAGAATAACTAAAGGTTTACACCTGATAGAGGCTACAACATTACATGTCCTTCACGAATGAATCAGAGAGAGGATAGCCCGATACAAGAGAAAAATGACTAATACAAATTAAAGGCTCCTTCAAAGCTTCAAAGAAGCTAGCCTTTTACATCAGAATGTCTGTTTGTATGTTTGTTTTAATGATTAAGGATGAATTGAAATACATGACTGTGTGGAATATTGGATAATCTGCGAACTTATTCGATATTAAAGAAGAAGAATGAGTGTTGAAAGACCCTTTTCCAAATAAAATGGCTAGATCTCATTCTGTCGCATTTAGATGGCAACAACTGAAATCTAATGACACCTATACAATCATGATCTGCGATATACAATGATTGCATTCGACCGACTGTACTGCTTTAAGCCCACGTCGGATAGGGGTCTCGATCGTGCGATAGCTTTTGGCTACGATAAATCTTGGCCATGGTGGCGTACCACAACATCGTACGTTGTACTTTCTACCACAGGCGTCAAACTGTTTCGAAATCGAGCAAAGATGGACACACAATAAAGGGAATGTTCAAATTCGACTCTCATTGTGTAAAGTAAACATCGGGTCATTCTTGAGGGCACTTATTAAAGCCACCGTAAGACCGTCGGTGAATTTCTCAGGCTCCGCTGCAATTTCGTGATCAGTGGCAAATTCTTTGGCACGTCAAAAACTTGCCCAAAGACCTGTGTAATTTGCGACGTATTAGTATATATTGCCATCTTGTGTCGATTTTGAGACAGTGTAACGTCACCCGACCGATTTTGTTTTTGTTTTGTCTTTTTTTATGCGTTCACATTGTCTACAAGTTACATGAGGGTGCAAGTCCAAGGTTGAAAATGTCAGTCTACGATCGGAAACTGGGAGTGTTTCACGAAAAATTTAAGTCAAACTTGAAAAAAAAAAGTCAAACTTTAAAATGATGGCATGCCGCTGGTTTCTCTTTTCAGTTTTAGCTAATGTTTTAAGAATCCACTTCAAAATGTTACGAAAATTTACAGGAAAAAAAAACACCTTTGTCCCCTTACTTTATTTTGTTAATTACTGCCTGTATGAAACACTCTCCAAATTGTCATTCCTATATGAAAGTCAGAATATTTTTGAAGTAACACACATCAGCAGCCTACCATAATTTAAGATTGACTTAAATTCTTCGTGAAACAACCCCTGGATCGGGTTCTCGACTGAGGCTCGCATAAGCAATTCGTGCGAGTTCCAGTCACATGATAAGCAACGCGTGTAGTCTAGTCCGGCATGCAGTCCGTGCACCTACTGACCTAGCACCTTGATCAGCACAAGAGGCAAAACCGGAAAACGGAAAATTCAACAATAGCTCTGACTAAAAGAAAACACATTTGGAGAGACACCATAAAGAATCAAAGAAAAAAAATCGTCGCAACTGACTGACAAATTGCCCTACATCGACGTAAATAAGCACTGAATTGATCAGTGTTTTAGTAGTAGCCATGATAAAAAAAAAATAATGGGCGTATACGTACTCGAGCAGGATTCGAACCTACGACCAACTGATCTCCGGACAGGCGTCATCTCCACTAGACCACCGAGCTTTCGCCCGATAGCAAGTATTGGTTCTAATCCTTATCAAATTATGCAGCGAGTACTGCGTAATTATTCAAATTCATGATGGCTATCTATTTATCATGGCTACAACTAAAGCACTAATCAATTCAGTGCTTATTTACGTCGATGTAGGGCAATTTGTCAACCAGGTGCAATGAAAACATCTCGACTGAAGAATTTCATGAGTTTGAATTAAAAAAAAATCGTCGTAAAACATACAAGAATGTCACAAGGGTATCGCACGATGATCGTACGAGGAGGTTCACGATGCTTCCCGGGCTTGCGATGCTACGCTTTCACGAAACAAAATGATTAACTCAGAATCAAAATAATCGCAGTACAACACTGATGATTTGAAACTCGTGAATCCTTGGGAACACATTGCCATGGCTGTAATGTGACCTATTATATAGGCTTACGGTGTAGGAATAGCAGGGTATCTTAAAGCCACTACTTACCATTTGCAGATAAGAAAAGAGAAAAGCTTTTATTAGTGCTTCAAAATAGTTATCAAACAACCAATAAAATGTGAGTTGGGGACAGCAAATATAAATATTCCATTTAGTATATTGTTAAATACGCAAAATGTGAACAATTTTTTTTTTTTGAAAATGTGAGTTGGGGACAACAAATCCAAATATTCTAATTAGTATATTGTTAAATATACAAAATGTGAACAAAAGTTTAATTGGAAATGTGAGTTGGGGACAGAAATGTAATTATTCTAATTAGTATGCTTATTAATACACAAAATGTGAACAATAGTCTTATTGAAATAATTTCTAGAATAACTGTCTACAGTATGGTTTATTGAGAAAATTAGTGACATACGAGTATCCCCTTATATATGTGGGTTTATTTTGAAATTTTTCTATGGTAGGATGTTTTTGATACGAGTAAATATGTACGGCCTTTGCATCAAATGTGATAACTACAACATTTCTTTTTTTTTAATTTCTGCTCCCAATGGTAAACAGTGGCTTTAATGTCTCTATCGTACCCGATGTCAATCATGTATCTTACCATTGTAAACATTCCATTATGTTTACATTTGAAAGATGTTTTCAAGGAGCATAATGATTAAATAAAACGCTTCGGTTGATCGCTTTCTTGCTGAAATGGTAATACAAGTGTAGTGTAATCTTTCAAAAGGCATACCAAGTTTACAACACCTGCCAGAAAACATCAGTTCCTATCGATTGTCAGTGTGACATTATACTCCGAGAGAATGTCATTACCCTTTTAATTTACACTTGTTTACACCTGCTGTAACGATAACAGTCATTCAGTTGGTATGCAACCAGACTAAAATATTTACACAGGGAAGAATGTAAGTGAGAATGCGAAAAACAACTTGAAAATAAAAGAAAAACTATCCCCCTCCAAAAAGAAACAAAAAGAAACCAAAAAACGAGAACAGGTGTTAACGGAAAAGTGTGATGGCGGTGGTTGTGTCATTATTAAATGCATTCAATCACGTTTTAATTGTTATATCTTTGTGCAGCAATCCGTTTAGTTTGTCCTTGTTGTGTGTGTGTATGAGTGTGTGCGTTTGTGGTATGTATGTGTGTGACGTATTGAATGACGGTTTCGGGGACCAAATTACATATGACACAAATCACAACCTTTTTAATCTTCCATTCGAGAAAAAAAGGAATGCGCACACACACTCAACTCTCTCTCTCTCACACACACACACACGCACAAAGTAGTGTATGAATATATAGAACAAAACTTCTGCACAACGGATGCTTCGCGGTTTTTCTTTTTTTTATTCAAGGGATGAATCCTTGAACTTTCCCACGGCAAGCCACAATGCCTAGCCTAGTTTAGCTTAATCATAGTTTGCATTTAATTAATTTTAGTCTCACAATCAATCCACCCAGCGGGCACAAGCGACACTATCTATCCACACATGAACGAAAGCTAAGTCACCCTGTGTTATTGATAAGAACGAGTTACAATTCATGCTGATTCGTTCAACCTGCCCATTACGAGAGAATTTGTAATGTAGGTAATTACTATTACTCACTCTGTAGCTAGCCCAGCATAATATCAAACATATTTTGGGGAGCTGTACTGCACATGCAAGGATTAACGCGTCAGTGGCGATATGGCGGGGAAATGTTTCTAATTAATGTTAGGGGCGTTAGGGCCTATAAAGATACCGCGAGTGATGTTAAATATTACTTGAGAGTATTCACAGGCAGGTTTATAAAACACGCACCGCCACACAGAGTTCACACAGCGGAAGTGATCCTAGGTATCTGTGTCCGTGACGTCACTGAAAAACTTTTGGACTGATTCATCCCTGTCCCAGCGAGTTTAGATTAACGCGCACGCCATTGGAGCGAGCACAACAGCGAAAATCGGCTTTTCGGCACAGCAGCTTGTGGTTGTGGATATCACTCCAAGCTCGCTCTCTGAAAAAGGGCCGTGTTTCAGGTGATCGACGGGTGATTTAACAGGGGCTTAACATCGGTGAGCGTTTCTCAACTTGAACGGATCAGGGAGACTTGGCCGTTCATCCGGGGAGCATGCGCGGGGGGCGCTCGTACGGGTAACGAAGCTCGTGTTTTGTGACTAATACTTAAAAAATGCGAGGTCCTTCAGCAAGTACATTATTATAAACGCTCGAGTGTTCAAGGAAAAAAAAAGGTTTGCAGCTATCAGTCACATTGGCAAAATGTGAGGCACATTTCCTGGCTGGGACATTTCCTTCGGAGCACCTCGGGGAGGTTTGATTTGGCGGATTGTCAAAGTGTTACGTTTGGATTATGCGCTGCTCAAGACTGAGTACACTATTTGCACTCTGAAATTGAACAACGCGAAAGATCCGCTTACTTTTTGCTGTGACGATTTACTGAGTAAGTATGAGTTAAACAAACTTTGTGTAGAGGATGCGTATAAAAAAAAGGAAAAAAAAGATATGATATACATGCCGTGCATGGATTGTTTATATGAGGGTATGTGCCGTCCTCACTACCTGAGACTACCTGGGATCAGCCAACGGGATCAGAGAGACAGGCAGACAAACAGACAGACAGACCGACAGACAGACAAGAGAGAGAGAGAGAGAGAGAGAGAGAGAGAGAGAGAGAGGAGGAGGGGGGGGGGCAGGGAGGGAGAGGGGGAAGGGGAATACGGGAGGGGAGATTGAAAATGGCGTTGCCCAGCTTGCCAGCTATGTGTAACAGACCTTCACTTCATTTATCGTTAACTGACCAGACTGACCAGTCACTGCGAAAAGAGGGAGTGCATTGTCTATTCTGATATTTTTAATGTTTCTTTCATGTGATCTGAGTAACCTCCAAGTCTTGCGCATGTTTTGTTTTTCGATTTTGTGTTTGATGCCCTCTTACAACCTGAGTTTTAACAATAAAATTATACATTATAAGGGCCTATAGTTGATGCAAAGTATTGGAAAGGGCAGCAAGGTAATAGCATTCTTTTAGGTGTTGTCAAGGAAAGTCTTGCCTTCTCCTATTGGACGCGTCACGGAAAATCCTTGTCACTGTATATCATCTATACAATTTTATGGCATACAACGCATGGAGGTTTTACCTCAAGCGATCCTGCGGAACTGTTTTCCCCCTGCCTACCCATAGCTTACAGGCTAATTGTGACCCTGCACCTCAAAACAAACAAAAAGTCGCCAGACATGAATTTTTAGTTAAGACCATATTCTGAAAGAGCAGACTTTAAGCTTTAAAATGATGTATAAATCAAATCAAATTGACTCTCCTAACTTATCTAAATATTGGAAAGAAAGCACAAACTCAGGAAAAGTGTGAACTGAGAAAAGAGGCTCGGAAGTGCAGTGTCTATTCAAGCGCTTAATCTTTACCAAACCGTGCTGGCTGTGCGATGAATGGGACAAAAAACAGGAAGTAGACCACCAGAGTAACAACAATGAAGGGATTATTAGATTAAAGTGAAATTAAGCATGCCTCATTAACACATTCTGTCCATAATTAATGCCAACTTTCAAAGCAGTAGCACTATCCTTTCAAAAGTTATTAGAGTTGAAAGTGAAGAGTGTGGACAAGGTTTTTCAGAAATGAAAAAGGAATTCTAAAGACACATCTAATCACACTATTCTACCAAAAATGTTTGAGATAAACTGCTAAAAAAACACACTTTCCTGCCCGTTTTATTACACCAAATTTTAGCATAACGTAAAAGAAAACCCGCTCTTTCAGAAAATATGAAAAAGTCAAGTTCGGCTAGGTTGACCCATTTCACTTATTTTCAGTCCTCACGCAAATTCAGTGTGTGCGACTTTATGTTCGTTTTGAGGTGCACGGTCACAATTGTTCCTGCACCTGTTACGAGGCAAGCTTCCCCATTATCACCACACCGTCTTCCCCTGATTACGGCATGACATCATGTCCCTCATCATCGAAGTACGGGGCAACAAAGAGCGGATGCCAACTTTTGCTTGAATATCTTTTTTATTTTTCATTTTTGATAAACGAGCTATAAGGGCAGTTGCCATGGTAACAAAACCTGTTCGTTTTTTATTACCCGCTCTCCTGCTATTAACATCCCGTTTTGCTATACTTCTCTTCCTTTGATTTGCATGGTTAGTCTCTCTTCCTACCCCCCTAGTCTCTTCCATCGACCAGTGTGCAGCGCTGATTTGGCTTTGGATCTATATTTTCTTTTTGTTTGTACGTCTGCTTCTTTTGACCCCTGGGCCCTGTTTCATAAAGGTGTTCGTAAAGTTACGCATGACTTTACGACCGACTGGAATATGAAGTGCCTCAATATGTGTGCCAATTTTTTTACCCTTACGTTTAACAAAGTACGACTGTATGTCAATATTTATCTACATTGGGGCAAAAATACACTTTCAACTAAAACGTGTCTTAACATGTAAGAATGATCATCATCATCTGCAAATTTCAACTTTAGCTGTTGAAATTAACAATAATTAGGAAACCCACTTGGCTTGCCATATTTAAGTCGTTTGTAAAGTCGTGCGTAACTTTACGAACAGCTTTATGAAACAGGGCCCAGGTCGTTATGAAAATCCTCGTGATCACTCTAGCCTCTTTCAAGTCTCACTGCATGTGTCTTCTATCCTGAAAATTAATCATCGTTTACATACTTTTGCATTTTTCTATTTGTTGAAATATTACCCACACACCCTTACTCAGTTCTTTCCTTCTCTTTAATCATGATATGCATTTTGCTCCGTCTGTCTGTCTGTCTCTCTGGCCCTCTTCTTCTTACGGCAGTTGAGTAGGCCTATACATTATGTCGAAGGTATATCGGAATAAAAGTTTGATAGTATCTATCGTCTATGAGATATCGTAAGCATCATTTCTATAATCCATTCAAACGGATATTTTCATATCTGATGGATGATTCGATTATGTTAGAGTGTGAGTGGGAAGAAAAATACAAATCAAACGAACGACACACAAAGTAGTACAAAAAGTGGCAATGAATGCGATTGCATGTTATTGGTATGGCGACACACGTTTAAGAACAAAAGGCGAAAAAAAAAAACACCCCGGAATTCAGGGAACGTGAATTTAAAAAAAGAAAAGATAAGCCCATACAGCTCTTGTAAATATAAATGCAGAAGTTGCAAGGAAAAGTCAGTTGGCATTTGACAGAGACTAAGCAAGTAAATGCTAATTGGATCAACCTGATTTGATCAACATGATTGCAGTACTCCACGAGGTAAGGGAAGAAGACGCGGTATATACTAGTTTATTAGCATCGTGATGACTGTGTTCCCATTATGCAGCGTCCTTGCTGCACCTTTTTCTAAAGTGGATTTCGGTCATGGTCGAAGACACCTTTGTGGGAAGAACTTCAGTGAACATCTTCTGGTCATCAATTACAGCTCGACCTCAGTTTCAATGTTACTGTCCAGAACATATAGGCCGTTGATGAACTCTAGGCATCCAGGACAAACAGCTGGGGTAAAGACATTTCGTCGAAAAGAATTATTCTACTCGGAGGGCAAATGGAAGCCTTCCTCATTCACAGAGAAGGAAAAGTACAGAACATGCCATAGAGCAAGCTGCACTTCTTTCTTGATCCACTGCCAGGTTGTCCCTTGTAATCTGCATTCAAATCTACCTAACTTCGCCCATTTCTTTATGTTTTGTCGGAGGCGAGGGTTATGCGTTTTATGGTACAATTTCATTCAGAATCTTCATTAAAAATATCATTGTATAAGATATGCTTTATTTTTCATCACGGTTTAATATGCAGAATCTACTGCGATACAGTGAATAAACCAAGGTCTTTTGATCTTCGGGGAGTATCGCATGTAGTGCGCTTATTAAAGCCAGCCACTTTGTCCTCATTGTATTGTGCGGGGAGGGGTGGGGGATGGGCGATTTAAAGCAGTAGGTAGATTGCTTTATAATTACATTGAAGGTTTGGGAGTGATAGAAAATGCTGGTTAACGGTTCCTCTTTCTCAACTGTGTTTCTGTTTTAATCCCTATATACTGTCTGTCGTTGTTCTGTTGTCCTGGTCAAAATATAATTATCCGACTATTCCTCCCCCTTCCCTTAATTCTCGTCACTGAAACTTACGTAGAAAAATATGTTTTGACCACCTGCGATTTCCTTCTTTCTACATCAACATCAAGATTTCTACATCAAAAGCACGTCCTGATTGAACGGCAATTTTTCCTGATTGTTTAGACCGCCACGCAACAAGGCATGTCAAATTTATTCGTTGCGGGAAAGTCAGGCCATGTTTCTTAGCTTTGCAACACACTGAACACGCTTCACTGATGTTTAACTACAATAAGCTATCATTTCAAAGTGACTGTTATATATGCGCTATATTTTGCAGGCGCAAAAATATAATAACTTTCAAATAATGGTTACACGGGAGGGAGGGATATACGATTGATAAGATGCTGCCTTCAAACTTTCTCCGTGCTTCGTTTCAAGGTCTTGGATTAACTAGTCAGAAACCTTTTTAAGAATACAAAACATGTCCTAAAGATTCTCTGATAAGCACGATTGTAACCAGACTAATTGAATGACCGGAAAGGCGGAAGGACTTTCTCTTAACCCTTCGTTGGGGGAAAAAAATCCACGCATATCACCGCTGTGAAAACTATGATATGATGCAGCAAATATTGTTGTGCGGATTGAAGAAAACAAAACCATGAGTCACCTGCCTGTAACAACGTCAAAGGGAATATTCCTTGGAGGGGGGGGGGGGGGGGGGGGGCAGTGGTACTTCAACGCGACCGAACTATCAACTCTGTTTGTCTGTCTGTCTGTCTGTCTGTCTGTCTATCTGTCTCTCCTTCCTCCTCCTTTCTCCCTTCGTCCCTCCCCTTCTCTCCTAATTAGGATAATTTTAACCAAGAACTTTATTTTCACTGAATCACAAGGAGATTGGATGGTAAATGGGTAATTCAAATTTGGTCGCTTTAAACAGTTTTTCTTTTGGGGGATAACTTAATTGAGCATGCTTTATATAGAGCATCTTGCTGTGTGCTGACCATGTCACCATGAAGTGATAATCAGAAGTCTAAAAAGGCAATTTCACGCCATTTATAAGTTCACTTTGATAGCCAGTACTGTGAGACGAACGGAATGACAAAAGTATCATCAGTATCGGCCGTAAAATAAGAAAGTTAATGGTATTTTATACTTTCATATGTTTTCACTGAATACGCGCCATTTGGAAGAGGCAACGATGTCCCCATCTTACACCTTTCCTGTTAATTTGTGCACAACATATTACTGTAATCATTGTTTTGGGGTCAACTCCTAACTGCAACATTCCTCCAACAAAAGTCATATCGTAGCTAGGTTATCAAGACCACGTTTAATTTCACGTGAAGTAAGCAATCATTCCTTAAGTTCTTGTCAAGAAAAAAAAAAACCCTCGTTTTTCGTCTTCGTAATGTTACTTTTATTATTGTTATTATAATTACTACTACTATTGTTATTGTTACTTTCATAACCATTATCCATTATCATAGTCCATTTTCAGCGTATATTATTTCATATCTTTACTTTATACACAGTCTCAATGACAATAATGCTCCGTAGTATGTAGGACCCTGCAACTCCGGGTCCCGTTTCATAAAAGTTGATATCAATAACAACTGCCACATTTCTATGACAAATTTGCTCTCAGCCGATAAGATGCAAGAATTTCAGTAGCTTGTGAAAACTATCGTAACTTGTTATTGATAACAAGTTTTATGATATGGGGGGCCCCGATTTTGTTAAACGGTACCTTTAACTAATATTGTTTGTATTTTCCTTAAGCTGTCGCTCCAAGGCTGTGATAACGAACTAATGCCTTATTAACCTCAGACGGTTCCTATCTGGCTTTGCCTGCTGGCCTTCGTGACTTCCCGTCGAACCGCTCGGGAAAGCATAAAATTGTTCCCATGACCTGCTTGCGCTAACCGTAAGACAATTTGATACAATGATCCTCACTCATCGGCAGAGTTCCGGCTAGACATCAGGGCCCATTTCATATCTTCATATATCATTCTCAAGCCCATATAGCGCAATAGGTGATATATTTAATGTTTCAATGCAACCTTTACACCGTTTCACCGCCAACCGTTTCACTATCCAGTTTAGGTCCTTAAACACCAGGCCACGTAAACAGTCTCGTATGATGGTTTGGAGATGTTTTTGTTTTGTTTTTATTTCTTTTTTTAGTAAGTTCAGATATGGACAGAGATAAACGTGATATGACATGACGTTAATTGGACATTTTCAACAACGATTTTCGTCATGTAATTGGGGGTATCAAATACATATGATAATCATGTGTTCACAAAATACACGAAATGTCATTAAATCGAATATTTTTCATACAGAAAATGTCATAAAATTCTTTCTTCGGGGTAAGTCATATATTCTATATTGATAATTGATTTAAACAATAAAAGCCTTTACATAATATATCAGCAGATAATATTTACATTCATTTTTAGTTCCCTAAGCTTGGCATAAAAATGTAACAAGAGACAGACTGAGACATAGAGCATGTAAGAGAGTTTTGCATTTGGTTCAGGAGTACATCACACCTCTTGCATGATGACTCATATGAATAGTCAGGAATGTTTTTATTCATGTGCGCTAGTTACGTCAGCACCTTATCACCAAGACTTCGTCAGTTCGCTGATCCTCCGACTGATCGCTGTAATCACTGTCATATCTCAAGCATCCATCGGGTCAGCGATTTTTTCCTCTCATTTCTGTATAAACCAAGCCACATATTTTTGATATCCCGGAAAAGACACTCTCGCGTAATCACGTGGATCTTGACAGGGTATTAATGAAACATGACTGCCTCAATAAATCGCCTTGGAAGGAAAAAAGTATTTTTACTGGTAATTTGTAACATCTTCTTTATTTCTTGTGATAGTGACTGATGATGTTGAACTTATAGCTGTCCGGGTGAATAATGTGATTAAATTTCTACATGCGCGGCATCATAATACCCATGTGTTAGTCAGCTTTGTAAAATCTTGGCACTTAATATTTCTGATTAACAGCATGCGTTGCAATAGGTCCAAGTTTCTGGTGAATTTTCCGAAGGTACGATCTGCTTAGTCTTCCCTTCTATATTCATGCATCTATCCCTCACAGACATCATAAGCTCATGATTCCATAGATGACCACTATAATGTGCCCCTCCCCCACGCACCGAACATTACCTATACATTCGATATAAAATGAGACTATTTTTACATGCTGTGTGAGATGCCGTTGAAATGACCTGGTTTGCTTGTTTGTTTCTTTACTGCTGTTCACGTTCCTTTGGACAATACTGCCCCATGGAGTTTGGTCGCGTGTTCATAATTATTTATCATGAAATGGGTCCAAAAACTCTGCAGTCTGATTGCCAGCTTTCAGTGTAAGTCATTAAAATGATCCACAGTTCAGGTGGCCTCGCACGCGACAGCAAAGATGAAGCAGTAACATCAGAGAGATTATTGAGTGCGCGCATACGCCTCACTTTTGAAATCTATGCTTGTTTTAGACATCCACCAAAGTCACCTCCACTTGAACTTTTCTCCTAAATACATTTAAGCAGATAACACATTTATCACAGAAGCAATTTTGTCTTAATATCAGCGTAATCTAAAGGTATATCAGCCTTCGTTGAAAACACATCACGAAGGGGTTGCAGCGACAGGTTCACCCCTAGCTCAATATAGAGACTGTAGCCTTATACACAAGCGGTAGAAAAGTGTGATTATTACCTTTTTTTAACAGTTCAGATTCCGCTAGTAATTGACAGCTTCCTCAGTATAGTGGTTCGAATTATATGTGACCTGAAGAAACAAAAATAGTGGCTCCATCATGTCAGTACTAATAAGTATCAACCAATTTTTCATGTGAAAATCTTCATCTGGTCGTCTGGGACGATTAGTCGTGTTTCAAGGCTCGATATTCATTTTGTAATGCACCTCAAGCCGTCACTTTCACTGTTCACAAGTTAGCCTACGATATCCCTCTCTGTTAGCATATAGATTCGTGATCGGAGAGGTGTCTCGATGTATTTTGTGTTTGTTTAGTCTTACGTTATACAATGTAAACATTGACTTAATGATGAAAATGAATCTTCAGCTTCAAGAACGACTATTTCAAATTGCTCGGCATCTCTCCTCATCGAGATAATCATTAGTAATGCCGGAGCAAATTGGACCCTTCGTTCTGCGGAAGCTGCAACTTAAACTGTGTCACAAACGCGCTTGATAAGAGCACCCGTGTTAGACGGTGAAGTGATTTCCATCTTTTACCTTTCTGAACCAGACTTTTTTTTTTCTCGATGGAATTTTAAACTTTCCAGCTACTCTGTATCAAACCTTATTAAAAAGATATGGAATGCCCTGAAAATTGATCAGGGCGTGATCTCATTGGATCTCATTGAAACATCATCATAATAAGAAGCTTATAAATCTTGTGCACTTTAAACTAACGTTCATTTTTTTTTTTTACTAGACTTCTTCCTAGTCTTTTGAAATCATGGTTTAGGTTAAAGTAACGGACAACACTTCTTCCTAAATGCTTTCCCCTGTAGAATTGTACATACCAAACCAGTTGACACAAGGGTGTCATCATCACGATCGTCGTCGATCGTTCAAGGGAAGTCTATATCCTGAAAATAAGCTCTTTTGAATAAAACCAGGGAATGAGAAGAACATAATAAAAGTCGACCAAATTCTGATTAAAAACTAGAAGGCCATGACAGTTGAAGGTATGACCAATCAAATAGAAATTGACGGCTCTGTGATGTAGCATGTGAGCTCACCTTCCATTTTGTCCTGTGTATGAAATGAACTATTCCCTAAAATTTCTCTCTATTAGTCATTGATGTAAAGATATATTTGATTTTCCATACAGGAGCTGTGTAAAAATATATTTACAATGATTGCATAAAGAGTGCATATTGAATTGGTCATTCGATTGATGGGAAAATGCGTATTTCCTATTATGTTATATAGAACAAAGGAAACAGGAAGTTAGCTCGCGTGTGACATCATGAAATTGACAAGTTGGGTTTGATTAATCACAGCTTAAAAAAACAAAATAAACCTAAAAACTCTCCTACTTTTGATCAAAATGTTTTTAAAATTTCACTGAATTGTTCCTCTAATTTTCCACATGCTTCTTTTCACAGGGACTGATTAGGGTTAACTTCCCCTTGAGGTTTCAGGTTGGCGTCGCCCATTAAAATCTCAATAAGACCTTTGACGCTTTTGACCCACTGGGTATAGAAATCAGCAATCCTTTAGTCCGTTGAGGACGAGTCCCGAGTATACTCGGGCAGGGTGTCTATGGGAAATGTGTTTTGTAGCAAAATCAAACCGTCCTCAATGGGTTAAATTGAAAGTCAATGGGGATTTCATAAAGAATTTCCTTACAAGTGGGTTTTGTACATTACACCCATTACAGAGGTGTACATCCATACTGGAGTTCTCCTCCCATTCTCCTCTCTGCATAACTAGGACATAAAATGGCGGTCCCGTGTATGAGAGAGTCACAACTCATGCATGCACGTGAAAGATCCCGCTTCATTCATTCATCGCAAAGAGCACGTGAAGTGGTCCCACCTCACATCCATCTGGACCCCATGGAACACCAGCTTAGCGTAGCTGAATACGGGCTATCCAGCCATTTTCTCAGATGTAAATGAACAAACAATGAACAAACATTAAACCTTGCTTCATCGTCGTCATGGTCGTGAAGCTTCCGCGCGTCAAATCACACATTCATCGCGATACATAGGAAATTAAATGACACGATCGATGCCTGCGGAAGAGAATCAAGCGCTGTACCTGCTTGAAAGCGGTAGAAAGTTAGTCAGGGAGGGGTCCACCTCCCTGAATTAGCTGATCGACTTTTACTCAGAAGAAGTCCTAGAAAACGAGTGACGTAGTGCGGACAGAGTCAGAGGAAAATGGGATGACCGCATTTTGAAATGCCTTGACTTGTTAGAACAGTCTGCATAAGATTTACAGTGGTTTGTGTTGACTTTAAGTGCATGGTACTGCTGTGATTTAGATTGACTGTACTTCCATAATATTGCATGTTTGATTCATCCGGATTGTTTCCTGTATTTGGGTTCTGATTTATGATCAACCTCATCAGTGGTGCACCATTCAGTGCCAGCGTCGTCATCTATTAATCATATCCGATATTTCATGTCATTTTCACCTTGAAAGGCACAATAGCTCATAAACTGTTAGAAACAAACCCTTATTAGATAGATTCAGTTTCAATTTCATGTAGTTACTCATTACACCGAAGTAGATATAAAGGTACTCTCACGTTTGTTCCTCTCATTCATGTCAAAAACTTCGTCACGGTTTCGAAGGCCTGTTTTTGCTTCGACGTAGAGTACATTATGTATGAATTGTACAATCCAGACAGTCGCCTTTGTATGAAATAACGCGTGTTCTTCTTCATGTTTGATATTTATCACAGATGTCCAAGATGTTACCTGAACTGGCAGTATTGACTTCCGTCCTACTAGCACTGTTTAGCAGTGGCCTGTCCATGCCCGCTATCGAGGTCGGACCACAAAACATCACCATCGGCAACGGACAGGACGCCCTTTTCACCTGTACTATTAGGATGAAGGGAATGACGCCTGTATTTTGGTATCGGGTGTCTTCTGGGAGTCGCATCAGCTCGGACTGGACAATTGACCCCGCAGTTAGCCGTCCGAATGGCAGAGAGTATCTTATTGAAGGTGACCGAAGGAGGGGCGAGATAAACCTGAAACTGCCTGGTGTAGAGCCGTCTGACGCGGGGGAATATTCCTGCGGGTTTGCGAGCGGGTCCAACTATGTTCGGAAGAGTGCGTTCTTGTCGGTGCTTGTGCCACCGCTCCAAGAATATCCCCGGTGTGAGCTGCCAGACAGGGAAAGCTGGGCTGTGGGGCAAACAGTGGAATTGGTTTGTATGTCGAGGGGAGGTACACCGCCGGCAAAACTTGTCTGGTTGAAGGACGGGACAGAATTAACGGATGGACACGAACAAATTAATACTTATAAAAGACTTCTCACCTTAGGTGATCTCCAGGCGAACTTTATATGTCGCGCAGAAAGCCCAGCCCTTTCCCAGCCACGCACTTGCACGACGTCCATCACACTCGAAAATCCCTCGGTGATGATACATCCGAGGTCATACAAGGCAGAAGTGGGTGATTCGGTCACCTTTATGTGCACGAGACAGGACTGGCCTCGAGAGACTAGATTCAGGTGGTTTTTTAGAAACAATCCTATAACGCCCAACACGTCTTCCAGATTCAACATCAGCGAGGACAACCGCGCCCTGACCATTGACAACGTCCAGGAAGCCGACGGAGGCGCGCACGTGGAGTGCAGGGTGACGGTGCTTCCCGGGCTGGAGTATCCAGCCGTAGGCACTCTTCTGGTCAGTCGCCTGACAGGGGAGGTGCTCGGTACTTTGGGGCCGCCCAGACTACAGACAAGAGCTCCAACCATTGATAGGACGCCCTCACAGCCCCGAATCCTGACTGCGGCAAGCGGTATGACGGTTGGTGACACTGAAAGCAAACGCGAGCGTGATGCTACCCCTCTAATAGCGGTCCTCGGCGCAGTTGGCGGTCTCCTTGTGGTTATAGCAGGCGTGATTATCAACTATGCGTTTGTCAGACAACATCGGAAAAAGAAGGAACAAGAAACACCCCCTCGCAGCGAGATTCGCCCCGTTGGTTCCGGCGTTTCTCTCATGACCACTAAACCATCGGACAGATCTCTCGCGAGCTCGGATTCAGCTACTACAAGCACAGCAACAACAACAACTGTCGGTAAGAGAGAAGGAAGTGCTAAAGCAGGTAAATCTTCCAAACCGGGGAGCCCCTATGCCGAGTTAGATGCTGATGGTATGAGGTTGAGCGAGTATCAAGGACTCAACGCGCCGCCGAATTTGATCTACGCAGAACCAATGGTAGCACCGACAAAACTAGTGCCGAGACCTCAGCATCAAGAAGGTTTCCATGACTACGCTTTACCGGATATCCTACCTGAGTTGTCGGTTAATGACTATGTGGAACCGGACCCTAACCCGCCACCGCGAAGTAAAAAAGTAAAGCAGCCAGAGAAGGGGGACGGGCAGGCACCGAATGCAAAGGTGGAGAGCGACAAACCGACACCGCAGAACACCGATGGCGTTTACATTGAAATTATCGCGTGATGAAGGGAGTGGTGTCATCGGATCGTTCGTGAGAGTGATGTTGAACGCTATATACAGGCAATGACTGTGACAACCGTGACTTGCACAAGTTGTGCTACATTTACCATTCCGTGAAACGCTTACATGCGCTTCTGCATACAATACTCTCACATCTGCCGATGGAATGCTGTTAATATTATGCAGACCTTATGATGGAATAAACGGTAATAGACACTCAGTATTGGCCAAAGAGCCTGCCGTATTTTCGTCATCCCTTTGTACAGTGTATGTATACAATGTATTGAAATCAAAGTGGTCGATATATTCCATTTGGGGCACGCGTGTCTCAGTCGTACATTTTGTCATTATAGTGAACATTAAACGTTTGCCGCTGATACAGAAAGTTAATTGCATGGAAACGTAGCGACGGAACAACAATTCGTAATTATCTTGGCGACAGCATACAGCACATGGAACAGTTATGACCAACAATCAGTTATACGTGGGTTTAATAGATATGAATTTATAGGACTTATGAGTAATGTGAACAGGGAGATGATATTGGCTCAAACGCACGGCCTGTGCTTTTGCAGTCTACAGTAAATTGTTCTCAGACTGAACTCAATGTACCTGTCCTTGAATCTTTATGAAGCTATCTGCTATCTTTGAGTCGCAGGATTTGTGGTCACAGGATTGCTTTCTTCATTATGTCATGGACAGAGTCTCTGAACGGGACAACGTAAAGTAACATTAAAAAACTCTCAAGTCAGGACAAGATACAGAAAGATAATATAAAATTGACGTCATTGACACGTGATTTGACAAATACCTTCGCACAAGATGTCTGCGAACAGAGTGGTGATGAAGGCGTTTCATGCTGTGAAGTGTGAAATCCGAACATAATAAAGACAGTGGAAGAATACCATGTAAAAACGTCTTTGCGAGGTGATCGTAGAGCTACAGACCATATAATTAACAATTCATGTTTATATGGCTCGTAACAATACATGTATGTTTTAGGTGGTTGGAGTAAATTACATTTGTTTGTTTGTTTGTTGGGTGGTTTTTTTTTGCCCCTCAGAGTTAAAAATTCAACGGGTAAAAAGAGTAAAAAAAATGGTTTGAGGTTTGGTCATGATGAGGCAACGAAATTTCGGAAGTGATGTCAATGTCAATCACTCTGATCAGATGCCGTAGCTTTATGAGTGGCAACAGTTTTTTTTTCGGAAATAAACCGGATTGATGAGGGTATCATGAGCTCATCGTCATTGGCTGCTCTCAGCAGCATCAAGCATTTTTAATCGACCTTCATGTCTATATATGGCGCCAAAAGCCATTCACTTCTTTATAGCTTCAAAATTGAGGATGTTGTGATGTCTGGGCGTGATAATGACTAATTCTGGACCCCGTTGCATAGCTACAGTAACTTCACAGGCAATGGTAACACTGTGATCGACTGTAACCATTGATGATTATCTAGTCGATTTGATTTGCTGTAGAATCGTGTTGATATGGTAGTTACAATCCTTACTGGAAAGAACACATTGTGACACAGTGTGTTCACAGTGTGTTCACATAGTCGACTATTTGAAAACGCTCGAATTTAACAGTGTCAAGATGACTTCACAGTGTGATGTGGTTTCCACAGTGTTCACATAGTAAGGCATTGTTTCACACTGAATTGATGAATTTTATTGTGTTCACACTGTTAAAATGCTCGAATTTAACAGTGTGATGAGATTTCACAGTAATCTCACACTGTTCACGCTGTGACTCTCACACTATTGACACTGTGTTCGTTCGAGCAGGGAATGATTACACAGATACCATTAATTGCATGGTTATCACAGTTTCATGCAAGTGGACCCTAGTTGTAGGTTATAGGGCTTGGAATGGGCTTTTCAGTGGAAACATATGGTCTCACCAACTATTATCATGGCATTGCATTTATACCTCAGCACTTCCAGATAACCATTGGTATACCAGGGTTCAGAGAGATTCTGGTAATTATGAATTAACATCTCTCCTGGGGTCATGTACCATAAGACTTGTGATATATATATATATATATATATATATATATATATATATATAACGTATATATACATACATTGTTTATGGACATTTGGAAATTATTGGCTCCGGGCCGACACTAATGTCGAGCTCTGATATACATACCTCTTTATATATCATACATACATATACAACATTGTATACAAACGTATTATGATAATATATGAGCACATACAAAGTATATGGCCTTTGCTGAAAGATGATGCAATATTGCGATCCAATACAAGTAAAAATGTAGTTTGTCCCTTAGGAATGTATATGATCCTCTCTGCTTGTCCTTTTTGTTTTACAGATTTCTTGTGATTATTGCCCAGAGGATGCTTGTGATGTAGAGCCTGCCAACTATGTACTGCCTTATGTAGACGCTGGAAGTTCTTAGTTCAATACATGTAGTATCTGTCGTTTTTCTTCGTAATCTGTTCGTACATCTACAGTTTAATCTGAGTCATGTCATTGTATCTATAAGCTCTGGTATTAATGGCAACAATGTGAACAATAAGCAGGGCCTACCAAAGGAAGTGATATACAGTACATCACCAATCAAATATCAAGAGGAACCAGGCAAACACAATGTTTTCTTTTCCAAATAAATCATTATCCTTGAAATCGCAAAAAAGAAGAATAGGATCACAAGATCAAATCAAACCTTATCACGTCCATATGTATCAAAATGTCTTAATTCCTTCACAGTTCCTTAAAACAAAACTTTATTATTGCTTCCTGTGGAAGTCGTTTCCATCCAAAGTACTTTTATAGATACATTAAAAATGTTTCCTGTCTTTAAGCCTATATATACTTATTGTAAGGTAAAGTGGAATAGCATTTTCTTTAAATGCTTTTGAGAACCCTAAATCTAATGATGACATTTGCTGAAATGCATGAATAGGCCTATATGGATCCGTGCATGATGGAGATGCATTTCTTGTTATCAAAGAATGCAGTTTTTGATTTCACATGGTAAATTAACAAGTGATTGATTCACTGAATAAGTAATGTACATTTTCATCATAAATGGATCATGCTTTTTGACTGTAAGAATTATTCAATTAAAAAAAATCGAAATCATATATCACACTTTCCTTCGTTTACAGTTTACTTTCTAGTTCATAATGTGGACTCGTGAACTTATCAAATTTTGATATTGTAATATAGGTATATATATATATGTATGTATATAGTCTAGGTCCAAACATGTTGCGAATTCATGTTTTGGCTCCAATGTAACGAAGAATAAACCGGTAATGCAACCGGTTCCGCGTCGAGACTCTGAAGAAGGTGGATGGAAGCCACCGAAAATTTGAGTTGGTCAATAAACTCATTCTTTCTTATATATTGGCGAAATATTGCATTACCGGTTTATTCTTCGTTATATATATATATATATACATATATATATATATATATATATATATATATATAGATGACGTTTTCAAAATGTTTATGTAACATCGAGTTCTTTTTCTTTCAAATCACATTCCAATAGTGGAAGTTTTCCACTCGTGCATAACTTTGTCTCACTGTCTTGTTTAGAAAATTACTTTTATCATGTTTATACAGAAATTGCAAAGAAGGGCAGCGAAGTGAAAAACAACTTTGTGAAATACTAATAAATCCAAGCATTCAGAATAGAAATAAAAAAGATAAGATAAAAACACCATAGAAACCTGCTTCGTAGAATCACAAATAACATCCGAATTTCAACATATTTTAGATTTTGAAATAAGGCAACAGAGAGGTTAAAAATAGATACAAACGAATTTCAAGACTTTCGTGGATAACCAAATTTTCTTTACAATCGAATAATAGGAACAACAGTTTGTTTTATGTACGACAAAATGTAACCCCAAAGAAGTATGAAAGCGAAAGTACGTGTCCTATCAAAAAACACACGCCTATAAGCTACTGCGTATACATAAAAAAAAAAAACATGTGTGGATCAGATAAGTAAATAATGATGATACGAAAAATGATTATATGGAAAACAGTAAAATGTTATACTACGTATACATGTAATAATGCTTTTAATATTTCTGAAATATAGAGGGCAATGCCTCTTCTTGTGCACCCGATTGGCATGGCTGATATTTTTATTGATTTATTTTCTTCAGTGGGGAAAAATCTCTTGCAAAATATCCCTCCATCTACTAAACTGTTCAACGAACTTTTAGATACATCTAACTCCAAAACTTTTTTTTTGTAGACCCACATACAACCCTGTTGGAAAGAATACAGTGTCCCACAGTGTGAAATCTCTTCACACTTTTAAAATTCGAGAGTTTTAACAGCGTGAACACAATGTTAGTCATCAATTCACAGTGTGAAGCATAGCATTACTATGTGAACACTCTGTGAAAACCACTCCACAGTGTGAAATCATCTTCACATTGTTAAATTCGAGCGTTTTCACATAGTCGACTATTCGTGAACACACTGGTGTGAACACACTGTAGAACACTGTGTTCTTTCAAGTAGAGAAGGAAGAAATAATTAAGATCGATGCTAATTTTAAAGGAGGAAAAAAAAAACAGTTTACGAGGGCATTGATAATTGCTTGTTAAAAAATATATTTCGCCCAAAAGTAGATCCTTTGATACACATTGTACTGTAAACATATTTCTCACTGGCCTCGTGCCAAATAATATAAAGATAGTCTTTTTTTTTCAATTTCATAAGAAAGGGGACAAGGATGATGTGAATATTACAAACCCATATCTTTAGTAACGATAATGTTATTGAAAGAATAATGAACATCCGCACAGTGATTTATTTTAAAACCAGTGATTTATTTTCTATCTTGCAATTTGAATTTAGCAAAAATCACAGCACTAACATACGCGCTATCAAAGTCGCACATGCACTTCGAACACACCGTCACACAGAAAGTACTTACTTTTCTGTCAACCTTGCAAAGTATACATTGCAGCAGGTGTTCTGAAGTTATTCTACCTATTGCACACAATTATATTCTATCACATACTTTATGTATCATCCACACTGCATTATGTATTTTTTTTTACAAATTCGTAATACAGTATATATGCTCTTTGCAATGTGTGCTTTGTATTTTGTTTTACTCTTTTGTTGGACTGAAATAAGATTGATGAAAATTAATGAATTGAATTAAAATATCAAACAAATAATGAAACAAGGTTTAGTAGAATACACATAAAAATATATAAATATAATCATGTATATGCACGTATGTTATATCATATGCACATATGTGTATATATATATATATATATATATATATGCATATGTATATGTATGAATGCATATATATATATATATATATATATATATATATTGTTATATATATTCATTCGTTCATTCATTTATCAATCTATATCAAAACAAACATGGTGTATTGCACTGTTTTAAATGGATATGATCACAAACGATCGACCCTAACTAACTTCCACCCGCCTCGTGCTGCGGTATATGGTGAAATGCGAGAGCAGGTTAATGCGTTGGCTCAGCGGGTAATCATGTGATCCTTTAATCACATCCAGCAAAGAGGAAAGAAAATGATTTATTTTCAGACTGCAGAGTCATGATATCAATGGTATACTGACCCCAAGAGGAGCGGGGAAATTCAGCGTTAAAACTCATCTGATTTTGCCTACAAGACCAGTTTGTTAAACCTAAAAAGAAAAGATTATATAAGACAGATACCTTTTATATTCATAAATCAGGAATATTTAGATAGTACATGTCTTCACTAATCTTGAGAAAAGCGTAGATTAATTTACTTGCATTTTTACAGTCTATGTGAAGCCATTCAGTGTTTGATAACATAAGTTTGCAGTTAATGGAATTGATGCTTTGACGGGTAAATTTTGAATAGGCTTTCTAAATGTAAGAAAATGTTCTGTGAAGTTATAGTACAGTTTCTACATAAAAAGTCAGGGAACTAATGTATTTCAATGGTGAAGAGTCGCTAGGAAGACGGATATATCACTTACTGGATCCTTACACATGACTCCAAAACTTCACTAGTGTAGTAACCATTGCCACCAATTTGACATCATGTACAGTACATTGATTCATAATGGGTTACATCATCACCATTATAGCTGCATGATGGTCCGCATACTACCACTGTCAACTGTGACATTAAGAGTAACATCGTCAATAATTACCAGTCTGGCGCCAAAACTATAAGTGGTGTAAATGTTTCCACTTCATCTATCAATGCTAGGCTTATCTGAGGTATACTACCTAAACCATTGCTGCTAATGAAATGTTATGCCTGATTTGTGAACTTACAATGTCTGTATTGACGAAACAAAGGCAACTATTGCAGGCAAGCTCTATTTCTTTTTATTTATTTCTCTCTTTTTTTTTGCGGGGGGCTGTGTAAGCGAGGATTTCAGTCATTTAAGTTGTTCCATCACCTAGCTCTCTGGCCTTTTGAACCCAAAGTTTTTGTCAGTCCACTGTGGATTTATTTCCTCGGCGGGTTCTGGAGAAAAGCCAAGGGTATAAAGGTTTGCCAAAGATACGTCTGTAGCTGATGTTTCAATTACGGAGGCTGGCGCGAAGCAAAGGTTTCTCTGAGGCTTGTAAAGTGGTGGTGGAAACCCGATTTCCTGTCGAGTGTACGTATTTAGCTCACCTGTTCCATTACTGTATACTTTCCTGTAATTGCGGAGAGGATCCGACCCCTGCGTTATGTGCACCTTACAGAGAGACAAGACGAACAGTGAGATTTAGTCATTTTATTACTTTTTGATCTGTTATGTACCGTTATCATTCATTAATGAAAATTGATTAAAATTGAAATTGAAATGGAAATGTTGTTGTTTTGAGACACCTGCTTTTGCGCAAAATTCCAGAAGAGGACAAATAAACCACAGTTAAGCATTCCATGGCATATATTGCTGTAAATAATTTAAATGCATAGGTTTGTATACTTATTCTCTCGCCGCTCTTTCACACCCGTCATGATTCTCAGAGACGAATGTGAAAAATAAAGCTTTTTATCGAATACGATATCTAGAAGAATATAATGCTCACCGACCCTAAATGAAAGTCGGGATCAAAGAACTATGCTGCATGTAGAGGCAGGCCAAGTGAAGATCTATTGACAACTGTAAGTATATGTCTGGATCAAAACAAAACCACATGGGCCTTGTCAAAGGAATGTCATTTTGATATCTCCTTGACAATCGTGTGGAGGAGGAAATTTCTATCAAGAGATCGCAAGATTGAGTTTGCCACTCGAATCGAAAGTGCTAGCCGACCTACGCGGTTTAACCCCAACCTTTAGATATCAAGATGTGACTAATTTGTTTGGAATGAGTTATCTGTTGCATAAACCATGCGTTTGACCTTTGAACTTCCACGAGCAAAGAGGCCAGTCGATATATCAAATATTTTCCATGTGACTATTATGCAAACATCTGAGCTTGAAAATCGTATCATAAAAACAATGTTGTAAATTTCGTTCAAGGCCTGGCAACCTATTTCATCGTTTACACGAATTCTAGAGCACACACCACGTCTGTCTCTTGCGAAAGTAGGGCAGGTCACAGACGATGTAACATACTTCGAGGTCACGTTCTAAATGTGATTAAGATCGTAGCTTAATAGCATGATGCAATATTCAGAAGGAAAATTTGATAAACATTAAAGTAATCATCATAGTATTTCATTTACTTGATATAATCTGGCAGAGCGATTCCAAGGAAGCTATCACCGCTATCGAAGCTAACCACGCTGGGCAAATACGATGAAGGTCAGTAATTTGTTATAATTAATTATAGAAAACACACATTGGACAAAACTTCACGGGCATGTTGGGGGGGGGGGATTCGCATTTCAGGACTTTCACAATGGAATTTTGTGCTCATCTTTCCTCAAAACTGTGAGAGACATGTATGTCATGAAGCCGAGAACATAGAGCGAATTTGCCTGCCTGTTTGAAGATATCATCAAACTTCACAAAGTGATATTCTGTGCATGGGGCACGACCAGCATTTATACATGCTATGATCCCTTCCCTCACTGACGATTCCTGCCAATTTGATCAAAATCCAGCCAACTGTTTTTCAAGAAGGAGATGAAAATGTGAACAAACATTTAAGCACAACATACACAGCACACCGCACGAAGGACGACGGACGCCGGACGTCGGACAGCAAATTATGGCAATAACTCATGTGGGCCATTCGGCTCAGGTGAGCTAACGATGCCATTGTAGTCCAGTGACAATAGGCAGTATGAAACTAAATCAGACATTCAAGACAATAGACGATAATTCATCATAGATACAACAGAGGAAGATAAAAGTGTGAATAAGAAATATATGGAGAAACAGACGAGCCTGGATTGAAAAAGACTTATTCAATTCAATTCAATTCAATTCAATTCAATTCACTTCAATTCAATTCAATTCAATCATAGTTTATTTCCAATCAACGAAAATCAAAACATAATACAAAGTATACATGTCATGAAATGATATTGTTCAAACATTTGCAAAAGATTCATGTAGTATACGAGATAAATTATATACAACAACATACATATATTATATGCAATAATTACGAAGAACAATGCATATATACCTCGTGAGCGTTCGGAAAATAACCTCAATTATGGAAAACAGCGATCCACTAAAAAGCAAAGCTTGTGGGACGTGGATCGCTAGATAAATAATGAGAAAACAATATCTTATTCAAGGTATTTTTTTATAGCTATTGTATTTAATATAGATTATTTAAGTCATTTGTAAAAATATACACGTAGTTATTTTGAGATACGCAGCTCGGGAAAAATAAAAAAATAAAAATGGAGTATCAATGCTAATGCCTAGACTTACACTATGGAGCAAGCAAATCTGCGCATATACATTATACACATACATACACATAATCATACATACGCATATATACATGATATACATATTCTCGTATATTACAGAAAAGAAACCAACATGAGTATTGCATCTGTAGCATATCATTTTTTATCATACATACCGAGTCCATTGAATGACACATAAATGAATAAACACCTGATTATTAGATTAAACATAATTACATTGATTTTTATGTCCCTCATTAATGAAATCCTATATACAATTAGTGATTGGTCTACATAGCGTCTATAATGGCCACTGATATTGCTAAAAATGTGCTATACATACAGTGACGTCATTTCATCGATAACGCATGCAAAATGATATCAGGATCGGCCTATATAGACTGCATACTGAATGTGTAAATCCACCGTGGGATGTGCCCTAATCGTCTTCGCTGCAATATTATGTAAATATGTTCATTTCGACAATTCAATAACTTTTAAAGATTCGTTGGAGGGACATACACCAAAAAGTATTATAGCATGAACTCTTTCGAGCCCCTTATGAAATTATGGATTCCCTCAGAAATAGTGCTCTTCGATCCTGCTATTGAGGAAATATGTATGTGCATTATAATATTGAATTTTTGTCAATTAAGTAGCAATAATAAAACTATGCATATAAATTACCGTCATTATCATTGTAGTGAATTGGAATATTTTAGATTATTTTTCTATGATTTGATTTGAAGGTGAGTTAAAGTATAGGTTATAGTATCAGTAGTGTTATATAAATCATTTTATTTACAACTAAGATTTTTGAAGTGTAGTTGTGTTACATTTTAAAGATGGATTTATTCATATACATTTTATACAATATATATTGTTGGTTAACTTAGATGTTAAATTAAAGTGTTTCGTATTGTCAATCTTTTTAGTTTGTGATTAACTTATATCACTCAGAACTGTACTATCATTTTGAAATGTGAAGTAATCCGATTTGTATATTTATATTTACAAAGTAGCAAACAAACAACATATGTTATATTTTGTATTTTAATCGACTGTTAATTCAAAATCAAATTCAAATTCTATTTTCACTTTTTTCAATCAAGTATTAATCAAGCATTAATGAAAAATTAACATAGCCAATATATTTTCATTTTACAGTGTACATTTATCGCAATTCAACTAATCAGCTGCGAAGTTAATTGAATAAAGCATGAATTGAATTGAATTAGATTAAATAGAATAATAGAACATTGAGGTGGGAGACTAACTAATTTTACACTTGACATGGGAACCAGAGAAAATTAGTTCTGAAAAGAGGAAGAAATAATCTGTGGGTGAGAGACGCCGGAAATCATTAACGCAAGCTATGTCGTTAACGTGGTGTATAGTACCGGCATGACGAGGCAATAATACTCATGGCCAGTGTTAACTATTGCTGTTAAAGGGGCATTCCAGACGATTTGCATAATCCACATCATGCAGTACATAAATCGACAGTGCCATATGTAGATTTGTGGAATTTATAGTGGTCCTTGAGCAGAGAAACCAATACTCTGAAAAATCTTATGGAAATTACACTGAACAGTGTTGCTGACATAGGAGCCTCACATATTTGAGAAATGTAGAAGCATAATTCCATTACAAAAACTCTTGTTTAAAAAAGTTCACCTGGCTGTGTAGTACAATAATATGCATGCCTTCTTCTTTGGTTCTGCTTCCTTGAGCCACAACTCATGCATTCTTATGGTGAGGCTGCCATGTCATCATCCTTGTTCATTACAATTTGAATTTTGGAAACATTCATATTCCTCATCCCAATCACTATGAATTCTAAAACTCTGTACGCAGTATAAGTGAGTTATAGTTGTTCATATGTAAGAGTCTGAAAATCATCCGGAGGTCTCCTTTAATGGCAATGACTGCAGTTAAATTACCAACTCATTACTGGCTGCTGCCTGGTTGCTGCTGGGCTCCTGCCGGAGTGATTGCAACTTATAGCAGGTTGCAATTTCTGTCATATATGATTGTTAATAATACCATGCGTGAAACGATTCGTCTTCGTGAATGAGATCTCCAGATATAGGGCTAGTGGGTTTTATTCATTCATTCATTCATTCATTTTTTATTTCATTTCCGTCCAAACCATATAATATGACATTGCATATACACAAAGTCAGTACAAAGTAACTTTTACATGTCCAAATGAAATTTAAATACACGTCATTTGTTTACATGAAACAAAAAATATATTTTGGTTGAAGAAGTACAAGGACAAAATGTGACTGAATCATAACAAAGAAAAGGTCGGAAATGGAGGGGACTGCTAAAAGGCCAAGCTTGTAGAATGCAGTCCCCTCGGATTCGCTTTATAATAGTAATACACGAGACATTTTAACAAAATCCACGGGAACCAGAACACAAAACGAGTACGCACTCAAACGCACACACATATAACACAGTAACAAAGCAGCTCTCTTACATACACGTGGAAAGGATAAAAAGGAGATAGAAAGGGACGGGAAGACAGAGGGAAGGGCAAAGGAGAAGAGTATTGGGGGTCGATGCAGGACACAGGAAGTTGTCTTCATATGAATGATACAACATAATGGTTATGAAATAGAGTAAACAAAATAAAGGCGTTAGCAGCAAGAGAAATCAGTTAGGAGCTTTCAGAATGCAAATCCCCAGTAATATAAGAATTAATAAACATTTTCTTTAATTTTAAAGTAAAAGTGTTGAAACTTAGAGATTCTTTTATACTGCTGTCAAGGGAATTCCAGAGTTTAGGTCCAGCGAAGGAGAATATAGACTTTGCAAAAATTGTCCTAAACAGTGGTAAATGGAATTCATTGGTTTGTCTAGTGGGGTATGAATGTACAGTTTTATTTGGATAAACATAGAGTCAAACACCAAAGGAAGGGAGTGATTTATTAATTTGTACATAAACTGACCTAAATTCAAACAATATGAATCCTTAATTTTTAAGATATTATTTTGATGAAACAAGTCATTAGTATGACATCTCCACGATTCTCTACAAATGACACGAAGAGCTTTTTTTCTGCAATAATGATATTCTTTCTAAATATGAGGAGTAAATGTTGCCCCAGGCGAGAATGCCATAGTTCAGATAGGGTAAGATCAAAGATGAATATAACATTAACAAAACATTTTTCGGAAAATAAAATTTAACTTTATTGATAACACCCACATTTCTAGAAATTGTGCGGCAAATTGAATCGATATGCAAATTCCAGGTGAGTTTATTATCAAGAGTCAAACCTAAAAATTTAATTGAAGAAACTTCTTCTATGGCTATATTGTCCAAATAAATATTCTGAGATAACTTTTCTAAGGAATTACTGAAAAGCATACATTTAGTTTTTTGAAGATTAATTGACAATTTGTTAGCTCTAGTCCAGTGAAGTAACTTTTTTTATCTCGATGTTCATAGTATCGATCAAATACACTGAATCAGAGCTAGAAAGGAACACATTTGTATCATCAGCAAATAATAAAAAGGAAAGAATGCTTGATGAATTTATATCATTGATGGAAACAACAAATAAAAGTGGACCAAGTAAACTTCCTTGCGGTACACCACAAGTGATATCATGCATAGCAGATTTGTGACCATTAATATAAACAAATTGTTTGCGATTGGTAAGGTAACTCCTGAACCACTCCAAGGCCATGCCACGAATACCATAAGGAGATAATTTGTAAAGGAGTATTTTGTGGTCAATGGTATCGAAGGCCTTGGAGAAGTCCAGGAACACACCTATAGTATGATGATAATTATCAATGGCTTTGGAGACTTTGTCTAGGAAAGTAAGAACTACATGGGATGTGTTGTGTTGTTGCCGGAAACCAAATTAATTATTTGAATAATCTTATGCTTATTGAGAAAATCCAAGAGTCTAAAATGTACAACTTTTTCTAATAATTTACAGATAATGGATAACAAAGATATTGGTCTATAATTACTGATGTCTTCCCTATCCCCTTTCTTAAAAATTGGAATAACCTTAGATACTTTCATTTCCTTTCATTTTATTTATATATTTCATTTTATCTATGAAGACATTTAGTGTTTTGTGTTTGACTTTGATAATCAAGTTCTTTCACGTCAGTCCTGAAATTCTCAATTTGTTTTGTTTGTTTGTTTGTTTGTTTGTTTGTTGTTGTTGCTGCTCAAACTCCACTCAGCGGTCCTACAAGGAAGACCTCGGTCTGATCACAAAATCATTATTTTGCTCGGGTTTTTTTTTTTCTTCTATTAAGATGAGGAATATGCTGTATTTTAAGATAAATTCACCTTATTCAACCATGGCTTATTAGTTCTTGTCAAGCTGGAAAGGCGTAAATTGATGTCGCTGTTGTTGCTATTGTTGTTGTCTTAATTTTGTAAATCTATTTCCGCATCTCTGATGGTCTTGGGCCGGTCCATGTTACTTGCAGGCGGTGAGGCCATATAATTTGTAGGGGAATTTTTGCGAGTAACTCTCATTATTCTGGCATGTCATGTACGATTATACTTAATGATGTCCGGGCAAATCTGACCCCTCTCAGCTGGTAGTCTCTCGATGCCAGTCGCTTCTCTGTAAATCACTGAGCTCCCATGGACTTGCCAAAAGGCTGTATACATTCTCTTTGGCCGAGAATCTTGCTCGCTCGACACAGGAAGAGCCATTTAGATCAGTGCTGTTCCGCTTGTTTGGAGACACGCGGCAGCGCGCTTTCATTTCCGCTCTTGCTCTCAGTTATAGTCCTACTGAACCTACGCTCCTCAGGCAGTGAAGATTTTCTCTTTTGCCTTCACAACATTATTTTAGTCGAAAGATAATGTCCATGACTTTGTTTGGTTTACTAGGACTGATGTAAGGTAGGCAAAAGTGCATCAGCAGCCTTTATCGGCAATCATCCCTGGTGGTTTGGAACAAAAACACGCCGGGCTAATTATAACTGAAGATGTCAACTCATCGTGAGAACAAAGGTCACGACGGTTTGACGTTACATTGACATGAGAAGATAACTGACAGTTTGTTTGGTTAGAGGTAACCGAAAACATTATGAGATGTTCAATGACAAAAGACATCTGTTTTTCTTTTTCTTTTTCTTTTTACTCCAGTGGTGTTTGGTGTGAGGGGAAATGGGGAGGAAGTGATTGCTTTTTCAATTTAATTCATTTGTTTTCATTCATCTTTTCTTTTTCCAACAAAACATAACACAGAATAAATCAGGAATCATATCATAAACAAACATTCGACTTTGCGAAGGATAAATGAAACAGATAAACATAAGAATGCATACCTGCAAAAATACAAAGTTATAATGCTTCAGTTGAGAAAAAAGAATTGAGAGGTCCAGTAAAAAGCAAGCTTGTATATTGTAAACCACTCAAAAAATCTTAGGAAATACTTATTTACAAATCCTTATCACAAATATAATTTACGACAGGACGGAACAAAACAGGAGAAACACAATAACATTACACGACTTGAGAATAGATGGAAAGAATGGAAGGAAAGAAAGAAAAATAAGAGAATGCCTACACGCTGAACAAGGGACATGGAACAGGGAATTGAGATTGCTAATAGATGGCTCACATTCTGTGAGGATGTTTTCTGAATTCTGACATGATATCATAGTAGATTTCTTATTATCAATTCAAATGAAGGGCACCTCTCTAAAGAAGTCTCTCTAAAGAATGATTAAACCCCTTCTTATTTAAAAGATGAATTTGAAATTGTAACTCATTCCTACCCCTCCCGTTTTGGACAAAAATTAAGACTTTTCAAACCTAGAACTGAATATTTGAAGAAATCATTTAAATATAAATATGCTAAGGAATACAATGACCTTCCCATGGATATCAAAAATTTCCCCAGTGTTCATGTATTCAAATCTAAAATAAGTATGTTTAAGGTCACTGCCCCGTTGATTTATTTTTTTCTTTTTGTTAATGAAAAAGAGTTATTACAGAATTATTTGAATTAGTACAGGTTATTGAAAGTTATGATTTATTATTTTTCCCCTCCCTTTCCTTTGTATCCCTTTCTTTTGCTAGTTGCTATTCGATGTTGTTGTTGTTTTTCTTTCTCTCAACTTATATATTTCAAATATCTACATTTTTAAAAGAGTATGTATTTCATAATTTCACATTGTATTTGTATAACTTCCATGTTCTGGACCCCATGGAAGACCAGCAATGCCATGTTGATATCGCTGAATATGGGCCATCCAGCCGTTGTTGTTTTTATACGGAAAATAAATCAGTCAATCAATCAAAAAAAAAGTCTTCGGCACGACAGGACGCAGTATATAAGACCGTGTCAGCCTTTGTGACAGAGCCTATCATGGGAATTACAGAATCATGTTGACTTAATATAACTAAAAAAATGATAATAATAACAAAATAAAAAAGCTTAACGAAAAAATAGAATTACACTGTGTTTCATTTGCAAAGATTCTTTCGTTTTTAGATAACATCGAATATCACAGAGGACGCGAGAAATTGTCATTTTTGCCCCCATTACACAATGTTCGTCGCATGTTTCTTAATTCTCGGTGCAATAACTTGGTCAAAACAGATCAGGAAATACACTATCCTTGTCAAGGATTATACGTGCGACCCAACATTTCTAAGAAACTTGTTTCAGTGATCTGTTTGCCTCAGTTAAATCATTGAACCGTCAATCATTCGCGACCAATTTCCATCCATTTACCTTTTCACCACATTAGGGAAATCTTAATTTTTGAAAAGTGAAACCCCTTAAAGAATTAAGATTCGAGATAACAAAAGATCTGGTTTAATTTCCCTCTAAATATGTATTCGCTCGGGACGAAAAATAATCAACCAGATACGGACGACATTCTTTTCTCCTTCCCTGGAAAATGTTTTCTCCTCATAACGACTGTCCTTGTGAGTCTGACTAAGTCTTTCTCAAAGAATGTCCTAACCCCAACGCAGACTAAACGTAGAAATAAGCCTATTTATGCACTAAAAACAAACGGGGTCGGCAAAAATGAAATAGGAAAAAAATGTAATTCAACTGCATGCAGACATACATCATTTGTATATGTATAATAATGTATATATGTATGTATATGTATATATATATATATATATATATATATATATATATACATGTATCATGTTTTTATGATTCATGTTTGCAAAAACTTATCATTGTCCTAGTATACACTACACTGACGAAGGCCCGAGGCGGGTTGAAAATTTTGTGAATAAAAACCTTCTTGTTGGATCTACAGACTCATTCTTCTTATAATCATATATATATATATATATATATATATATATATGCATTATATTCCTGTGTGTGCATATAATATGTCGAATGTATGTACGTTCATACAGATTGCATAATGATACTATATAGCAGATTGTTCGGTAGTGCCAATATGAACAAACTTTATAACCCCTCTTCTAAAAAGTTTTCCTCTCCGAAAAGGCCCCATTATACTACAATTCTGGAGCCAAACGAACGAGGACAGACGAGCCAAATCGTTTTTTGTTCCGGTTACCATGGTTACAGGAGAGTTTTACATTCTAGCGTTCTACTTGCCCCCTGACAAGAACTACAAAATTTGAATTGAGCGAGGCTACAATGTTACTACATACGGACTGAAAAAATAGACAACTTCTATGTAAATCGAGAAAGGCATTCAACAGCAAAACGACTCCACCGAATTGCAACATCTGACGTTACAAGTTCCAGCCGGGGACACTAATCCACACGGGGTCAAGTTTTGCGACAATACGCCCCCCCCCCCCCCCCCCCCGTCTTCAGGTGTTGTTGACGTCACCAGTACAAACTATGCGAGCAAGGTTAAACTTTTCGTCATTGACCTCGCAAACCGCTTCGTACGTTATCACATTTTCCGACAAGTTTCTAAAAATACAGGTTGGTCTGCTATTGTAACTATTTACGGCACTGATAAAGTAAGCTATACAAGCGCACATGACAATGCAAGCGATATTATCTCTAGACATACACTTACACACACACACACTCATAAGTCATATATATATATATATATATATATATATATATATACATATATATATACATAACTATCATCTTTTTTCAGTCAAAAAAAGCAGAAAAAGAAGACAGAGGTAATTATATTGTATATTATTTGTAAAACCATTGCGACTTAGTTATGTTTGTTTCTTTGCTTTGTGAACACAAAGTGAAAATAAATTCAAATCAAATCAATCAGATCGAAATATATACATAGTACATTTCAATTGTATATTATACCGTCATCATTGATAGACAGTGAACTGGAAAAAGACGATGAAAACATTCAAATTCATGAAATTCCTGCGTCGAGATGTTTTTCATTGCAACTGGTTTACAAATTGCCCTACATCGACGTAAATAATACGCAAATGAATTTGAATAATAGGCAGTCGGGCGGAAGTTCAGTGGTCTAGTGGAGGTGACACCTGTTCGGAGATCAGGAGGTCGTATAGGTTCGACTCCTGTTCGCGTGGATGCGCCCATGATTTTTTATCATGGCTACTGCCAAAATACTGATCAATTTAGTGCTTATTTATGTCAATGTAGGGCAATTTGTCAATCATTTGCAATGAGAAATAAATCATACTGAGTTGTTTATTTGCCTTCGCGTTTGTCAGTCTGCTCGTTGAACATTGCGGAATAAAGCATTGCTGAACAGTGTTTCCAGTTTGGAAAACAAACAAACAAACAAATCTGAGTTGCATCGGCCTACATGCTACGATATTTCCAATATTGAGAGAGAACGGAGTTTTGAGAAAAAAAAATGTGATAACTGTGTGTGTGACTGAATGCACTTTTATCATAGTTTTACAATAAAGAGTACAGCAGTTTGTACAGTGTCAATAATTATGAACAATTTCGGAAACAGTACAGGTGCGTGATGATAGTTGTTCATAGACATGTTGATATCGTCAGCATGATGTAAAAAGATACAATTCTAAAGTGTTTGAGTGCTTTTTAATCCATTTAAAACATTCGAACAATTCAGTCAGCAAATTTCTACAAGTCTTCAATCGAGCTAAATGTTCAATTGTGTTTTTAGTTTCTTGCAGTTGCCGCATCGGGATCAAAACATGACAAGACACTCAATATGTGTTGTGCAATTCAGTCATTTCCAGGAATAAAAAAGAGAGAAAAAAATCTGCCCTTCCCACATCCTATCATTGTTCATTTTAAACATTTTTTTTTCTTTCCATTGCTGTCATTACTTTGTCATATGTGAACCCACCAACAGACAAGTGCTATAATACGGATAAAGGAAACGCTGTGTGTTCTTTCTGCTTATTGTCAAACCCAAGGGATTCTTTATGATTAATGTATTAAAGGACAAGATTATCTTCGCATTCACTGCTGGACATGCTGGATGAGAAGGTTTCTACAGCATATGATGTTACATGCGGAGAACGGTAATAAGGAAAATATAAATATAATTTCATAAAATATTATTTTTTGAATAAAGTACACATTTCCTCGACCTGTCACTGACGTATGTTAAGGGTAATATTATTCTGAAAGAGGCGAGTCAAGTGTTATTTTATTGGGCGAGAAAAGTGAAAATATGTTGAATTTTCTGTATATTTTCTCTATGTCGTTTTAAACAATCACAGGCTGTAGTACTCTTCTCATCCAGCAGTTACTGAGAAGAAACTTTTAAAAAGATCATAACTTTTGAATGGATTGTCCGATTTTCCTCAAAATTTTACTGATGCGTTCTACGACTGTGGCTGCATTCACTCAATCCATATGTCTAAATGGTGGACTTGTTTTTAAAGCTCATTCTCCCCCGGGCTTTCGCTCAAAGAATCATTTTATGACGTCATCCTCATATTAGGTATCATTTATACGCGTAGCACTATAAAATAGCATTACCCCCGCATCTTCTTGAGCACCATATAATTCTTAATTTGAGTGTTATCGAGGTCTCCCTACTGTTACAACACATAATTATTGTCAACATTTATGTCAATCTTAGCTTTCATCGCAATCCTACTGCATTTCTTTTTTTCGTTTTTTTTTCAATGTCAAAAATCTAGGATCTTACGGTGAAATCATTTCATGGACACACTATGTCGGTAGAGGTTTGACTACACCGAATTTTTCTTTTCCTTTACATTTTGTACAACAGAGAATTGAACAAGGGTTTTTCTACAAATCTCACTTGATTTCTCCTGTTCAACCAAAAAGTGAGTTTGGGTACTTTATTCTATATGCCTACACGTGTACGTGTAATCAGAAAATCCAGTTATGTACGGAAGAAATCTTCAGATGCAATTAATTACAAAGATGCCGATAGCGATATCATTTTATCGATAATACTAACGTTCAGTGGAGACAATGTAACTACTCGTGTTGTATTCATGAATACACGTCAAAGGCTGAGATAATCGAACTAGGATAAGGGTGCATTATACTGAAGCATCGTTGTCATCATCAGAAGACGTGAGAAAGCATCAAACTGCGATTAATTACATGACCAGTGTGATTGAAACGTTTGGATGGCCTTGGTTATCGAACAACAAATATTATCTGATTAAAGAGTCCTACTAAAATGTCTGAGTCATGCTCGTATCTACAAAGATAGAAGAAAAATAGAAAGAATATACAAACATAGTAAACAAACAACTATTTGATGTTTCAACTTACTATCTTTCAACTAAGAATAGAAATTTCGCCCTGTCATTCTGAAGATATAGAAATGACTTAGACAATGCTCTGAAAGTACTGTTGGTTTCGCTTCGTCAGTCAATCTCCGTGTTAGATAACTTTAAATCACGGATGTTTTCCGCGTATCCTTAAGCTGATTATGCATCGTTAATGATGTTTATCGCAGCAAAATGTCCACAGAATGTTTGCATCAAAATGAAGGGTATCGCTTGGAGTGCATTCCACTGTGTGGTTTCTTCGCAGCTTCAGAGATGTCAATGCATTCCCACTTTTTTCCGCAGAGGAATAAAATGTATTTACATCAGATTACGGTGACAAAAAGTAATATAGTTTGGATTTTGAATTTGACGAATACAAGAGATTATATCTACCTGTACTCTTGGTAACATAACACCAACATCAACATAATACCACGAACACATTAATGATACTATCGTACAACAAGACAAGCAAATAATTCAATCTCCTTGATGGATCTAAACAAGTCAGTGCGTACCAATGAGAACGGACATAAAAAAAAACACCCAATGGCAACATCTTAAATTTGCATTGTCTAAGGTGAAAAAAACGTCCTAAAACTATGAACATAAATAGATACCTGAAGACACCTTCCCTTAAGATTTGATGATTTGAAAGAGCAAAATGAGAGAGGCAAACGATGCCAATAAGATGAATCCATAGGAAAAAGAAACCAACAAACTATCGGGGAAAGGAAAGATAGTAAACATTGTATAGAACATGAATTACTACAATATTTTTTACTACAAGGCATTGCATTAACAATGTAGTGTTGCTTTTGCCTATCAAACGGAAAATGTTATCCGTGGACATTCTGGTGCCATCATTTTGTTTCAATGTGATTTTCTTTGATATACAAGTGGTGTATACATACATGTATATATATATATATATATATATATATTATCAAATAGATAGCTCCAGCATTCGTCGGTGATAAAGTTAGTTAGAATTATGATCATAATGTAACATATTTCTGAACATCCGAAGAAACTGCAGAATATAGTCTCCATACATTCGTCCTTCTTTCATTCTTATTCTTGTATTACTGCTCTTTCTTTTCCTCTTTCTTGCTATAGTCCCTATCAATACCTCTTTCCCCGTCATATATATATTTTTTTCTCCTCCTTCGTCGTGTTCGTTCCCGTGTGAAGCGAAATTGTTTTCAAATACTGAATTGCCGGGGAAGGGGAAAAAAGAAAGAAAAAACTTGCATGATGAAAAGACACCAGGGCTGCCATCATTGGAAACTAGTTGAGAGTGAGACTCCCATCATGCCCATAGGCCAATGCTATAATTTAGGAGTCAAAATGAGTGAGATCAATAGAAATGCACGCAAATGAAATGAAGTTTTAGAGTGAGAAAGGACCAAAATGAGTGAGTCTCACTCTCAATGAAAAAGAGTTGGCAGCCCTGAGACACACATTACAGTTCTATAATGAAGGTTGTGTTCTGCTTTGAAATACCCAAACTCAAATGTATTTGCGCTAAAATGATCCTGCTCTACTGAGTGCTCCAAATGGATTCCCTCAACTGACAATAAAGACACGTAATCTGCAAAGATGGAGAAAGTGTGCGTCTGGTACAGACTTGAGATGCAGAAACATCATTCAGTGTCAACATACATGTTTATGTCTATGAAACCATGAACTAGTATAGGTCCATGATAAGAGTATCGACCTTTAAACTCACCAGATCCTTTGCGGTTGGGAAGTCTTTAATCATTGGAGACGTTATCTAGCATTGAAAACATGCGAATGTATTACCACGTGAGACTGGAGTTATGTCATCTGTTACACATTGTGTTATGCATTTGTATGAAACATTGCACGTAGTAATACCTGAACATGCTGGTCAAGCTTTATATTGTATTCTTCTGTATCTCAACCAAACACAGACCTTCTTGATCAGTGTGACACTGGGCAGAAATTAGCACACACTTATTTGATATTTTGATGGCTGTTGCCAAATTTACGATTAACATGTCCAGAAAAGACTCAATATGAAAATAGTTTATTTTAGGGCTCACACCCGTAAATATAATGGATTCTTCCTGGCCTGATCACAAATTCGTACCAAAGATACCAAAATTAATTCAGAAAAAAAAAATCATAAAAAATCAGGAAATGAAGGTAGAAGAACAGTTTTTAGCTCAAGTTGATGAGTGTGAATTCCTCTACAAAATATATTCTGCTTGGCAGGTGATAGCTTTGTCTTGTGGAATTTAAAGGGACTAACTTAACTCGGCGCATCACGCACAGAAAATCTGAGCCTTTTTGAGTTAAAAAGACACGTAGACTGACTTTGCCGACCTTTTGACAGAGTTTGAGCTGAATAACTCCCCTTGAGTTGTTCAGCATTCTTTATTATATCAATAAACAATGTAACATGAAAGGCCTACGTTGTCTCCTGGATTGAACAGGAGGCACAAGGCAAAGACAAAGGACAATACAGGCAAACATGTAAATACATCATACATTGTAAAAAAACACACTCAGTTACAGTTGCGTACTCACAAACAAATTTACCAAAGATACATTTATACACAAACGAATTAAAATATGCAATACATATATTTCATTTCAAAACATACCTTATTATCCAAATAATAAAACTTCATCTCATTCTATTATTTTCATTTCTTTTCATTTTACATAAATCGTTCTCATAAAACCTTCTCTCTCTCCCTCCTTCTCTCTCTCTCTTCTCTCTCTCTCTTTCTCTCTCTCTGCCTTCCCCCTGCTTTTCTTATACCTTTCTTTTACTCCATTACCATTAATTCACTTTACACCTTCTTAACTTCTTCTCCAAAAACTCTACTTTAACTTTCTCAGTAAAAATAACAATTAACAATACCGAATAATATAACATCACATCTAACATATCATATACTAATAATGAACTTTACTAATAATATAAATGAATATACAATCATCCTATCTAAAATCATCAACCGCCATACATTATATACTCATGGTAAATCAAACGCCAATACTTGTTTTCAACTTCACAGTGTAAGTAAAGCTTTAACATTCCAGGTGGGTTCTTTACGTGCATTATAGATGGCATAAGAGGAAACAATACTTTGGACAGGGCCTGGATGTGGGGTTTCGTTTTTGCTTGTTTGTCTGCGAATCTTAGTATGGAATAGATTTTCTTTTTGTTTTCTTTTAATGAGTGAAAGGGCATATCTTACTTTATTTTGACATGCGATATGAAAGACGCCATTTGTATGAGTTATTTTACAGAATTTTTTAAAGTTTGATTTTTTAACACACATCCCTATGGGGAAATATTTATGGATGTGAACCCTTTATATGACTGACCATCAACAGCCACTGTGGTGGCGGTAGACACGATTCGCGACGAGATCATTTTGTTCTTTCTGTTTAGACAACTCCGTTGCTAGTGACCTATTCTGACAATTGTCATCATGGCAGTCAAAATGCAACTAGAATGTAGGCGTCACACCATCCCAAAAATAGGGAAATGTTGAAATTCGGCTCTGATTGTGTCAAACATCGTGTCATTTGCAAGGGCATAATTATGCTATCGTAGGTTCGATCATTACAGCTGCAACTTCGTGAGCCGTGGCAAAATCTTCCTGTAGCCATCGCATTTCCTTCGTGTCGCATCTTCTCGTCATAGCCTTCGTGGGTACTAGTAGTTCGAGTGCATTCGTAGGCATATCGTACTTGTACTTATACTTGATTGTACTTGTGATCGACTTTTGACCTAGTTCGGGGCCAGACCAGATTCAAACGAAATTGAAAACTTCCGTATTCGTACTGCCATATTGTGTCAATTTCGGGACATTGTGACGCCACCCAATGGAAATCAAATGGCTTGAAGTGAAATCCATCGAAAGTGGGAAATGACTTTAACATAAATAATTTACGTTGGGAAAATGTAATTCCAACGGGCATATAACAACGTAAATTTATTGCAACGTGAGTTGTAGTCCAGCTCTGGACCCTTTTTATCGATTTTTTTAGTTCGCCGACTACCACTGTTAAGGCGAGTGATGGCGCGATCTCGAGAACTTCTACTCGGGGACAGCACATTCCCAACGGCTCTCGGGATCGTGCCATCACTCGGCTTAACGCTTATAGTTGGAAAAAAAATGCCGCATTTACTGTGGTCGTATTTTCAAACATCTAGATTTCTTACATGATCATGGATACATATCTTTTTGTGGTGTTTAGATGTATTATACTTGTACATTACTTTTGTATGCTTAATATTGTACGTTTCTCATGAATTTATTCTCATGAATCGTAGCATGGATATTCTACCTTTGATTTATTCTTTTTCCGAGGTATTTCTTCCTGTGATTTACTGCTTTTGTTGATTCTGCCAAAGAATCAACGATGGGATTTTATTTCCTTATCTTTTCGTTTCATTGTTGTTTAAGTGTTACCCTATACGTTGATTGTATCGCTGTATTTTCTGTTCATCATACGGACCTGACGTAAAATAGCATAATGGCTGAGTGCAAGTATTTACCCCGTGTATACAACAAACAAGCAAACAAACAAACCTTTTATAATTTGAAAAAGAAGAAATCAAATAAATTGAAATTAATTGATATTTAGAAGCGATATTCAGTATTTACATCCTTGCATCTAGTTGCGTTGTTTTGTACATATCAAAGATACATGCCATACTTGAACAGATATATTGCATCTTAGATTTCTCCTTGGTCAGTATAGCATCATGTGTCAGAGGTTTTTTCAGATTAATAATCACTACAGGCTACAAAATTCGTTTGACACGGGAGCTCGTATGTGTTGCAAACAATGCATTACTTTGTTCAAAGTTATCTTTTTCTGTGGCTGTTTATTGACTACAGGCCAGAGTAGCAAGTAGAATAATCATGTTTCGTTACCATCAATAGACTGCCGGTAAAGGCATGTAGTAACAAATCGACGTTTGTAAAACGATAATGTACGAGCGACTACGGGGTTTAAGGATTGCTACTTCTCAATTGCTGATCAAAGATTTCAGTTGGAGGCTAATATTTTGCTCCTAATTTTGCTTTATTCTCTTTCAGACATTCTGTGAATCGTATCGGGAATTCTTCCAGAAATACGATCAGGGGGGTGTTTCATAAAGCTGTTCGTAAAGTTACGAACAACTTACGAGTGACTGGTGATCAGTTCTTGTGCTGAATTATGGAAATTCTGATAAGTATAGCACATCAGAACTGATCACCAGTCGCTCGTTAGTTGTTCGTAACTTACGAACAGCTTTATGAAACAGGGCCCAGTGCTAAGTTTTGCTGTGTGGTCATTCAACATGGCTTCCAGAGTTTATTCCGAAACTGTTGTTACTTCCCTCTTTGCGACGCTTTTCAGACTTGATGTCAGTGATCCTTGGTTGTCCGTTGTTCGTTGAAACAGCGAAAGACGCTTACAGATATGAGAACTAGCAGGCCACAGGAGAGATCGACCAACCCAGCGACGACGAAGGCCAGGTTGTACGAGCCAGTGGAATCAAAGATAACTCCTGTGGAAAACGGAAAGATTCAATGGAAGAAAGAAACAAGTCTCACACAAGCAAAAGTTGGATTCATGGTCTAAGGTAGAAGTCGAATGGCGCTGGATGAAGGGACTATTGCATGACGTCCAACATGTCCAGTGAGCATGGGTATAACAGCTTCTGTTATAATACCATGGCTAAAATTGATACCATTTGTTTTTTCTCATTCTAATAAGTTTCCCTTCGGGGACTGAGAAATTTAAACTGAGATGATGCCAAGTCGTAATAGTTATATTATTCACAGTATACGATGCAACAACATTGTTGTGCCGGCTATACAATTGTAAGAGTGGTGATATTGAGGCTTGATAATGTAAGCATGTACACGTATCATTACAACAATATTATCCTCATCAATCACTGTGTACACATGAGTTCATCGATATGAGTTCCAAGTCTGACTGTGAACACAGAAATGGAACGTAGGTCAGTGTTTAGGTGTCAATAAAGGGGAATTCCAGACCAAACAAAAGTTAGTCTGAAAAGAGATAAGGACAACCGTAACATGAAATTTGATCAAAATTGGAAAGGAATTAGGGATGTTATGACGTTGTGAATTTCGTTAATTGTCACTAAATATTTCTTGAACAATCGATATCAATATGTGGTAAATTGATGATGTCACAATCACAGCTTTCCATTACGCAATTATCATGGTCCGGCCTTAGAACCTAGAATATCTGACTGATGATTATTCCTAAGTTATTCAGCCGGGAATAACATGATATCTTATACTCTTATAGCCGAAGAATTGCATTTTCGTCATTTTTTTCTCCCTCCCTCTCTCTCTTGCATGATCAATTAAGAATTGTGACATCATTAATGACATCACAAAACCACTCATTTGAAATTCCCATATCAACTGTTCGATAGCTTTTTTGTTGTTGTTGCAAAAATGAGTAAATCTGTAGAATTTATGTCTTTTATTCCTTCTAATCCGATTTGATCAAATTTTGGCTATTGTGCTTGTATATATTCAATTAATCTTTCTTTTCAGATCAACTTTAAACCGGAATCACCCTTTAACAGGTTGAACAGCCGAAAACTGCTCAAATCGTTCGAATGTGAATGTCGTATTATCTAGCACTTGTCAGTTCTGTGTTCTATATACGAGATGTTGATCTGTTCTTGTCGTATCTTTGTGTTTGTTTCTCCGTTTGCCTCCTCGCTGCATTTTCCGTGAAATCCGGACCAAAATCATGCGACGGTATACTTCTTGTGCTGATGATTTTTTTTTCCTTTGCAGTATTCACAGTTGATAATTATGTAATATCATATTTTAAATATCTCATTATTTTTTATATGTCCAATGAAGTATTCGATTTCCTGGATGATGAATTATTCGATTCATTAAAGGGATTGTACAGTTATGGTTGACACCTAATTTCAGGTTTCTAACATTTGTTGGTGAGATAATGAGAAACCTCTTATAAAATGTGAAAGAGCATGTAATTCTATGAGGAATTCAACGTTTATTTGATGAAAATTGGCTTTGAAATGGCTGAGATATCAAAAAAGAGCGATTCTAATAAAGTGTGGGACCCACACTTTATTACGATCGCTTTGTTTTACTTTGTTTTTTGATGTTTCAGTCATTCCAAACACGATCTTCGTCATATAAACTTTGAATTCCTCTTAAAATGGTATGTTCTGTACTAAATCGTAAGTGTTTTCTTGGTATCTCGCAAAAAGTTAAAAACCCAATTCTCATCTCCACCAAAACTGTACTATCCCTTTAAGACACCTGTTTGTAGAATCTACACAGAATAAATCTGACACATTGGTTACTTTTTCACAATTTAGCTGCTAAGAATGTTAGTTCGTCTTCCTGAAATGAAATGAATAAGGATATTGATTTTTGATAACTGAATCAACAGATCTGATATTCAGGTAACATTGTTGATCACCCCTGTTCCGATTCTCAATAGCAGCTTGCAGGCCTCATTCGGTCATACTATGTTGCTGTAATTTTCTATGTATTTGTGTTTTGTTTTTGTGTTTATATCTTTTTATATAAAATAGCATACATACTTATAATACAGGCCGGCAGTGCACGACAAAAGTTATAGTGCACGCAAAATATAACGATTGCAAACGATAACCCACTATCGATTTGATATCGGTTTTTGCTCCCTCATTTTAATCATCGAGTACTTGAATCCCGCACCTTATCAACGCGATTGCGCCCCAGCCGCGATATGTTTTGCTCGATATTATCGTTATTCTCAATTCTCGCAGGCTGGCTATGCCAGCAACTTGTCTGTGTGATGGGACTTGACTTTCAGCGGTAGATTTAAACATGGAAGCTGAAATGAACAGGTTCGCTACTTTTAGAGAGACTGATCTATATAAACAGTATCTTAGACAATAAGGACACAAAGGATGCCATCAAATACGCCCTACGAATTTTGGACTCCTACTGTTCTGAAAAAGGAATCAATCCGACGGATATTAGGCCTACTGAGCAAGTCAACCCAAGATTTGTGCCGCTTTCTCCGTACATTCTACGTGGAAGTGCGCCGTGGAAATGGGCAGTGTGTGGTGTGTACAGTATACGCTAAGCGCTCTTTGATCACGCTACGCTATGAACTTTACTACGACATTCACAACACACTCTCGGAATCCGCATGTGCAGCAATGGGGCCAGGCACGAGCCTTGTGTTTAAATCCAGTAGATCCCTAATCCTACAAAACATCATCTAGTCCTGGTCCTGGACCCACAGTGCAGTAAGTAGGGCGTCTAACGTATTACTGTTCGTTGACCTATTGTAGGGTCAAGTGTTAACTAGCTCTGTTTGCTCGTAAGTGACGTACAGTACAGTGTACGTAGATCTTGCTGTTAGTATAAAAACGTTAGGCCAGGACCCCTAGGGCCCTAGGCCTAACCTATCGTAGGGCCTAGAAAACGTTAGATATAACCACGTAGACCCTAGACTCTATAGTTGAATTTGGATCTTCAGGATTTTGTCTACACAGGTTCAAAGAAACTGGTATTGCTTGTGTAGACACGTGCAAGTGTTAGAAATGATCTAGGCTTATCTTGACTGGGTATGTATGCTATTTTATATATCACATAGTGCATGACATCCTTATTGCACTATAACAAGTACCAAGCACCTCCAAATTCTGAATTTGCCCTCAGGCAATTATATTCAATTCGGCCTGCGGCCTCATTGAATATAACTGGCCTTCGGGGCAAATTCAGAATTTGTCGGTGCTTATATTGTTATAGTGCATTCAGCCTCATGCACTATATATATAATAGAATGGGTAGCGAGAATCCTGCGATCTGATTGGTCGAGAGCTATGTGTTGATTTTTTACTGGCCGCACGCTACGTACGCTGAGTCACCGTGGTAAACATGTTATCGCGCACTTGTAGCAAGAGTACGCGTACTTGTAACAAAGGTTTGCGCACTAAGCAAGCGTTCGCGCACTCAGGTTGGCCATGCGTCCAGTAAATATTATACAACACCTCAGAATGATGTCGAATTGTGATTGGCCGAGAACATGTCACATGACATTCAATAGAAAATACCTATCAAACTCATTGAGAGTGACAGCCATACAATAGGCCCCTGGCATGGGCCTATAGCACGGCTCGAAGGTACTATAGCACGGCTTCGCGGGGGGCTACTAATGCATGGCCGCTTACTCACTAGAGTTCTGTGGCTCACACTAGCAAAGCGCCAGCAAACTACTGTACGCGCTGGCCGGCTGCGCTGCGCTGCCGGTAAGTCTCACAGAGACCAGGGGCGGCGCGGCGGAGTACTGCAACGTTTAACGTGTACGCGCAGCTACTTTACCTAGCTAGTTGCATGTATTGCGGCCTTTGTACCTACTGCTGTGTTTTTACTTTTGACTCTGATCTGCTACGTGGAACACAGTGATCCCAGAATCAAGTTGAGAAACCGTAATTTGATTATTTTTCTGTGTTTTTATACAAAATCATTTTCGGAAATAGACAAAGTCTAGACCTACTACTAGATCTACCGACATCTCAGATCGGCCTAATTAACACTCAAACAGTCAGGCCTAACTCGATCTAACGTACTTGTAGCGCTAGCATAGAATGTGTATAGACCCTGCGGAGTTTGTGATTCCTGTGACTGTGTGGTCGAATCATGACGAGTGTTTGAAAGCAGTACACAAGGTGGTTTACAATTCTCGGCCTAATTGTTATATTTATTTTTGGGCCTTCCTGAGTTGGCGGTCACTAATTTAGTACTGTGATTGTGGACAAGGTGTTGTATAAAACGAATAATTTATGATTTTGTTCGTGCATTTGGGCACGTAATACCGCACTCGGCGCGAGATTCGCCACTGGTCTATTCAACGCGGCGCTACGCGCCTTGTTGAATAGACCAGTGGCTTATCTCGCGCCTCGTGCGATATTCGTGCCCTATGCACTCACAACTCATAAATTATTCGTATACTGATGCATGGCTGGCCGTGCGTCCAGTAAAAACTGATGCATGCTTGTTTACGGCAAGCCAAAAGGAAATGCATCCAGTAATTTTGTCATCGGGTAACACGATAGAAAAATGGGTTTTTGACAAGAAAATTACCCATTCTATAAATCAGATGACGCACACGTCTTTTCGTGCGTCAGTCGGAATATAGTGTGCATGCGGTAACTATGGAATTTAGCCTAAACCCACTCGGCTTCGCCTCGTGGGTTAAGCATTCCATAGTTACCTTATGCACACAATTCCGACTGACGCACTCAGACCTGTGCATCATTTGTATACTGTACTATCTGTTCTGTAATGTATGTCATGTTCAGAATGACTTTATATATATATATATATATATATATATATATATATAATATTATATATAATACACTCAACCAAAAAAGTAAGTTCCGCCTGGCATTTTTGGATATATCTGAAAAAAGTGTTTTACCGATTTTCAGAATTCAAACGGAAATGGATAGCAAATTTTATTACTCATAACATGAATGGCATATCATTGCCACCAGATATCATTATTGGTGTGGGGAAAAATGCATTTTATGTCAAATGGCATGGGAAAAAAAGTTGCACTTACGGTTATATGAAGCATATTGTGTACATTTCCTATGCAAGTTAGCAAATGACCTCTTTAAATTGTTATGTAATTCTCAGGAATTTCTTCAGGTACAATGTGCTTCCCTTTTAAACATATTGACACTATTCAGAAACTTGAGGCTTGTATCCATGATGTCAAAAAGTGGATGAGCTCTCATTCATTGAAGTTAAATCAGGAAAAGTCAGAGTTCAAAAGTTCTACTTGACAAGTTCAGTCTTCCTTCTTTATTGAAAAGGCCTATTGTTTGAAAAGTATGCATAACATCTGTTTTAATAGGGAAGCACATTGTACCTGAAGAAATTCCTGAGAATTACATAACAATTTAAAAAGGTCATTTGCTAACTTGCATAGGAAATGTACACAATATGCTTCATAAAACCTTATTTTGAGTGTACATCGCACTTACCCATTATTAACCCTCCTATTCCTTCACCAATTCCGAAGTTCAGGTATGCGATTGACATGGCCGCAACGAGGAAAGAGTCCGGCACAATGACTTTGGGCAAAAATGGGTTCAAAACGATGCCAGCCCCACAGGTGAAGCCATTTACGATAGACAGGACGGCCAGCAACGAAAACGATTTAACGATGATGTTCAAGGAGAACGCGACAGCTGCCCAGACGTGAATGAATGCGTAAGTGAAGTGGTCGGGCACCACTTTGGCTTGGCTGAAGAATCCGGCGAGGAAACGACCGAGAATATTCGAGGCGCCACCTATTGTGGCAAGCGTTACAGCGTTACCGGCAGGAATTCCCTTGGACAGTGCATTCTGAATTACGAAGATAATCCAGGAGCTATACGTCAGTCCCGTGAGAAAAGATGACAATGACACTAGCAGGATGTCGCTGAAATAACTCAATGTTCATTACCGCCCTCGCAGCATCCAAACATGAAAATCCGCCACACATGGAACTAACCTTCTGCTGTGAATGGCTAGGTTCCTCCTCGGCTAAACTTCGATGAGATGTACCTGAATGCTGAAAAAACACAAATCATGGCATTCTGAGGATGACATTTTAATATGTCGTTACCAAATTAATTATTACCAAATCTTGTGATACAGAGCGTATGAAAAAAGGTAATCCACCTTTGGTATAGGGAGTTCTATAAGTTGGTTCTGAGGAAAGAAGAACCCCTCCTCTATCCATTGATACCTAATTATGTTGACAGATGTCACGCCTGAGTTCATGAAATTTAAAGACAACAATGTCAAAGTGCACTTTTGCCAGGTTTGAGTATCACATGAAGGAACAATGAACATCTCCTTGAATGGATAGGATCTGTCAGTTAAAGTGGTAAAATTGATAGGCCAGCCTGATGTCTGCAGGTTTGTGTTTAAGGCTTCTTCTAACCTTTTATGGTCCATAACCTTCAACATGGCCATCAGTGTTGATACTTTTGGTCACTCCCACAAAGGCGAACCCATTATCCATTTTCTGTCTTCATATTCAAGACATGGTTTGTCACAGCGAGCTTTGTGTTCATGAATATGAAAAGAGAAAAAATGGACTGTGTTGGTTGCCCTGGGTGGACGTGACCACGTTATCCAACACGTGTCCAACTTAAAGGTTATGGAACATAAAATGCTAGAAGAAACCCTTAACACAAACCATAAACACAAACCTGCATTCATAAATGCCGGCCTGTTTATTTGGAGATATAATCCATTGTTCCTTCGTGTGACACTCAAACTTGAAAAAAACTGCAATTTGTCATTGTTGTCTTTAAAGTTCATGTGCTCAGTCATGCGTGACATTTGTCGACATAATTAGGTGTGAATGGAAAGAGGAAGAGTTTTTCTTTCCTCACAACCAACACTTCACTCTCCATAGCTGACAATGATGTAATATCAGAGTAAAGAAATGGTAGGTCTCCAAAGATTACGACATTTGCTCCTGCAACAATTGTTCCGGGTTTATTTTCTCCAAATACTTAGGGTTAGGGTTGTGAATGGGTTTTTAGGTTTAAGTTTAATGTGAGGATAAGAACAAGGGCTAGGGTTGTGTTTCCGGGTAGAATTTATGTTTTGCTTAGCGTGCAGATATTTAATGGGAAAATTGTTGCTGAGCAATTAATGTCATGGAACCGTCCAAATGACATTGATTGTCACGTGCTTGTAGTTCTACTTTGCTCTACGGTACATTACTGAATCTCTTTACAAAGGTTTTTGCAAATTTCGCTCTATTGTTTTACCTATCCGCATTTCACCAGCTCCTCCCACAAACACACACACACAGACACACGCTCACACGCGCGCATACACACTCAGTATGTATTGCTGTTCTTGCAGATACAAATTCATAAATCAACATGATATGTGTAATGCATATTTTGTATTTTGTTTCACTCTTTTGTTGGATGTTTAAAAAAAATATAATTGAATTGAATTGAATCACTATGATAGATACCCCAGGATCACTCTGTGCTGCAGTTCGTTGACCGCGTGGTCGAAAGAGCGCGCAACTGACGAGGGCGTGAAGACTGAATCCACCCATGACGAGCATAGCGCCTCTCCAGCCGTAGGTCAGTCGGAGCTCTTCGGCTACAACCGGAAGTGTCATCATTCCTAGCCCTCCAGCAGTAAGTATCACACTCGTAGTGACTTTAAACATGTCGGGGAAGTACTCCAACAAGCTCATATGCGTTGGGAATGTGACAAGGCCGTATCCCATCCCTGCGTTAATGCATCAGGACAGGGGGTGGGGGGTAGAAAAATAACAGGAAACATCACGGCCTAAAAAATACTATCGACTTCAAGTCGTCTTTGTTTGAAGAAAAAAAACCGGCTACGATGACAATAGATTATATTTCATGATCAAAGAAAACCATTGTAATAATTTCGCTTTTTACATCAATGCCAGGGAGCTTGTACATACCAGAAAGCTTGTACAGACTACAGGGGTGCAAAAGCAAGCATCCTGTGTCTTTGGTTCGTAAAGTGACAGAAGTGATATTAGCTGTCCCGGTAGTCTGAGCAGTCCTGACTTGATAGCAAGCCTAGACACTGATTCTATGCCAGGATCTCCTCCTGCACACTCATCACCAACCAAACGTCCCATAGTTAGGAAGTCTGCATCATCAAATTTTCGCACTCTCACGATAAATTTTCAGAGTATATATGGGGAGTGTGAAGTTTTCTGGAGCCTCCTAGAGGCTACGAAACCTGACATCATATTTGGTTGTGAAACATGGCTTAAACCTGACATCCACCTTGTGGAAATCTTCCTACCAGGCTATGCAGTATACAGAAAGGATCGTAAAGATGGCTATAGGGGTGTGCTCCTTGGCATCAAATCAAGTCTTAGAAGCCAGCAACTAGAGATTGATTCTGAGTCTGAACTTGTTGCAGCGAAAGTTCTTTGTGGCAGGCAACATGTCATCATTGGTGCCTTCTACCGCCCACCAAGAAGAAACCAGCCGTACATGACGACCCTTACAAATCATATAGTGGATATCTGTAGTAATGATCCAGGCATACCAGTGTGGATTGCAGGAGATGTCAACCTCCCTGATGTCGACTGGCCTACTGACCAAGTAGTTCGTCACCAGCACCCTAAAGACGTAAGTGAGTCTTTTCTCCAGATGCTTGCTCGTACTGGTTTGGAGCAGATCGTTGACTTTCCTACTAGAAATGGTAAGATACTGGATATCATCCTTACCAACCGTCCATCCCTTCTTAACCGCTGTGAAGGATTACAATTCCTACGTGACCATGATGTCATTTACTCTGACTGACACATCAGGGCCGCAAGAAAGAAGCCTGTACGCCACAATAATAGAGAGCCGACTTCGAAGCGATACAGAGGAACACTAAGCTGTGGGTCAACAACTTTGTTTCCTGCCATTCTACAGCTAGGCCAGTAGAAACTTTGGCCGCAGAGATTGAGTAGTTCGTAAAGAAGACCCTTACCGAGGATGTTCCTTCTAAAGCTCAGCTCATCCAGATTCAACCTGCCCTGGTACAACACATTGACCAAAGGGATTTGTCTGAGGAAAGCAAGATCGTACAAGAAAGCAAAAAGGACCAACAGAGATAGGGACTGGAGGAGGTATCGAAGACTGAAGAGGGAGGCCCAAACTACTTGCCGCCGGGCCTACAACCAATACATCAGTAATATTGTCTGTAGTGAGTCAGGTGTTAGTGGCAGGAGACTGGGTGCCATCATCAAGGCAAAGCGCTGCGACCAAACTGGTGTGTCCGCCTTGAAGAATGGGAACTTGTTGTAAAGTGATCCCATTCGGAAGGCTGTTATTCTGAATAATCAGTTCGCATCCGTTTTCACTGTTGATGGCACTCCTAACCTACCAGACCTTGGACCTTCCCCTTTCCCACCAATGGACCGTATCACCATCAACAACAAGGGGATTGTCAAGCTACTCAAGAATCTGAATCCACACAACTCGACAGGACCAGATGGTATCCCTACCAGACTTCTTAGAGAAATTGCAGAAGATATTGCACCAGCACTTACACTTCTGTTTCAGGCCTCTCTTGACCAAGGAACTGTACCATCAGCACGGAAGATGGCGTTGATTGTTCCCATTTTCAAAAAGGAAGCAGGTCATCTCCAGCCAACTACCGGCCTATCTTCCTAACTGCCATCCTATCTTAACTGTGTGAACATGTCATCAATAGCACCATCATGAACCATCTCACAGTCCATGAAATTCTATGCGATGCTCAGCACGGCTTCCACAAAAGACGTTCATGAGACACTCAGCTGGTTTTGACCATCAATGATGGGCAGACTGATCTCATCCTACTGGACTTTGCAAAGGCATCTGATACGGTGTCCCACAGACTGCTCCTCCACAAGCTTGAACAATATGGAGTGAGAGGGTGTACTCTGCAGTGGGTTGAAGACTTCCTCAGAGATCGCAGGTCCAGGTTGAAGGTGAAGTCAACAAAAAGGTGCTTGTGGCATCTGGTGTGCCACAAGGGAGTGTCCTCGGACCCTTACTCTTCTTAGCCTTCATTAATGATCTAGCGGACTGTATTAACAACTCTACAACTCGGTTCTTCGCAGATGACTGTGCTCTGTATAAGAGCTGGATACCATCTCCCCATGATGCGAGACTTCTCCAAGACGATCTTGATAGCTTGCAGGCCTGGGAGCGCACATGAAAAATGCGCTTTAACCCAGCAAAGTGTCAAGTATTGCGTGTGACCAAGAAACGCAAGCCAGTCACTTTTACCAATAACATTCATGGAGTACTTCTTGCAGAAGCTGCATCTGCCAGATATCTTGGGGTTCACATCAACAGCGACCTTAACCTCAACAACCATGTCGACATACTTTCCAAGAGAGCAAACTCCACTCGAGCTTTTCTTCAGCGTTTAACTTCAGAAGGTGTCCTCGTATTAAAGATCAAAGAAACAACCTATAAGACCTACATAAGACCCACAATAGAATACGCAGCATTAGCATGGGATCCACACACACAACGAAACATCAAAAAAGTTGAGCAGGTCCAGCGGAATAGTGCAAGAAATGTCATGAACTACTATGACCGCCAATCAAGTGTCAGCGCCATGTATATGATCTTCATTGGCCTACGCTACAGAGCAGACGTCGGCACAGTCGGCTAGCAATGCTCTACAAGATACGGTTCAACCTAGTTGATATTGATTGGAAGGACCACCTCACACCATTGACGTCAAATACCAGAGGCCATGCTAGCCGATTCTGGATCCCACACTCCAGCTCACAAGTTTTCTCTTCATCCTTCTTTCCCAGCACCTGCAGAGAATGGAACAACCTAAAGAAGGATCCTGCAATCTTCCCATCACACAATGTCTTTAACAAGGCATTGAGGGAAGCCCTCATCTAGCATACAGTCATGGCAATGTTTTTAGCAGCACTTCACACGTACATATTACTGCACCATGTATTGTTCACTCTATGTAAATAATGATTGGCCCTTGAGGGCCCGGTCTCCTAAAGTGCCATGACGGCATGCACACCACTCTGCAGTGTGCTTATCTTCAACTATGAAGGATGCACTTTTACGGAAGAAGAAGAAGAAGAAGAAGAAGAAGAATGTTTTATCGAGCGCTGAAAGGGGAAGACAACTTGATTTCTCCGTTGAAGTTGACTATGATTAACCCTTTGTATGCCGCCTTCATTTCCTCTCCATAGGTATGTGTCTGAAATTTCTGCACATTGACTCATTGGCACAGACAGTGTGAACAAAAATTTATGAAAAAAATACAGCATGGTTAAAATCAAACTAAATCGAGGGCAGAAAATCAGATAATCGAACAAGTAGGAAGAATTAAACATGCCATGCGTCGTCATGAGACAGGGACAATGATTCTCAGCACATGTGGAAATTAAATGTTTGCGGTGATGACATCAACACCTACAGTTACACAGGTTTATAAAAAATAAATACAATGGAGAAAGTAACAGCTTGACGTTGTGTAAAGATTCACCTCATACGAGATTACTGCAAACGAATAGAGTTCTACAGAATTTTTTTTTTTGGTTTTCACTGTGGAAGAAGAAATTTAGTGTAAATTTCAGTTATTGTTTTTTTCTTGATTTACCAGAGATAGGTTAATTGTCTAAGCTTTGCTTAGTGTTATAAACGGCACTACTCCACTAACTAATAAAAAAATGCCTCGTATTGCATCACTGATGCATCGAAAACAGAAAAGAAGAAAAGGATAATCGAAAAAACAGCAACAACAAGAAATCATGCCGTAGACATCGAATGACTGCAAGGTTTACCTGATATTATGAGAGCTAGGAGGAAGTGGTAACCCTTCGTCGCAAACGAGGATGCAAGGTACCCCAAAGTCCCGATAAGACAACCAGTCATGGTGAGCTGTCTCAGTGAAGTTCAGCGCATCAGCGTAGGACAGACGAAGGCTGAAATTGAATATAGATTAGGCGGGAGTGAAGGTTTCTCCCCATTCTTTTCCTAATTGTAGGTATATATACGCCGAGGGGTCCCCAGCCAAGTTTGGTCAAATTCCGGCCACCATTTTACAAGAAAGACGTCGGACGTCGGACGACCCACTGAGGCCGAACTGTGCACGAGGGCAACATTCTCAATGAGCCATTCGCCTTAGGTGGGCTTAACACACAAGCACACACAAGCACACACATACACACACACACACTCTCTCTCTCTCTCTCTCTCTAAACACATTAGACACATACAAACACAAACCAATAGAAAACAAAACGAACAGCACCAAATAAAACAACAAACAAAACAAAACAAAATAAAAAAAGGGCAATGCTAATACAGTGTACAGAAAGGTAACGAGAGGCCAACCCACGTGACAGAGGGGTTATCCCACGAGACCGACACCCACGAGTCATACAGCCCATGAGCTCCACACTAGGCAAATGAGGACCCCGAGTTCGATACAAGGCAAAACAAGACCCAGTAGTTTGACACTACGGAAATAATGCTCACGAGTTCGACACTACGCAAAAATGGCTCACGAGTCCGACACAACGTGAATAGAGCCCATGACACCGACAACGAACATGATTCTTCTGCACTACAACAAGATCTAAATGCTTTGCAGCAGTGGGAACAGGATTGGATCATGAAGTTTAATCCCCCAAAGTGTCAGGTTCCCACTGTAACTAAGAAACAGAAGCCTATCACTCAGCCCTACTGCCTCCATGGGCAGACATTTTTGAGGGCAGACACTGCAAAGTACCTTGGAGTCCACCTAACCAAAAACCTCAGCTGGAATCATCATGTTGATACCCTAAACAAGAAAGCAAACTCAACATCAGCTTTCCTCAGAAGGAACATCAACGCCTGCCCAAGGAAAACAAAAATCCTGTGTTACACAACTCTGTTGCGCCCTATCCTAGAATATGCCTGTACTGTCTGGGACCCCTCTACACAGGAGAACATCACCAAATTAGAGAAAGTTCAGCGACGTTTCGCACGTTTTGTCCTTAGCGACTATCGATGGACAAGTAGTGTTACGCCAATGATTCACCAACTGCATTGGCAAACACTTCAAGAACGCAGAGCCCATCGGAAGGCAGTAATGATGTATGGGGTCATGAACTCCCTAGTGGACCTCCCACGGACTTATACAGTACCTGCACCCTCTCCGTACTTGCATCGTGGACATACCCTGAAACTTGTTGTCCCTCACACAAGAACGTTATGTTGCAAATCATCATTTTTCCCAGATTTCATCCTATTGTGGAACAGCCTTCCTCTGGATGCTGTCAACTGCACCTCTCTAGACTCTAGATCTATTCAAAAAGAGGGTGCAGGACATACAACTGCGTGAACAACCAGGGGTGTTTTTAGCTGCACATGGTGACTTTGTAGACATTTTAATGACACTGTATAAGCCTGCACCACACCTGCCCACACACTATTACGCTGATACACATTTTGTGGACTGTACTACACGGAAGAAGAAGAAGAAGAAGAAGAAGACACCTGGCAAATATGACCCTCGAGTCCGACACTAGGCCAAAAAAGAAAAAAAAAAAAACACGAGTTCGACAGGATGAACAGCGCCATCTATATGCCAACTACAAGTATGTATTTGTACAGGGTGTTGCTGCATTAATGACAAAAGGGGGAAATTATAGGAGAGGGTAGTTCTTTCACGCTGCCAGGAGCGAAATTTAGAACATTGTGCTTCTCATGGGTACCCCTCTACCCCCCTCCGCCCCCCGAAAAAACGATATATGGCTTCAAGTTTACAGCTGTAGGTCTTTCATAAAGACATCGTGCTATTTTTAATAGGCTTTCCTCATTTCTTGCTAGAAGTGATAGATGGGCCGGAAGTCATTTTTTTTCCTCTCTCTCTCCTCACTAGTAAAGTGTTATCACATATCCCATCCGACTGTTGAGAAGTATTAGAATTTAGAAAAACAATATGATATCATTTTTAACTATGCTGTATGAAATCATATCAATTGATAAAAACTTTTGACAACGCCGCGATTATTCCTCGATTTGTGGTTTTTGTTTGTGGTATGTATCCTCCAAAAAAAGGTGCATTTTCGAAGAAATGAATAGTTGTTTACATGGAAGAATCTTCTTTTCCTGAATCATGACAAATGCCTTGATAGTCGCTTTCGTTATTTGCTGTCAATTCATACTGAACCCATACATTCGCTAATGATTAGAGATTCTGTGAAGGTGCGCACTTCGACCTGGACCATTTTGTAAAATATTTCCTTGTGAATTTCATTTTAAAACTAGACTTGTTTTTTCTAGAAGGCTGATATGATTATGCGCATCATTAATTTATGTTTGTTTGTTGCTGCTATTTTTTTCTGCGTAAGCGTACGCTTTGCGGGAAGGGAAGGGACGGCTATAAAAACGCTCGAATAATGATAATAATAATGGACGGTAAAGGTACAATTGCCACAAACAAAGGACCCAAAAATACTACTGAGGCAGTACATGTTTAGAAACGCGTTGATGTCGATATATAACAGAAGACAAAAATATTGATAGGCGTCTTGATTATCAACAGAAATGCTGTTGTGTCTCAGAGTGGAGCAGTCCCTGGCTAAACACAGTATAGGTTTTTGCAGTCATTTCCGTACGTTTGTCATTCAATTAGTTAATGGGATATTTAAAAACGCTCTCTACATACACGTCATTCATTATCTCCAAAGTGCTGTGTTTATGTACAGATTCCATTCCCATGAACTTCCCACCAAACTGTTAAACATGCTCCGTTTTATCTCAGCTATTCATAGTTATCCAACCAGAACCTCTACAAAAGTGCACCTGAAAAGCCAAGAACTACCCTTGCCCATCGATCCATATATACGCTGGTCCTGCCATCTGGAACCCTCCTTCTCATAAAATATGACAGTGCAAAACGTAAAATACTTTTAGAAGGCAGGTAAACGAAGCCCTTTTTTGTAAGTGTATTTAAGCGATACCAATTTCATGGTTCTTGCCTGCACCCCCAGGTTCACATCAGGTTTATTTTGTTATGCGCACAACACGTAAACGTACGTAACGAGTCTTTTCATGTTACCATAATTATCAATTTTGTATGCCCGTAACCCCCATGATGTAACACAGTACCCCTTCTTAATTTCCTATCTTTCTTCCTTTCTCTCTTCTTCTCTCATATCCCTACCTATGAATCTATTGAATGTGCATAATCCTTTTTAGATAATATTTCTGTCAATAACTATGTGTAAATTATGCCAAGTGGACGTTCCATTCAACGTTTATAGTTTATAACGATCCACCAACATAGATATAGTCCATGTACAAACTATGTGCATTATTATGTATTATGTATGCAATGTATGTATATGCATTTTGTGAATAAATCAAATCAGATAATATTTCTGTCAATAACTATGTGTAAATTATGCCAAGTGGACGTTCCATTCAACGTTTATAGTTTATAACGATCCACCAACATAGATATAGTCCATGTACAAACTATGTGCATCATTATGTATTATGTATGCAATGTATGTATATGCATTTTGTGAATAAATCAAATCAAATCGAATCGAATAAGAAAAAATAGCGCCATAAAGTTAGTCACTCAATTTCGTTTTTTGATCGTTCAGCATTTACATCAGTCAATTCAAATTTCCGTCTGTCTAAAGCATTCAAATTATCCGCAATGCGAGGAAGCGTCTTAGAGAGCATTCAAATTCAATTCAACGGGACCTCGCTTGAGCTGGTACCAGGGAGGTGGGAACAACCAGGGAGGTGGGAACCCACCTCCCTGAAACAACCCTCTTCCCACTTCCCTGGTTATACAACAAAGCGTTGGCGACCGGTCAGGTCCAGTAAGTAATTAAATGAAAGTATGAAATGAAAGAAGGAAAGCAATTAATGAACTAATGTAGTTCTAAATTCGATTAGATATGAAACGAAATGCAGCTGTAGAAGAACAATCCACTACCATGAAAGATGGCGAGCACACGTCATCCAACAGGACGGAAGGCGTAACATCAACTCTGTCACTCCAGTTTGATGTGTTGGTTGGTATTACACACACCAAGATCTACCTCCAGAGATGCCTCAATCTCCCCGAATTAGACGGCTAAATCCCCTTAGACGAACTCCCCTTATGATTATCAAGACTGAATCAATAACTATTTTAAATAGTATTCTTTCCCCGATAAAAGAAAATGCATAGTCAAAGAAATGTACATCAAGATTGTGGCAGGTTACACACAACACTTCGCAGCAAGCTAGATCCTCTTCTTCGGGGAACAGCAGGCGTAATATCAAATTAGCCATCCAGAACCACAAAGTTACAGACTTCTCTTGCACATTTGTTACTGTTTTTCTAATCATAATTGTGAATAACAATAATAATAATAATAATAATAATAATAATAATAATAATAGATACAATTTCTATAGCGCCATTTTCCACTCTGAATAAATGCTCAAATCGCTTTACACCAAAGTAAGAAGATTGAAAATACATACACAATAAGAGAAGAAGATGAAAAAGAAGACATGATAGTCCGTCTTTAAAACGCACTGTGAAGGACACTTTTACGCTTGTTTCATGCAGCTGCTTTCATCATTGACATCTATTTTTAATTTGCATTCATGGAAAGTGAAAGTCCGCAGCAGTTCTTTGGGTGTTTGTTTGTTTGTTTTCGCATTTATAGTTAACTCATGCAAAGTCAGAACAAAACCGTGCGTTGTTAGCGCCACCAATTTGCCCAGGAATATGTTCCTCTGTATACCTTTTTCGTATTCAATAAACCAGTGAAGAACAGGTGAATGAATATGTGAAGAATTTGTGAAGAATACTTACCAAGACCTTGGGATAATCCATGAGACAACCCAACAGCGAGCCCAGCTACTGCCGTAGAAATGTTAATATCACCGCTGATATCATTAAAGAAGACGCCATAGGACTTTAAGGTTCCCACCTCCAGGTAGACAACTACAGCAGCACCCGACAAGATTAACAATCTCTCCCCCCGTGACATCCTATCGCTGTTTCCTTCCATCATCTGAAAAGATACAAATAAAGCACTATCAGTGCACAATGAACACGAAGGTATTACGTTTTACCCTTTTTTTTACGCGGTGGTGTTACAGTACGAAACAGTTATCCCGGTACACATAAGCACGATCAAACCAGGGAGGTGTGTGAGTTTAATAGACACAACTCGCTCAAGTAAAAGATCCCACTTCATTAATTCATTCAGAGCAGGGTACGTATACTTGACTGAAAGATCGGTCTGTATCTTGTCGTCGGGGATATGTTCCGCGAAGGCTACATCTGGCTTCACGGAATCCCCTCCTCGGAGCAGAGCCGTAAATGTCAAATATATATATATATATATATATATATATATATATGTGTGTGTGTGTGTGTAAAAAACTCATCCGGACAGACGGATTTTTCTGTCTAGGTGCTAACCTGGTAAATATAGTGGTCCCCCTACCTATCCACACAAGTAAATGGGTGAATCAAATGGTGTCAAACCCTCGCGGTTCATCCCAGATGACTAGCAATAGCCAGCAAACGTTATATTAACCAGGCACATTTGTGCCCTATACTTTATACGCTTTAATGAACCAAGGGAATAAGCGTCACGGTTGAGAGAACAACACCTCTTCAGTTCTGCGTCATTTCGGGACACCGAAGTTCTAAGCGTATTAACATGTACAATCTGTTATGCAAAGTACGTGCCACTGAATTACAAAAGCAGTTTGTGGTTACCAACAGATATCAACTCGCAGTAATTTTTAATGTGTTTACTCGGTTCCTTGCATGATTCGCATCTGGCCTTGGGGGAAAAAGGCACTCAGGGAATTTTAGTATCACAAGTAGCAGTCTCCAAGAAAACAAAAGAATCAATGCTTTGCTGAGTAAACAATATAAAAATTAGATTGAAATTGAACTTGATTGTGAACTTTGTTCTCTTCCATTAAAAAAACACACACACATAATTGTACAACAACAAATTGAGGACAGGGAAAGAGTACATGAACATGCAATACATAACATATGGTAACTATGGAAACTATGAAAGACCAGGGTCTTGTCAGGGTAGTTCTCAACAGAAAGAATAAGAAGAAACATTATTGCTTAACGATGAAAATATGAGGCAGGTGAAAATATTACAAAAACGCACACATACACACACACACACACAAAATAGATTTCGTTATAAAATTATGAATGGTCATTAGTCGTATAAAACCCCAGAAAACGAAAACCACGATATTATTTGTAATCATCATGTATTTCATAATGGCAACTCAAACCATCTAGCAAATATCTTTAAAGATTCTTCTTAAAGATATTTGTAGTTGGAGAATTTGTAACTGTGTGTGGTAAAGAATGCCATAATGAGGGTCCAGTATGTATGAGTGTGTGCATTAGATATATATAATGTACCAGTAATTTGAATATATTATATCATTTCGTGTGTTGTGACAATAAATCTGATCATATTTATCATTTCGTGTGTTGTGAATATACATCTGATCATTAGATTCAAACATACCAGAAAGTATCTCAGGTAACAAGTTCGTTTTATGTTTGAACAGAATATACATAAAAATATCATACTTATTCAATGGACATATATTCAAAATGCTAATTTTCAGAAACAAGGGCATTGACGACGCTGTATACAGAATCGAATTGCTCTTTTTGAAGGATTTTAATTTTTCATTTCATTTTGTTTATTTTCATTCCCATTTTTCTTCCAATAAATAACACAGAATGAATCAGGAATTATACCATAAGCATATATACATTAGAATATGCGAAACGAAAATTAACAGATATAAATACATATCGGCAAAATACTAAGTTATGTTCGCAGGGGAAAAGAGAAAACTGAGAGGTCCGCTAAAAAGCAATGATTTTATATTGCGAACCATAAATGTGTCGTGTAAATTTGATTGATGAGTATTTGCCCATTAGTCATTACAAAAGTTCAAATGAGATGAAATCAAAATGTTATGTGGCAGAATCAAAACCGTCATTGGTAAAAGACCTTTTATCCTGTTAATTACTCCAATATTTCTCGAAATTATTTTATTCATTATGGCTATTTGCTTTTCCCAGTTCAATTTGCCGTCAATAAAAACCCAAGAAATTGTGTACATTCTACTTGCAATAATTTTACATCATTAATTTTTACGTCACAAAGTTCAAAACCTGAAATCTTTTTCTTACCTTTAAAAAATACTTGTATTTTGACTTTTCAATATCTACAATCAATCTTTTACCACGAAACCATTTTGACAATTTAGATAACTTATTATTCACATCATTCACTAACACATTTAAATCAAAACGAAAAATCAATGAAGTAGAATCATCAGCGTGTAAAATGAATTTAACCACGCGCGAAATATTCCACATATCATTATGAAATTAAAAAAAACATAACAATGACCTTGATTATGGAACCCTATAGGGGACTCCACGTAAAACATCACATGTATCCGATAAAGCATCTTTGTATAATGTAACTTGTGTCTGGTCATTCAAATAACTGCTAAACCTTTTAAATGGAAGACCTCTAATACCATAACTATCAAGCTTTTGAATCAATATTTAATGACTTATTAAGTCAACAGTTTTGACAAATCAAGAAAAATACCAATAAAATGCAAGTTATCATTTAATGCAGTAACACTGCTATCCTGCAGATGTACAAGAGCCATTTCAGTTGGAAAATTAGTGCGAAATCCATTTGAGAATTATACAAAATATTGTTCTGTAAGAAAATACGTACAAACGGTTATATATATAAAAAAAAGATTTTTGAAAAACAATTGATATTGGTCGATAATTTCTAATGAAATTCTTATCTTACTTTTAAGATACTGGAATAACTGCAGCAACTCTGAATTCTGCTGGGACAACTCGTTATTAATGACAGATTAAATATGTGAGTTAAAGGCTCCAACAATAAATATATTACTTTCTTAATCAAAATATCGATACATTATCGATTCCTGTACTTACGGAATTTTTCATCCCTTTAACTATTTCATATATCTCATGATCTTTAACAGGAAAAATAAAAAAGATAAATATTTGACTGATAAGAAACAAAAGTGAAAGGATCTGAAACATAATGATATTCTTCTTCATTTAGAATCTTTCCTATATTAACAAAATGATCATTAAAACAATTCGAAATTTCTCTTTCATCTGTTATGTGCCGACCACTATGTAATACATATGAAGGATAACTTGGCCTTTTCTCCCCCAATAATCCCTTATATCACGGACCATGCTTTTCTTCAATCATTAGAATATATATATGAAATCTAACATAATAGTTTTGTTGGCATTTCTCAACAAAATAGTTACCTTGTTTCACAATTCTCTATAATTCCTATTTACAATCTCATTGTTATATCTAGTACTTTTATTCAATAATCTTTGTTTTTCTTTATTGATAAAGGGCAATAATTCGAAGAAATCCACGGTTTCCTAACTTTACTACTTTGGTTTTTTTTTCTTAAAGGAAAGATGGCGAGATGCATCATTAATAGTGTTTTCAGAAATATACAAAAGTAAATCTAATGCAACATCTGGATCTTATTATCCAACACTTCACAGTAATCTGTTGTATCTAATTTTTCTCTAACATATTCCAAAAAAAAATGGATTATTTGGATTTGGATTGTTTATAGTATTTCTCTATCATCGTTATAGTAGTTTGATAAACTAATAACTTGTTTGTAATAAAGAAATATAGAATTCATAGTTGTTGGTTTTAAAATCGCGAAAACAAATCCTTGAAAATCTTCCAATATTATTCTAATGACGAAATAACTAAATTTATATATCTATTTATTCATTTATTGAAACATATTTATACAGGATAAAAAACGATCAGCTAAAAGCTGTTTTACATCGAAGTCCTGTGTAAAACAATGCATCTTCCTGCAGAGGGGATACTGTAAAAAAAGGCAACATCAAAACACCAAACAATAAAAATAATTTTCCAATGGATTTAAAACAAAAAGGACTGCCGGACTGGGATACAAATGTACAATTCTTTGAAAAATGCTGAGTTTTTGGAGTATATACACGATATATGCTGCCTGCTATTGGGTGAGGAACGCCAGTCACTATGGTCACATGTGTTGCTCCTTTTGTTCTTATTTTTGTTTCATCATGAGTTTGCACCATTGGTTTGGCAGTCTTGGGCTGCTCGAAGTTTACTAGATTTGGTTCTTAAGATGTCGAGATGTTGGCAAGTCTCGCTAGTCACTCAATCTCTGGATTTTAATTTTGTTTTGATTTCTACTTTATAAGTGAGATTCAATGAAATACTCTAATGTTAACTATATACAAGTTAGGCACCTTGATAGGTGGTAATACTCTTGACAATTTATAAGACGATTTGTGTTTATTTGGCTCAAACAGAATCATTGACTCAGTTTTATCGAGGCTCTAGGGACTCTCCAATTCAGCTGTTTTGATATTATGAAACAAGCTCCCTTATTTTGATTAGGAAGACCAGTGTTGTTGTATAATTGTAATTTGGTCTGATTCGACTTCTTAAAGCATGATAAAAAGTTGTTGCAAAATCATATTTATTCCAGTCAAAAGCTTGTTGACACAAGTTGTTCTATTCAAATATCCGTATTGCCAAACAGACTCATTTATGTGATGCGCTTATCCCACAGCGTGATTTCTTTAGATAATTTCAATGGGCTTAATGACCAAAGGTACCACTTTATTTTTATTTTCGATGAGATCGAACAATAATCCTCATATTATGCCGCAATGATACGGCTTATTCTAGTATGCATAATCTCAGCCCTGAATGCAATAACTTTCTGAGTTTGAAGCACACGAAAATTTTGTTGTTCTTTTTCTTGTTGTTTTCTCACAGATGCGAATATTGTACTCATTTTATACACCTTGCACCTATAGTTTCATACTAAATTGTCCAAACCCTGATTTGGATTTTGTCTGTCACGGTGCAAAGTTAATTCGCATCATTGCTCTGTCCATAATGATTATAGGATGATTTTGTAATCCTTTTGCTTAAATAGACCAACTTTATTTTTTAGAGCCTATCATAGATATTATGCCATTTATAGACATTTCGAATATTCTTGTGTGTTATGTTTGAAAAACTGAGCGAAACTGGTATTACAATCATTATGAAGCAATTGCCCTATTGCTGTTGTTGCTTTTGCTAGCTGTGAGCTAGTATACTATTGTAATACAATGTTCTATAGGATGAGGATGGGGGGGGGGGGGGTAGCCTGACATAGTTTCTGTGGTGGAAACAGATGGAAATAACTTTGGCTCTACGCGGGAACCATGTTCATGCCTTCTTCTGTTATTTTTCCATTCATTGTACATTGTTTGCTCAGGGTATCAATCCTGCTTGCCTGATTTCTACGCGGGAACCATGTTCATGCCTTCTTCTGTTATTTTTCCATTCATTGTATAATACATTGTTTGTTCAGGGTTCCAACCCTGCTTGGCTGATTTCTTTATGTAAAAAGATTTCGGTTTAACCCAATTTATATAGGCAACTGAGAGAATTTGTTTTGATTACGTAAGAGCAATGACACACTGCACTTGTACGTGCAGTGGCAATAGCGTACCATTATCATTATCCTGTAGTCGTGATTTTTATAAGAATGTGAATAGTTGACCGCATTTAAAACGTTATCCAACCAGACTGCATTTTCCCCATTATACATTCAACGCATAATAATGCATGCCGAAGTCTGTATAGACAAGGGTTTGACTTACCCAGCATCCCAGTATAAAGTCCTTCATGATAGAAATTTTGGCGAGGATCTCAAGTCACCGTGGTCACATGCAATGTTCCTTTAATTTTTTTTTTTTGTTTTTTGTTTCACCATGATTTCGTGCCATTGAGTTGAGGGGTCTCAGGCTACCCGAAGCTCTCTAAAACCTGGTTTTTATCACGTTGTCAAGTCTCGCCATGGTGTCACTCAACCTCACTCTGAATTTTATTTTGTTCTGTTTTGTTTTGATAGATAAACCTTTGCGGTAGTTTGATGCCCCCAATCTCAGTATAAAGATCCATAATATTTGTTTTGCATAGGATTTTTCCCTTCAATATTGTATCATACTTTGTCAGTTTTCACAAGAATAATATAACATCCCTTTTATAATCTGATACTGTGTAATAATGTATATCTCATTCATATCGTTAAAAAAAGTATGATTAATCTTACGCTTCTTATTGATTGCAGCATGATTAATGTCTGCATTTAAGTTGCTCTAAGTTGCTTTAAGTTGCTCTTTTTAGTGCTGCTATATTTTCATCGTTCACTTCCGTCATTCTTGATTATCTTATATTTCCTCACATACTTTTTGCCAAGACAAAACGTAGGGAGCTTCTACTGTTTTTTTTCCCCTCTGTTCATATGCCCTGTACTGATTCTGCTGAATTCCGTTTGCAGACCTTGTCATTTAGTGTGTACGCTTTCTACTTGTGTTGTTTATCTTGTTCTTCTGTGTTCTTTGATTGTGTCGCTTGAACTCTATGTTAATATGTTTTTGCCTACACGCTGTACTATCCCCGAACTCGAAATTGTTTGTGATTCATTTACGTTCACACATATTATTCTTTTGCAACCTTGCCAGTTGACATGCCTTCATATACTTTATGTTCTGCGTTATGGCTAATCGACTTAACGCAGCATTTGACTCCCTTGATGACGATGAACTCTTTGATTTGTTTAGACGCTCGCCTACAGAATCAACAAGTCAGTTCAATTCACGTTCTTCTGCACTTTATGAAAACCTCGTTGCCAATAATGTTAATTTTTTTTCTAATGATTTGTTTGATGATTTTGACTTTGAACATGATTCCACTTTAATCTCCTCCAAATATGTTACGGTTGATCAATTTAAAGATTTTGTGAAAGATTTTTCAGAAAGTATATTTTCTATAGTACATTTGAATATTAGGAGTATGAATAAGCATTTTGATGAATTACAGGTATTGTTAGATAATCAAAATAAACAACAAATATCTGTAATAGGTTTAACTGAAACATGGTTATCATCTGATATTAATTTACCGTATGCATTGAATGGTTATGATTTGATTGTAAACAATAGAGTGAATAGGACCGGCGGCGGGGTTGCGATTTATTTATCCAATGACTTTGAGTTTGATACTTGTGATGATTTGAATATAATGAATGATATAATAGAGTTTTTGTTTGTTGAAATTTCCATCCCTCAAAGTAAAAATATCATAGTTGGCGTTGTTTATAGACCCCCAAACTCCAGTTCTAAAGATTTTTTAGATAGTATGACGAATTTATTAAAAAGCCCTCGTTTTGTTAATAAATGTATTTATATAATGGGTGATTTTAATATTGATTTGATTAAGAGTGATGATAATACGTCACAAGAATTTCTTGAATTATTTTTGTCATCCTCTTTTTTGCCATTAATTTCCAAACCTACACGTGTTACAAATCATTCTGCCACCCTCCTTGATAATATTTTCACTAATTCTTTACAAGTTTTGAATTCTTCTATAATTTTATCCGATATGACCGATCACTTTCCAATTATAACATGCTGTGACCTTAAACATTCGGTTAATAAGTCTTATTTTCCTTCATTTAAACGTAGAGCCACACCAGAAAATTTAGCTAGTCTTGACGCTTGTTTAGACAGGGTTGATTGGTCAAGTGTTTGTGATACTGATGATGTTAATGTATCATTTGATAATTTTATGGAGATAATCAATAAGCATTTAGATGATTATATTCCTAAACTAAAAGATAAGTCAGTAAATTATAAGACAACACCTAAACTTCCATGGATTTCGAAATCTCTCCTCCGTTCAATTAACAGAAAAAATAGGTTGTATTATAAATTCAAGATGAAAAAAACTGAGGAGTCAAAAAATAAATATACATCATATAAGAATATTTTGATTAAGGTCATACGATCTGAAAAGCGGAAATATTATACCATTCAGATAGAAAAATATAAACATGATGTGAAGAATACATGGAAGATATTAAAGCAGGCCATGAATATATCAAAAAAGAAATTGAATATTACAAAAATAAGATTTGATAATAAAATTGTAGAAGATCCTGGTAATATAGCAAATATTTTTAATTCTTATTTTTCAATGATTGGAGAGAATCTGGCAAAAGAAGTACCGCAGTCCGATACGCATTTTGCAAAATTTTTAGGTCAATCCAATCCCAGTTCTATTTTCTTAGCTCCAACTACGAAATATGAAATAATAGACATTGTTACTGCAATGAATGATAAACGAAGTGCCGGTTATGATGATATAAGTAATTTTATTATAAAGGGAATTATATTTTCTATTGCTGACCCATTTTCTCATATTTTCAATAAATCCATATTACATGGTGTTTTTCCTGATTGTATGAAAATTGCTAAGGTGTGTCCTTTATTCAAAAAAGGAGACAGCTTTGATATAAGTAATTATAGACCTATTTCTTTACTTTCATCCCTATCTAAGGTTTTGGAAAAATTGATATTTACAAGAACGATTAAATTTCTCAATTATTATAATGTTTTTACGAATTCTCAATTTGGGTTTCGTCAGAAACACAGCACCATTCATGCTCTTTTGAAGTTTATTGATAACGCCGCACATACTATAGATGACCATTCTCATCTTGTTGGTATCTTCCTGGACTTCTCCAAGGCCTTCGACACAATTAATCACGAAATTTTACTTCATAAATTGTCTCATTATGGTATACGAGGGAAGGCCTTGGAGTGGTTCAGGAGTTACCTGCAAAACCGAAAACAATATGTCTCTTTGAACGAGCACAGCTCTAGTCTTGAAGTTATTAAATGTGGCGTCCCTCAGGGAAGTATATTAGGACCTTTACTTTTCATCATTTACATAAATGATTTTTGTAGATCATCCGATATACTTTCTTTCATACTTTTTGCCGATGATTCAAATATTTTCTTCTCCCACCAAAATCCAATCACTCTTGTCGATACTGTTAATTCTGAATTAAAAAAAGTGACTCAATGGATAAGAGCCAATAAATTATCACTGAATCTTCAGAAAACTAACTACATGTTATTCAGTAAGTCTATAGAAGTTTTACGCACAGATATCATCTTTGATGACGTTCATTTAGAGCGTGTATCACATACAAAGTTTCTCGGTATTACAGTAGACGATAAACTTTCGTGGAAGCCTCATATTATTAATATTAGTAAAATAATTTCGCGTAATATTGGTATTATTAATAGACTTAAATCTCATATCCCGTTGTCTTCTTTGCTGACGTTGTATTTTTCATTGATATTACCTTATTTAAATTATGGAATTTTAGCATGGGGCAGTGCCCATCAAACTTTATTAGATAGATTATTGTTATTACAAAAAAAGGCACTTCGTATTATTTGTGGCGTTTCTCCATGTTCCCATGCAGATCCATTATTTATTAGATATAAGATTTTAAAAATCAAAGATTTGTTTTTCTTTCAGCTGGGTCAGTTTATGTTAAATTATAACACAAATGCACTTCCTAGCATTTTTGATTCAATGTTTCCACGAAATCAATCTTTTCATAATTATCCCACCAGGCGATCAAATGAGTTTAATTTACCCCTTCTGAGAACGTTATTGGCTCAAAATACATTTATATACAGTGGCCCTAGATTTTGGAATTCTTTAAGTTGTGATATAAAAAATTCTTTATCCTTGAATTCGTTTAAGCGGAAGTTAAAAATTTTTTTGTTGAACTCATATTAAGCTATATATGATTCATTACCTAGCTGGTCTTTACAGCCTAAGGGTTCATCGTCAATCATTGATTTCATCATTGTGTATTTTTTACATTATCTTATTTGTATAAACTTTGTTCGGCTGATCGAGCTGAAACACCTCAATTCCCTCTTCTGATCCAGATGTACAGCACCTCAATTCCATCTTCTGATCCCGATGTTCAGCGTGTTGGCTTTTCCTTTCACTTCCTTTTTCTTTCTCTCCTTTCTTTCCATTGTTCTTTTGTGTTTTATTACTGTCATGGTATACCCTACTGTAGAGTCATGTAAAGTCGTTGTGTTTCTACTGTCTTGTTCTGTCCTGTCTTGTTCTCTCCTGTCTTTGTAAAAAAAAAAAGTTCAATGTATTCATAAGAATCCTTTGAGTGGTTCACAATTTACAAGCATGCTTTTCAGTGAACCTCTCAGTTCTTTCTTTCTTTTTTTTTCCCTCCAAACATAACTTTGTATTTTGCCGATATGCATGTATAATTTCATATTTGTTAAACATTATCTACCATGTAAAGTCGAATACATGCCTATGTTATATCTTCTGATTCATTTCGTGTTATGTTTGACGAAAAAAGAAAAAAGGAATGAAATAAATGAAATGAAATGAAATGAAATGCTATCCACACCAATCGAAATCAATACACATAAGACTGAAACACGCAGTTTTCAGCAACCCATTTATACAGCACCAGGCACTCAGTCAAAACCCACAGTTCACACACAGCACACTCAGTTACACACAAACACACACACGCACACAAACACACATCTTACACACGCACACGCACACTATCACAGGCACATCACACACGCCCACACACAATACACACTCGAGCACACACTCGCACCACATGCATTGATACAATACAAGGTCACATAGGCAAATATACTCACTCAGACAATGCACTCATACATAATACACGTTCTAGAAACACACGTAATATACAGCAATACGACACTGGCAATGGGCATTATACATGTACATAAACGTGTCAAAATATGCGACACAACCACCTACATTTCGATATGTAGGCCTACTGAAATACAGAGATGAAATATGGTAGGTGACTGATAAAACATGACAGTCCGGCAGTTCCAAATAATCATCATTACGATTAATCAATCAATCAACGAAAGAATAAAACCATACAAAATGAAATTTCTAAGGAATCCCCCGTGCAGGAAAAGCTCACAAAATCAAAGTGAAGGAGAAGGAAAAAATATGTAAATATACAATCAGCATTCAATATACAAATACACGATAGGCAAAATAAATATGTAGTGGCGGCTGTACATACAAATCATTGAATAACTAAGAACTGATATTTCACAATGTTTGTTTTTTAAAAAAAGCTACGTTTATAAAACCTTTTAAAAATCTAAAGAATTGGTGCATTTTGCAATTCAGTGGAGAGAGAATTCCAGGCAATGGAGCCCGAGTATCTGAAAGATTGTTTAAACATTTCATTTTGTTTGGCTTCGGCAATACTACATTTAACGAATTTGCGTTTCTTGTGTTTAGGCCATGTCTATCAAAATACAGTTCTACTTCATTGCAAAGCCTGACTGGTGCTGTGCCGTGAATGCATTGATACATGAACATACAAAAAAAAAAAATAATAATAATAATTCCGTCGGGTTTCCAGGCTTTGCCATTTCAGAAAGTGTTATTGCTTAAGCAATTCAGTCACGCTTATATCACCTTAGCCAAACTGTTTGGAAACTACACGGCCGCTCTTTTTTAATGCGGCGTATAGATTCGCGATTTTTTTTTTTTTTTTTTTTTTGGTCAAAACATGGATGAATGGTTGACTTGTATAGGATGTTAAGTAACCGAGTGTCAAGGGTGCTACTAAGTCGTCGTAAAGAAAACACTTTATATGCTAAAATTGTACACAGCTGTTTTACACGATTATCCCAAGTCAAATGGCTGTCTATATTAACTCCTAAATATTTTACACAATCAACTTGTTTATGTCTGGTTCCATTAAGATTCACATTTAAATCCTTCATAATAGGTTTTCAAACGTGCGGAAACAACCATTACATTTGTTTTATCAGGATTGATTTTCATTCTGTTATTTCTATACCAGCTATATATTCATCAATACAGGCTTGAAGCCTTATTTGAACATCATTCACATTTTCCCCACAGCTGTAGATTGCAACGTCGTCAGCTTTGCAATCGTCAATTTTCATCACGTCAGTTTAGTCAAATTTCATCATGTTTTCTTCTAAGATTAGTCAAATCACGATCTGGCAATGCTCTCACAATCCTGTCATGTGCTTTAAAATGGCGGCATGTGCACTCAAGCGCGGAGCTGGGCTCGCAATTTGGCGACAGTGCGGAGCGTGCTTTGCTTATATAAAATGTCATGATCATTCTCTTGTTCCATTTCTGTGGTTTGGAAATGATAACGGGAAGTAACGTTGGACTGTCAATCAAGATCAAGTCTGTGTCAGATTACCGGTATGATAACTCCACTGTAATGTAAATGTGAATGGACGTACACGTACATTATATATTCAGTCTTGTACCGAGTTGCTTAAAATTTGAAACATGATTATAAACTTGTTATTTAGTTTCAAATCACTGTCCGTTCACACCTCAGGAAGAAGGTTTGCGGATTCTGTTATTTTGAATTTCAGAGCGAGGAGGGGAGGTTTGGCTTCTTGCCAAGTTCACATCGATCACTTTTGAGCCATCTTTCAGCGGGAGTGGTTTGAAGGGTCACCGTAATCTCCGCCCCATAAACACGATTGGAGTTACGTTATGTTTACACGATCGTTTCGTTGCTTAATTCTGGCGAAACATGATTGAAAAACTCCTCCGGACCGTGATTTCAAACGTTATTGCAATTAAGTTTCAAATCATCCTCCGTGATTCCAGTTTGCATTCACACGGCAAATTTGCTTAAAGATAATAAAGAGTAACTGTTTGAGTCAAAATCCGAGACTAAAACTGTGATTTTAAGTAGTATGGTACATCACTATTGAGCACATGATGCTTGGGGAGCAAAATAAATCATATCTGACCAGTAAAGTGTCCATTTAGCTAGCACCTTCAGCATCGGTGGTCGCAAAATAACGGTTAGTTTTTGAACGAAGAAAATTGGTTGTGAGTGTGATTCACGAGAATTTCATTGCGCCATCTCGTGGTCAAGCTGCGCGCAGTCACAAATTCGGTTTTCCGGATACCACTAGAGATAGAGTACTAGTTAGCAGCAGCAGCAGTTACAGCATGCAAAGAGCCGTGACATCGACACAACACGATCTTCACGCACAGCTCGGTGAGATCGCGCATACACTGCACTACGTTGTACTACGTGCAACTGCTTGGCTGGCTTCATTCGTTCGCCCCTACTACTGGCCTACCGGTTTACCGTCCGTACGCGTGTAGGTAATCGGCGACAGCGCAGCAGCACCTCCGGTACCGGAAGACCAGCACTGTAGCCTACTGGGCCATGGGAGTCGCGTCCGTCCAGCTACTACACTGACTGTGCTGCGCTGCATATCGCATGCACCGATGTCGAAGGGATAATCGCCCATCGGTACGTATTTACGACGGAAGATCGACATTGAAAACAAGGAGGTATACTCTCTCTCAAACCTCCCTTGGTGAAACAGAGATCATACGGTACGCCCACTTTGATTAGAAGTAGGGCCTCGATTTGTTCTTACAGCTCACAGAAGTGAGTATCCTGCAGTGTCTCGGCAGAGCAATTATGGCGATGCTGTACCTGTAGGGTAACTAGCCTCATAGGGTAACTATGAGAGTCGAGTGTAGCTACAATAGTAGCTGTACTGTAGGGCCAATGACAATGTTACAAAGGTAGGGCCTAGTTTACTGAGCTAGTCAAATCTGTTTTTGGAAAACGCTTACTAGTATTAGTAATACTAATCAATGAATGTTAGATTAGGCCTATCTATGTCATGATGTAGCCACCAACGGCCGACTCAGTTGAAGAGGTAATCCATCACTCATCAGCCTTGTTTTGTTTATTGTGCTAAGCTAAGCCTAACTATAAAAATGTGGTGTGACCTACGCGAGTATACACTTGTACATTGTCATTGGTATACTCTTTAACCTTACTTGTGTTAGTTATATGGTTCTGCACAGTATCTATAGCCGGAAGAAGAAGAAGAAGAAGGTAATAATAACAAGGGAGTTGAAACTTGTACTGGTAATTGTATTCTGGAGTCTTGGTAGCCTGACCAGACACCGTGCAATAGCAACTTACACTTGCACGTGTAACTCTTACAGCGACAGCAGGGCTTGGTTGAGTTTTGAGTGGCGGCTGGTTGTGGTGAAAAACAACCAACCGACGTCAAACAACTATCGCCAATTATTTCATTTTTTTTTTTTTTTTTTTTTTTGGGGGGGGGGGGGGGGGGGACAAACATGTTCAATTTTTTATTACTTTTTTTTATGATGGTGGAAATCCGGCGAATCTGTCTGATAATGGCCCGCACAATAATACAACTGCACTCTCAGTCTTACTACTCTTGGGATTTAGTATTTGCCTTTGGCTTCTTGGCTATTAGTAGTAGAATTATAAATAGCAATGTTAGAGACCGTTTAGTTTAGCTCTAACGTGTTATAGTAACACACGCCTACTGTTATGTTAGTAGCCTCGAGTAAACTTCTAACGTTAGATTAACTATACACAGCCCAGTTGCTGTACGTACGTAGCGCCACAGCGTATTCACAGCATCTGGTCGGGCTAATGTTCGATTTAGGCCCTAACACTAACACTTTTTTTTTTTGTTAGATCATTCTCCATCTCTTAATGTTTTTTTTTTCCCCGGCTAGAATCGTAGAAATAAACATTTCGCATGGTAGGACCTAGCGCCCATTCATATGGTGCAGACCAGAGTACCACCGAATAGTCCATTACCAAATTATCTGGTATACCATAGCCTACTGTATTTCTACAAATTCTAACATAGTTCGGTGTCATGTGCTGGGCGTCGTAGCTGATGACAGTGTGCACATGGACGAAAGATGGACGTGAATTTCATACTTTATATGCATGGAGGGAGCGTGACATTACAACTGTATGTTACAATAAATCACTAAAGTTACACTAATGTAGACCCTCTAGTTGAAAATATTGAATGTTAGATACACCCTACTCCTGGTTACAGGGTCTGGGAATGAGAGGGAGTAGAATCAGCTGGTTTTATCACTTTTCAACCCAATTTCCCGAAATAAAATTAACATGTAATAATCTTCCAAACAAATTCTTTATTGATGAATATATCAGATTTGTACCCGCGTATGCCCAGTCGAGTAATTTTCAACTTAATTTCAACATTTTTTCCTTGATTTCTGTTCGCGCATTCCGTATCTGTACCACCTAGCTTTAGAAAGGAATCAGCAAAAAGTAATTGCCATCACAAAGACCTGTTATCTACCTTTGAAAGTGGGTGGTGATTATGCAATGAGACACGAGTCAATTGTTTTCGTATCGGCTCAGCAGGTCCTGTTTGGCACGTGCTTCAAACATTTTTGAGCGGTGGCTTCCAACAGAGATCAAAGGGAATAACTTTGTTGTTATTCCATGTTTAAAACCTCCTTGGTAGTACCTACTAACCTTGCATCCTTGGCTGTAGTAGTAAAGCTGTTTACTAAGTAGTCGTGACATTATATCTAGCTAGGAACTAACATGTAACTTGTTAGTGCTTGTGGAGATATAGACCCCTCTACTGCACTGTTGATAATTTCATCCTATCCTAATCAGATCTAACGTGGCGACTGGTTGACAGCTTGCAATCTACAATCTTGTAGGCCCCACCTTGTGCCTTGTACAGTTGATAGTTAGAACCAAGTATACATGCATTTGAATAGTTTCTACATTTCTAGATGTAGACCTATACTATGATTTAATTTTTAGAAGTAGAATCCAGTGTCAGTGAGTGGCCGTGCGGTCAGCAACCATTTCAATGTTGTAAAACTCTGGAATGACCTGCCCCTGAAATTGCATAATTATTATGGTATCTTCACACTCGGCTCATCCACTGACGTCATACCCAAGCCTAGTTCTTGACATTTTTTTTTTTTCAAATGGCTATAGTTGTTCGACGTGGTTTAGTTTTCACTCCAACCAGCTGCCACTCAAATCCGACTAAGAGTCCAAGACTCCAGAATACAAATGAGCTATGAGTAGGCCTAAGGTTAGAATCTACATGTATATTATAGAAACCTCTAACTGGGAGAGCTTGTGTATGACCAGAGTGGATTAGCTGAGTGTGAAGATACCATAATAATTATGCAATTTCAGGGGGAGGTCATTCCAGAGTTTCACAACATTGAAATTGTTAATGCACAGCCACTCACTGACACTGGATCCTCCTACTTCTAAGAATTTGATCGTACATCTAGAATTTTGGTAGAAACTACATTTGTATTTGAATGCTTACATATTGTCAATCATGAAATTGAACGTACTAGATTCTACGTGTAAGATTGTCTTTTCTTTTCTTTTTTCTTTTTTTAACCATAGTTGTATTTTTACTTTTCATGGAATTATCAACATTTGCTGTTCCAGAATAAAAAGAATTTCAATCCTGCAGATTGCATCATAGCTATAATGATGTATGATTATGAATTATGATGAAAGCTAGTACCTGTAAATTGAGGTCTTTATGAAAAGAGGGTCAATCAACCACATACACTCGTACACTGGGCGTGACAATGTAAGATACATGAAACATCATAGAACTTCCCAAAAAGGATGTATCGTGTAGAACGGTCTCAACAACCCTTTGTCTTGTTCTAGCACATTGCTGCAAAGCTAAGTACGATGTAGCTAAATAAATAAATACATAGGGCTTACATGTACATTGTATTCGATCCTTGAGTCAAAGACATGAAGGATGTGTCTGGTTTTGTAAGCTTGGGTACATTCGCTGCTATTGGTGGGGTAGTTGCTAGTACAATAGTTACTAGTAATATTGGCAAGATGTTTCTGCAGTAGCGGATCCAGGGAGGACCTCACCGGTCACATGCTTGTCCCCCTTATTTTTATTTTATTTATTTTTGAAAGAAAAAAAAATTGGGGAGTAGTGCGCGTTTGTAAACGCACCCCCTTAAAAAAAAAATTCCTGGATCTGCCTGTTCTGTACTACGTGTATGTACGCGTTGTATGTAGTGTAATGATAGTCATTATGTCATTATTTCGTAGGAAAGACTTATTCAGGACTTATTGTATGTTTACTGACTCACTTGTTTTATCTTCTTATGACTATCTTCCACTACACTCTACAGATATTATGTACCCAACCCATTCCAATAGCTTACAGATGCACACTTACGTACCACACATATGGCAAGTGGTGAGATATACCAATGTAAATGTGTGTATGTGTAGGGGGATGATGACATGTGGAAATCTTGATATTTATACACCATACTCATTTTAAAAACATGTATGGATCAAAAGAAAGACACAGAGACTCACAGGTATATTTTTGAAAACAATAAATACCAAATTGGAACATCGTTATTGTAAAAAGCTGTTTACAGTTGTCTATTCAATATTGAAAGTGACCATTGTAGATGTGCTTTGGGATATTGCAGATACCTTTGTTTTACAATGCTAAAAATGGATTTAACTCTACAGTATTTTTATCCCACAGGAAAGTAATTTTTGCTGTATACAACTGTCTGTTTGTTTTCTACAGCTCTTACCCTACTCAATACATCGTGACCACCATCTTCATCTGCGGCTGCTACATGTCTGTACATATCTTTTCAGCTTGACTGGGCATTGTTGAAAACGTATGCAAATGAACTTCAGATAGTGCCAAGTAGTTACCAGAAGAGTCTTCATTTAATCGTACATGTGCATACATGTTTTTGCGCTTCCATCCTGGGTAGGCACTTGCTGACATCTTTCATACATAGTACAGAGTACAATTGTAATATCATGATTAACTTATTAACTTGGGACCAATATTTTAGCTGTGACCCATACAGCAATGTTCTGGTCATTATGGGTAAAATACAAGGGGCAATATTGATTTGAACTATTCACATTTTGGCCCTCTTAGCTGTTGGTCAGAAAAATATGACATAGCCCCCCTTGTGTAATGTCAAAGGGTACATTGCACAGCAACAACCCCATTTCCTTGGAGAAAGTTGACATAATTGCTGGGTATGATTTACTCCACACCAGTGCATCATATCAAGAGTTTTGGTGAGGAGGAAAAAAAGATCTCACTTTGTTCACCTTTATCACTCTTAAAAAAATATGTCACCCCCATGTCAATGTTTGTAAATGGGAAGTCTTTGGTCATTGTATGAAGCTAATTATGGATTTATTATCTTTTTTTTTTTTCATGGAACGTTACAATTCCAACCCACACCCTTATAGGCCTTTTATGTTTGTATGATATGAGTCCATGTATGAATTTTCAGTTGAGTTGTCTACACATCAAATCTTGGCAGTTTTATCAGACCTACTAATATAAGTGTCACACCTGTGATGAGAGTGTCACTCCAAAGCAGCTGATCTCATGCTCATCTGCCAGCAATCATTAATTTTTCTCACCCCTCGAAGAAAGACAAAGAAAAGAAAAATGTGTCACATATATCAGTGAAGAAAAAGTGATGAGAACCTGGTTGAATTGATTGAAGTTAACTTTTTCCTGATTATGTCTGTTGACAAGAGGATAAATACATGGTTTGTATCTCACTTATCAAGCAAGAAACTGAATGATTTTTATAGAGTCCAAAAGAGTACAATTTTATGAGTTCAACAGTAAAAATTTGATTGATATCAGATGAAAAATACAGAAGTTATGAAAATTTGAAATTTTCATTATTTCTCCAAAACAATTCTTGTACAGTGGGTATGCCTATGCAAGTGAATGAGCTAACAATGTCATACCCTCATAATTTTGCAGCAATCAAGTACAAAACACACACACACACACACACACACATGAAAATTCAATGTTTCGGTCATTGAAGTCTGAAACATGGCATTATTTCTGGTTGAATAACTTCAGAATAGTGATCACTTAGATATATGAGGATTTGAGCCTCGGGAATAAGTGCATTTGAATGAAAGTTTGCTTAATTTACAAACAAACAAAAAATGTTTCAAATTAAGCAATCTCGGTATAACATGTGAATGCTCGGGGAGTCACAACAGTCTTATTTGCTCTAATACTAAAAAAATAGTTGAAGTACTAAGTATGTGCCAAACTGGAGCTTCCCCACAGATATGGCAACAATCGATTCTTGTCTCATAATAATGACCAGCCACTAGGAAGATATGTCTTTACAATGGAAATTACTTCCCGCCGTCCTTTCATGTAAAAGTTGAGCGTTACATAACTGGTACAAGCACGGAAATGCGCAAATAAAGAATGAGCAAAGATTGATGAAATAAATATTGAAATAACTCGACATTACATGTCTTTACACTAATTTGACATAAAAAATTAACTCATTAATAAACAACTATTAATTGAGAGAATCAGTTTCATTTGTCGAATGTGATCTTAAAGAATGACAAAATCGGCTATCCAATGAGGATACAGTTTCAAATACTTTCACATCACACAGCTCAGGTTACACTTTACACATGTTTCTGGACGAGATAGTCTTGATTTCATTTCATTTCACATCAAATTTCATTTAAAAGCAAATATAGCCGACATTACGTTAGCGTCCAATATGAATCTTCATGAATGCTCATTGAGACGCGGCATCGAACCCAGATTATCATAGGCACAGATATATTCTGCCGTGCATCCATAGAAAACTGACAACGGTTGAAATATATAGTTACAGCCAGCTGGAACTCCATCTCTTGAAACTCCTTGGTATGACCAAGAAGGTTTAATACAATGGAGTTCCAACTGGCTGCAGTTATTCAAACAGTTGTTAGTTTTCTATTGATGTACAAAAGATTCCACAGGTGCACTTGTGCCTTTGATGATCGATGTTCCAAGCCGCCGTCTTGCTGAGCAATCTGAAGATTCATTTTGAATGTTATCACAATGTTGGCCATATTTTGCTTATTTATTTATTAAATGAAATGAAATTTAACGTAATGATAAAGCATATAAAACAAAAGTAAATTTCGTCCAGAAATTTGCGCAAAAGTGTAAATCAGAGCTGTATCATGTGAAAATGTTTAAAACTGTACCATCCTGGAAAGCTGCTTTTATTACTTTTCCGCTTAATTTCCACAAATGAAACTAATGTGGAATATAAGTATAATTCTTTATTCATAGATATATCAGATTAGTGCCCGGGTATGCCCAGTCGAGTAATTTTCATCTTTATTTCAGCATTTTTTGCTCAATTTCTATTCGCGCATCCTCGTGTCTGTACCACCTACCTTTTATAAGAAGGGATAGCGAAAAATAATTACCATCACAAAGACATATCTTCCTTTGAAAGGGGCTGGTGATTATGCAATGAGACACGAGTCAATTGTCTTCCTATCTGAGCGGCAGATCCAGTTTGCCACATGCTTCAAATATTTTTGAGCGGCGGCTTTGAACATCTAGCAAAGGAAATAAGACGGTTGTGACTCCATTCTCTAGAACCTCCTTGGTATGACCATTGCCATACAGCAGGTCGAAAGGTGTAACAACGACGCTGTCGCTCCATAATAATGTGTTTGTTGGTATAAACAGACCTTCCTCCTGAGATGCCTCGATCTTCAGTAATATGTCATTTCGAAGTTACTGCTCATGTGCACACTGGTAGCCTACATCTAAGACCTTTCTTTTTTTTCTAAGTTGGTTAGACACTTCACTCGTTTTCATAATGCATGAGCTTGCCCGGCGTAACAATTCGTCATGTTCAAACAAACAATGAACTTGCGTAGATTAGGTGACCATGCGCAGATTATTGTTCGTTATGTATTAAATCAACTAGCATTGTTCTATGCAAACACGTGTAGCTTCCCCAGCACAGTGCTGCTCTCCACTGGCAGCCAGACACTGTATGATTTCAGCAATGTATTGTTGCTAGGCCAGATTTCTATACACAGGAATGTTCTGTCCAGGTGTTCATAACTCCCTTTTGTCTGTTGGTAGTAGCCCAGATTCTTGAGTAGGGCGTAACAATAGCAATAGGAAAATCAGGGGAGAAATGACTTGTAACAAAAATAATATGGAATAATTTTCAAGTATAATTCTTTATTGATAGATATATCAGATTAGTGCCCGGGTATGCCCAGTCGAGTAATTTTCATCTTGATTTCAGCATTTTTTGCTCGATTTCTATTCGCGCATCCTCGTGTCTGTACCACCTACATTTTATGAGAAGGGACAGCGAAAAGTACTAGTAATTACCATCACAAAGACATAAAATATTATCTTCCTTTGAAAGTGGCTGGTGATTATGCAATGAGACACGAGTCAATTGTCTTCGTATCTGCGCGGCAGACCCTGTTTGGCACATGCTTCAAATATTTTTGAGCGGCGGCTTCGAACATCTAGCAAAGGGAAATAAGACGGTTGTGACTCCATTCTCTAGAACCTCCTTGCCTACACAAAGGGCCAGACTGGATTACTAGAATGCAGGCGCCACGCCATTCCGAAAGTTAGCGAAGACACATACACGAATACGGAAATGTTGAAATTCCGCTCTGATTGTGTCAAACATCGTGTCATTTGTAAGGGCATACGCTATCGCAGGCTCGATCATTGCAGTAGCATTTTCGTGAGGCTGCGTTCACATAGAAGTAATCGGTATTCGGTATTCGGTATTCGGGCACGGCGGTTCATATAAGACGGCACGCGTGCCCTATACATGTACTTTCTTTTGGCATCGTTAAAAATGGATAGCTCGGACGGAGAAGATCTGGCTCTCCTCCTGCTGGCCGAGGCCGAGGAGACACACGCGAAGAAAAAAAAAACCTGTATGGGTTCGGCAGCATTTCCAAATGCGACCCATGTTGGGGGAGTACAACACAACATTTCTGAACTTGCTAGATCATCCTGATGAGAAAGTGTTTTTTAACTACATGCGGATGTCATACGACAGCTACAAAAGTTTAAAAGGCCTAATTTTGCCCCACATCCGTCCCATTGGATCAAATTGGAGGAAGCCGATATCAGGAGAAGAGAAGCTTGTTTTGACAATCAGGTCAGCAAAACAAAATTAATTTCAATTGAGTACGTGAATATATACAAAGTCGACCAAAATCCAATTTATAGCCAATTGAGTTAACTTAAAGGGATTGTTTAGTTTTGGTCGAGACCTAATTTCAGGTTTCTAACATTTTTTTTTTTGTGAGATAAAGAGAAACCTCTTCTAAAAATATATGAAAGAGCATGTAATTTCATGAGGAATTTAACGTTTATTTGATGAAAATTTGTTTTGAAATGGCTGAGCTATCCAAAACAAAGCGATTCTAATAAAGTGTGGTGTGGAACGCACTTTTTTACGATCGCTATACGATCGCTTTGTTTTACTGTGTTTTTGGATGTTTCAGTCATTTCAAACCCGATTTTCATCAAATAATATACAAATATTCAATGTTTATGAGTGCGACGGTTCCGAATATTACATGAGCGTGCAAGTTTAACCGTTCTATTCAACGACGCGAAGCGGAGTTGAATAGAACGGTTAAACTTGTAGTTTTTACCATGGTTAAACTTGTAGTTTTACCATGGCCCGAAAGAAAGCAGTCGATATTTGTTTTATATCCCTCTCGAGCATTTTACTAGAGTAATGACGGTTCCCTTTTGGAAAAGTGTGCAGGTTTCGTGAACGATAAATCTAACGTTAGGCCGTAGCAGTGCAGCAGCAGTGCGTGCAGCGCGTATGAGTACCGAACGACACCGCTGCGCTGATTGTTGATTCCTACACACGAGCTACACTACAGCGTGCATAACTGATAAACTCCGAAAGATCGAGGAGGTCCAGGACTACGTTAGATTTCAGAAGTAGGCCTAAAGCGGCTTCGTTACCCAGATCATCTTCAAAATCGGTATAATTCGTACCTGATATGGTGTCCTCCTGCCATTATTCTTTCGTTACTTGAAGCAGTCACTTTGTCAATTGGGCTGAATGCATTGATCACACGTCCACTAACGTTACACACACCCACGCCTGCCATCGCACCACAGAAGATTTCTGTAATGCTGTCGCACACCGCGCGCTCCGCGCTCTCTAGCTAGCTCTTAGCGCTAGCTAGCTAGCTACAGGACTGTCGCTCAAAAGTATCGTTACTACGCGCACTGCGTACATTCTTAAGTGAGAAATGTAGATATCGATCACACGATCACGATTGGGTGCAAATCATGGATTCCCAAAAGTACTATATCACGCTGGCTAGTAACCAATTGCACCGCATCCAGCTGCTCGTAGCTAGCTAGTAAAACTACACCATGTTCGTGCTCTGTACAATCCTATGGCTATATACAGGGATATAATATACAAATATCGACTGCTGCAGAGGGAGATGGTAAAACTATTTGCACCGAGGTGATGTCTCAACAGTGTTATGTCCCGAGACGAAGTCGAGGGACATGGCACTGTTGAGACATCACCGAGGTCAAATAGTTTTACCATGGCCCGAAAGAAAGCAGTCGGTAATTGTTTTATATCCCTCTCGAGCATTTTACTAGAGTAATGACGGTTCCCTTTTGGAAAAGTGTGCAGGTTTTGTGAACGATAAATCTAACGTTAGGCCGTAGCAGTGAAGCAGCAGTGCGTGCAGCGCGTAGCGAACGACACCGCTGCGCTGTTGTTGATTCCTACACAGAGCTACACTACAGCGTGCAAAACTCCGAAAGATCGAGGAGGTCCAGGACTACGTTAGAAGTAGGCCTAAAGCGGCTTCGTTACCCAGATCATCTTCAAAATCGGTTTTAGTTTATTCCTAATTCGTACCTGATATGGTGTCCTCCTGCGATCATTCTTCCGTTACTTGAAGCAGTCACTTTGTCAATTGAGCTGAATGCATTGATCACACGTCCACTAACGTTACACACCCAAGGCTAGGCCACACCATCGCAGTGTGCATCGCACGCACCACAGATTTCTGAATGCTGTCGCACACCGCGCGCTCCGCGCTCTAGCTCTCTTAGCGCTAGCTAGCTAGCTACAAGCCACAGGACTAGACTGTCGCTCAAAAGTATCGCTACTACGCGCACTGCGTACATTCTTTTAAAAGTGAGAAATGTAGATATCGATCACACGATCACGATTGGGTGCAAATCGTGGATTCCCAAAAGTACTATATCCCGCTGGCTAGTAACCAATTGCACCGCATCCAGCTGCTCGTAGCTAGCTAGTAAAACTACACAATGTTCGTGCTCTGTACAATCCTATGGCAAGAAGCTTTACATGAGGGATATAATACAGTTTATATCCCTCATGTAAAGCTTCTTGCCATAGGATTGTAGAGAGCACGAACATGGTGTAGTTTTACTAGCTAGCTACGAGCAGCTGGATGCGGTGCAATTGGTTACTAGCCAGCGTGATATAGTACTTTTGGGAATCCACGATTTGCACCCAATCGTGATCGTGTGATCGATATCTACATTTCTCACTTAAGAATGTACGCAGTGCGCGTAGTAACGATACTTTTGAGCGACAGTCCTGTAGCTAGCTAGCTAGCGCTAAGAGCTAGCTAGAGAGCGCGGAGCGCGCGGTGTGCGACAGCATTACAGAAATCTTCTGTGGTGCGATGGCAGGCGTGGGTGTGTGTAACGTTAGTGGACGTGTGATCAATGCATTCAGCCCAATTGACAAAGTGACTGCTTCAAGTAACGAAAGAATGATGGCAGGAGGACACCATATCAGGTACGAATTATACCGATTTTGAAGATGATCTGGGTAACGAAGCCGCTTTAGGCCTACTTCTGAAATCTAACGTAGTCCTGGGCCCCGTTTCATAAAAAGTTGATATGATAACAACTCTTGCTGGAATGTCAATTGTCATGGTAACGACATGAATGCAGCTTCCTGATTGGCTGTTGCTATAGGAAGTTGTCATTCCAGCAAGAGTTGACATCCTAACATCTTTTATGAAACGGGGCCCTGGACCTCCTCGATCTTTCGGAGTTTATCAGTTATGCACGCTGTAGTGTAGCTCGGCGACGTGTAGGAATCAACAATCAGCGCAGCGGTGTCGTTCGGTACTCATACGCGCTGCACGCACTGCTGCTGCACTGCTACGGCCTAACGTTAGATTTATCGTTCACGAAACCTGCACACTTTTCCAAAAGGGAACCGTCATTACTCTAGTAAAATGCTCGAGAGGGATATAAAACAAATATCGACTGCTTTCTTTCGGGCCATGGTAAAACTATTTGACCTCGGTGATGTCTCAACAGTGCCATGTCCCTCGACTTCGTCTCGGGACATAGCACTGAACTTGAGACATCACCTCGGTGCAAATAGTTTTACCATCTCCCTCTGCAGCAGTCGATATTTGTATATTATATTCCACATACTAAGAATCTTGCTATAGGATTGGCCAAGAGCTGATCACGTGATAAAGCGTAGTTTTGCCCATCACATCACCTGAGAAGAACTAGGTCACTTGATAGTACACAGTGCAATGCACTTTCCCTTCAGTGTCGCGCGGTGCGCGCAGCAAATTCATTGTTTTGTCATCTATAAAGACAGCTGTTTGTTTTGCTGATCTCTGGGGCCCGTATTCTGCTAAAAACTTAGACCCGAGTTTAAACCCACGCCTGGGTCTAAAGTGGGTTTTTTGGGTTTAAACCTGAGTTTAAACCACCAGTTTAGACCCAGGTTTAAACCCAGGTTTAATTTGTATTCTACTAAGTCCAGCTGTGGTCTAAATTGGGTTTAAATTAAACCTACCCTGGAGGAGGTTTATTTCGAGTTTAAATCGAGTCTAACGATGACTGGTAAGGGTACCAGCACACAGATCAATGCCAATGGCACAAAACGAGTGGCTGGCTGGATACAGCAGCTAGCTTGCCGGCCACACGCGAGTACACACGAGATACGCCTACTACTACGTCTACTACCTGTACTACAGTTAATACGTTAGTCTAGATAAGCTTTACGATGAAAATAACCTGAAGACTAGACCAAGAACTCAATGTGGGACTAGAGGGTAGAGCCTGAGGTCGATTTGGCATAGATAGACTAACTGTAATGTTGTTAGATCGAGAACCTAGATCGATCGTAGGACTAACGTTAGGACTAACCTTGTTAGTTAGTAGGAGTAGGGTCGTACTAACGTTAGTAGAACCTATTCGAATAGCTAGAGTACATTATTGTAACGTTAGGACTAACGTTAGATCTATTAAAAGTTAGGTTAGTGTGGTACGGTACAGTCGGTAGGTAAAATCTAACGTTAAATTTACTTCTAATATCGAGACAGGGTTGATAGTAGATCTAGATCTATTTCTAAATTTTAGAATGGTTTCCATTTTTATTAACTGACAATCTTAAGAGAAAAGCTTTTATTCAATTTCCTACCTCAAAGTCCTGGTTTGATCAATTGCCAGTCCATTCCGAATTCACGATTCAATCGACATAAAAACCCATGTCCCATCCAGCGCACACACAGCAACCGTGCCGCCGGCCGGCGCGGCGCGATGGATCTGCTGGTACTGAGCATTCAAAGCTAGCTAGCCAAGAATATAATAGCGCTACGCTATATACGCTTACCATGTATCCTGTGATGTGCGTCGCACACGTACACAAACTGTACAGTATATGCACAGTGCTTCACGAGTCGTCGCAAGCAAAAATACAGCATGCCCTTATTCGACATAAATACCCGTAAAAACTATTCAAAATCCAAGAAAGTCACGCTCATGTGGCTGATACACTGCCAATAATAAATTGAAGTGGATTTGTGGAGAGAAAAGTACTCAGAGAGGGAGAATTTCTTCTTCCATAGAGGGCACCATGGTGGCTTGACCCAAGACTATTTCGGGTTTAATTTAAACCCGAAATAGACTTGGGTTTAACTAAACCTCGCTAGCAGAATACAAAATTAAACCTCGGGTCTAGCTAAACCATAGGTGAGTCTAAAATGGGTTTAAACCTTGGTCTACAGTAGAATACGGGCCTGGCAGTCCATACAGTCTAAACGCGTGATGAGTACGCGCGAAATAAAAGGGCGTTGCACTGTGGACTATCAGTTAACTAGGGGTGCGTTTATAAGATTTTTCTGCTGGCCAGAAACAGTGTTTTGAAATACTGTTTATGGCCAAACAGTGATTCTAGCTCGAAAAAAAAAATCTTATAAACGCTCGCCGTGATTACAAACAGTGTTTTGAAACACTGTTTGTAAACGCACAAAATAGTGCGTTTACAAACAGTGTTTCTGTAGAATCAGTGTTTCAAAAATCTTATAAACGCAACCGCGATCGCAAACACTGTTTATGTGACGTCACAATGCCTTGCGCGCACCCTGTTTGACCTTTTGCCGAGGAAAAAACTGCGCAGAGTGAATTGCGCAATGGCACAGTCTGAGCGAGAGCCCCAACACGCTCGGAGAAAAAATCTTATAAACGCTCTCCTGACGAAAGTGTGATTTGAATCAGTGTTTCAAAACAGTGTTTCAAAACAGTGATTCTAGGCCCGCAAAATCTTATAAACGCACCCTAGGTCACTTGATAGTATACTAATGATGCACAGGATAGAGTGTGTTAGTGAAGGTGCGGCGCGCTCGAGAGTATTGACAATGGTGCGACATGCACGAGGCGCAGCCGAGTGCATGTTTGCAACCGTTGTCAATACTCGAGAGTAAGCCGCACCTTCACTAACGCCACGAAATAATCCTGTGCATCATTATTTTTATAAAATGGGTCGAAAACTAACAGCATTATTCACGTACTTTTGTGGGTCAATACCAGTCAGCTACATGTAGCACTCGCTCAAAAGTCAAGATGTCCGAAGATGTTCGTCCCAAACATTTACGCACGTCGCACTCGGAAATCCCGCACACTATAAGTACTGTACGTACGTATAAGAGTATACGTACGGCCACGTACTGTTATGCACAAGAAAGGCCGCCGGCTGTTGTGGCAGCCCGCGGCCCTAACTAGAAGTTGTTTACAGGATTGACAGCGCGTATATAGCGCGTGACGCACTTGTAACAACTGATTGAGTGCGCACTGCTAGTGTAAAACATTGTGACGTACGTCAGGCCAGGGAGGTGGAAGAGAGACTCTTCTTAGTGCTTACCTGAAGAAAATAATGCACGCACACGTGACTCATTTCAGCGCTTCCAATTGGCTACATTCTTGAACCCATTTTATAATACACAGTGCAACGCATTTTCACTTCAGTGCCGCGCGGTGCGCGCAGCAAATTCATTGTTTTGTCATCTACGCGCAAACGTAGCCTAAGTCCTAAGGATACCTAAAGACAGCTAAAACGGCTTCAGATGTTGAATAAAATGGGAATTTCTAGGACCCTAGATGTGGAATATAAAGCAAATAATCAACTTTTAGTTTCAGGTAATGAGACAAACTATCACTTCCTCGGCGATCTGAATGTGTACGCTATCTTTCCTCAGCTGCGCTTCGGAAAGATAGCTACATCCAGATCGCCTCGGAGGTTTGTCCCATCACCTTCACCAACGTTGATTATTTGCTTACTATTTCATTAGTGTTTTCTTGGTATCTCACAAAAAGTTAAAAGCCCAATTCTCATCTCCACCAATACTGTATCATCCCTTTAATATTATGGGAAATTGTTGCTCATGGGCTCTTCACTTATGCATAAATCATCACTATCCACATCACACACACACACACACACACACACACACAAACACTAACACTAACACAGTCGAATCACCATACGTACACACAAAATATATACACTTGTACACGTGACATATGCTCGATAAGTTGTGATGCTACATAGCATAACTAATGCTTTATTTTTGTTTTTATTTTTTACAGACGATCTACGTTCAGACATTTTTCAATACAGGGATATACATGTATACTTTAACAATATATGTATTTGTGTATATATATATTATATTTTATTATATATATATATATATATATATATATAGTTGAAAGAAATTGGACTGAGGCGGGACGTTGCTCTCGATCTTAGTCTCCCTTTTATTTGTCAAGCTTTCGGCCCGTCATTGGGCCTTCGTCAGGACCTACCAACAGAACGATTATTATATGAATAACCTGATGTGTCATATAATATATAATGCAATTTCACATATTACCAATCTTTTAAATCATTTCCTTTATATACACAAATCAGTCATTCAATTCAATACAAATATCCAATCTAACCTCAAATCATCATCAGAAATTCAGAATAACATCATATGTCCAAAAATATATATAAATAAATTCTTATATCATAATGCTGCCATATAATAATCATATTGTCTTAGCATGATGATCACAAACAGAGTCATTATACATATATATCATATTCATATGTCTATTTGCATTGTGTATATGTATACATCCGCATACGCACACATAAATAAATTCTTAGCATAATGCTGCCATATAATAATCATATTGTCTTATAATTCTTAGCATGATGATCACAAACAGAATCATTATACATATATATCATATTCATATGTCTATTTGCATTGCGTATATGTATACATCCGCATACGCACACACACACAATGTGTGTGTGTATGTATACATATACGCGGATGTATACATATACGCAATGCAAATATTATTATATCGTCGTTTGCTTCGATGTCAGCACCATTTCATATGTCCACAAGTACGATATCTCAACATGTGCATGAAACTTGTGAGAAACTATAGGAAGTACTTCAGCCTCTCGAAATGCCAAAACAATCGGAGGATGATTGGAAAAAAAAGGCCAAACGTTTCGGAGACTTGTGGGATTTTCCTTTCGCAGTTGGTGCTCTTGATGGGAAACACGTTGCACTTGTGAACCCAGCAAACACTGGGTCAATGTACTACAATTATAAAGGTTTCCCCAGTATTGTGCTCATGGCAGTAAGTGATGCAGATTCTTGTTTCACCTTGGTTGACTGTGGTCAATATGGAAGAGTTTGTGATGCCGGCGTCTTCCAGAATTCAGTGATATCTGATCTTTTGGAAAGGAATAAGCTTAACATTCCGAAGGCATATTTCAAAATTAGCAAGTCAGATGAACAGATTCCGTTCATGATTGTCGGGGATGAAGCATTCCCCTTGAGGACGTATTTGATGCGCCCTTTTGCAGCTCGTACCCTGAATGATGAGGGACGTATCTACAACTACAGACATTCCAGAGCCCGACGTTGTGTCGAATGGGCTTTCGGCATTTTGGCAAAAAAAAAAAAAAAAAATTGAAGCTTTCCAACGCCCTATGCGCCTTCAGCCAGACAAAGCAGTTGTAGTTACGAATGCAGGCACGGTTCTCCACAACTTTGTCAGGAGACGGGATGGCCACATGAAAGATCGCACATCATCTGTGAAGTATGAAACATTCCAGAATCCAGGAGATGGTTTCATCAATCTCCAACCGCTTCATGGCACAAGGTTTGCTGACGACGCAGTTGGCCTGAGAGACGCAATCACAAAATGTTTCTGCGATCCGGAGGGGAGTGTGGAATGGCAACATCAACATGTGTTCAGAAATGTACAACTACGCCAACAAATTGATTAAACACAAGTAGGTACACCAACTGTACTAAAGTATCACATACCTTCATTGGGTGGCTGTATATCACTTTCGAGCTTGTCCCATGCCTGCTGTCGTTGGTCCTTGCTTTTGTAGTCGACATGTTGTGGATCCCACAGTAGAGGCATCTCTCTAACCTTTTCTATTACCGTGTACCTGTAGTCATCCATGACAATTACCTGTTGAAGAAATTTAAGTCACTTGGTTTATGATAGAGTATAAAGATGTAGGGGAGACTCAGGTTAGTTGAGCTACCCCCACTCATTTAAAATAGGGAAATTTTAAACCAAGAAATGTAAATGCCATCATTGATTATACTTGTGAAATTATTTGTTGTTGTTTTTTTTATTCACTCATTTGGACTGACATGTATAACAATATTTTTTTCGTACTTGAAGTTGATTAAGATTTTGTGTTAGAAAAAAAAAACTTTTTCCACAGAACTACACATTTTTTTAAAATACCCTGCCCTTCTGACCTTCTTCAATCATTTCGAGGTAAAAAAAAAATGCAGAACCCACATAAATCACATACATACTAGGTGTTTCAAAAAAAACATTTCCCACTTTTGATCATTAATAGTTCAAAAACTATTCATCCAATAAAACTGTCATTGATATGAGTAATAGCTGGATAGTGTACAATTTGGTTGAAGGTGATTTGGACGTGAAAACATAAATCAGTTTCATTAAATCTAAGATTGATTTTGAAATAAGGTTTCAGATTTTGGTCAAATTTTAACCCTCTGTACAAAAATGGAACTTCACACTGGAACCAATGATGTGTATGTCAGTGTGTGCTGACAATGGCCCTGAACAATGGACATGCCTGAACCACCTGTTGACTAGGCGTCAGTCTCGAGCTCCCTGGCACATGAATGCTTAATCAATAATTCATGTGGATTGCCCTGGGCACTGCTAGTCTGAATTCATGCACGGTAAAGTGCTTGCAAACACCACACTTCATTCCAGCTGGCACTTATTTTCAAATTTTGTTTCACATATCACTAAATTTGGGATATAAATAAGAATAAATGATCTTCAGTTCCTCATTTTAATACAATTGTCTATAATCTGACAAATTTTTCGCTTTTTCGGTTAAAAAAGATCACTATGATAGTGGAATTTCTCATGAATAAATAATGAAGCATTCAAACCCTGGCCATTGTTCAGGACCATTGTCAGGGTGTTAACCACACACTCCCATACACACCCATTGACCCCTGTGCAAAGTAAAATTTTGTACAGAGGGTTGAAAATAGAGCAAAGTCCTGAACCTAATTGTGAAATTAATCATGGATTTCATGAAATTGATTCATGCTTTCATATCTAAACCACCTTCAACCAAATTGTACACTATTCAGCTATCATTCATATCAATGACAGTGTTATCTGATATATAATATTATTTTTGAATTATTAAGAATCAAAACTGGGAAATGTTTTTTGAAACACCTAGTAGAATGTAATGTTGTTCTTTCAGAAAAAGGGGGTGAGTGGGGCATTTTACATAGCAACCCTGAAGTGTTGGATAACTTAGATATAATGGCATGTGCTATGAAATCCCAATATTTAATGAGTAACAATAAATCCTATTAATTTGAAACTTACCTCCAGGCTCCAGAGCACACATTCAGCATACGACACCAGCGGCCACACCCGAACAGGTTGGTATACGCGGCTCGAAAATCGAACAAGCTCTATTCCCACTATGCTGTACTATTCGCAGCTATTCGCAGCTATTCGGTATTTTCGAATAGTGCCCTCTGATGTGAACCGGTGTGAGAAAATCCTATCGTTCGATTCAAGCTATTCGCGTGCCCTCGAAAAACGAGCCCGAATACCCGAATAGTATACTTCTATGTGAACGCAGCCTGAGCGGTGGCAAAATCTTCGTGTATAGCCATCGTATTTCCTTCGTCACGTTCGTGTCGCATCTTCTTTAGGCTGCGTTCACATAGAAGTATTCGGTATTCGGTATTAGGTATTCGCTATTCGCTATTCGGGCACCGAGTACACCATCACCCGCACCGTCAACTCACCATCCCATGCAGTGAGGATTTCTTCCTCCTACATCCCAGCAAATCTTATCAACAATTTCTAAACTGCATCAGAATGTCAGTCTACATGCTTATTTTTGGTAAAGGGCAAATCCAGACCAAAATTGTCATTATTTCATAAACGAGAGACGGTATACGCTGCAAGAAAATCGAACAAGCTCGATTCCCACTTTGCTATACTATTCGCAGCTATTCGATACTTTCGAATAGTGCCCTCTTATGTGAACCGGTGTGAGGAAATCCTATCGTTCGATTCAAGCTATTCGCGTGCCCTCGAAAACGAGCCCCGAATACCCGAATAGTATACTTCTATGTGAACGCAGCCTTATAGCCTTCGTGGATAGTTTGAGTGCATTCGTGTGACCTATTGTAGGCATATCGTACTTGCTTCGGCTTGTGATCGACTTTGACCTAGTTCGAGGCCCGACCAGATTCACATGAAATTGAAAACTTCCGTATTCGAACTGCCATCTTGTGTCAGTTTCGGGACTTTGTGACACCACCCTATGGAAATCGGATGGCTTGAAGTGAAATCCATCGAAAGTGGGAAATTACTTAAACGTTTACGTTGGGAAAATGTAATTCCAACAGGCACATACGACATAACATAACGTAAAGTTATTGCAACGTGACTAGTAGTCCAGCACTGGACCCTTTTTATCGATTCGTTGGGGGGGGGGGGGGGGGGATTCGCCGACCATACGTGTTAAAGCTCTCGGGATCGCGCCATTACTTGGCTTAACGCGTATAGTCGGGGAAAAAATCGACAGTGCGTCTCATCTGTCACCGAGTACGAAATATTGTTCTTTAGTAAACACCATACCCTATTTGTTTTTACAATACCTTGAACGTCAACAGATGCCGCACACTCACAGTCACCGTACCTACGTACCGGTATGTATTTAATAGACAGACTATGACACGGTAGCACGACTTGTCGTATGGGTTGCAAACAGCGCCGAGCTATTCTCCGTAAAAAGAAATCTATCTTATTACTTATTGTTCAAAGTTATCTTTCCCGTGGCTGTTTATTGACTACAGGTCAGAGTAGCAACGAGAATGTAATAATGTTTCGTTACTATCCACAGAGTGTCGCTCTTGAGTGTCAGTAAAAGCATGTAGTAACAAATCGACGTTTAACGATTTAACAAAACGACAATATACGAGCGACTAAGGGGTTAAAGGAACGCTGCTTCTCAATTGCAGAACAAAGAATTCAGTTGGAGGCTAATCATTTCCTCCTAATTCTGCTGTCTTCTCTTCCAGATATTATGTGACTCGTACAAGGAATTATAGAAATACAATCTGTGCAAAGTTTTGCTAGTAAGGTGGTCATTCAACACGGCTTGCAGAGTCTATTCCGAAACTGCTGTGACTTTCCTCTTTGCGACGCTTTTCAGGCTTGGTGTCAGTGATCCTTGGTCGTCCGTTCTTCGTTGAAACAGCGAAAGACGCTTACAGATATGAGAACTAGAAGGCCACAGGAGAGATCGACCAACCCAGCGACGGCGAAGGCCAGGTTGTACGAGCCAGTAGAGTCAAAGACAGCCCCTGTGGGAAACGGAAAGATTCAATGGAAGAAAGAAACATGTATCATACAAGCAAAGTTGGATTCATGGTCTAAGGTAGAAGTCGAATGGCGTTGGATGGAAGGACTATTGCATGACGTCCAACATGTCCAATCGGCATGGGTATGACAGCTTCTGTTATAACCATGGCTAAAATTGATATGAAACCATTTTCCCCTCATTCCAATAAGTTTCCCTTCGGAGAATGAGAAGCTTAAGCTGATGATGCCACGTCGTAATAATTATATTATTCACAGTAATGGTGTAACAATATTGTTATGCCGGCTGTACAATAGTGGTGATATCAAGGTTTGATGATGTAAGCATGTAGGCTACACATATAATCAAAACAATATCTCATCAATTACTGTGTACACAGGAGTTCATCGATAAGAGTTCAAAGTCTTGACTGTGAACATGAAGAAATGGAACATAGATCAGTGTTTAGGTGTCAATAAAGGGGAATTCCAGACCAAACAAATGTTAGTCTGAAAGGAGATAAGGACAACCATAATATGAAATTTGATCAAAATTGGATAGGAATTAGGGAGGTTTTGACGTTGTGGATTTCGTTAATTGTCACTGAATATTTCTTGAACAATCAATATGAATATGTGGTAAATTGATGATGTCATCACTCACAGCTTTCCATAACGCAATTATCATGGCCCGGCCTTAAAATCTAGAATATCTGACTCATGATTATTCCTAAGTTATTCAGCTGGGAATAACATGATATCATGATATCATTTACTATTATCGCCGAAGAATTGCATTTTCTTCATTTCTCTCTCTTCCCTCTCTCTCTCTCTCTCTCTCTTGCAAGGTCAATTGAATTGTGACATCATTGATGACATCACAAAACCACTCATGTGAAATGTCCACATCAACTGTTCAATAACTTGTTTGTTTTTTTGCAAAAATTGGTAAATCTGTAGGATTTATATCTTTTTTTATTCCTTCTAATCCGATTTGATTAAATTTTGGCTATTGTGCTTGTGATATTTAATTATTCTTTCTTTTCAGATTAACTTTAAACCGGAATTACCCTTTAACAGGTTGAACAGCCGAAAACTGCTCAAATCATTCGAATGTGAATGTCGTATTATCTAGCATTTGTCAGTTCTGTGTTCTATATACCAGATGTTGATCTGTTCTTGTCGTATCTTTGTGTGTTTGTTTCTCTGTTTACCATTCCTCAATAGCAGCTTGCAGGCCTCATACGGTCATACTATGTTGCTATAATTTTCTATGTATTTGTGCTTTGTTTTCGTGTTTATTTCTTTTTGTCCTAAAATCTGTTCTGTAATGTCTGTCATGTTCAGAATGACTTTGTATAATTATATATATATATATATATATATATATATATATATATATATTCTTTTTTTTTGCAAGTCCATGAGTCGATTGTATGAGCTGTCCACAGTATACATGCTTTGCTGTTAGTGGATTCCTCATTTTTTTCATTATTCCTCAGGGCATGAATAATGTAAAATAGATTAATACCAGAATGATTGGAAACTATAATACTTACTGTATCATGTTTTCAATACCTCTAATTTTCATCATACAGCCAATTATTGTGCATTTAAAATCAATTTTTATTCTTTTGTTCAGTGGAAAAAAGGGAAAATAATATAAATTGAATTGAACAGACATGATAAAAAGAAGGCTACCCCCATTGCAGCACACCTTTCTGGATTATACACCTCGCACTTACCCATAAGAAACCCTCCAATTCCTTCTCCAATTCCTAAGCCTAGGTATGCGAGTGATATGGCTGCAACGAGGAAAGAGTCTTGCACGATAACTTTGGGCAAAAGAGAGTTCAAGACGATACCAGCCCCACAGGTGAAGCCATTTACGACAGACATAATGGCAAGCAACGAAAACGAGTCAACGGCGATGTTCAAGAAAAACGCGACAGTTGCGCAGACGTGTATGAATGCATACGTGAAGTGGTCGGGCACCACTTTGGCCTGGCTGAAGAATCCGACGAGGAAACGACCAAGAATATTTGAGGCGCCACCTATCGTTGCAAGCGTTACAGCCTCTCCGGCGGGAATCCCCTTGGACAGTGCATTCGGAATGACGAAGATAATCCAGGAGCTGTACGTCACTCCCGTGAAAAAAGACGCAAAGACGATAATGACGCTAGCAGGATGTCGCTGGAATAGCTCAATATTCATTAGCGCCCTCGCAGCATCCAAACATGAAAATCCGCCACACATGGCACTAACGTTCTGTTGCGAATGGCTAGATCCCTCCTCGGCTAATCTTCGATAAGATGTACCTGAATGCTGAGAAAAAAAAAAGGCAAACCATGGCATTCTGAACATGACATTCTTATTTGACGTTACCAAACAAGCTATCAATAAATCTTCTGATACAGATTACTCCAATGTTGTTGTAGGAACACAGAGATTAAAACATTTCTCCTGAGCAAAAATGACAAAAAAAAAAGGTTGCTAAATCAAATACTGGAGGATCAACCATCGCGTCCCTACCTGATTGTATGGATTACTTTAACCCATTTCATCATGACAGCTCACCACGGGTGGGAAAGTGTGTGGTGTCCAAATTGGAGACACGACATTTTACTCCTGCGGCAATTTCTCCGGTGTTGTTTTCTCAGATACTTGGGGTTAGGGTTGTAAAAGGGTTTTAGGTTATTTAAAGTTTGATGCAAGGATAAGAATTAGGGTTGGGGTTTGGAAACATGTTTGTAATAGAATTTATGTTTGGCTTAGCGTGCAGATATTTCATCGGGCAATTGTCGCTGGGAGCAATTCATGTCATAGAACAGTCCCAATGACTGATTGTTACGTGATTTTAGTTTTACTTTGCTCTACAGTACAGTAATGAATTTTTGTACAAAGGCTTTTTGCAAATTTTGCTCATTTTTGGCGTATCCGGATAGGACTGCAGTCCCTCCCGCAAACGCGCGCGCGCGCACACACACACACACACACACGCATACACACACAGTATGCATTGCTGTTCTTGCAGATACAAATAATCATAAAACATGATCTGTGTAATGTTTGTTTTGTATTTGTTTCACTCTTGTTGGATGTAAAGAAATGATTACTGAATTGAATTGCATTGAATTATTGTGATTAGATAGATACCCCAGGATCACTCTCAGCTGCAGTCTGTTGACCAGGTGGTCGAAAGAGGGCGCAAGCGACGAGTGAGTGAAGACTGAATCCACCCATGACGAGCATAGCGCCTCTCCAGCCGTAGATCAGCCGGAGCTCTTCGGCTGCAACCGGAAGTGTCATCATTCCTAGCCCTCCAGCAGTAAATATCACACTCGTAGTGATATCGAACATGTCGGGGAAGTACTCCAACAAGCTCATATGCGACGGGAATGAGACAAGACCGTATCCCATCCCTGCGTTAATGCATCAGGACCGGGGTGGGGGTAGGGAATAACAGGAAACATCAGGGCCTTAAAAAAATACTATCGACTTCGAGCCGTCTTTATTTGTATGAGAAAAAAAGACTACTAAGATGACAATAAATCATATTTCATTATCAAAGAAAAACCATTGTCATAATTTCGCTTTTAAAATCAATGTTGCATCGAGCGTTGTAGGGGAAGTCAACTTTATTTCCCCGTTGAAGTTGACTATGGTTAATAAAAAATTATGAAAAAAAAACATACAGCATGGTTAAAATCAAACTAAAACGAGGGCAGAAAATCAGAAAATCAAACATATCATGCGTTGTCATGAAACAAGGACAATGATTCTAATAGCAACACGTGAAAATCAAATGTTTACGGTGATGACGTCAACACCTACATTTATAGAGGTTTTTTAAAAATTAAATACAATGGAGAAAGTAACAGTTTGACATTGTGTAATGATTCACTAAATATGAGGTTACTGCAAGCGAATAATGCTATGAGTTCTACAGAACATGTTGCTTTTATTGGGTTTTTTTTTTGGGGGGGGGGGGGGCTTTTATTGAGGAAGAAGAAATATAGTGCAAATTTGAGTTGCTGTTTTTTTCTTGATTTACCAGAGATAGGTTAGTTGTCTAAGCTTTGCTTGGGGCATTAGTGGCGCTCTCGTATTGTATCACTGACATCGAATGGCCACAAGTTTTACCTGATATTACGAGAGCTAGGAGGAAGTGGTAACCCTTCGTCGCAAACGAGGATGCAAGGTACCCTGAAGTCCCGATAAGACAACCAGTCATGGTCAGCTGTCTCAGTGAAGTTAAGCGCACCAACGCAGGACAGACGACGGCTGAAATTGAATATAGATTAGACGGGAGTGAAGGTTTCTTCCCACTCTTTTCCTAACTTTAGGCAGGGCTCCACACTAACTTTTTTATTTGGTGTCCCGATGGGGCCACCAAAATCATCAATTTCAAATTTTGGGTGGCCCGAGAGAAAAATTTGGTGGCCCCCAAAAAACAATGAAAACATTAAGATTCATGCTGTTTTTATGAGTCACATATTTAAGTTTTGTTACTGTAAGATATTGGAAGCTGGACAAAACTTCTACTCATAAATAAACCTCAACAAACTCGCAACACTCACTCTCAGGCACTCATTCAGTCCTTTTCATCCATCCTTTAAACAAATTTAACTGCTGAATGGTAAGACTAAGTATAAATATTCATTGACAGGCACATGGGTTGCAACATCTTAACATAAATAAATGACACTTTTCAAAAAAATTTGGTGGCCCGAATTTCATTTTTGGCGGCCCCGGGCCACCGGGCCACCGTTAGTGTCGAGCCCTTCTTTAAGTAATTATACCCCGAGGGGTCCCCTGGCAAGTTTGGTCAAATTCCGGCCTCCATTTTACAAGAAAGACGTCGGACGTCGCACGACCCACTGACGCCGAACTGTGCATAATGGCAACATTCTCAATGAGCCATTTGCCTTAGGTGAGCTTAACACACAAACACACACACACACACACACACACACACACTCACTAACAGATTATACACATGCAAACAAAAACCAATAGAAAAAAAACAAACAAACGATACAAAATGAAACAAACAAAACAAAACATTAAAGAGGGCAAAGCTAATACAACAAGGCAACGAGAGGCCGACCCATGTGACAGAGGGGGTCATCCCACGAGACCGACACCCACGAGTCATACAGCCCATGAGCTCCACACTAGGCAAATGAGGACCCCATGTTCGATACTAGACAAACAAGACCAAGTATAGTTTGACACTATACGGAAATAATGTTCACGAGTTCGACACTACGCAAAAAGGTTCACGAGTCCGACACAACTTGGAAAAGAGCCCACGAGACCGACACCAGGCAAATAAGACCCACGAGTCCGACACTAGACAAAAAAAAAAAGAAGAAAAAAATCCACGAGTTCGACGGCCATGGATGAACAACGTCATCTATATGTCAACTACAAGTATGTATTTGTACAGGGTGCTGCATTAATAACAAAAGGGAGAAAATGACAGGAGCGAAATTTAGAACATTGTCTTTCTCATGGGCACCCTTCTACGCCTCCCCCTCCCCCCCCCCCCCGAAAGAAAGACAAGAAAACAATAAACGGTTTCAAGTTTACAGCTGCAGGTCTTTGATAAAGACATTGCTATCTTTTTTCTCTTCTTTCGTTCTTTAAAACAACAACCCTAAAAGTTCATTGACCCCTGCCTGTGACCTTTGACCTTGTGGTGACTATCAACTCCCCAAGGTACATCTACCATCCAAATTTGGTCACAAACGGACTTACGGATCAAAAGTTATGGCCCATAATCGAAACGCGCCCTAAAAACTTAGCATTGGGCCGTAAAAGGTCATTGACCCCTGCCTGTGACCTTTAACCTCGAGGTGACCTTCATACTTCCTAAAAAGTAAAACTTTGTATGACCACTCTTCCCTCCAAGTTTGATTCAAATTGAAGCCTAGAGTACAGAGTTATTCAAGTTTTTATAGCGTTGCGGGCAGACGACGGACGGACGGACGACGGACGGACAGACGCACAGTGGGCCAGAGAGATACCAAAGTGCGCCAAAAGTCACTTTGTTGATAATCGAGACGCCTAACAAAATTGTACACTATTCAGCTATTGCTCATATCAATGTTAGTGTTATCTGATATATAGTTTTTGAACTATTAAGGATCAAAAGTGGGAATTTTCCTTTGTAACACCCAGTACAAACTATGTGCATTGTCGTGTATGCAATTATGTAGGCCTATATGCATTTTGTGAATAAATCAAATCAAATCAAATCGAATAAGAAAAAATAGCGCCATAAAGTTAGTCACTCAATTTGGTTTTTTGATCGTTCAGCATTTAAATTTCCGATTAAGGCCCCGTTTACAGTGCAGCCCGGCCTCAATCGCGGTACTCGGCCCCGCAATTTTGTCCGTTTACAGTGCCGGGCTCGGCCCGGGCTTTTAATTTAAACCTTTCAATATTTTGTCGTAGTGGCGCTCTGCTTGTAAACAAACGACTATTATCTGGAGCGCGCCGGTCGCAATTTGGTACCGCATTTGACCCAGTTTGCGTTCATAGTTAGAAAAGGTCGGGCTCGGCCGCGGTGGAGACTACCTCTAGAGCTTGACCAAATGCGCAGCCGATTTTGGTACCGCATTTGGCCTTTCGCGCGTTTACAGTGAAATGAAGTCCGGGCTGGGCCGCGGCCGAGCAGGAACCTTTCGCTCACTGTAAACGGGGTCTAAAGGCCGTGTCACACATTTCCGGACAAGCTACGCGGGCTTGTGGCGAGGAGGGATTTTCCAGCACGCAGGAGAATTTTCCGCGGGCGGACAAGAATGTTTGCGAGTTTCGCACTCGTTTCTTACCTGCTAGACGCGTGCTACATACCTTCCATTTGCGTGTATTCCGTGTGACCTGCGTGAGAGCTTTGAAACCGATCCGTGTTCTGTTACGAGAGACTTACGGGTATTGAGCAGTACCTGCGTTGGAGTTGCCTTCGAGGTGCTGCCGTTAAAGGTCTCCTACTGATGTTCTGAGTTTACCTCTACGAGCGAATCCCCACGACTCACTCGGAACAAGTTTTGGGCATTGTCATACCGTATCTGGGGAAGTTTTGCGGCTTCACTTGCGGGGAAACAAATTTGCTACCCGGAGCTCTCTGCAGTTGGTCCGCACCTGACAGTACCTAGTGCGTATCTCGCTTGTAGTTTCCCGGAGGTACGCACACAAGTCCGATTTAATCGCAGCCAAGCTTTGAGCATGACCAAAACTTTGGTCCACGCAGAACGCCAGTAGGAGGCCCCTAGCGGCAGCACCTCTCAAGCAACTTCCACCCAGGTACTTCGCAGTCCCCGTATGCAGCCAAGATAATGACATTCTGTGGGATTTCTGCCATTTCTTCAGAGGAATTCCTTCACTGAGTTGTCAGCCCCCACGCGACTGGTATACAGGTCACACAGTATACCCGCAAGTAGAAGTGAAGTACATGTACAACGCGTCCAGCAATTAAGACACATGCACTGACTCGCCTAAATCCTTGTCCGCCCTCAGAAATTGTCCGGTATATTGGAAAATCCCCACACACAACAAGCCCGCGTAGCTTGCCCGGAAGAGTGTGACAGGGCCTAAACATGGTTGCGGGTAAAAAGATTTGCGTGCACACCTCCAGGCGACTACGGTTGAGATACGTGCTAGGTACTGTCATGTGCGGTCATCTGCGGGACCTCCGGGTAGTAAAAAATTGTTCTTTGCAAGTCGCACGTAAGGCTTGCACGGATAGGTGTGACACGGCCTTAAAGCATTCAAATAATCCGCAATGCGAGGAAGCGTCTTATAGAGCATTCAAATTCAATTCAACGGGACCTCGCTTGAGCTGGTACCAGAGAGGTGGGAACAACCAGGGTGGTGGGAACCCACCTCCCTGGAACAACCCTCTTCCCACTTCCCTGGTTATACAACAAAGCGTTGGCGACCGGTCAGGTGCAGTAAGTAATTAAATGAAAGTATGAAATGAAAGAAGGAAAGCAATTAATGAACTAATGTAGTTCTAAATTCGATTAGATATGAAACGAAATGCAGCTGTAGAAGAACAATCCACTACCATGAAAGATGGCGAGCACACGTCATCCAACAGGACGGAAGGCGTAACATCAACTCTGTCACTCCAGTTTGATGTGTTGGTTGGTATTACACACACCAAGATCTACCTCCAGAGATGTCTCAATCTCCCCGAATTAGACGGCTAAATCCCCTTAGACGAACTCCCCTTATGATTATCAAGACTGAATCAATAACTATTTTAAATAGTATTCTTTCCCCGATAAAAGAAAATGCATAGTCAAAGAAATGTACATTAAGATTGTGGCAGGTTACACACAACACTTCGCAGCAAGCTAGGTCCTCTTCTTCGGGGAACAGCAGGCGTAATATCAAATTAGCCATCCAGAACCACAAAGTTACAGACTTCTGTTGCATATTTGTTACTGTTTTTCTAATCATAATTGTGAATAACAATAATGATAATAATAATGATAATAATAATAATAATAGATACAATTTCTATAGCGCCATTTTCCACTCTGAAGAAATGCTCAAATCGCTTTACACCAAAGTAAGAAGATTGAAAATACATACACCATAAGAGAAGAAGATGAAAAAGAAGACATGATAGTCCGTCTTTAAAACGCACTGTGAAGGACACTTTTACGCTTGTTTCATGCAGCTGCTTTCATAATTGACATCTATTTTTGATTTGCATTCATGGAAAGTGAAAGTCCGCAGTAGTGCTTTGGGTGTTTGTTTGTTTGTTTTCGCATTTATAGTTAACTCATGCAAAGTCAGAACAAAAGCGTGCGTTGTTAGCACCACCAATTTGCCCAGGAATATGTTCCTCTGTATACCTTTTCGTATTCAATAAACCAGTGAAGAACAGGTGAATGAATATGTGAAGAATTTGTGAAGAATACTTACCAAGACCTTGGGCTAATCCATGAGACAACCCAACAGCGAGCCCAGCTACTGCCGTAGAAATGTTAATATCACCGCTGATATCATTAAGGAAGACGCCATAGGACTTTAAGGTTCCCACCTCCAGGTAGACAACTACAGCAGCACCCGCCAAGATAAACAATCTCTCCCCCCGTGACATCCTATCGCTGTTTCCTTCCATCATCTGAAAAGATACAAATAAAGCACTATCAGTGCACAATGAACACGAAGGTATTACGTTTTACCCTTTTTTACGCAGTGGTGTTACAGTACGAAACAGTTATCCCGATACACATAAGCACGATCAAACCAGGGAGGTGTGTGAGTTTAATAGACACAACTCGCTCAAGTAAAAGATCCCACTTCACTCATTCATTCAGAGCAGGGTACGTATACTTGACTGAAAGATCGGTCTGTATCTTGTCGTCGGGGATATGTTCCGCGAAGGCTACATCTGGCTTCACGGAATCCCCTCCTCGGAGCAGAGCCGTAAATGTCAAAAAAAAAAAAAAATATATATATATATATATATATATATATATGTAAAAAACTCATCCGGACAGACGGATTTTTCTGTCTAGGTGCTAACCTGGTAAATATAGTGGTCCCCCTACCTATCCACACAAGTAAATGGGCGAAATGGTGTCAAACCCTCGCGGTTCATCCCAGATGACTAGCAATAGCCAGCAAACGTTATATTAACCAGGCACATTTGTGCCCTATACTTTATACGCTTTAATGAACCAAGGGAATAAGCGTCACGGTTGAGAGAACAACACCTCTTCAGTTCTGCGTCATTTCGGGACACCAAAGTTCTAAGCGTATTAACATGTATACACTGTTATGCAAAGTACGTGCCACTGAATTACAAAAGCAGTTTGTGGTAACAAACAGATACCAACTCGCAGTAATTTTTAATGTGTTTACTCGGTTCCTTGCATGATTCGCATCCGGCCTTGGGGAAAAAAGGCACTCGGGGAATTTTAGTATCACAAGTAGCAGTCTCCAAGAAAACAAAAGAATCAATGCTTTGCTGAGTAAACAATATAAAAATTAGATTGAAATTGAACTTGAATGTGAACTTTATTCTCTTCCATTAAAAAAACACACACACACATAATTGTACAATAACAAACTGAGGACAGGGAAAGAGTACATGAACATGTAATACATAACATATGATAACTATAAATGAAACATGGAAACTATAAAAGACCAGGGTCTTGTCAGGGTGGTTCTCAACAGAAAGAATAAGAGGAAACATTATTGCTTAACGATGAAAATATGAGGCAGGTGAAAATATTACAAAAACGCACACACACACACACACACAAAATAATTTTCGTTATAAAATTATAAATGGTCATAAGTCGTATAAAACCCTAGAAAACGAAAAATACAATATTATTTATAATTATCATGTATTTCATAATGGCAACCCATAACCATCTGGCAAATATCTTTAAAGATTCTTCTTAAAGATATTTGTAGTTGGAGAATTTGTAACTGTGTCTGGTAAAGAATGCCATAATGAGGGTCAAGTATGTATGAGTGTGTGCATTAGATATACATGTATATAATGTACCGGTAATTTGAATAAATTATATCATTTCGTGTGTTGTGACAATAAGTCTGATCATATTTATTATTTCGTGTGTTGTGACTGTAAATCTGATCATTAGATTCAAACATACCAGAAAGTATCTCAGGTAACAAGTTCGTTTTATGTTTGAACAGAATATACATAAAAATATCATACTTATTCAATGGATATATATTCAAAATGCTAATTTTCAGAAACAAAGGCATTGACGACGCTGTATACAGAATCGAATTGCTCTTTTTGAATTATTTTAATTTTTCATTTCATTTTGTTCATTTTAATTCTCATATTTCTTCCAATAAATAACACAGAATGAATCAGGAATTATATCATAAGCATATATACGCTAGAATATGCGAAACGAAAATTAACAAACAGATATAAATACATATCGGCAAAATACTAAGTTATGTTCGCAGGGGAAAAGAGAAAACTGAGAGGTCCGCTAAAAAGCAATGATTTTATATTGTGAACCATAAATGTGTCGTGTAAATTTGATTGATGAGTATTTGCTCATAAAGCATTACAAAAATTCAAATGAGATGAAATCAAAATGTTATGTGGCAGAATCAAAACCGTCATTGGTAAAATACCTTTTATCCTGCTAATTACTCCAATATTTCTCGAAATTATTTTATTCATTATGGCTATTTGCTTTTCCCAGTTCAATTTGCAGTCAATGAAAACCCAAGAAATTGTGTACATTCTACTTGCGATAATTTTACATCATTAATTTTTACGTCACAAAGTTCAAAACCTGAAATCTTTTTCTTACCTTTAAAAAATACTTGTATTTTGACTTTCAATATTTACAATCAATCTTTTACCACGAAACCATTTTGACAATTCAGATAACTTATTATTCACATCATTCACTAACACGTTTAAATCAAAACGAAAAATCAATGAAGTAGAATCATCAGCGTATAAAATGAAATTAACCACACGCGAAATATTGCACATATCATTATGAAATAAAAAAAAAATAACAATGACCTTAATTATGGAACTCTATAGGGGACTCCACGTAAAACATCACATGTATCCGATAAAGCATCTTTGCATAATTAGGTGATACGCTATCAGCGTATCACCTATTGTGATTGTCAAAATTTCTCTTTTTTAGGTGATACGCTATCAGCGTATCACCTATTGTGATTGTCAAAATTTCTCTTTTTAGGTGATACGCTATCAGCGTATCACCTATTGTGATTGTCAAAATTTCTCTTTTTAGGTGATACGCTTTTAGCGTATCACCTATTGTGTTTGTCAAAATCTTCCTTTCTTTCTTTTTATTCTTCTTTCTTTCTGGCACATTTTGTGTCGTGAATATCTCAACATTGACATGACGGAATAACATGACATTTTCAGTCAACATGTCTCATGACAATATCTAGCCACAATAAGGTTTTCATGACAGTAACATATCTATGACGTCATCTAGGCGCCATTTTGTGATTTTCGGACCATGTTACATGATCGATCATAACTTCATAACTAAAGGTCATTTCTGTATCATTTTCGTTGGACATAAAGTTCAGGTCACGCTCTATCTTACTTTTTAATGCTAATTACCCAGGACATCATTACGCGCGCATTAGCGCGCGTCAAAGTTTTTAAATGCTTAAAACGACTTCCCAATGGGAAATCTCGAAGTTTCAGACAATTTTAAGCGTTCCGCGCGTTCGCGTCCGTCCGCGCATTTCCGCGCGCAGTGCGCGTAAGCAACATGAAAATGCACATTTTTTGACAGATTTGGATTCCTGATACATTAAGTAACAATATCCATTGATTTCCGATCAATTTCGACCTATAACAAAGGAATGCGCTGGCGTCAAAGTTGAAATTTCGTGTGCGCGTCTATGTGGAAATATAGCGAAAAACATGTCTTTGTTTATTTCGCCATAGCTCTTTAAAACGTCAGGTGACCCAATGTTTTTATTGCATATTACAAAAGCATATGAATTGAAAATAACGTTTCAAGTATCAATATTTCCCTAAATACATTATGACGTCATCATATCATCTGAAATCAAAAAAGTGGAATTAATTTTTTTGAGGTACTGTTTCTGACATTCATTTGCTCGTATCTCTGTTGTTTAAGCTCAATATTATCCCAAATTCAGATATGTTGTACTTTGAACATTTGCCTTTTAAGTCCAAGTCATGGTTTTGAATTTTGATGACGTCATCATAACTTAAATTGTGATTAAAGGTAAAGATGCAAAATCGGACAAGTTTACGTGTTATGTCTATGGGAGGTGATTTTTTTTAAACCATGCATTGACTTGACAACGTTTAAGCACCTTTATCTCAGCTGATTTTGCTTCATTTCCTCTGAAACTTAAGTATGATGTAGGTGAGACAATAAGCTTCAGTAATCATGCATTTTATTTTTTGAAATCTCATCATCAGGTTGACAATTTGCAGTTTAAAACTGAAAATGAGAATGGAATGTGGACAAAACGATTCCCGATTCAGCTTTCACATACATAAGTTTACGTTCCTCATATTTTCTCGCCGAGACGTATGGCCGAGTGGTTAAAGGCGACGTCTCAGAGACGTGAGGTTGCGGGTTCGAACCCCACAAGATCACGAAACAAAATACTTAGCTATTTTACTTTTTTTCTTCAATTTTGTATTACATATTCGTCCATGTAGAAATCACGTTCGTATATAAACGCACCTATACACACACACAGACACACAGACACACACCATATCCCTCTTTTTTGTGTTGGAGACCACATTGCTTCGACTGCTGCAAAATTTTGCAGGCTCACTTTGTCTAACCGATCATAGTATGTAATGACGACGACGGAGGTGTTGTACTTTGAACATTTGTCTTTCAAGACCATGTCATTGTTTTGTACTTTGATGACGTCATCACACTGAAAATTGTGATTAAAGGCAAGGTATCAAAACCAGCCGATTATAGGCTTTATGTCTACGGCGCGTATTTTTCCCAAGTTGCCAGAAATGGCATAGCGACATCAGTTGTTACAAGGCCGCATTTCCGTCTAGCAATGCAATACATGTTCACGCGGCCACGATTGTTGAGTGGGCATTGACTTTTTCCCCCTGTAATATCCATACATTTCTTTTTTGCCTTACCATTTCCGGGGATGTCCCGTGGCCGAGTGGTTAGAGAAACGGTTTTGCATGCACGCTCAATATAACTTCAAGGTGCCTATATCACATTCTTTTCTTTGTCGATCACAGATGACCGACACCTGATGACCCCAAGCGTATCACCTAACTCGTCAGCGTGACGAGTTTCATATCTCGTTTTTTATTCTTCTTTCTTTCTGCCACATTTTGTGTCGTCAATATCTCAACAATGACATTACGGAATAACATAACATTTTCAGTCAATATGTGTCATAACAATATCTAGCCACAATAAGGTTTTCATGACAGTAACATATCTATGACGTCATCTAGGCGCCATTTTGTGATTTTCGGACCTTGTCACATGATCGATCATAACTTCATAACTAGATATCATTTCTGTATCATTTTCGGTGGACATAAAGTTCAGGTCACGCTCTATCTTACATTTTAACGCTAGTTACCCAGGTCATCATTACGCGCGCGTTTGCGCGCGTCAAAATTTTAAAAGGCTCAAAACGACTTCCCAATGGGAAATCTCGAAGTTTCAGACAATTTTAAGCGTTTCAAACATTTTCTCGCGTGCGCGTCCGTCCGCGCAATTTCGCGCGCAGAGGGCGTAACTAACATGAAAATGCAATTTTTTTGACCGATTTGGATTTCTGATACTTTGAGTAACAATATTCATTGATTTCCGATCGATTTTGACCTACAACAAAGGAATGCACTGGCGTCAAAGTTGAAATTCCGCGCGCGCGTCTTTCTGCAAATATAGTGAAAAAACATGTCTTTGTTTATTTCGCCATAGCTCTTTAAATCGTCCATTGACCCTATATTTCTCTTGCATATTACAAAAGCATATGAATTGGAAATAACGTTTCAAGTACCGATATTGCCAGGAAAACTCATGACGTCATCATATCATCATCTGAAATCAAAAAAGTGGAATTAATTTTTTTGAGGTACTGTTTCTGACATTCATTTGCTCGTATCTCTATTGTTTAAGCTTAATATTACCCCAAATTCAGATATGTCTTGCTTTGAACATTTGCCTTTCAAGTCCATGTCATGGTTTTAAAGTTTGATGACGTCATCATACTTTAAATTGTGATTAAAAGTAAAGACACAAAATCGGACAAGTTTACGTGTTATGTCTATGGGAGGTGATTTTTTTAAAAACCATGCATTGACTTGACAACGTTTAAGCACCTTTATCTCAGCTGATTTTGCTCCATTTCCTCTGAAACTTTAGTATGTTGTAGCTGAGACAATAAGCTGCAGTAATCATGCATTTTATTCTTTGAAATCTTCTCATCAGATTGACAATTTTGCAGTTTAAAACTGAAAATGAAAATGGAATGTGGACAAAACGATTCCTCATGTATCTTTCACATACATAAGTTTACTTTCCCCATATTTTCTCGTCGAGACGTATGGCCGAGTGGATAAAGGCGACGTCTCAGAGACTTGAGGTTGCGGGTTCGAACCCCACAAGATCACGAAACAAAATACTTAGCTATTTTACTTTTTTTTCTTCAATTTTGTATTACATATTCGTCCATGTAGAAATCACGTTCGTATATAAACGCACCTATACACACACACAGACACACACACACGCCATATCCCTCTTTTTTGTGTGTTGGAGACCACATTGCTTCGAGTGCAGCAAAATTTTCCAGGTTGACTTTGTCAAACCGATCATAGTATGTAATGACGACGACTGAGGTGTTGTACTTTGAACAATTGTCTTTCAAGATGATGTCATTGTTTTGTAATTTGATGACGTCATTACACTGAAAATTGTGATTAAAGGCAAGGTATCAAAACCAGCCGATTATAGGTTTGATGTCTGCGGGACGTATTTTTCCCCAAGTTGCCAGAAATGGCATAGCGACCTCAGTCGTTATAAGGCCGCTTTTCCGTCTAGCAATGCAATAGATGTTCACACGGCCACGTTAGTTGAGTGGGCATTGACTTTCCCCCTGTTACATCTATACATTGTTGTTGGTTTTTTTTTGTCTTACCATTTCCGTGGATGACCCGTGGCCGAGTGGTTACAGAAACGGTTTCGCATGCACGCTCAATATAACTTCAAGGTGCCTATATCACATTCTTTTCTTGTCCATCACAGATGACCGTCATCTGATGACCACAAGCGTATCACCTAACTCGTCCTCAATGTGACGAGTTTTCATGTCTCGTTTTTTATTCTTCTTTCTTTCTGCCACATTTTGTGTCGTCAATATCTCAACAATGACATTACGGAATGACATGACATTTTCAGTCAACATGTCTCATAACAATATCTGGGCACAATAAGGTTTTCATGATAGTAACATATCTATGACGTCATCTAGGCGCCATTTTGTGATTTTCGGACCTTGTCACATGATCGATCATAACTTCATAACTAGATATCATTTCTGTATCATTTTCGGTGGACATAAAGTTCAGGTCAGGCTCTATCTTACTTTTTAACGCTAGTTACCAAGGTCATCATTACGCGCGCGTACGCGCGCGTCAAAATTTTAAAAGGCTCAAAACGACTTCCCAATGGGAAATCTCGAAGTTTCAGACAATTTTAAGCGTTTCAAACATTTTCTCGCGTGCGCGTCCGTCCGCGCAATTTCGCGCGCAGAGGGCGTAACCAACATGAAAGTGCAATTTTTTTGACTGATTTGGATTTCTGATACTTTGAGTAACAATATCCATTGATTTCCGATCGATTTTGACCTATAACAAAGGAATGCACTGGCGTCAAAGTTGAAATTCCGCGCGCGCGTCTTTCTGCAAATATAGTGAAAAAACATGTTTTTGTTTATGTCGCCATAGCTCTTTAAAACGTCCAGTGACCCTATATTTCTATTGCATATTACAAAAGCATATGAATTGGAAATAACGTTTCAAGTACCAATATTGCCAGGAAAACTCATGACGTCATCATATCATCATCTGAAATCAAAAAAGTGGAATTAATTTTTTTGAGGTACTGTTTCTGACATTCATTTACTCGTATCTCTATTGTTTAAGCTTAATATTACCCCAAATTCAGATGTTTTACTTTGAACATTTGCCTTTCAAGTCCATGTCATGGTTTTGAAATTTGATGACGTCATCATACTTTAAATTGTGATTACAAGTAAAGACACAAAATCGGACAAGTTTACGTGTTATGTCTATGGGAGGTGATTTTTTTTAAACCATGCATTGACTTGACAACGTTTAAGCACCTTTATCTCAGCTGATTTTGCTCCATTTCCTCTGAAACTTAAGTATGTTGTAGCTCAGACAATAAGCTGCAGTCATCATGTATTTTATATTTTCAAATCTCCTCATTAGGTCGACAATTTTGTAGTTAAAAACTGAAAATGAGAATGCAATCTGTACGGAACGATTCCCGATTATTCTTTGCAACTGGATATTGGTCGAATCCACGCGGCCACTTGTGGGAAGTTGAATAGCGCCATCACAAGTCAACGCTATCACGACAGCATTATCATACATTTAAGTTTCTCATTCGATCTTCAGGACAGCCGTATGGCGTAATCGCTTAGCGCGCTGGGTGTTCATAACGCCATACCGGAAGGAGAGAAGTTCGACTCCCGCAGGGCTTTTCCCGTTCTTTCTTTTTCTTTTTTTTTCGGCAGTTCAGCCTTACTCCGATGTCATTTATCATATTATTTTATCAAGTGTACGTAACCCGTGAACACGGGTGCTCTATTTCCCTTGTTTTGTATTGGAGTTTGGAGATTGGGTTTGCTTCATTAATTTTGTCACACTTAATGTTGTAAATTGCCCCTTGTTACAGTGTCCCGCTTGCCACCTTTCGTTTGCTCTTTCCTTTTCTCTTCATTGGTTATTGTTATACTGTAACAGGATAGGTAGGAACATGTACGTTTGAATAACTTGCAGGAATGGGATCTGAATTGATTAACTCTAGTCCAGGTGTATGGCGTCTCGCTCATCTCTTTGAAATTCCAGGTTGTTATTGTTTGACCTAATAACTGAGTTGTAGACAGGTTTTATGTTGCTATAGAGGTATCTTGTGCCACATGAGTGGAAGGCATCACTGTTTAGTGGTAGTAATGAACTTTTTCATGTTGTATATGGTATAAAGATATAAATTTCACATCCAATCTTCGGGACAGCCGTTTGGCTTTATAGTCACTTGGCGCGCTGCATGGTCATTACACACCACCTTAGGACGAGATGTTTGAGACCCGGAGGACGCTATTATTTTTTTTCTCTCTCTCTTTCTTTGTTTTTCTTTTGGCAGTTCAGCTTCATTCCGATGTCATTACCCCACGACACACAGTCACTCAAGTTCCCCCTTTTTTTGTCGGAGGCTGGAGGTTGGATTTGCTTCATTTATCATACGTAATGTTGTAAATTGCCCTTGGTATACAGTGCCCCGCTTGCCACCTTTCGTTTTCTCTTTCCTTTTCTCTACGTTTGTTCCTGTTACACTGCACAAGACAGGTCGGAAAATGATTTACATAACACAACCGGAGCAGGAATGGCAACTGAATAAATTAACTCTAGGCCAGGTGTATGGCGTCTCGCTCGTCGCTTTGAAATTCCAGGTTGTTATTGTTTGACCCAATAACGGAATTGTAGACAGGTTTTATGTTGCTATAGAGGTATCTTGTGCCACATGAGTAGAAGGCATCACTGTTTAGTAGTAGTAATGAACTTTTTCATGTCCCTCCTTGTCAATTATAGTGTGTTCAAAGGGGTTGTGTGTCTATCTGCCAAAGAAAAGGAAAACCTTATTTTCGTCATGGCTATTTCTCTATACGTAACCGTAGGTGATGAGTGTTGTTGGTATCTGAGCAGTGAATAACACAGCATCAGGCTAAAATCCCCCTTAGTTATACGCGCTAAGCGTTCAATTTGATATATCTTTATTTATGTAGTCAATCACTGCTAATGGAGTTACAGAATTATGTTATGACACCTTTCACTGAAAGTTTGTAAAGCAAAGTTTATGGACAAGGCAAGCAATTGTACATGAATAATACCAATGATTTCAGAGGGAAATTATGGTATACCTAAATGTAAGGGTATCATTGCTTTGGAATTGCTGAGACAATATCTTGGCACCAGGGCTTCCACCTTTAATAACTGATCCCTTTGAAGATGTGTCGCTCACGGGTGATCGTCATGATTCATCTTTCACGTAGAAGCTTTCGTTCCACACTCTTAGTTCGAGAAGACTTACCATCATACTTTAGATTGTGATTAAAGGTAAAGACTCAAAATCAGACAAGTTGACGTGTTATGTCTATGGGAGGTGTTTTTTTTTAAACCATGCATTGACTTGACAACGTTTAAGCACCTTTATTTCAGCTGATTTTGCTTCATTTCCTCTGAAACCTAAGTATGTGGTAGCTCAGACAATAAGCTGCAGTAACCATGCATTTTATTTTTTTTCAAATCTCCTCATCAGGTTGATGATTTTGCAGCTAAAAACTGAAAATGAGAAAGGAATGTGGACCAAACGATTCCTGAATCATCTTTCACATATAAGCTTACGTTCCTCATATTTTCTCGTCAAGACGTACATGGCCGAGAGGATAAAGGTGACGTCACAAGAGACGTGAGGTTGCACACGTACGGGTTCGAACCCCATAAGAGCACGAAGCAAAATACTTACATCTTTTGCTTTGTTTTTTTCTTTTATGGAGTATTCACCTTCGTCCATGTAGAAATCACGTTTTCATGTAAACGTACAGGCACACACACACACACACACAGACAGACACACACAATATCCCTTTGTTTTGTGTTGGAGACCACATTGCTTTGACTGGCAACTTGGACTTGAAATTACAAATGTTAAAGTGAAGATTACTCTTAAAAGACCGCATGGCCATGTTTGATTTTCTTTTACAATATAAAGACCTATTGGTAAATATTCATTCACATATCCTTTCCAATCAAATTACTTGGACACGCCGACACCACACGAAATTTTCAATTGGTTGCATGACAGAAACAATTTCATCTGAATTATGTAGGACTGTATAAAGAATTGGACTTCACGAATATTTCTCAATATTACTTCAAGTCGCTACTTAACATTATTTTCGTTGTCGATCACTGAAAATGAGAATGGAATCTGGTCGAAACGATTCCCGATTTATCTTTGTAACTGTATATTGATCGAATCCACGCGGCCACTCGTGGGAAGTTGAATAGCGCTATCAGTCACTTGACGTATATCGCCAAAAAACTGAATATCAATGTAAATTTGTGTTGTGTATAGCATACATAGATAGATTTAAGTTTCGCACAAGATCTTCGGATCTTCCGTGTGGCAGAATCGCTTAGCACGCTGCGTGTTTATAATGCCCGAAAGGAAGGAGGGAAGTTAATCGAGTCCCGCAGGACTTTTTCCTTTTATTTCTTTTTTTCTTTTTTTCTGCAGTTCAGCTTCACTCTGATGTCATGAACACAGTTACTCTATTTCCCTTGTTTTGTATTGGAGTTTGGAGGTTGGGTTTGCTTCTTTAATTTTGTCACACGTAATGTTGTAAATTGCCCCTTGAGACAGTACCCCGCTTGCCACCATTCGTTTTCTCTTTCCTTTTCTCTTCATTTGTTCTTGTTATACTGTAGCAGGATATTTAGGAACGTGTACGTTTACATAACTAACAGGAATGGGAACTGAATTAATTAACTCTAGTCCACGTGCATGCGTCTCACTAATCTCTTTGGAATTCCAGGTTGTTATTGTTTGACCAAATAACGGAGTTAAAGACAGGCAGGGAAGGAAGTGACTTGATATTGCTTCATAATGAGGAATTTCGGGCAACACCTTTCCAAGTGTAGTGATTATGACGGGGTTCTCTGTCGTTTATTTTCGTCATGGCTGTTTCACTAGTTTAGCCATAGGTGATATGTTGTTGGCATCTGGGAGAATAGAACAGATCAGTACCAAACTGGAATAGCCCTATAAGCAATGTGGTAAGCGTTCAATTTTTTGCATTATCTTTCTTCTTTAAAGTCAATCACTACTGATCGTAATACACAATAATATGACACGTTCCACTGGTAGTTTAGGAAAAGGGAGTTAATGCACGATGCAATGATAAATGTGCTACCATTGATTTTAGAGACGTTATTGTGGTGTGGTACTGGTGATGGTAAGGGAACCATAGATTGCTTTTAAAGTAATGAGACAATGGACCTTTGCATCAAGACCGTATTCCCATCTAGAATATAATGCGGCGTGCGGCGTTTTTTAAAATCCTGACGTGGACATTTTCTTTTTCTTGTTTTTAATTTACGAATGTTATATCTAAATTTGTTTCTTTCCCCTAACATTTTTTTTTTGTTGAATATAAAGTTGGACGTTCCTTGACCGAGTCGAAGAGCAGCGATTTAGTTACAGTTTCAATGCATCTTGTTTACCATCTTCTCTGACATTAAATTGATGGTTTTTATATTTGACATTTTCTGTCTATTTGCCTGTTTATGCTCATAAAACACTGCTATAACAACTAATACCTTTGCTTCACTTATCACACGCAATGATATGGATTGCAGTTGTGCATGCAGTTTTACTTCTGCCACCTCTCGTTTTTCTCTCCCCTTTTCCCTCACTTTGGTTTTGTTATACAGCAGATGGGAATGATTACACTAACATAACCCAACTTGAAGTAGGAATGAGAACTGAATAAATTAACTCTAGGCCAGGTGAATATAGCGTCTCACTCATCTCTTTGGAATTTCAAGTTGTCATTGTTCGACCAACGGAGTTGAAGACAGGCTTTATGTTGCTATAGAGGTATCTCGCGGCACATGAATGGAATGCATACGCTGTTTAGTATTAGTAATGAATTTTTTCATGTCCATCCCTGCCAATAAAAGTGAAGTGTGTTTGACGGGGTTCTGTGTCATTCTGCCTATGAGAAAGCAAAGTTTTATTTTCGCCATGGTTGTTTCTCTATGCGTGGCCGTGGGTGATGGGTGTTGTTGGCATCTGGGCAGTAAAGAACCGAGTATCATGCTATAATACCCCCCCCCCCCTTAGGTTCTAAGCGTTCAATACGGTGATATATCTCTCTTCTTTATCATGTCAATCACTGCTGATGGAATTACAGAGTTATGTTATGACACGTTTCACTCAAAGCTTAAAAAACAAAGTTTATGCACGATACAAGTAATGGTGCATGAGTCCTATAGGCCATTGATTTTAGATGAGAAATTATGATATGCCTATAGTAGGGGTGTCATTGATTAGGAATTAATGACACGATTAAGCACTCCTTCCACTTTTAACTCTCCCCTTTGAATGTGTGTCGATCACGTGAGATCGTCATAAATTATCATTCACGTATAAGCTTACGTTCAAAGTGTACTCTTAGCTGGAGGAGACCTATAGTTACATGGTTAAAGGCGATGTCTCTTTCGCTGGAGCCGTACGTTTGGCCCGTTTTTCTTTTGCCCTTTTCTCTTTAATTGAGGTATCACTTTCGTCCAGGATAAATCACATTCTCATGTAAACAGACTCACTTGCTCTATATCCCTTGTTTTGTATCGGAGGCTTCATTGGTTTTACTGCTGGTAAATCTCACAGGCTTGAATATAGCTGTAAGAGCTCTCTGAACTGATCATTATGATAGCAAGATTAGAGGGAGTCATATTGGTTATGTAAATAATGGTCAAAGGTCATGTTTTAAAAGGCCACTGTTAAAGCCAGGATGGTTATAAACACTTAATTGTCATGTTTTATTTGTACGTGCCGAGGATCCCTTGGACCCTGTTTACAGTGTGAGGCTCGGCCGCGGCTCGGCGCGCCGAGCCCACCTTCATTTCGGTGTAAACGCGCAAAAGGCCAAATGCGGGGCCAAATTTGGCCTCGCATTAGGCCACGCTCTGGAGGTGGTCTCGGCCGCGGCCGAGCCGCGGTCGCGCCCGGCCTTTTTCTCAGTGTAAACGCAAACTGGGCTAAATGCGCGGCCAACTCTAGTCTGGCTTCCAAACCCTCGCCTGTACTATTTCGCTATTCAAGATATTAACCACTTCAACGTCGAAAACTAGTATAGTTTAAGGTGGTTTTGTCCTGCAAAGGATTTTCTCCTTCGGCAAAGGCCTTTGCCCGAACGGCGACTTCGTCGCCACGGAATTCAGTTGGCAAAGGATCTGAAAACCAGACAATACCAAATTGCGTTTGTTTACAAGTAGAGCGCCACTACAACAAAATATTGAAAGGTTTGAATCAAAAGCGCGGCCGAGTCCGGCAGTGTAAACGGACTAAATTGCGGGGCTCGGCCTCGCAATTGAGGTTGGCCGCGGCCGCGGCTCGGCCGCGGCTCCGCCCAGCCCCGCACCGTTAACGGGGTCTAAGTTTATGCACTGTACGTACTCAAAAAGTCCGTAAATCAACTTAGTCGCACACGCACAGAATTTCCACCTAGTTTGTGTGACAGAAAAACAAATGTGATCTGAATAATGTAGGCCCAAAAAAGTTCAACTAAGTATCTCATTATAACTTCCAGGTGCTATATTGCATTCTTTTCTTTGTCGATCACGGATAACCGATATCTGATGACCCCAAGCGTATCACCTAACTCGTCTTTAAAGTGACGAGTTTCATGTCTCGTTTTTATTCTTCTTTCTTTCTGCCACATTTTGTGTCGTCAATATCTCAACAATGACATTACGGAATAACATGACATTTTCAGTCAACATGTCTCATGACAAAATCTAGCCACAATAAGGTTTTCATGACAGTAACATATCTATGACGTCATCTAGGCGCCATTTTGTGATTTTCGGACCTTGTCACATGATCGATCATAACTTCATAACTGGATATCATTTCTGTATCATTTTCGGTGGACATAAAGTTCAGGTCACGCTCTATCTTACTTTTTAACGCTAGTTACCCAGGTCTTCATTACGCGCGCGTTTGCGCGCGTCAAAATTTTAAAAGGCTCAAAACGACTTCCCAATGGGAAATCTCGAAGTTTCAGACAATTTTAAGCGTTTCAAACATTTTCTCGCGTGCGCGTCCGTCCGCGCAATTTCGCGCGCAGAGGGCGTAAGCAACATGAAAATGCATTTTTTTTTTGACTGATTTGGATTCCTGATACTTTGAGTAACAATATCCATTGATTTCCGATCGATGTTGACCTATAACAAAGAAATGCACTGGCGTCAAAGTTGAAATTCCGCGCGCGCGTCTTTCTGCAAATATAGTGAAAAAACATGTCTTTGTTTATTTCGGCATAGCTCTTTAAATCGTCCATTGACCCTATATTTCTATTGCATATTACAAAAGCATATGAATTGTAAATAACATTCCAAGTATCAATATTGCCAGGAAAACTCGATGACGTGATCATATCGTCATTTTAAATAAAAAAGTGGAATTGATTTTTTTGAGGTACTGTTTCTGACATTCATTTGCTCGTATCTCTGTTGTTTAAGCTCAATATTATCCCAAATTCGGATATGTTGTAATTTGAACATTTGCCTTTCAAGTCCATGTCATGGTTTTGGAATTTGATGACGTCATCATACTTCAAATTGTGATTACATGTAAAGACTCAAAATCGGACAAGTTTACGTGTAATGTCTATGGGAGGTGATTTTCTCTTAAACCATACATTGACTTGACAACATTTAAGCACCTTTATCTCAGCTGATTTTGCTCCATTTCCTCTGAAACTTAAGTATGTTGTAGCTCAGACAATAAGCTGCAGTAATCATGCATTTTATATTTTCAAATCTCCTCATTAGGTCGACAATTTTGTAGTTAAAAACTGAAAATGAGAATGCAATCTGTACGGAACGATTCCCGATTGTTCTTCGCAACTGTATATTGGTCGAATCCACGCGGCCACTTGTGGGAAGTTGAATAGCGCCATCTCAGTCAGCACTGTGACGATAGTTTTATCATACATTTAAGTTTCGCATAGGATCTTCAGGACAGCCGTGTGGCGTAATCGCTTAGCGCGCTGGGTGTTCATAACGCCATACCGGAAGGCGAGAAGTTCGACTCCCGCAGGACTTTTCTCTTTCTTTCTTTTTCTTTTTTTTATCGGCAGTTCAGCTTCACTCCGATGTCATTTATCGTATTATTTTATCAAGTATACGTAACCCGTGAACACGGCTGCTCTATTTCCCTTGTTTTTTATTGGAGTTTGGAGATTGGGTTTGCTTCATTAATTTTGTCACACTTAATGTTGTAAATTGCCCCTTGTTACAGTGTCCCGCTTGCCACCTTTCGTTTGCTCTTTCCTTTTCTCTTCATTGGTTCTTGTTATATTGTAACAGGATAGGTAGGAACATGTACGTTTAGATAACTTGCAGGAAGGGGAGCTGAATTGATTAACTCTAGTCCAGGTGTATGGCGTCTCGCTCATCTCTTTGAAATTCCAGGTTGTTATTGTTTGACCCAATAACGGAGTTGTAGACAGGTTTTATGTTGCTATAGAAGTATCTTGTGCCACATGAGTGGAAGGCATCACTGTTTAGTAGTAGTAATGAACTTTTTCATGTTGTATATATTATTATGGTATAAAGATATAAATTTCACATCCAATCTTCGGGACAGCCGTGTGGCTTTATAGTCGCTTAGCGCGCTGCATGGTCATTATGCACTACCTTAGGACGAGATGTTCGGGACCCGCAGGACGCTATTATTTTTTTTCTCTCCCTCTCTTTCTTTGTTTTTCTTTTGGCAGTTCAGCTTCATTCCGATGTCATTACCCCACGACACACAGACACTCAAGTTCCCCCCTTTTTTTTGTCGGAGGCTGGAGGTTGAATTTGCTAAATTTATCATACGTAATGTTGTAAATTGCCCTTGGTATACAGTGCCCCGCTTGCCACCTTTCGTTTTCTCTTTCCTTTTCTCTACGTTTGTTCCTGTTACACTGCACAAGACAGGTCGGAAAATAATTTACATAACTCAACTGGAGCAGGAATGGCAACTGAATGAATTAACTCTAGGCCAGGTGTATGGCGTCTCGCTCGTCTCTTTGAAATTCCAGGTTGTTATTGTTTGACCCAATAACGGAATTGTAGACAGGTTTTATGTTGCTATAGAGGTATCTTGTGCCACATGAGTAGAAGGCATCACTGTTTAGTAGTAGTAATGAACTTTTTCATGTCCCTCCATGTCAATTATAGTGTGTTCAAAGGGGTTGTGTGTCTATCTGCCAAAGAAAAGGAAAACCTTATTTTCGTCATGGCTATTTCTCTATACGTAACCGTAGGTGATGAGTGTTGTTGGTATCTGAGCAGTGAATAACACAGCATCAGGCTAAAATCCCCCTTAGTTATACGCGCTAAGCGTTCAATTTGATATATCTTTATTTATGTAGTTAATCACTGCTAATGGAGTTACAGAATTATGTTATGACACGTTTCACTGAAAGTTTGTAAAGCAAAGTTTATGGACAAGGCAAGCAATTGTACATGAATAATACCAATGATTTCAGAGGGAAATTATGGTATACCTAAATGTAAGGGTATCATTGCTTTGGAATTGCTGAGACAATATCTTGGCACGAGGGCTTCCACCTGTAATAACTGATCCCTTTGAAGATGTGTCAGTCACGGTTGATCGTCATGATTCATCTTTCACGTAGAAGCTTCCGTTCCACACTCTTAGTTCGAGAAGACTTACCATCATACTTCAAATTGTGATTAAAGGTAAAGACTCAAAATCAGACAAGTTGACGTGTTATGTCTATGGAAGGTGATTGTTTTTTTAAACCATGCATTGACTTGACAACGTTTAAGCACATTTATCTCAGCTGATTTTGCTCCATTTCCTCTGAAACTTAAGTATGTGGTAGCTCAGACAATAAGCTGCAGTAATCATGCATTTTATTTTTTTCAAATCTCCTCATCAGGTTGATAATTTTGCAGCTAAAAACTGAAAATGAGAATGGAATGTGGACCAAACGATTCCTGAATCATCTTTCACATATAAGCTTACGTTCCTCATATTTTCTCGTCAAGACGTACATGGCCGAGAGGATAAAGGCGACGTCACAAAAGACGTGAGGTTGCACACGTACGGGTTCGAACCCCATGAGAGCACGAAACAAAATATCTTTTGCTTTTTTTGTTTTATGGAGTATTCACCTTCGTCCATGTAGAAATCACGTTTTCATGTAAACGTACACACACACAGGCACACACAGGCACACACACACACACACACACACACACACAATATCCCTACTGAATATCAATGTAAATTTGTGTTGTGTATAGCATACATAGATAGATTTAAGTTTCGCACAAGATCTTCGGATCTTCCGTGTGGCAGAATCGCTTAGCACGCTGCGTGTTTATAATGCCCTACCGGAAGGAGAGAAGTTAATCGAGTCCCGCAGGACTTTTTCCTTTTATTTCTTTTTTCTTTTTTCTGCAGTTCAGCTTCACTCTGATGTCATGAACAAAGCTACTCTATTTCCCTTGTTTTGTATTGGAGTTTGGAGGTTGGGTTTGCTTCATTAATTTTGTCACACGTAATGTTGTAAATTGCCCCTTGAAACAGTACCCCGCTTGCCACCATTCGTTTTCTCTTTCCCTTTCTCTTCATAGTGTTCTTGTTATACTGTAGCAGGATATTTAGGAACGTGTACGTTTACATAACTAACAGGAATGGGAACTGAATTAATTAACTCTAGTCCAGGTGCATGGCGTCTCGCTTATCTCTTTGGAATTCCAGGTTGTTATTGTTTGACCAAATAACGGAGTTAAAGACAGGCAGGGAAGGAAGTGACTTGATATTGCTTCATAATGAGGAATTTCGGGCAACACCTTTCCAAGTGTAGTGATTATGACGGGGTTCTCTGTCGTTTATTTTTGTCATGGCTGTTTCACTAGTTAGCCATAGGTGATATATGTTGCTGGCATCTGGGAGAATAGAACAGATCAGTACCAAACTGGAATAGCCCTATAAGCAATGTGGTAAGCGTTCAATTTTTTGCATTATCTTTCTTCTTTAAAGTCAATTACTACTCATCGAAATACACAATGATTATAATATGGCACGTTCCACTGGTAGTTTAGGAAAAGGGAGTTAATGCACGATGCAATGATAAATGTGCTACCATTGATTTTAGAGACGTCATTGTGGTGTCGTACTGGTGATGGTAAGGGAACCATAGATTGCTTTTAAAGTAATCTATTGGACAATCATTGGACCTTTGCATCAAGACCGTATTCCCATCTAGAATATAATGCATGTTCCTGCGGCGTTTTTTTTTTTTTAAATCCTGACGTGGACATTTCCTTTTTCTTGTTTTTAATTTAAGAATGTTATATCTAAATTTGTTTCTTTCCCCTAACATTTTTTTGTTGTTGTTGAATATAAAGTTGGACATTCCGTGACCGAGTAGAAGAGCAGCGATTTAGTTACAGTTTCAATGCATCTTGTTTACCATCTTCTCTGACATTAAATTGATGGTTTTTATATTTGACATTGTCTGTCTATTTGCCTGTTTATGCTCATAAAACACTGCTATAACAACTAATACATTTGCTTCACTTGTCACATGCAATGATATGGATTGCAGTTGTGCATGCAGTTTTCCTTTTGCCACCTCTCGTTTTTCTCTCCCCTTTTCCCTCACATTGGTTTTGTTATACTGCAGATGGGAATGATTACAATAACATAACCCAACTTGAAGTAGGAATGAGAACTGAATAAATTAACTCTAGGCCAGGTGTATACAGCGTCTCGCTCATCTCTTTGAAATTTCAGGTTGTCATTGTTCGACCAACGGAGTTGAAGACAGGCTTTATGTTGCTATAGAGGTATCTCGCGCCACATGAATAGAATGCATACGCTGTTTAGTATTAGTAATGAACTTTTTCATGTCCATCCCTGCCAATAAAAGTGTGTTTGATGGGATTCTGTGTCATTCTGCCTACGAGAAAGCAAAGTTTTATTTTCACCATGGCTGTTTCTCTATTCGTAGCCGTGGGTGATGGGTGTTGTTGGCATCTGGGCAGTAAAGAACCGAGTATCATGCTATAATACCCCCCCCCCCCCCGTTAGGTTCTAAGCGTTCAATACGGTGATATATCTTTCTTCTTTATTATATCAATCACTGTTGATGGAATTACAGAATTATATTATGACACGTTTCACTCAAAGCTTAAAAAACAAAGTTTATGCACGATACAAGTAATGGTGCATGAGTCCTATAGGCCATTGATTTTAGATGAGAAATTATGATATGCCTATAGTAGCGGTGTCATTGATTAGGAATTAATGACACGATTAAGCACTCTTTCCACTTCTAACTGTCCCCTTTGAATGTGTGTCGATCACGTGAGATTGTCATAAATTATCATTCACGTGAGATCGTCATAAATTATCATTCACGTATACGCTTACGTTCAAAGTGTACTCTTAGTTGGAGGAGACCTATAGTTACATGGTTAAAGGTGATGTCTCTTTCGCTAGAGCCGTACGTTTGGCCCGTTTTTCTTTTGCCCTTTTCTCTTTAATTGAGGTATCACTTTCGTCCAGGATAAATCACATTCTCATGTAAACAGACTCACTTGCTCTATATCCTTTGTTTTGTATCGGAGGCTTCATTGGTTTTACTGCTGGTAAATCTCACAAGCTTGTATATAGCTGTAAGAGCTCTCTGAACTGATCATTGTTATAGCGAGATTAGAGGGAGTCATATTGGTTATGTAAATAATGGTCAAAGGTCATGTTTTAAAAGGCCACTGTTAAAGCCAGGATGGTTATAAACACTTAATTGTCATGTTTTATTTGTACGTGCCGAGGATCACTTGGACCCCGTTTACAGTGCGAGGCTCGGCCTCGGCTGGGCCGCGCCGAGCCCACCTTCATTTCGGTGTAAACGCGCAAAAGGCCAAATGCGGGGCCAAAATTGGCCTCGCATTAGGCCACGCTCTGGAGGTGGTCTCGGTCGCGGCCGAGCCGCGGTCGCGCCCGGCCTTTTTCTCAGTGTAAACGCAAACTGGGCTAAATGCGCGGCCAATTTTAGTCTGGCTTCCAAACCCTCGCCTGTACTATTTCGCTATTCAGGATATTAACCACTTCAACGTCGAAAACTAGTATAGTTTAAGGTGGTTTTGTCCTGCAAAGGATTTTCTCCTTCGGCAAAGGCCTTTGCCCGAACGGCGACTTCGTCGCCACGGAATTCAGTTGGCAAAGGATCTGAAAACCAGACAATACCAAATTGCGTTTGTTTACAAGTAGAGCGCCACTACGACAAAATATTGAAAGGCTTGAATCAAAAGCGCGGCCGAGCCTGGCAGTGTAAACGGACTAAATTGCGGGGCTCGGACTCGCAATTGAGGTTGGCCTTGGCCGCAGCTCGGCCGCGGCTCGGCCCAGCCCCGCACCGTAAACGGGGTCTAAGTTTATGCACTGTACGTACTCAAAAAGTCCGTAAATCGACTTAGTCGCACACGCACAGAATTTCCACTTAGTTTGTGTGACAGAAAAACAAATGTGATCTGAATAATGTAGGCCCAAGAAAGTTCAACTAAGTATTTCATTATAATTTCAAGGTGCTATATTACATTCTTTTTTTTTTGTCGATCACGGATGACCGACATCTGATGACCCCAAGCGTATCACCTAACTCGTCTTCAGTGTGACGAGTTTCATATCTCGTGTAACTTGTGTCTGGTCATTCAAATAACTTCTAAACCTTTTAAATGGAAGACCTCTAATACCATAACTATCAAGCTTTTGAATCAATATCTTGATCACACTATCCTTTTACGCAAATTACATTGTTGTGGCGTTCGTGGCATTCCACTGGAATGGTTTGAAGATTATTTATCAAATAGACAACAATACGTATACTATGAATCGGTAAACTCTGAAGTTTTACCCATACATTGTGGCGTCCCACAAGGATCCATATTGGGACCACTACTATTTCTAGTGTATATAAATGATATTACAAATTCCTCTAAGTTACTGCAATATATTCTGTTCGCCGATGACACCAATGTATTTTGTTCCAATTCTGACTTTCAGTCGCTTTTAAGAACTCTTAATACTGAATTGCCGAAATTATCTACATGGTTTAAGAGCAATAGATTGTCACTCAACTTAAAAAAGACAAATCTTATTTATTTTCATAATAAGAAGCATAAAAATGAAATGCGCCAATTGAATATAATGGTGGATGGTAATATTATTGGAGCAAAAAGAAAGTGTCAAATTCCTTGGAATATATATCAGTGAAAATATGAAATGGAATGCTCATGTGCAATACATCTCAGATAAAGTGTCTCGTAATGTTGGTATACTCTGTAAGCTTAGGTATTATGTCCCAAAGAATATTCTATTTATGCTTTATAATTCGTTGATATTGTCGAATATCTCATATTGTAACATTGTTTGGGCAACTGCGAAAAGTCACATTGACAGTATATTGCTCCTACAAAAGAAAGCTATACGTATATGTACCAATTCAGGTCATTGGGACCACTCAGATCCTTTGTTCGTAGAATTAAAAACACTAAAGGTAAATGATATTAATTTTTTGCAAAATTCACTGTTTATGTTTCGTATGTATAATGGTCAGTTGCCATCTTCTTTCTTCTCATTATTTCAGCTAAACAAGGATATACATTCTTATCCCACAAGGCAATCAGATAAATTTCATCTACAAAATCCTAAAACCGTGATGACTCTGAAATCTATCAGACACACTGGACCTGATATTTGGAACTCTCTTCCTTCAGAAATTCGAATTTTAAAGTCTATGTATTCTTTCAAGAAAGCTGTAAAGACAATACTGCTCTCTGGATATCAGTGATCTTATAATGTCATTGCAATTGTATTGTATGTGAAATTCCCTCGTTGAATTATCGCCGTTCAGAATTCATTGCGTAATGTTATGTAACCGACCATGACCTGTAACTGTTCACCTGTACCTCGGTGAGAAAATACTTTGCCATGCTTTACTATTCAGCGATCCAGGTGATCTCACTTTGTGTATTAGCGAAAGCAGACACTGAGACCTCTCCTCTCTCCTTTCTCCTATCCTATCTCTATGCAAGTCATCCCTCCCCTTATTTTCCTATATGTTATGTATCATGTACGAGGGCTGCATGCAAATCAAGCAATGCTTAAGCTGTAGCCCTTCTGCGTTATTCATTGCATCACTGATAATTATGTTCTGTTGTACATTGTAAAGGCAATGAAGAAACTGTATTGCTGTACATTCTAAAGGTAATGAAGAAACTTACCTTGTTAGCAATTAATGTTTATGTATATCCATTTGTATGTATGGTACCATCAATGTATATGATATATGTGTATGTATCTGCATGAGCAATGATATAATGCAGGAACCAATCAAATCAAATCAAATCAAATCAAATATTTCATGACTTATTAAGTCAACAGTTTTGACAAATCAAGAAAAATAAAAATAAAATGCAAATTATCATTTAATGCAGTAAGACTGGTATCCTGCAGATCTACAAGAGCCATTTCAGTTGAAAAAATAGTGCGAAATCCATTTTGAGAATTGTATAAAATATTGTTCTGTAAGAAAATACGTACAAACGGTTATATACAAAAACAAATTGTCAAGGATTTTTGAAAAACAATTGATATTGGTCGATAATTTCTAATGAAATGCTTATCTTACTTTTAAGATACTGGAATAACTGCAGCAACTTTGAATTCTGCTGGGACAACTCGTTATTAGTGACAGATTAAATATGTGAGTTAAAGGCTCCAACAATAAATATATTACTTTCTTAATCAAAATATCGATACATTATCGATTCCTGTACTTACGGAATTTTTCATCCCTTTAACTATATCATATATCTCATGATCTTTAACAGGAAAAAAAGAAAAAATAACTATTTGACTGATAAGAAACAAAAGTGAAAGGATCTGAAACATAATTATAATCTTCTTCATTTAGAATCTTTCCTATATTAACAAAATGATCATTAAAACAATTCGAAATTTCTCTTTCATCTGTTATGTGCCGACCACTATGTAATACATATGAAGGATAACTTGGCCTTTTCTCCCCCAATAATCCCTTATATCACGAACCATGCTTTTTTTAAATCATTAGAATATATATATGAATTCTAACATAATAGTTTTGTTGGCATTTCTCAACAAAATAGTTACCTTGTTTCACAATTCTCTATACTTCCTATTTACAATCTCATTGTTATATCTAGTACTTTTATTCAATAATCTTTGTTTTTCTTTATTGATAAAGGACAATAATTCGAAGAAATCCACGGTTTCCTAACTTTACTACTTTGGGTTTTTTTTCTTAAAGGAAAGATGGCGAGATGCATCATTAATAGTGTTTTCAAAAATATACAAAAGTAAATCCAATGCAACATCTGGATCTTCCTCATCCAAGACTTCACAGCAATCTGTTGTACCTAATTTTTCTCTAACATATTCCAAAAAATTTGGATTATTTGGATTTGGATTGTTTACAGTATTTCTCTATCATCGTTATAGTAGTTTGATAAACTAATATATTGTTTGTAATAAAGAAATATAGAATTCATAGTTGTTGGTTTAAAAATCACGAAAACAAACCCTTGAAAATCTTCCAATATTACTAAATTTATATATTTATTTATTTATTGAAACATATTTATACAGGATAAAAAACGATCAGCTAAAAGCTGTTTTACATCGAAGTCCTGTGTAAAACAATGCATTTTCCTGCAGATCGGAAGATCGGATACTGTAAAAAAGGCAACATCAACAAACCAAAAAATGAAAATCATTTTCCAATGGATTAAAAACAAAAAGGACTGGCGGACAGGGATACAAATGCACAATTCTTTGAAAAATGCTGAGTTTTTGGAGTATATACACGATATATGCTGCCCACTATTCACAGAAATCAAAATCAATACACATAAGACTGAAACACGCAGTTTTCAGCAACCCATTTATACAGCACCAGGCACTCAGTCAAAACCCACAGTTCACACGCAGCACACTCAGTTACACACAAACACACACACGCACACAAACACACACCTTTACACACGCACACGCAAACGCACACTATCACAGGCACATCACACACGCCCACACACAATACACACTCGAGCACACACTCGCACCACATGCATTGATACAATACAAGATCACATAGGCAAATATACTCACACAGACAATGCACTCATACATAATACACGTTCTAGAAACACACGTAATATACAGCAATACGACACTGGCAATGGGCATTATACATGTACATAAACGTGTCAAAACATGCGACACAACCACCTACATTTTGATATTTAGGCCTACTAAAATACAGAGATGAAATATGGTAGGTGACTGATAAAACATGACAGTCCGGCAGTTCCAAATAATCACCATTACGATTAATCAATCAATCAACGAAAGAATAAAACCATACAGAATGAAATTTCTAAGGAATCCCCCGTGCAGGAAAAGCTCACAAAATTAAAGTGAAGGAGAAGAACAACAAATATATATATACAATCAGCATTCAATAATATACACGATATAGGCAAAATAAAATGATATGTAGTGGCGGTTGTACATACATTTCAAATCATTGAATAACTAAGCGTCAGCGTTGCAATCGTCAAATTTCATTACGTCAGTTTAGTCAAATTTCATCATGTTTTCTTCTAAGATCAGTCAGATCACGATCTGGCAATGCTCTCACAATCCTGTCATGTGCGTTAAAATGGCGGCATGTGCACTCAAGCGCGGAGCTGGGCTCGCAATTTGGCGACAGTGCGGGAGCGTGCTTTGCTTATATAAAATGTCATGATCATTCTCTTGTTCCATTTCTGTGGTTTGGAAAGGATAACGGGAGGTAACGTTGGACTGTCAATCAAGATCAAGTCTGTGTCAGATTACCGGTATAATAACTCCACTGTAATGTAAATGTGAATGGACATATACGTACATTATATATTCAGTCTTGTACCGAGTTGCTTAAAATTTGAAACATGATTACAAACTTGTTATTTAGTTTCCAATCACTGTCCGTTCACACCTCAGGAAGAAGGTTTGCGGATTCTGTTATTTTGAATTTCAGAGCGAGGAGGGGAGGTTTGGCTTCTTGCCAAGTTCACATCGATCACTCTTGAGCCATCTTTCAGCGGGAGTGGTTTGAAGGGTCACCGTAATCTCTGCCCCATAAACACGATTGGAGTTAAGTTATGTTTACACGATCGTTTCGTTGCTTAATTCTGGCGAAACATGATTGAAAAACTCCTCCGGACCGTGATTTCAAACTTTATTGCAATCAAGTTTCAAATCATCCTTCGTGATTCCAGTTTGCATTCACGCGGCAAATTTGCTTAATTACAAACTTGACGGGAGTGTGCTTAATTTACCCCCCCCCCCCCGAAAAAAAAAAATGTTTCAAATTAAGCAATCTCGGTATAATGTGTGAATGCTCGGGGAGTCACAACAGTCTTATTTGCTTTAATACTAAAAAATAGTTGAAGTACTAAGTATGTGCCAAACTGGAGCTTCCCCACAGATATGGCAACAATCGATTTTGTCTCATAATAATGACCAGCCACTAGAAAGATATGTCTTTACAATGGAAATTACTTCCCGCCGTCCTTTCATGTAAAAGTTGAGCGTTATATAGCTGGTACAAGCACGGAAATGCGCAAATAAAGAATGAGCAAAAATTGATGAAATAAATATTGAAATAACTCGACATTACATGTCTTTACACTAATTTGACATTAAAAATTAACTCATTAATAAACAACTATTAATTGAGAGAATCAGTTTCATTTGTTGAATGTGATCTTAAAAAATGACAAAATCGGCTATCCAATGAGGATACAGTTTCAAATACTTTCACATCACACAGCTCAGGTTACACTTTACACATGTTTCTGGATGAGATAGTCTTGATTTCATTTCATTTAACATAAAATTCAATTTAGAAGCAAATATAGCCGACATTACGTTAGCGTCCAATATGAATCTTCATGAATGCTCATTGAGACGCGGCATCGAACCCAGATTATCATAGGCACAGAATAGAATGATATATTCTGCCGTGCATCCATAGAAAACTGACAACGGTTGAAATAGTTACAGCCAGCTGGAACTCCATCTCTTGAAACTCCTTGGTATGACCAAGAAGGTTTAATACAATGGAGTTCCAACTGGCTGCAGTTATTCAAACAGTTGTCAGTTTTCTATTGATGTACAAAAGATTCCACAGGTGCACGTGTGCCTTTGATGATCGATGTTCCAAGCCGCCGTCTTGCTGAGCAATCTGAAGATTCATTTTGAATGTTATCACAATGTTGGCCATATTTTGCTTATTTAGCATGCAGCAGGTCGAAAGGTGTAACAACGACGCTGTCACTCCATAAAATGTGTTTGTTGGTATAAACAGACCTTCCTCCTGAGATGCCTCGATCTTCAGTAATGTCATTTCGAAGTTACAGCTCATGTGTACACTGGTATAGCCTACATCTAAGACCTCTCCTTTTTTTCTAAGTTGGTTAGGCACTTCACTCGTTTTCATAATGCATGAGCTTGCCCGGCGTAACAATTCGTCATGTTCAAACAAACAATGAACTTGCGTAGATTAGGTGACCATGTGCAGATTATTGTTCGTCATCTCATTGGTAAACTGGCACCTCGTCTACAACCACCCTGTCCACTGTCCAACTAGTCTAATGCCATCTCGTCTAAACTCACTTCGTCTACTACCAACTCGTCTACCAACCATTTTGTCTATATGCCAATTAGTCTAATTGTCATTTCGTCTACTAGCCATTTTATCTAATGTCCAATTTGTCTAAGTCACATTTCGTCTAACACCCATTATGTCTATTGACCATTTCGTCTATTAATCATTAGGTCTATGAATGAAATAGTCTACAGCTCATTTTGTCTAATAGCCAATTGGTCTACAACCACCTTGTCTAATAGTCAATTAGTCTAATAACCAGTCAGTCTACTCCCAATTGGTCTACTCCCAACTGGTCTACACCCAATTGGGGTACTCCCAACTCGTCTACTCCCAATTGGTCTACTCCCAACTCGTCTACACCCAACTGGTCTACTCCCAGCTCGTCTACTCCCAATTGGTCTACTCCCAACTGGTCTACACCCAACTGGTCTACTCCCAGCTCGTCTACTCCCAACTAGTCTACACCCAACTGGTCTACACCCAACTCGTCTACTGCCAACTCGTCTACTACCAACTAGTCTACTCCCAACTGGTCTACTACTAGTTAAAGGTTTTTTTGTTATTTAAGTCTACTTCATCCAGTTTCTTTTTTCCCAGTGAAAGGTCGAACACTCTTGGTGCCCCATTTGAATTTAAAATTTTTATGTTCTAATTATGACAATTTTTAAGGAAAACAAGATAATGTCACAGTGTGAAAAACTTGCTGTGTTATTTTTGTGGTGGATGTGTAATTTATATCAGTAGCAATCATGCAGCATTTATATGTCCAAACTTCAACACTCCATCCATTCAACTTTGATACACAATCATAAGTATGGTAAAAATAAAAAGGAACACATTAGAAGTACAATATCAGTATTCTTTATTCTGTCTGCCACGTACTGATGTATGTAAACGGTTAAATGCACACAAAAAAAAGGTTGAAACATATACACAAAAATATGATTCATGCACAATATAATAGCTACTACTAAGATGAATAATCTACTTGCCTGCAATGTACTCAATACACGTGTCGCGAGGAACCCTAAATAAGCATTTATATGTCCAAACTTCAACACTCCATCCATTCAACTTTGATACACAATCATAAGTATAGTAGAAATGAAAAGGAACACTTTAGAAGTACATTATCAGTATTCTTTATTCTGTCTGCCACGTACTGACGTATGTAAACGGTTAAATGCACAAAAAAGGTTGAAACATACACACAAAGATATGATTCATGTACAATATATAGCTACTACTAAGATGAATAATTTACTTGCCTGCAATGTACTCAATACACGTTTCGCGAGGAACCCTAAATAAGTTCAAAGGTTCCCCGCCACCCAGTATTCAAATCTGTTCAGCATATCTTTGAAAATTGATCAAAATTAAGTTCACAATAACATTTGTAAACACTATGCAGGGCATGATAAGGATAATGATGCGATATTAATTATCTACACTTCATGGCATAGTACAACTACGGAGCTATATAGACACATTACAACGGGTAGAAACTTCAGCCCCTGTACATGGTACAGTTTCTTCCAACACTCCACACCAGCGGCGTGAAATGAGGAAGGTCATTTTAAAAGGGGGGGGGGGGGGTGGCAGAGATGATGGAAACGCGACATTATACGAAAACCTAAATCATGCAGTCGAACGTGCGCGCATACACACGCAAACACAAACCCACATAATGTGTGTACATATCTTCTAAGGAAAACGTGTAAAAATTGAGCTGTGCATTATGAAAACAAGTCAGAAAAGTGGCTTGTATAAAAGGATGATGTGTTCTTCTCTGTAAATTTCCATATTTAGGATCGAAAGCATGATAACAATAATGATTGCTATCACTCATGGTTCCTTCCCCATTCAGCATATAGAATGCGAGCGCGTGTACACATATGTTGGGAAAAGGTATGGAAATAACACTTGGAAATTGACAACTGAACTATTTCGAAAACAAGATATTATGAACATTTTCTATTCACTGTCAGCATAGAGGGAAGTGAGCAAGCGCCTGAGAATGTAGATTTTCATTCGCAATATTTCTTAGATGAAATATTAAGCATTTTAACAACCTCCCAATGAGCATCATAGCAAGTTTGCATGGTTATGTAGAAATATATTTACTCTCTATCTTCTCAAATTGCCAGTGAAGCAAGCGAGCGTTCAAAGAAAAGATTGTTTTCATGTCCAGAAGAACGGAATACTGTCTTCTGTAATATATTTTCAACAAACAATTTAAAAAAAATTATTCAGTCAAAGGCATACAATCGAGGTATAAAAGTGACAATAATAAAAAATAAAATTACATTATTACGGTATCTGAAACACGATAATTTTGTGAACGTATAAACTAACTTGATTTACCCTACAGAAAAACCATTTTTTTAATAGAAATTGATTTTTTTTTCTTTTTCTGTAATGTGCTCTTCAGTATTCCCGATTTGCTGCAGCACTGCACGAAAGGAGGGGAGGCTTAAGTAGTTGCTTTTTCTTTTTAGTAGGAAAATAAAATATTCAGCATCAATAAATACGTGATTGAAATTGTTCATGCTCTCATCTTTTGTCCCAAAGAAAACTATAGTTGTAGTAATTTCAGAAATAAATCTATTGGTGATTGGGCAATCCCAGAAAAGATGTAAAATTGTCTCTTTGGCACCTGAACAAAGACTGCAAACGTCGGTCCGGGATAATCCCATATCAAAAAGAAGCTTATTTACACCAATTATTATTCTATTTAAAATTCTACACTGAAATTGTCTAAGTCTTTGATTAAGTGTTGATTGAAATGGGATCAAATAAATATTTCCCCAATCTAGATTTCCATTTTTCTTCTGATTTAGGAAGCTGAAATATTTTCTCCACCTTTTTATTATGTGTGTATTTACATACTTTATCTATTCTTAATAAACTTAAAACAATATGATTTTTAAAGATTGGAGTTCTGTGACTCAAGTTCTTCATATTTATAAAAACAAATTCGTGCAGGTGATAGTTCTTCAACTCTATATTCAATATGTCCGTCTGTCTGTTACGCATTAAAATCTTGAATTTCTAGGTGCCATTAAGTGCTCCAATTTCAATCAAACTTGGATGGAAGATTGGTAATACAGACTTAAAAATTTAGAGGTATGCAATGGTCAACACAAGGTCCAAGGTCACCGGCAGGGGTCAATATCCTTTTTGAGGTCAACGTTAAGTTTTTTGAGCAAGTTGCTATTATGGCCCATAACTTTGCACCCATTTACCCAATAATTGGGACTTTTCATGTTTACGTTTAAAGTTGTTATTTATTCAAAAATAAATCAAAGGTTACATCACACAACAGTCCAGTTTCTCTCCATTTTGTGTCAATCCTCTTTCTTACAAAGCAGATTTCCAAAACTCCATTCAAACCATACACACTTCATACTTCATGTATAACTCAGCACAAACACACACATACACACACACACACACACAAAAGACCTTTTATTTCAAATTACAGCCAACATTAACGAGAACAACAACTAAAAACAATACGAAATTTCCATGACATTCATTTATTCATGTCAAATTTTAAAAGTACATTTAAAATCGGTTATTATATGCACAACTATTCCACCATACGTCTACGAGTATGTCTGCTAGTAATTACAATCAAGTAATTACAACTCAGCATTCAAATACCGCACCTTGCCATCGTGTGATAACAGTCTTTCGCTAAAGGATATTGGTAAATTGCTAATTTTGTGAATCAGTAGAATGATCTGAACATTGCGTCTTTTGGGCCACACAAAAACCACAGGACAATTCCTGTGGTACTGTCCTTTGGTACTATCCTGTGGTACTTTCCTGTGGTACTGTCCTGTGGAACTGCCCTGTGGTACTGTCCTGTGGTTCGTCCTGAAATACCACAGAACAAGTCGTGTGGTACTGTCCTGTGGTACTGTCCTGTGGTACTTTCCTGTTGTACTCTCCTGTGGTACGTCCCAAAATACCACAGGGCAATTCATGCGGTACTGTCCTGTGGTACTGTCGTGTGGTATACGTCCCAAAATACCACAGGACAATTTGTGTGTATACTGTCTTGTGGTACTGTCCTGTGGTACTTTCCTGTGGTAATGTCCTGTGGTACTGCCCTGTGGTACATCCCAGAGTACCACACGAGCCTGTGACACAGTACCACACAGTTCCTGTGTTAACATATATTTGTGTGGTAAATTGTGTGGTACCAACCAGTACCACAGGGAGTACCACATGAGCCTGTAAAACAGTACCACACAGTTCCTGTGGTAACATTTATTCATGTGGTACATTGTGTGGTACTGACAAGTACTATAGGGAGTACCCTAGAAGCCTGTGGTACAGTACCACACAGTTCCTGTGGTAACATTACAAGTGTGTGGTACATTGTGTGGTACCGACAAGTACCACAGGGAGTACCACAGGACTTTTTTGTTAGGGCTCTCTCGAAGGTTACCAAAACAAAGAGGTCACCCCGGCCACTGGACAACAACCTACTGCATCTCTCTCACAGTTACTGTAACCACATCCCAGCACTGCATACATGTAAACGTAAACACACACACACACACACACACACACACACACACACAAACGGAACACAGTACTAGTATGCGCGAGCATCCGGTGTCAATCCAACTACACGCCCACATCGCGCGGATCGTTAGTACCTTCACTAGTGTACCAAACGCAATGAAAATCAAATTACTCGATAATTCCTCATTCGGGATCCCGCCAAGATCGCTGCATGCATGCACGCGCATGGAGGTACGGGTGGACTGGGGTGGTCGGTCGAAATGTAATTCTGTTACGTATGACTGACAATTCGTTTGTGATGGAGGATTGTAACTGAGCTAGTTTATCATTATTTAGTTATTTTACGGCCAGAATGTAGACTGGATAGTCATGTCTCACCATTGATTAGTATGTCTTCATATTCAGCATGTGCGGAATAATTAACAACTAGAATAGTCTAATATTGATTTTTGTGCTAATCAGGGGCAGGGTTTAATATGAATAGTTCATGACAGTGAGACGGACTGGACACTAGACAAAGTGGTATATTCATTATTAGCATGACCAGATGGAAATGATCAGTTTGGGTAAATTGTTGAGAGTAAAACTATATCAGTTGGGAGTACACCAATTGGGAGTAGACGAGTTGGGAGTAGACCAATTGGGAGTAGACGAGTTGGGAGTAGACCAATTGGGAGTAGACCAGTTGGGAGTAGACCAATTGGGAGTAGACGAGTAGAGAGTAGACCAATTGGGAGTAGACCAGTAGAGAGTAGACCAATTGGGAGTAGACCAGTTGGGAGTAGACCAATTGGGAGTAGACGAGTAGAGAGTAGACCAATTGGGAGTAGACCAGTCGGGAGTAGACCAGTTGGGAGTAGACCAATTGGGAGTAGACGAGTTGGGAGTAGACCAGATGGGTATAGACCATATTGGGTATAGACTAAGGGTTGGACGATATGATAACTAGACAAAGTGTAGACGAAATGACTTGTAGACGAGGTGGGAGTAGACTAACTAGTAGTAGACAAAATAGATATTAGACGACATGGCAAATAGACATTGTGAGTGTAGACGATTTGGCTATTAGATCAATTGTTTAGTAGACGAAATGCTCCTTAGACGAGTTGGGTATTAGACAATACGGGTAGTGGGCAAAGTGACTATTAGACAATATGGGTTCTGGACAAAACAAGTTGTAGACCAAATGGGTATTAGACGAATCGGTAATAGACGATTTGCCAGTAGACCAATTGGAAAATAGACATAGTGGCTGTAGACGAGGTCACTATAAACCATTTCATTACTTTTGCATTGAGTGCATTTACAAAACGTTGTCTATGAATATCCTTACCTATAAATACCAGGCTTGTTGTCAGGTGGATGTGGCAAGCACCACGATTTATAAGGATTACATGAATAATCATTATCAGAGATGCTTTAGTATCTCAGTGAATTGAAATAAAGAAATGCCTGTTGGTACAATGAACTTCGAACTGATTTATTCTTGTACACGACTCTCAAGTGAACTCTCCTTATTAAGAGTGTACGTCAACTATAGCGTGCATACGACTCGTTTCCCAATGAAAGAAAAAACTAAACTAAACTAAATTTCGCTTAGGAGGAACAAAATAACAATACCACAATGATTATGATTCAAAACAATCTAATAAAAGTCTGAATGAGCATTTTGTTGTGGTTGTGAGTTTCTTTAAAAACAACAAAACAATAAATACAATCACCTATGCAAAAAAAAAAAAAAAACATGATACATACATAGAAAAGACTCCTAAGGGTGTGACAGAGTGCTTTAAGCGTAACTTGTGGATGAAGACAAGTGATTATGACAACAATGATCAAGACATTTAATCCAACGCAGCTATCGCGCGAATGTTATTGCTCGACGTGTTAAAGGGATTGCTCCGAAACGACTGTGAATGGTGGGATAGCGGCACTGTGCAATCCTATCACTGTCTACTCGAAGTTGGGCGGTTTTTTTTTTTTGTAATGAACTTAAGCAACAAAAGTCTAGCATCGATGGACACTAGTACAAATTAATTCGATTGATCGAAAATGAATTTGAACAACAAAACGGCAGTGTTTGACCGAAACTCACTAAATTGAATGAACGCAATGCCAAATCTGACGAAAATTATATTTTTGGAGCCCACATCCTACAAGCTTTGCTTTTTAGTGGGTTCCTCATATTACACGTTAATTATATGTCCTTATACATTTGTGCATTATTGGTTCAAACTGACCATTGTGTGAAAAATCATATCTGCTTCAAATCAAATGGAATATAAAACTTGTACGAAATGTGGAATATGGAACATGAATAAAAAAAAAATAATAACCTACAAAATGGACCGCAAAAATAAATGATATAAATAGAGCACTATCAGTGGGCTTGTGCCGAAAGGGTGGGTTGGGTGGTGGCGCGTCGCGTTAATGGGAACACCACCCTTCGTCCTAAGCCCCCCCCCCCCCCCCCGGTTTTGCCGAAAGGGTGCGTTGGGAGCGTTGGGTCGCGTCGCGTTGACTGGAACCCCACCCTTCGTCCAAAGCCCCCCCCCCCCCCCCCCCCCCCCCCCCCCCCCCGGTTTTGCCGAAAGGGTGCGTTGGTACTTTTTCTCAAGTACTATTAAAAGACGAGTTTTTAATTTATATTCAACCTTCAAACAACCATTTCAGAGAGGCTATCGTCCGGATCTAATATTTAGTTCGTTCAATGTTCATTTGGTCCAATATCCATTTGGTCTAATATCCGTTTCTGTTTTACATTACAGGGCATGGATCATGTGGATAATCAGTGGCTTATCTATATATAGTCCAGCTGCTGGGGGTGCTGGCCTGGCACCATGGGGGAGGGGCTGGCCTGGCACCATGGGGGAGGGGCGAGGGACCCTAAACTTTACCCTAATCTTATTTCATGTGTATGAACATCTGTTTTCTCCCTCAATGCAGGGTCAGAGGGTAGTCCGTAGTCGTAGAAAAAGGCCCCCCCAAAAAAAAAAAAAAAAAAAAATAATAATAAATAAATAAATAAATTAAAAAATAGCCCAGTTGGTCATATAGACGAAACGATGATTGGACCAAATAGCACCTGATTAGACCAGGAGACTGGCTATAAGACCAAATGACAATAAGATCAATGGTTATTAGACTAAATGGGTGAAGACTAAATGTGACCCTGCACCTCAAAACAAACAAAAAGTCGCCAGACATGAATTTTTAGTTAAGACCATATTCTGAAAGAGCAGACTTGAAGCTTTAAAATGATGTATAACTCAAATCAAATGGACTCTCCTAACCTATCTAAATATTGGAAAGAAAGCACAAACTCAGGAAAAGTGTGAACTGAGAAAAGAGGCTCTGAAGTACAGTGTCTATTCAAGCGCTTAATCTTTACCAAACCGTGCTGGCTGTGCGATGAATGGGACAAAAAGAGAAAGTAAACCACCAGAGTAACAACAATGAAGGGATTATCAGATGAAATTGAAATTAAGCATGCCCCATTAACACATTCTGTCTATAGTTAATGCCAACTTTCAAAGCAGTAGCACCATCCTTTCAAAAGTTATTAGAGTTGAAAGTGAAGAGTGTGGACAAGGTTTTTCAGAAATGAAAAAGGGACTCTAAAGACACACCTAATCGCACTATTCTACCAAAAATGTTCGAGATAAACTGCTAAAAAACACACTTTCCTGCCCGTTTTATGATACCAAGAAGACCCGCTCTTTCAGAAAATATGAAAAAGTCAAGTTCGGCTAGGTTGACCCATTTCACTTATTTTCAGTCCTCACGCAAAATCAGTGTGTGCGACTTTATGTTCGTTTTGAGGTGCACGGTCACAATAATTATGATAGACAGAGGCTAGACCAACTGGGCAATGGACCAAAATTAATGATGTGTACACCAAATTTATATAGGACAAATTTGGTTTTATTTTAGACCATTTGATGATTAGACGAAATGGAATTAGACCAACTCATAATAGACCAAATCGGTATTTGATGATATAAATTGGTGTTAGACCAAAAATAGACCAAATGGCTATTATTAGACGAATTGACTGTAGACCAAATAGTAATTAAACCAAATAACAATTAGACCAAACAGTAATTGGACGAAATGATGACTAGGCCAACTGGTTATTCGACCAACTGATATCAAACAGTCTGTTAGACCAATTGGCTGTAGACCAAGTGGTAATAGAGTGTAAACCGAGCCGGACGATAGCCTCTTTGAAGTGGTTGTTTGTAGGTTAAATATAAATTCGTACCAACGCACCCTTTCGGCAAAACCGGGGGGGGGGGGGGGGGGGCTTTGGACGAAGGGTGGGGTTCCAGTCAACGCGACGCGACCCAACGCTCCCAACGCACCCTTCCGGCAAAACCGGGGGGGGGGGGGGGGCTTTGGACGAAGGGTGGTGTTCCCATTAACGCGACGCGCCACCACCCAACCCACCCTTTCGGCACAAGCCCTATCAGTGTACAAAGAACTCGAAGGTATTACGTTTTACCCTTTTTTAAGCGGGGTTCCCACTATCGTGCGATCCATTGCGAACGCCACGATTGGACATTCGTAACTGATCGTGGAAAATTTGTTCAACTCGTCTGAAATTTCACGTTTGGATACGAGGTTATGCGAGTCAATACGTGTTGGTTCGCTGGGATGCGATGTGGTCACGATTGGTCTATTTCAAGCAATACGATCTGTCACGATGTGGTCTCCGATTCAAATATGACCCGATAGGATTGTTCCGATTGAGTCTACGATTGGTTTCGATGTAACACGATCATTACGATCGAGATCCCCGATCTGGTGCGTGCAGCTGTGTTCTGATACGTTCCAGTATTATACGAATACCGCGAAGCAATGCGGGCTGTTGAGATAAGATACGATATCTTTCACGATCGGGATCAAAAGCGACTCGATTTAAGGCGCGATTGGACCCGAATGGGAATATTATAGTCCGACTGACAATGTCTTTCATTATTTCTCTAACTTCTGAAGAGTGATTAGGCCTATTTGTGCACAACCATTGATGATGGCAAGGGTTGACTGAGGATGACGACAACGTGACCTTTGCAATATTGCGAATGACGATTACGTTATCATCAGAGAGAAAGCAGCACCTAGGCCAGCCACAACATCTAAATTCCCTTTTCTAATTCAACCTAAAGATTATTGAATCGACATGCTCGGCCTCAGCACCCCCCCCCCCTCCCCTCAAAAAACAAAAACAACAACAAACAAACTGCATACGCAAGATCAAATCATTGCCCCCTCCCCCTCCCCCCCCCCCCCAAAAAAAAAAGAAGAAGATAAAGACAAATGTTTTTGACTTCCTTTGAAACACATGAAGAAAATATGATGAAATGGAAGCTTAAAAAGAGGATTGGATCTTTTTGAATGCTGACATTATTATGTGTTTATAGGCTCAGTATAAGAAAGTTGACCGAACTTAGTATTGTTTATGTGTTTGATTTCATATTCGCATAATACGTATATATGCCTTTTTATTTTAAAATGTCGTTATCTCATGGGGTATTGAAAGTTTGGTGGGTTTAGCTTGATAAATAGTTTTTAACAAAACCGTGTTTAAACAGTGTTTAACAAAACCGATATACACACAACAGAAAAGTAACTCCCCTAATGTCACTTTTTAACACAAAATAAGTTTGAAGCAAAATTATTTCGCAGGGGTATTGTTACACGTCTTATCAACTAACCTCTATGTGAAAAATGACAGTGATCTTTATAGTCATGTATGAGTGACAATGGTCACTTTTCAAAAGTCTCAAAAGTTTTCGTAGGGTATGAGAAACATTCTGCTTCCGGTGAATGTTTCAATGGTGTTATTTTAGGATTCATTGTGCCAGCCCTCCCCTATTCAATATCAAAAGTACAGTTTTGCAGGTTTTGCTCCATCTTTAAAATGTACATGCTTACTCAATGAAGACACAACTACTCTTTCTTATGCTCACTTGACATGGGCTGCTAGATCTTGGCTGCATCATCTGACAACAATCCTTAACTAAATGGATTTTGCAGTTTAAAGGACAAGTTCACCTTCATAAACATAAGGATTGAGAAAATGCAACAATATTAGTAGAACACATCAGTGAAAGTTTGAGGAAAATTGGACAATCGATGCAAAAGTTATGAATTTTTAAAATTTTTGTGTTGGAACCGCTGGATGAGGAGACTACTACAGCTTGTGTGTCATATGCGTACAACAGTATAAAGAAAATGTAAAAGAAAATTCAACATATTTTCACTTTTTTCGCATAATAAAAGAGCACTTGACTTGCCTCTTTCTAAAGGCAGGGGGAATAATATTACCCATAACATTTGTCGGTAACGAGTCAGGGGAATGTGTACTTTTTTCAAAAGATGGAATTTTGTGAAATTCTCTTTATATTTTCCTTATATTGTTGTACGCATGTGACATCTAAGTTATTCATACACTGCAGTAGTCTTCTCATCCAGCGGGTACTGCACAAAAACTTCAAAAATTCATAACTTTTGAACGGATTGTCTGATTTTCCTCAAACTTTCAATGATGTGTTCTACCAATATTGCTACATTCTCTCAATCCTTATGTATATGAAGGTGAACTTGTCCTTTAATAAGAGTAGACACAGCTATTTTCCTCTAAAAACCAAACCACAAAAAACAAAACATGAAAATTGTTACAATAGATGTGAAGGGGTCAAATGATGGATGATGAAACAACAACAACGATTGATAATTATATACACAAGAAACAATACTTTACCCCCCCCCCAAAAAAAAAAAAAAAAAAAACAAACAAACAAACAAACAAACAAACAAACAAACAACCCAACAACAACAATTACTGTAGTATAGTTCTAAAAAGTAATCAAATTTGCCTTTGATGTGTGCTCACTCATGCACGATTCAGGAAATCATTCTCATTTTTATACTGACCTTGGTCAATACGTGCAGACATACCACAGTAATTTTAGTTCTGCTATTTTTCTTTTTGTTAAAAAATTACCCCAAATTGATTACGGGGAACTCCGTTTTTGTGCGTCTGTGTTATGGTAAAACAATGTATAACGATAATAATGATATGTATAAAAATATCTAATACAAAATATGTACGATCTTGGAGCAAAATAAGGGCAAATATTTAAAAAAAAGAAGAAGAAATATATGTATATAAGTAGGAGGGAAGTGAAGAAGTCGATCCCGATCAACACGATTAAGAAGTACGATTAGATGAGATTTGCTGCGTTTTGATACGATCCAAGACAACCTGATGCAATGATCACGATCAACAATTAATCGTGTTAATCGTAGAAAATTGTATGATTACGGGGAACTCCGTTTTTGTGCGTCTGTGTTATGGTAAAACAATGTATAATGATAATAATGATATGTATAAAAATATCTAATACAAAATATGTACGATCTTGGAGCAAAATAAGGGCAAATATTAAAAAAAAGAAGAAGAAATATATGTATATAAGTAGGAGGGAAGTGAAGAAGTCGATCCCGATCAACACGATTAAGAAGTACGATTAGATGAGATTTGCTGCGTTTTGATACGATCCAAGACAACCTGATGCGATGATCACGATCAACAATTAATCGTGTTAATCGTAGAAAATTTTTGAACCGTCCAAAATTTTCTACGATTAATGCGATTGCCACGACTGACGTCAAGATCTGATAAGATTTGATAAGATCACCACGATTCCCTCACGATTAAGACCACGATTTCAATCGTGGCGCCAATCGTGATAGTGGGAACCCCGCTTTAACGCGGTGGTGTTAGGTACGAAATAGTTATCCCGGTACACATAAGCACGATCAACCAAGGAGGTGTGTGAATTTAATAGACACAACCCGCCCGCGTAAAAAAAAAAATCCACTTCATTCATTCGTTGCAAAGAGCACGGTGCGAACTTGACCGAAAGATCGGTCTGTGTAATTGTCGTCGGGGATATTTTCCGCGAAGACTAAGTCTGTCTTTACGGAATCCCCTCATCGGAGCAGAGCCGTAAATGTCAAAAAAAAAAAAATGATTAAAAAAAAAACTCATCCAAACAGACGGATCTTTCTGTTTAGGTGCTTACCTGGTAAAGTGGTCTCCCTACCTATCCACACAAGTAAACGGGCGAAATAGTGCCGACCCCTCGCGGTTCATCCCAGGTGACGAGTAATAGTCAGCAAACGTTGTTATCAACAATCAGGCACTGTGCCCATGGGCGTCACGGTTGAGCGAATGACACTTCTTTTCAGTTCTTCTCAGTTTTTGGGACACAGAAGTTCTTTCATATTATCGCGTATTATTATTAGGCTTATACACTGTGCATGCAAAATACGTGCCACTGAACTACAAAAACAGCTTGTGGTTACATACAGATAACAACTCGCAGTAACTTTTGGTGTGTTTACTCGGTTCCTGTCATGATTCGCATCTGGTCTTGGGGGGAAAAGGGCACTCGGGGATATTATCACACGTGGCAATCACCAAGAAAACAAAGAAATCAATGCTTTGCTGAGTAAATAATATAACAATTAGATTGAACTTGAACTTGAATATGAACTTCATTCTGTTTCATTATACAAATCATTTGTACAATAACAAACTGACAACAGGGAAAGAATACATGAACATGCATACAACTATAAATGAAACATGGAAACTACAAAAGACCAGGGTCTTGTCAGGGTAGCTCCCAACAAAAAGAGTAAGAGGAAACAATATTGCTTTACGATCAAAACATGAGACAGGTGAAAATATTACAAAAACAGACAGACACGTACACACACACACACACACACACACACACACACACACACAAACACCTCAAAAGGCCTCTTCTCTTGTCACGCTTCACTTCTGATGACGAAGGACAGTCAACCTGCCGAAACGTCAAGTTCCTCGGTTTTCATAGTTACTCTTATAACTAGATATCTTGCTCTATCTTCACTAGTACTTTCTACTCTGTATTTCAATTTTTCTTTCCTCTCTCTCTCTCCTACACTATTATCTGTTTCTACTCTTTATACTTATCTTTTCTTCTTCTGTTATTTCTTGCTTCAATACAACCCAAGGGTCCTTTTCAGGACCGCCGTATTAATTTACAGTTTTCTTCACAGGTATATTTCTCTTGCCTTCTCCCCTCAGGACTTAACTGTATTAATAGTTTATCTCTCATTTTTCCTTTCTCCCACAGGAACCTCTTCAGGATTAAACTGTCCTTAATTTTCCTCTCCACAATTTGTCTCTCCTCTGCAGCATTCATTTCTGGGATCCACCCAAGCCCCCTCCGCTTTACTTTCTTAACTATCATTCCTCTTTTTTCCCTTCTTCTTCTTCTTTTTCTTCTCCTTCTTCTTCTTCTCTTCGTATTCTCCCCCTCTCTCTCTTTCCCTTCTCTCAACATAGTCTTATCTCTCCTCGACTTACCTTTCCTTCGCGGGATTATTCATCCTTTCTCCAGTGATTCTGCATTCCACAGTCTACTTCATTTTCCGACTTTGTTCTTCTCTTTGATTTCATGAATCTTCACTTCTCTCTCTTATCTCCGTGAATTACCAATCTCCAGCGACTCCTCCCTCTTCCTCTTTACTTCTTTTACATCTTTCTCCTCCTAAAGATGTCCGAACATCTTACTTGATTCTCACTCTATTCTTCCGTACCACCCTCTCTGTTCCTTTCTCTACTGTCTCCACTAGTACAACTTTAACTTCCAGCCCATTACTGACCCCACACTTCACTTTTTGCCCTCCTTACGACCCCCATATGTGGCTTCCCTCTTCAATTCTCCTCTTTCTAGACTCTTCTTCCGCCAAGCAACGATCCGGTTAAGGATTACATACACATGGTGTCACCGCAAACCTGTCTCCCTCATTTTCTTCACCATGCAAACCTTCAAACAACACAACAAAATCAAGCTTTTGAATCAATATTTCATGACTTATTAAATCAAAAGCTCTAGACAAATCAAGAAAAACACCAATACCATGCAAATTACGATTTCATGCGAGAAAAATACTATCCTGCAGATCTACAATAGCCATTTCTGTTGAAAAAAATAGTGCGAAATCCATATTGAGAATTACTGAAAATATTATTATGTAACAGAAATACATAAACGGTAATTATTATCATCGCCGGTTCAGATGACGGTTCATGGCGGTTCTCAAACCGTCGTGAACCGTGTCCCGACGATGGTGGAAAGCACTTAAACGCGATGTGACTATGTTCTCGACACGTTTTGAACACGTCGCTAACGCGGATCAGCGCGGTAGTAACACGGATCTCCTAGAAAGGTGGAGGAGTCCATACCAAGCCCCTGTATTTGTGTGCAATCAGAGCCCTTTCACTCGTCTTCAATGGGTTACAACACGGAGCGTAATGCTTTGTTTGGCAAACATAATCTAAAAGAAATTGCGAAACGTTGTAACCCCCCCCCCCCGTGTATTTACAGATTGACATAAGTGATGCAATAAGCAATTGTCTCCAAATAAATCAGTTTCAACATGCTTTTTTCTTAACTTCTAAAATATCTGTATTAACAGTCATCAAAAAGACATAGATGTCAAAGCAGAATCCACCATAGTTAACAAGGTTCCTGATCATTTGCAGGTTTAAGTGATGAACAAGTACTTGCTTGTTTCAACATCTCTTTTTTTTCTTTCTAAATTAAGTTTTCACATACCTGTAACAACAGTCAATAAAAAGACATGCATATCAAAGAAGTTTCCTGTTCATAGGTACACGTAGTCGTAACATGATAATGAACATTCAACGAAGACCTCACGTACAAGCGTCAGGAGCTCATGTTCACGGCCAGAAAGAGCAAAGGCATAGCGTGGACCTGGTCCCAGGACGGAAAGATCTTCGGAGTGACAGCGAGAGAAAACAAGAAAGTCCTCATCCGATCATTGTCTGACATCAAGCGCCTTTGCTAGCTATATATCATTGTGTAGGTATCATTTGACTATATATTTTATGTCAATTCGTTTTCCATGTATTATTTGCAAATCATCTGTTAAAAGCAACCAGAATGCTATACTATGCATGCAATGCACACAGTGGTGTCATGTAGGATGCGGTGTGCCATTTGAAATATTCCAAAGCGATAATGACTGGATTTGTGATATTTGTATTTTTCGAGAATTACCCTTTTACAATGGTAAGAATGACTCTGTGCGAGACTATCAACCTGCTGACTACGGTAAATCACCCATTTTTAGTGAAGATATACAACCTAATATATTATTATCTGAGATTAAAGGAAATGGTTTGAAACTCGCCCATTTGAATATTAGAAGTGTAAGGGGGAAATATATCATTTAAGATATCATCTTTATGAAAACCCATTTAATTTATTCTGCATGTCCGAAACATGGTTAGACGAATTTATATCAAATTGTGAAATTGATGTAAACAATTACATATTTGAAAGGAGAGATCGGAACTCCAATGGTGGTGGCACTGGATGTTACATTCGATCTGACATCGTACACCAGACGATCTGATTTAGAGGCTGATACACTTGAGCGTATGTGGCTTGAAGTGAAAATTACTAATAAGTCATGGTTTGTTGGTGTTATTTATCGTCCTCCGAACAGTGACAGTGAGTTCTTCGATGAAATAGAGAGTAATTTGGAACAGGTAACTGATATTTCTCGGAATGTAGTTCTGCTCAGAGATTTAAATTGCAATATGCTTACCGAGAAATGCTGTCAAGAAAGGTGACCCGTCTTTGTTCTTCTCTTCAGCTGACACAATTAATCAAGTCCCAAACTAGAATCACGAAAAGTAGTCGAACATGTATTGACCTGACATTCCTGCCCACAGAAATGAGTAATGTCAACTCAGGTGTAATGTCATGTGGGTTAAGGGATCATTCTTTGACATATGTACAGTTCAAAGCTCAGGTGCCCCGGAATGTACCGGAAATTCACAACTTTCGTTCATTCAAACGTTTCGATAGAGAAAAGTTTATCAATGAAGGCTCCCGCATTGACTGGAGCGTGTTTTACGAAAGTAATGATGTTGAGTTTCTGTGGAAATTTTTCAAAGATGCTTTTGTAGACATATGTGATGGTAATGCCCCCTAGAATATCAGTTCGCAACAAAAAAAAAAAATGTGCACCGTGGATAGATCACGAATATATAGATCTCGCAAGAGAGAGAAACTTCTTGCAAAATAGATTTGATGCTACAGGTGACCCAAATGACTGGGAAGAATATCGAAGCAGATGCAACTTGTTGAACAAATTGAACAGAAAGCTCAATAAAAAGCGTTATTATTACGAACAGTTTAAGTTGTGTAGCGGAAACTCAAGCAAAACTTGGAAAGTTATGAAAAAGATAATTCCTAACGTGAAAACAAACAAGTTTGAACTGACAAAGGATGAAACAGATGTCTGCAATCCGGTTGATGTAGCTAACATGTTCAATGATTATTTTACTTCCTTATTTAAAGAGTCTAGACCCATTTCTTCTGACAGCAGTTATTCAAAATACACAGACACGTAATATCACCTTGATGATATTGCCGAAGATGATGTTATAAAAGTATTGAGAAATCTAAATGAGAATAAAGCCCCAGGACTTGACGATATTCACCCACGCCTACTTAAAGGACAAGTCCACTTTTGTGTATATAGAAATGGAAATGACTAGATGGAGAGAGAGACGGTACACGTCTTGCTTGGTTCAGGTCTGAGAGGCCAACTGTTTATTGTAGCCAACAGGCTGATTATATAACACAGTCCAGTACAAGTGTATTTACAGTAATGGGATGAAGAGGGTGGGTGGCAGAGGAAGTGAGATGGACAGGTGGTGATGTTTATATGCGAGGTAATGAGGCATGGTGGTGGCTGGAGAAAGGAATGTCAGGTTGACCGTGAGAAAGACAGGATAGAGTGACCAAAGCAGTGATGGTGGAATGATAGCATGAGATGGTACAATTGTTTCACACACATTCTATGTACAGACATAATATCCCTCCCCTTGTTGAAAGAAAAGGTGCATAGTGTATCAGATTGAAGAGTCAAGGAGTCTAGTGGAAGAGTGAGTTAGAAATTAGGACAGTCAGAGATCAAGACAGAGGAAATCAGGAAAGTCAAAGATCAAGACGTGAAATCGGGGAGGCCCTTTACACAACAATATTAATTAGGCAGAACATAATAAAGACAATAATAATGCAGATAACAGAGTTCAATGTTCACTATTCACTTGACGATGTCTAACTACTTTTTTTTCCAAAGTTCAAGTCCATCTTGGTCAGTCCTTTGTTTTCTCCTATGTTCTCAAAGTTATATACACAGTTAGTTTTCAGATTCTCATTCTTAATCGTAGTCGGGGGCAGTCCATGTTCATTCACTTAAAGTTCCCTGTTTGTCATTGATGTTTTTTTCGTAGTCACTAGTCATGCTAGTCGTAGTCAATGTGGGAAATCTTCCGCGTTGTTTGCAGTCAGTCAGCTTGCGAAATCGCGCTCGGGTCCCACACAATGTCGAATCATATCCCTCTCCTTGGAATTAGATACATTTCGTTCACTGGTTCAATCTGTCGCGGTTGTCCTGATGTCTCGTGGTCGTCACTCCGCGATGTGTTCGTCATTATTCGTCCGATCGATGTATGGTGTACGCTGTTTCTCGTGGGTCGTCTACACTCCGATGTGGTCGTCATTCGATGTACGGTGTACGTTTCTCGTTGTCGTCAGTCCGATGTCGTGATTTTCCCTTGTAGTCTGGCCGTGCTGCATGTTTTTAAGATGCTCGGGCCGTGGATGAAAATCGTAATCCACCCGCTTTTCTCAGCTCAGTCTCATTACGGTCGATCTGGTATCTGGCCATGCTGCACATTTTCTCTGATCCGTGCTCGGGCCGCGTGGATGGCTGGTCCACTCAGCGATGCTCAATCGCAAATTCCGTCGGCCTTTTTTGTCGATGGTCTGGCCATGCTGCATGCTGCTGATGCTCGGGCCGTGGACGGCTGGTCCACCCGGCGATGTCCAATCGCAAATTCTGTCGGCATTTTGTCCTGGTCGATGATCTGGCCATGCTGCATGCTGCTGATGCTTGGGCCATGGACGGCTAGTCCACCCGGCGATGTCCAATCGCGGTTATTCTCCGTCAGTGTCAGTGTCAGTGTCAGGCCGTGCTGCATGCTTCCTATCCGATGCTCAGGCCGTGGACGGCATGTCCACCCAGCGAGGCTCAGTCGCTCTGTTCACAAAATCTCTTGCCTGTCGATGTCGTAATCGTTGTTCATGTTCATGGTCACTGTTGTCCTCTTGAGCTAGGAGTTTGGCTCAGATTCATTGTGGTCACTCCTCCATTATCAGTTTCTTGGCTCGCCATGCTTGTGTGCAGTCATTTCGTTCACATTCGATCAGCAGTCGATATCGGGTTCTGGTGCATGGGCCATGGTCAGTGCAGTGTCTCTGCAGCTCGGAGTTTCATGTCATTGTCCTAGTCGATCATGATGTCGACCTCCTCCCTTTCCTCCATGTTGGAGGGATCGCTGTGCACCGCAGCGGTTCTACATAATCCTCGTCGCCATTTTTGTGTATATAGAAATGGAAATGACTAGATGGAGAGAGAGACGGTACACGTCTTGCTTGGTTCAGGTCTGAGAGGCCGGCCAACTGTTTATTGTAGCCAACAGGCTGATTATATAACACAGTCCAGTACAAGTGTATTTACAGTAATGGGATGAAGAGGGTGGGTGGCAGAGGAAGTGAGATGGACAGGTGGTGATGTTTATATGCGAGGTAATGAGGCATGGTGGTGGCTGGAGAAAGGAATGTCAGGTTGACCGTGAGAAAGACAGGATAGAGTGACCAAAGCAGTGATGGTGGAATGATAGCATGAGATGGTACAATTGTTTCACACACATTCTATGTACAGACATAATATCCACCTTCACATACATAAGGATTGAGAGAATGCAGCAATATTAGTAGAACACATCAGTGAAAGTTTGAGGAAAATTGGACAATCCGTTCAAAAGTTACGAATATTTTAAGTATCTGCGCAGTCACTGCTGGAAGAGAAGACTACTACAGTGTATGATGTCACATGCGTACAACTATATAACGAAAATAAAAAGAGAATTTCACAAAACTTGACTTTTTGAATGAAGTGCTCATTTCTTCGACTTGCTACTGACGTATGTTACGGGTAATATTATTCTCCCTGCCTTCTGAAAGAGAGAAGTCGAGTGTTCTTTTGTTATGCGAGAAAAATGGAAATATGTTGAATTTTCTTTATTCTTTCTTTGTATCGTTGTACTCATGTGACATCACAAGCTATAGTAGTCTTTTCATGCAGCTGTGACTGAGCAGAAACTTCAAAAATTCATAATTTTTTAACGGATTGTCTGATTTTGCTCAAACTTTCACTGATGTGTTCTACTACTATTGCTGCATTCACTTAACCCACATGTCTATGAAGGTGAACTTGTCCTTTAAAGAAGGTGTAGTATTCATAAGCAAACCCCTGACGTATATCTATGATATTTCACTCAGAACGGGCTGTATACCAAAGGAGTGGAAAAGGAGCAGGGTGACACCACTTTATAAAAGTGGAAACAAAAAGAATGTTGTTAATTAGTGGTCTATTTCAGTTCTCTCTTATTTAAAGATAACAAAAAGTTTTGGTACCTCAAAAGTGTCCTTGAATTTCCTTGTCTTAGTTTGTGTTTCAGGTTAAAGTACCTTTCATATAACTAACACTGTGAGACTTACTCGCCCCAAAGTGCTCTCATGTCTTAGTAATCATGCAATTAACTGCGATCAGCAGCCCCATACGCATAGCGTAATCGGGCTTCGCATTGTAGCATTCAGGATCATGACAGATTTAGTATCGCAGGGTAAATGTCAACTTAAAATCCCATAAATTCTTCAATTTGAAGACTTACCAATTAAGTTGAAGTATTGAAAACAGGCTTCGGGCAACGTTTGGTTCTGCCTATAGTCCCTTTCTGTTCGAATTGACGACTGAATGTGACTCGGTCGACAGGACCTTAGGAGAGCTACATACAGTACACTGAATACTACAGCCAGTGCATGCGAACACATCACATGCACACAAATTTCAAATCCATGAACGGATAAGATGTTTGTGTGCGCATGCGCTGGCCATGGTATCCAGTGTATGTAGCTCTCCCAAGGTCCTCTCGACCGAGTCACATTCAGTCATCAATTCGAACAGAAAGAGACTATTGGCAGAACCAAACGTTGTTCGAAGCCTGTTTTCAATACTTCAACTTAATTGGTAAGTCTTCAAATCGAAGAAATTTTTGGATTTTAAGTTGACATTTACCCGCGATACTAATTCTGTCATGATCCTGAATGCTACAATGCGAAGCCCCATTACGCTATGCGTATGGGGCTGCTGGTCGCAGTTAGCTATGCGTACAATGGACTGCACGCTGCTGGTCGCAGTCAGTGGTTTCGTACAATATTTATCGACGCTGTACAGCGTCGGCTCTGGTACGAAACCATTATTGTATGATTACTAAGACATGAGAGCACTTTGGGGCGAGTAATTCTCACAGACAACGTACTTTAACCTGAAACACAAACCAAGACAAGGAAATTCAGGGAAGCTTTTGAGGTACCAAAACTTTTTATTATCTTTAATGAAAATATTAGAAAAACTTGTTCATGGTCAGTTGTACACTTATTTTGAAAACGAAAATCTGTTGAGTAACTGGCAGTTGGGATTTCGACCAATGCATTCCTCACACACTGCGCTAATTGATCTGAATGATTATTTTCTGAGAAATATTGATGAGGGGTATCTGACCGGTGCAGTTTTCCTTGACCTTAAACGTGCTTTTGACTCAGTGAGTCATAGTATTTTGCTTGATAAACTGTCAAAGTATGGTTTTACTAAGAGTGCGCTCTCTTGGTTCACCAGTTACTTTACCGGGAGGGAATAATGTGTATCTGTCAATGGGGTAATGTCGGATTTTAAGTCTGTTCAAACAGGTGTACCACAGGGGTCACTCCTGGGCCCGATGTTGTTTTCCGTCTTCATCAACGACATGTGCCAATTGCCTTTTGATTGTGATACCAAAGTATGTTTGTATGCCGATGACACAGCCGTGTTTGTCCGCTCGAAGAATGGCAATGTTATCTCAGAGCTGCTTCAAACGGAAATGAGAAAAGTCTGTAAAAGGTTGGATAAAAATGCTCAAATACAAAGAAAACAAAAGTTATGCTTATAGGTTCCAAACGGAAGACAAAGGGCATTTCCCATTTCCAGGTATAGGCAATCACAGCAAAACCCGACAAGATTACCAATCGTTCCCATCGTGACATCATATCGCTACTACCTTCCATCATGTGAAAAAGCAGAGAAAAATACAGAATATAGAAAAAGAACAAACCTTTAACTTGTTGTGAGAGCACCTGTCAGTGTTGGCGACGAGAACAGGCTCAATGCTACGCGAAACCGTTTTTATCTCTGTACGTAAACAAATGAAATCATTACATTGAAAAAAAATTCGAATCATTGAACTTTACCACCTGTTTACCATGAGAATAGGTCTCACGGTTGAGCGAGTAACACCTCTTCTCCATTGTTCTCCGCCATTTTGAGACACCAAAGTTCTCAGCGTATACGTGTTACCAAAAAAACCCCAAAACATTTCCCACTTTTGATAGTTCGAAAACTATGTAGCAGATAACGCTGTCATTGATATGAGTAATAGCTGAATAGCGTACAATTTAGTTGGAGGTAATTCAAATATGGACGCATTAATCAGTTCCATTTAATCAATGATTAATTTTAAAGTTTTAGGTTCCAGATTTTGGTCACATTCTAACACTCTGTACACTCTGTCAGGGGAAATGCATTGAGATATGGTTCCATTCATATCTCAGTGGTCGTACACAGCGCACCTCATTAAAGGGGATCTGATCGGAAAGCACTAGTGCATGTGTGGGTGTCCCCCAAGGTTCGATACTTGGGCCACTTCTGTTTTCAGTTATGTTAAATGATCTCCCCAGTTCAGTAAATAAGTGTGAAGTAATGTTATATGCAGATGACACGGTTCTGTTTTACAGTGGAAATGATGCCCAGGAGATTGAAACCGTGCTGAATACTGAATTGTACAATGTAAACCGGTGGTTGGGACAAAATTGTTTGATGTTGAATGTTAAGAAAACTCAGTTCATGATGGTAGGAACATCAAGAAAACTGCTATCTGCAGATCGGCTGAAACTTGAAATTGATGGTAACGAACTGAATAGAGTGAGGGAATATAAGTACCTAGGAGTTTGGATGGATGAATCAATGAGATGGCAAAAAACAAGTCGAAGAATGTTGTAAAAAAATTGCCACACGACTAGCATTGCTGAGACGCCTGCCGAAGTATCTAACCAAAAGTAGTGCTAAAATCCTGGCAAACTCATTAATCCTACCGTATTTTGATTATTGTTCTTGTGCATGATCAAACTGCTCACAAAGCCTTAAAGATATGTTTATCAAACAACACAAGATAATGGCCAGAGTGGTAAGGAGAGTGGATCACACAGTGCCAACCAGCCAGGTGCTTGGAAGGTTACGTTGGACGACGCTTGAAGAGAGGTGGCGTTTGAACACTTAAAGCAGCCTATAAGACACTTCATGACAACATGCCCGAATATGTGCGAGAACTTATTACGCCCCTTGGTAACACACATTCTTATAGTAACCCTACACGAAACGCAAGTAATAATGGTCTAATAATTTCACAAGTTTAAACTCAAGCAGGAAAAAAATCGTTTCCACACTATACATCATACATTTGGAATCGGTTCCTCGCTGCAGTCCAAAACGCCACCTCCCTTCAAGCGTTCGTAACAGCATACATATCTCACTTGGGGTAGAATTCGATTATTTTTGATAGTCTTGTATAATGTTAAGGTATAATTGTTTTAAAACTATGTGAGCTTGTGTATTATTATCGCCAAAGATTAATTTTGCATTTATACATCTATGTAGAGTATTGATATTGTGTTGATGTTACGATGTAAAAAGGGATGCCTTGATTTGTTATTTTGTGTATGTTGAACTGTAATATTTTGTCATTCTGTTGCAGAGCCCCCTAGGATAACAGTGTGTAAACCACTGATGGGGCTACCCTGGGAAAAGAAAACCGAAAAAATAAATAGATAAATAAATAAATAAATAAACTTTAACATAGGAAGCAATGATGTGTCTGTGAGTGTGTATTATTCGTACAATGGCCCTGAACAATGGACATAAATACCAACTGTTCAGAGCTCTGTTGACTAGGCTTCTGGCCTCTTGCTCCAAAGCACATGAATGCTTTATCAATAATTCACGATGGATTACCCTGGACACTGCTAGTCTGAGTTCACGGTAAAGGGTAAAATGCATGCACAAGATAAAAGTAAGCTCATGTTTCCATGTCTTTGCATACACTACATTACTATTCACGATGGATAAAGACTAGCTGTAATAGTGGAATTCCCAATGAATGAATAAAAAAGCGCTTAAACCCTGGTCATTGTCTAAGTCCATTGTCTTTTAGTGTTAACCACTCACTTCCGTACACATCAGTTGACCCCTGTGCATAAGAGGACTGAAAAAGATCAAAATCTGAATTCTAACTTTTAAAAATCTTGAATTTAATGAAACTGGTCTATGCTTTTATTTTCTTTAAATCACCTCCGACAAAATTGTACACTATTCAGCTATTGCTCATATCAATGTCAGTGTTATCTAATATATAACTTTTTTTTTAATTATTAAGGACCAAAAATGGGGAATTTTTTAACACCTAGTACATGGAAAGCACATGTTATCGAACTACAAAGCTTGCAGCTTTTGGTTAGATAAAGGCTGCGTTTATCAACTCCTTTTCTCGGCAGAAACAGGTTATCCAAACAGCTTTCAAGGAATTTTTACGAGTTGATAAACGCAAAGCTGTTTTGAAAGCCCTTTAGGAAAGCCTTTTACGAAAGCCCCAAATTTGTGACGATCCAAACAGGTTTCCTATACAGGTTATCAGAAACCTGTTTGTAAAAGCCTTTCCAAGTTGATAAACGCAAAGCTGTTTTGAAAGCCCTTTAGGTCGCCCTACTGCGGCTACGCAACCATGCGTTTCCTGTTTCTGAAAAGACGCGCGCCACGTAAAGTGCACACGACTACGTGTACACAGGTGTATACATACAGCTGTGTGTAATGCACGCATATGCTTGGAACAAGGTGTTTCTTTCACCAACAAGGTTTGAGAAATAGAGTAACAACAGTCTCATTCCCTTTGATCCCATGTCTCACGCCGCCACTCAGAAATATTTGAAGTATGCGCTAAACTGGAGCTGCCCCACAGATAGGAAGACAATTGATTCATGTGGCATTGTATCATGACTCGTCACTCTCAAAGGAAGATAATTATGTCTTTATGATGGTCATTGCTTTTCGCCGTCGCCGACGGCACATTAATAGTACAGGCAGTCAGGGCTTTGGAAAGGGCTCTCGAAAGGGCTATGGAAAGGGCTTTCGAAAGGGCTATCGAAAGGGCTATAGATGGAAAGCCGTTTAAACAGGGGAAAGTTGATAAACGCAGCCGACGAAAACAAGCGGCACATTAATAGTACAGGGAGTGGACAGGGTTTTCGAAAGGGCTATCGAAAGGGCTTTCGAAAGTCGTTTAAACAGGGGAAAGTTGATAAACGCAGCCATAGATAAAAAAAAAAAAACAAAAAAAAAAACTCGCAGTAACTTTTCACATTAATATATCGAGAGTGACTCGATTGGTTTCTATCTCGAATCTGGACTTGGTTGGAAAAAAAGGAGGAAGGGATGCTTAGGCTGCGTTCACATAGAAGTATTCGGTATTCGGTATTCGGTATTCGGTATTCGCTATTCGCTATTCGGGCACCGAGTACACCATCACCCGCACCGTCAACTCACCATCCCATGCAGTGAGGATTTCTTCCTCCTACATCCCATCAAATCTTATTAACAATTTCTAAACTGCATCAGAATGTCAGTCTACATGCTTAGTTTTGCTAAAGGGCAAATCCAGACCAAGAGTGTCATTATTTCATAAACGAGAGACGGTATACGCTGCAAGAAAATCGAACAAGCTCGATTCCCACTTTGCTATACTTTTCGCAGCTATTCGTACTTTCGAATAGTGCCCTCCTATGTGAACCGGTGTGAGGAAATCCTATCGTTCGATTCAAGCTATTCGCGTGCCCTCGAAAAACGAGCCCGAATACCCGAATAGTATACTTCTATGTGAACGCAGACTCAGGCACCATCTGCAAATGTGCACACTAAGGTAATTTTGGGTGCTGAATCCGAATATGAATATTGCCAAATCAGCAACTTGCGGTTTTTTTTTTTTCATGATACTAGTGCTTGATTACGCAAATGTTATTTAGGAAAAATATGACATTTTCCCGTATTTCTTGGTGGGTCTGCATTAAGATCACTAAAAATTTGCTCAGTCGGGTGATTTGGGGGTGCTGAGTCTTTATATGAATGCTAGCTAATGGAAAACTGCATGTGTTTATGATATGTTATGCCTAATTATGCAAATTTCATTAATTTTACTCAAAATATCCTGTTATTCGTCTTCTATAATCTCTGCAATTGCACCACAGGAAATTTGCACAGTGGGGTTATTGGGGGCGCTAAGCTCATTTATGAATGTTGCCAAACCGTTAACCTGCATGTTAAGGAGGTATCAGTGCTTGATTATGCAAAGATTTGATTAGCTTATTCAAAATACGTTGAGGTTTTTTCATAGGGTGTCTGCATATTTGGAATACTAAAAATTTACACAGAAGGGTTATTTGGGATGCTAAGTTTATTTATGAATGTTGCCAGACCATCAACCGGCATGCTAACGAGGTATCAGTGGCTAGTTATGCAAATTTGATTAATTTATGCAAAATATGGTATAATTGTTCTTTCATAGTGAATCTGAATGTTTGGAACACAGGAAATTTGTACATTGGGGTAATTTGGGATTTTTTAGTCCATTTATGAATGTTGCAAAACCGCTTCATACCTGCATCTAACGTGGCATTAGTGACTACTTCATATGCAATAATCAATTTATACAAGATATGGTATATTTTGTTCTTCCATCGTAAGTCTGCATATTCGGAACGCGGAAAATGTGTACAGTGGGGTAATGTAGGCTGCTTAGTCTATACATAGGCTCTATTAATTGTTATTAAGTCAGTTACCTGCACGATTTTAAGATGTTAGATTTTGATTATGCAACCTATTAATTCATGTACAATAGACCCTACAGTAATTTCATCCTTTCTTGGTTGGTCTCCGTCTTTGAATTCTTGAAAATTTGTGCAGTTGCGACATCCATATATTGAAGTTGACAAACAATTCACTTTTCCATTTACATGATACGGGTGCTTGATTAGGCAAATTCAATAAATTCATGCAAAATATGAATTTTTTTTATTTGATTGGTCTGCATATTTGGATTATCGAAAAATTTGAGCAGAATATAAATGGGGGTGTCGAGTCCGGCCATTTGGCTATGAATGTTGCCAAATCAATAATCTGCATGTTTTGATATTGGTGATTAATGATGCAAATCTAATGAATATACATGTATGCAGACTGTTTTGAGTAAATAATGCTTTTGATTGCTGAAGTAAAACTATTCGGCATCCACACATCATTCAGGGTTTGTGATATGCAGACCTCAACTATTGCAATGAATCATAATCATAACTACTAGCTGATATGAACTTGTTAATCATCATTCACAAGATTTTTAATGGAAATAACTAACATCAATATATCATTTCTACAAAAGAAAATGTAAAATGAAATATATATGAATATATTCCTGTGTCCGTTTTCCATTCCTCTAATTTCTTTCTGCCAAAAACATTATGAAGATTATAGTAATGATGATGATGATAATGATAATGATAATGATGATAATGATAAAATCAATAATAATATTAAACGTGGTATATGTGCACGTATCCATCCTCTATTAATTATGTATCATCTGGAACTTCAATGACGGAATAATTGATGCATACCTGGGCAGGTAACTGCTAGTATAATTTTCAGGAATGTAACTTTTTTATTTCAAATGACCTTTTTTGTCTGTTTGTTTTGTTTTATTTTGTTTTTAACTATGCAGAACACATCAGTGAAAGTTTGAGGAAAATCGGAAATCGATGCAAAAGTTATGAATTTTTGAAGTTTTGGTGTTGGAACCGCTGGATGAGGAGACTACTAGAGGTTATGTAGTAGGGGGACAGCAATATAAAGAAAACATAAAGAAAATATAAAAATTATTCCACAAAAATTCACTTTTCTAGCATAATGAAAAAGCACTTGACTAACCGCTTTCAGAAAGCAGGGGAAATAATTACTATACCCTTAACATATGTCAGTACCAAGTTGATGGAATGTATAATTTTCATGAGAACTGAATTTTTGTGGAATTCCTTTTATATTTCATTGATATTGTTGTCCACACATGACGCCATAACCTCTAGTAGTCTCCTCATCCAGCGGTTCCAACACCAAAACTTAAAAGATTAATAACTTTTGCATCGATTGTCCGATTTTCCTCAAACTTTCACTGATATGTTTTACTTGTGTTGCTGCTTTCACTCAATCCAGATTTCTCTTTGGGTTTGGGTTTTCTTTAACTACGACTTTAGGGAAAGGTGAGAAAGGCCTTCAACAGCCATTAACCAGCAACGACTCCACTGAACTGCAGCATAATCATTGCGTTCATAGTTCCAGGTTCCGGCTGGGGATAATCCACACGACAATGCGACAATACACCCCTGTATTAAGGTGCTGTTGATGTCACCACTATTGAATAAAGGATGTTGAATTTGTCGTCATCGAAATGGGGATGGGCGAAGAGGGGCCTATGGGACGGGGGTGGGGTCAAGCTAAAATGGTTCCCCACCCCCGCTTAAGACGGGAACAGTCCAAAGACGGAAGCATTGGAATTTCATGGGATTTGTGATTTTTGTTTCTTGATTTTTTTTCACAATTGTCCGGTTTCTTTTTTTCTTTCGACGAGCCAAAAAAATGTGTGTGTGTGTGTGTGTGTGTGTGTGTGCGGTACGGGGAAAGGGGCGAGCCCGTGGCCCCCCGTTACGTGCGGCCCGTTTATTGATAGACAGAGACTAGCGAAAGAGAAAAAGAGGGGGAAATCATTACAGTTGCTTATTTACCTTCACGTCTGTCCTCTTTCCTGGTTGTTACAGTGCGGAATAAAGCACTGTTGAACCTTGTTTCCCGTTGGGAAAACAAAAAAATAAAAATATAAGAATTCCGTTGTCCTATATACATGCTACGATATTTCCGTTATTGAGAATGAACGGAGCTGTGGAAGAAAAAAAAATAATAGAGTGCTTCAAAAAGAAATTTTAGCGACGATTGTGTGAGTGACGTACGTAGTGGAAGCACTTTTCTCATATTTTTTTTCCCGATTTTATAGAATACAGTGTCTATATAAACAAATTTGGAAAGTGACGGTTTGTTTGCGTGGTGATATTTGTTCATAGATATCTTGATATTGACGGCATTGTTTCAAAAAATATACAACCTCTGTAGTACTTGATTGTCTTTTAATCCATTTGAAAACTATCACACAGCCATGACAGCTCAGTCAGCAAATTTCCACGAGTCTTAAAGGGAAAGTCGATCCTGATATTAGGTTATTTTTCTATGAAAACAGAACAAAATCATAGTCAGTGAACATTTGGGGGAAATATCACACACACACACACACACACACACACACACACAAATAAAAACCATTGTCACAAATGTACACACTAGTAGTTATGTACATATGTATGATGTACTGTATGCATGGCTGTTTTAATGTGTATGTACACAGGTTGACCAGATTAATGGAGAACATTCTATGTGGTATAGATATAGTACATACAGGCTGACCAGATCAGTGGAGAATTTTCTAGGTGCTATACAATGTAGCTATACAGTACATGCATGTAACAGGAAATACATTATAGCTCACTCAATTTAGAATGATTTCACCCATTCCAGAAGGTTCTGGGAAGTGCTAACATATTTGGCTGAGTGAGGCACTGTCCCTGTAGCCCAATGTGATTGGTAGTTATTCTTGGTAATGATGTTTTGTACATAGTTAGGCAGTGAGTCATCCAGGTTTCCTGGAACTTGGACTGGCTAGTAGGTTGGAGAGAGTTATAGAATGTGCTAGAAGGGGGTGAATGGATAGTATATAAGCCAGAGAAATTCTGCAGTAGGCAGAGTACCCAACACCTCTGCTCTGAGAGTTACGTCACTTCTGGCTCTGAAGCGACTTGTTATAGTCAGTCCTGTGTTACCTGCTGACCTGTTATGTTTGTGGAGATAAGGCCTGGGAGACATTTTGCCTGCAGATAATTAATTTGCCTACATTGGAGAGAGACTCCATTTTTATGTCAATGGACATTGCTACGGCAAAGCTGTGGTGGGCTGGATTCTTAGCTGAACATTATTAAGTGAATCATCATTCAACGCATCAACTGGACGTGGTCGTCACAACGTTTGGACTCTGCACGTTTCGCCGTGGACATATATCGTGGATTTTTACCCCGGATCTATACCGTGGACTATCGTAACCTGCGCCTCTGGAGTTACGTCGGAGGAATCATTCATCGGTGCGTCAAGGATCATTCGTCTGTGCATCGAACATCGTATTTGGACACTTTCAAAGGATTATTTAATACGTGTAAGTGATTCCACTACCGATTTATAACCGCTTCTATTGATCATTGTTGTATTGATGTGACGCTGATTACCAGTCTGTACCCACAATATCACTGTTAATAAACCGCCTGAACATCAGTTGATTGTTTCTTTTGTGCGATCATTCTCAGAGTGATTTTGGTCGTAACAAAATTGGGGGCTTGTGTCCGGGAATTGAATTTAAAGCCAAAACTTAGAATTTGGAACGTTCCGGAATCCAGAATATTGGTACAGACAAAATACCAGTTGAGTTGATTGTTCAATTGTATATTGTGTGTAATACAGTGTGACAATGTCAATCAGGACAATGGATGTTCAGGCATTTGTTCAGAGGACAGATTTGTCCCTCAAAGATTTGCAAAGGTTACGCAAATGTGATTTGACTGCTATTGCACAGCATTTAAATGTTGATGTTCCACAAGGTGCAAGAAAGGCAGAGATTCTTGACTTAGTAGCTGGTCACATGGAGCTCAAAGAAGAAATCAACATTCCAGATCAAGCTCAAATTTCAGATCAAACGAGGCTTGAGCTTGCTAAATTGGAAATGAAGGAGAGAGAAAGAGCAAGGGAATTAGAACTGGAGAAAGAGAAGATGAGACTAGAAATGGAAATGAAAGAAAGGGACAAACAAAGAGAAATTGAAATGAAGAAACTTGAAATGGAACAGAAGAAATTTGAAGTGGAGCAACAGGTGAAATTGCGTGAGATGGAAATGGCTCATGCACAGACTGTTGGAAATCATGAAAGGGCTCCCTCTGATTTTGATTTGGCAAAGAACATTCGATTGGTGCCAAAGTTTGAAGAAAACAGAGTTGATGCATATTTTGTGTCATTTGAGAAGGTGGCTAACAGTTTGAACTGGCCACAGGAATTTTGGCCCTTGCTCCTTCAAAGTGTGTTTGTCGGCAAAGCAGCTGATGTGTACTCATCTCTCTCTGAAGAGCAATCACGTGACTATGCTACAGTCAAGAAAGCAGTGTTGAATGCTTATGAGTTGGTGCCAGAGGCGTACAGACACAAGTTCAGAAATTCGTACCGCAAACCAGGCCAGACACATGTTGAGTTTGCTCGTGAAAAAGAAATGATGTTTGATAGGTGGTACAGATCCCTGAAAGTGGATCAGGATTTTGATAACCTACGTGAGGTTGTTCTCTTGGAAGAATTCAAAAAGAGTGTTGCTTTCAGTGTGAGGTCGCATTTGGATGATCACAAAGTGACAAGTTTGCATAAAGCAGCCTTGATGGCTGATGAGTATGAGCTGACCCACAGAAATGACAACAGACCACCTTTCAGGAATTTCTCTGGAAAAAAGAGAGACAAAAATCAGTCGAGCAGTCCAAAGAATGCTGGTTCTGAAAAAGGCACGAGTTCTGAAACTTCATCGGCACCAAAGCCTCAATCTGACAAAGGGTCCAGTACAAGTGCAAATGTCATCAAATGTTTTCACTGTAACAAGACAGGGCATGTAAAGTCACAATGTTGGAAGTTGCAAAACAAAACAAAGAAGGACTTGGGATTTGTCATGTCAAAAAGTGTCCTACCCGAAAACAGTGTGCCGTTCAGTGAAACACAGGCCGTTGAAAGTCAATCTCCCAAATTCAAAGATAGGATGAAGCAGGTGGATGAGAGCTATCATAGCTTTTTGTTTGATGGTGAGGTGACCCCATGTACTTCTGGTGAGGCAGGTAAGCCAGTGGTCATCCTGAGGGATACGGGGGCCTCTCAGTCGTTGATGGTGGATGGTGGTATGACTTTTCCACCAGATAGTGCAGTAAATGCAAAAGTCTTGATTCAGACTGTTGATGGCAGTTATATGTCAGTGCCACTGTATAGAGTGGATTTGAAGTGTGACCTAGTTTCTGGTCCTGTTACTGTTGGAGTTGTTACTGAGTTGCCCATGGCAGGCATTGACTTCCTGTTGGGGAATGACTTGGCTGGAGACAAGGTGGTTGCGTCTCCAGTTGTTTCGGATAAACCAGTGGTGGTTGCTGAAACTGAGCAGTTGCAGGAGGAGTTTCCTGGGATTTTCCCAGATTGTGTTGTGACTAGGTCTCAGGCTCGTAGAGCTGTTCAAGATGATGCGGATTCTGTTGATGTGGAGGAGAATTCCGGTGTTTGGTTGGCAGAAACCTTTTTCAAGGATTTGAATGATGGGGTTGCTGTATTAGGCTCCAAGGCTAACAGTGATGGGCTGTTTAGCAAGTCTTCCTTGGTTGAAGCACAGCAGGCAGACTCTGAGTTCAAAGGCTTGTCTCAGACGGCGTGTTCTGAGGCTGAGGCTGAAAAGGTCCCTGAGTGCTATTATGTCAAAGATGGCATTTTGATGAGGAAGTGGAGACCTCCCCATAGGCCAGCTGATGAGGATTGGACGGTGGTCCGTCAAGTTGTTGTCCCTCCTAGTTACCGCGGTGAGATCTTGAGGATTGCTCACGAGTTACCTGTTGGCGGCCATTTAGGCGTCAGAAAGACAAAGGATCGGATCATGAGGCATTTTTATTGGCCAGGGTTGAATGTGGACGTGGCTGAGTTTTGTAAGACTTGTCACACATGTCAGGTGGCTGGTAAACCACAGCATTCAGTGAAACCGGTGCCATTGATTCCGATACCTGCGTTTGAAGAACCATTCAGTCGAGTTCTAGTTGACTGTGTTGGACCATTGCCTAGGACAAGGTCAGGTCACAAGTACCTCTTGACAATCATGGATGTGTCTACATGGTTTCCAGAGGCTATCCCATTGAGAAATATCACTGCTAAGACTGTGGTAGATGCTCTAGTGCAGTTTTTCACTAGGTATGGGTTGCCCAAGGAAGTGCAGTCTGACCAAGGGTCAAATTTCATGTCGGGCATATTTCAAGAGGTGATGTATCGTTTGGGTGTGAAGCAGCTGAAGTCGTCAGCTTATCATCCCCAATCCCAAGGTGCGTTGGAGCGCTACCACCAGACCCTAAAGACAATGATTAGGGCGTTCTGTGAGGAGTATCCCGAGGATTGGGATAAGGGCATCCCTTTCCTGCTATTTGCAACAAGGGACTCCCCACATGAATCGACGGGTTTCAGCCCAGTTGAGTTGGTGTACGGTCATGAAGTTAGGGGCCCACTGAAGCTCATCAAAGAGAAATTCATGACTGAGGATGATGAGGTCCACCTACTTGACTATGTGTCAAAGTTTCGTGAAAGGCTTTCAAAGGCTTGTGAGGTAGCTAGGGAACACGTGAAAGTGTCACAAGACTCTATGAAGAGAAAGGCAGACAAAAATGCCAAAGCCCGAACTTTCAACCCAGGTGACAAAGTTCTTGTACTGCTGCCCATACAAGGTGAACCACTGAAAGCCAAGTTCAGTGGCCCATACTGTGTGAAAAAGAAATTCAATGATGTGAATTACGTAGTCAGTACACCAGACAGAGGCGAAGCACAGAAAATGTGTCACATAAACATGCTGAAAGAGTACTATGAGAGAAAGGCTAGTCAGCCGGTAGGTGTAACTCAGGTGGTAGAAGAAGAAGAAGATGAAGAGGGAGAAGCTCAAGATGAGCATGGAAGTGAGCCCTCTAGTGCCAGGTTGTCTAACTCAGAGATGTTAGGGAAAGTAGATGAGGCACTGAACTACCTACCTGAAAATCAGAGGAAAGATGTGACTAGTCTGTTACATGAGTACAAAGAATTGTGTAAAGACAAACCAGGCTGCACCCCTCTGGCTGTACATGATGTTGATGTAGGAGATGCTGACCCTATCAAGCAAAACCCTTACAGACTAAACCCAAGCAAACTGCAAAAAGTAAGGGAAGAGGTTCAATACATGCTAGACAATGACATAATAGAACCGAGTAAAAGCAGTTGGAGCTCTCCAATCGTCATGGTGCCCAAACCGGATGGGTCTCAAAGATTCTGTATAGATTACAGAAAGGTGAATGCCGTGACGAAAACAGATTCTTTCCCCATTCCCAGACTAGAAGACTGCATTGACAGGGTCGGAAATTCTGCATATGTCAGTAAAATAGACCTTCTAAAGGGATACTGGCAGGTGCCCTTGACCGACAAAGCCAGAGAGATTTCTGCCTTTGCTACACCAGATGGCTTGTTCCAATGCAAAGTAATGCCATTCGGCATGAAAAATGCTCCAGCCACCTTCCAACGGCTGACAAACCAAATCATTGCCGGACTTGACAACTGTGTAGTATACATTGATGACATCCTAGTGTACAGTGACACGTGGGAGGAGCACATTACACACTTGCGGCAACTTTTTGATCGACTCAAGGAGGCCGGATTGGTGATTAATCTGGCAAAGAGTGAATTTGCGAAGGCCAAAGTGGTGTATCTCGGGCATGTAGTCGGTCAGGGACAAGTATTGCCAAGAGAAGCCAAGGTAGAGGCTATACTAGGCTTTCCCATCCCCCAATCCAAGAAGGAGTTGCTCAGATTTCTGGGCATGGCTGGTTTCTACAGGAAATTTGTACCGAATTTCAGCACTGTAGTCACCCCCCTAACAAACCTGCTGAAGGGCAAGGCAAAGTACACCTGGACTGATGAGTGTCAAAGAGCCTTCGAGAAACTAAAGGCAGTCCTTGCTAATGAGCCTGTTTTGGCAGCTCCTGACTTCGCAAAGCCATTCAAGGTGGCAATAGATGCTAGCGATGTAGGAGTGGGAGCGGTTTTGCTCCAAGAAGATGAAGAAGGCACTGAACGACCAGTTAGCTACTTCTCCAAAAAATTGAACGCATACCAGAAGAAGTACTCCACAATTGAGAAGGAGGCTCTAAGTCTCATCCTTGCCCTCCAGCAATACGAAGTGTACTTGACAAATAGCAAAGGGGAGATCACGGTCTATACTGACCACAACCCCTTGGTCTTTTTAGACCGGTTCAAAATGAAGAACAACAGGTTGTTCAGATGGAGCATGATGACGCAGCCATATGCACTCAAAATCAAACATGTGGCAGGCAAAAACAATGTAATTGCAGACGCTCTGTCAAGAGTGTAACATGAAGATAGTGTCAAAGGTGAAAAGTTTTCACCGCAATCATTTCCAGTGTATGTGTTTAGCATATTCATTAATGTGTGCAAAACAGTTTGATATGATTGTATAAGCTCTGAGAATCCAAGCAATATCATTGTAAATGGTATCCATGAAAAGAGAACATGGAATTAATACAGCTATCCAAAAGGCATGTGATTATTGTTGCTTGACTTGGATTTTACCTCACATTCATTGTAAATAATAATGAGAAATTGTGAAGGTAAAAGAAACCCTTGCTACGGCAAGGCTTTCTTTTTCCCATGGGGGATGGTGTCACAAATGTACACACTAGTAGTTATGTACATATGTATGATGTACTGTATGCATGGCTGTTTTAATGTGTATGTACACAGGTTGACCAGATTAATGGAGAACATTCTATGTGGTATAGATATAGTACATACAGGCTGACCAGATCAGTGGAGAATTTTCTAGGTGCTATACAATGTAGCTATACAGTACATGCATGTAACAGGAAATACATTATAGCTCACTCAATTTAGAATGATTTCACCCATTCCAGAAGGTTCTGGGAAGTGCTAACATATTTGGCTGAGTGAGGCACTGTCCCTGTAGCCCAATGTGATTGGTAGTTATTCTTGGTAATGATGTTTTGTACATAGTTAGGCAGTGAGTCATCCAGGTTTCCTGGAACTTGGACTGGCTAGTAGGTTGGAGAGAGTTATAGAATGTGCTAGAAGGGGGTGAATGGATAGTATATAAGCCAGAGAAATTCTGCAGTAGGCAGAGTACCCAACACCTCTGCTCTGAGAGTTACGTCACTTCTGGCTCTGAAGCGACTTGTTATAGTCAGTCCTGTGTTACCTGCTGACCTGTTATGTTTGTGGAGATAAGGCCTGGGAGACATTTTGCCTGCAGATAATTAATTTGCCTACATTGGAGAGAGACTCCATTTTTATGTCAATGGACATTGCTACGGCAAAGCTGTGGTGGGCTGGATTCTTAGCTGAACATTATTAAGTGAATCATCATTCAACGCATCAACTGGACGTGGTCGTCACAACGTTTGGACTCTGCACGTTTCGCCGTGGACATATATCGTGGATTTTTACCCCGGATCTATACCGTGGACTATCGTAACCTGCGCCTCTGGAGTTACGTCGGAGGAATCATTCATCGGTGCGTCAAGGATCATTCGTCTGTGCATCGAACATCGTATTTGGACACTTTCAAAGGATTATTTAATACGTGTAAGTGATTCCACTACCGATTTATAACCGCTTCTATTGATCATTGTTGTATTGATGTGACGCTGATTACCAGTCTGTACCCACAATATCACTGTTAATAAACCGCCTGAACATCAGTTGATTGTTTCTTTTGTGCGATCATTCTCAGAGTGATTTTGGTCGTAACACCATTCGAACTAATAACGTTTAGAGAGTACGGTAAATTGGCAACTCTGTGTGACACAACTGTTGAGCAACTCACCATTTATTTTGCACACAACAGTTCAATAATTTTCGTTTTTCTCCAAGATTTTGGTACAGACAGAAATACGTGTTACTCTTATCATAAACCAAGAACGGATCTGAAGAGAAAAAGAGACAAGAAAAGAAAAAAAGACTACCCTTTCACATCCTATCATGATCGTTCATTTTGAATATATTTTTTCTTTCCGCTGCTGTCATTACGTTGTCATAGCTGAACCCACAAACGGACAAGTGCTGCCGGTAAAGTGAACGCAGTTCGTTCTTCCTGCTTCTTGTCAAACCCAAGGGATTCTTTATGACTATATATGTATTAAAGGACGAGTGTCTGCGCAGTCACTGCTGGGTGAGAAGACTACTACAGTGTATGATGTCACATGCATAGAACGATATAAGGAAAATATAAAGAGAATTTTACAAAATTTTATCTTTTTTTAAAATAAAGTACACATTTCCTCGACTTGTCACTGACGTATGTTAAGGGTAATTTTATTCCCTCTGCCTCCTGAAAGAGGCAAGTCAAGTGTTCTGTTATTATGTGAGAAAAGTGACAATATGTTGAATTTTCTTTATGTCGTTGTACACATGTGACATCATAAGCTGTAGTTGTCTTCTCATCCAGCAGTGACAGAGCAAAAACTTCAAAAATTTATATGTTTTGTTCGGATTGTCCGATTTTCCTTAACCTTTCACTGATACGTTCTACTATTGTTGCTGCATTCACTCATTCCACATGTCTATGATGGTGGACTTTTCCTTTAAAGCTCATCCTCCCCTAGGCTTTCGCTCAAAGAATCCTTTCATGACGTCATCCTCATATTAGATATTTACGCGTGGCAACATAAAATAGTATTACCCCCGCATCTTCTTGAGCACCGTGTAATTTTTAATTTGAGTGTTATCAAGGTCTCCCTACTGTCACAAAACATAGTTATTATCAACATTTATGTCAGTCGTAGCTTTCATCGCAATCCTATACTACATTTCTTTTTTTCTTTTTTTTTTTTTGTTCAGTGTCAAAAATCTAAGATCTCACGGTGAAATTAGACATTTCATGGACACACTATGTCGGTAGATGTTTGACTACACCGAATTTTCTTTTCCTTTATATTTTGTACAACAGTGAATTGAACGACTTGTTTTCTACAAATCTCACTTGATTTCTCCTGCTCAACCACAAATTGAGTTTGGGTACTTTATTCTATATGCCTACGTGTAATCAGAAAATACAATGTACGGAAGAAACCTTCAGACGCAGTATTATCAAAATGCCGATAACGATATCATTTATCGATATTTAAAGGCCAACGTTCAGTGGAGACAATGTAACTACTCGTATTGTATTCATGAATGCACGTCAATAAGGGTGAATTTTACTGAAGCATTGTTGTCACCATCAAAAGACGTGAGAAAGCATCATACCGCGAATAATTGACTGATATGACCAATATGATCAGAACATTTGGATGGTCTTGGTGCAAGTACTTTATTCTCCGCTAGCTACAACACATATACACAGTACAACGATTGGTTACATAATCAAAACCTTGGGTGGCATGAGGAGGGAATGTGGAATGGGGATGGAATGACCATATGGAGGATGTTTATGTCGAGAGTAACGAAGCATGGTAGTGGTCAGAGAAAGGAATGTCAGGTTGACCGCGAGAAAGATAGGAGAGAGTGACCAAAGCAGTGGTGGTGGAATGAAAACATGTGATGGTACAATAGTGTCATAGTTCAACGATATGTACAAAATTTACAAACACAATATCCAAACACAATACTACCAATGATGGAAAAAAAACAGAGAAAGAACAAACAAGCATAATAATTAGACAGAACGAACAACTATTCTTTTGATGTTTCAACTTACTATCTTTCAACTATAATACGAATAGAAATTTCGCCCTGTCATTCTGAAGATATAAAAATGACTTAGACAATGCTCTGGAAGTACTGCTGGTTTCGCTTCGTCAGTCAATCTCCGCGTTAGATAACTTTAAATCACGGATATTTTCCGCGTATCCTTAACTGATTATGCGTCGTTAATGATGTTTATCACTGCAAAATGTCCACAGACCACGGCCTGTTTGCATCAAAATGAAGGGTATCGCTTGGAGCTTTGCGGTTTCTTCGCAGCTTCAGAGATGTCAGGGCATTCTCACTTGTCAATCCGCAAAGGAATAAATGTAATTATACATCGGATTATGGTGACAAGAATTAATCAGGCGAGAATGTAGTCTGGATTTTGAATTTGACGAATAAAAGAGCTTATATCCACCTGTGCTCTTTACATAACACCAACACCAACAAAATACCACGAACACATTGATGATACTATAATACAACAAGACAAGCAAATAATTCAATCTCCTTGATAAATTCAACCAAGTAAGTGCGTACCAATGAAAACGGACAGAAAAAACAATGGCAAGATCGTGAACCTGCATTGTGTAAAGTGAAACAAGTTCTAAAATTATGAACATAAATAGACTTCTGAAGACACCTTCCCTTAAGATTTGATGATTTAAAAGAACTAAATGAGAGAGGCAAACGATGCTAACAAGATGAATCCATAGAAAAAAGAAACAAACTATCGGGGAAAGGAAAGACAGTACACATTGTACAAAACATGAATTATTACAATATTTTTCACTGCAAAGGCATTGCATTAACAATTTCAAGTGTTGTTTTTGCCTATCAAACGGAAAATGTAATCCGTGGACATTCTGGTGCCATCATTTTGTTTCAAGGTGATTTTCTTTGATATACAAGTGGTATATATATAGACATTATCTATTATCAAATAGATAGCTCCAGCATTCATCGGTGATAAAGTTAGTTAGAATTATGAACATACTGTAACATATTTCTGAACATCCGAAGAAACTGCAGAGTATAGTCTCCATACATTCGTCCTTCTTTTATTCTTATTCTTGTATTACTGCTCTTTCTTCTCCTTTTTCTTGCAATAGTCCCTATCAATACTCAGTACCTCTTTCCCTGTCATATATTTTCTTTCTCCTCCTTGGTTGTATTCGTTTCCGTGTGAAGCGATATTGTTTTCAAATGCTGAAATGCCGGGGGGAGGGGGGAAAAACAAGAAAAAACTTGCGCAATGAAAAGACACACATTACAGCTCTATAATGAAGGTCGTGCTCTGCTTTGAAATACCCAAACACATGTATGTATTTGCTAGACCCTGCTCCAAATGCTCCAAAATGGGGATCCCCTTAACTGGTGCAATCAAGACACGTAATCTGCAAGGATGGAAAGTGTGCGTCTGGTACAGACAAGAGGGGCGGAAACATCATTCAGTGTCAATTTACACGATTATGTCTATGAAACCACGGAACTAGTAGATCCATGATAAGACTATCGACCTTTAACTCACCAAAGCCTTTGCGGTTGGGAAGTCTTTTATGATTGGAGACGTTATCTAGCATTGGAAACATGCGAATGTATTCTTTGTACATCGGACATCACAGCAAAATAAACATTAAATACATCACAGGTACACCACAGACATATCACAGAATACGAATGAAACTTACTCATATTAACATACAATATATAGCATATATGTAACCCTGCACCACAAAACAAACAAAAAGTCGCCAGACATGAATTTTTAGTTAAGACCGTATTATGAAAGAGCAGACTCTAAGCTTTAAAATGATGTATAACTCAAATCAAATGGACTCTCCTAACCTATCTAAATACTGGAAAGAAAGCACAAATTTAGGAAAAGTGTCAACTGAGAAGAGGCTCTGAAGTACAGTGTCTATTCAAGCGCTTAATCTTTACCTAACCGCGCTGGCTGTGCGATGAATGGGACAAAAAACAAGAAGTAATCCACCAGAGTAACAACAATGAACGGATTATCACATTTAACTGAAATTAAGCATGCCTCATTAACACATTCTGTCCATACTTAATGCCAACTTTCAAAGCTGTAGCATTACCCTTTCAAAAGTTATTAGAGTTGAAAATGAAGAGTGTGTACAAGGTATTTCAAAAATGAAAAGGGGACTCTAAAGACACACCACCTAATCACACTATTCTACCAAAAATGTTCGAGATAAAGTGCTAAAAAACACACTTTCCTGCCCGTTTTATGATCCCAAATTTTAGCATAATGTCGACTTGCTCTTTCAGAAAATATGAAAAAGTCAAAATCGGCTAGGTTGACCCATTTCACTTATTTTCAGTCCTCACGCAAAATCAGTGTGTGCGACTTTTTGTTCGTTTTGTGATGCACGGTCACATAATATGTACCATAACAACATAATACATTAACCCGACATTTACAACTATACAAAAACTATTAATATATTTCACTTTTATACAATCATTCAACTCATAAATATATTCATTAATATCGTTTCCTGCATCATCATTATACACCAAACAATATATCACCTACATATCCCAATGTATGTTTTAATAATTCACTCCAAAAAAAATTCCAATATATATACCGCTACCATGGCAGCGCCTTATAAAAATAACACAAAGTGTGTCTTACATAACTACGCACATAAATCATTACGCATTCCAAATTTAAAATAACATTACTTAAATACTGTGGAAATAATTCACCCCACAAAATTTTAGGAAAATTAAAATTACCATGGCGATGCTTTCTCCAACAAACACACACGAGAAACATATCCTACAAATCTACACACGTCTCAATTTCATCATATACACCAAATTTAAATTCAATTACTTCAAACTTGTGAAAATAATCACTCAATATCACCATTTACCCTAGATTTCATCATGATTAATTCAGAACTGATAAAAAACACATAAAAACATCGCGACGCAAACTTTGCGACGAACCACATGACCGCCTGACCAACCACTACACAGAATCTTATATACCCTCTTATACACTTTGGGTATGCGGGAGTATAATAATAGGTACACATAATAGTTTCACATTTCAGTACATTTCCATGATATAAGAATTTTGAGTTTGCAGATTGATATTATAACAGAGAGATGATACTAGAGGCAAAACTTGTTTGAAAGGGTCAAAATGACACAAAATATATAAGATGGTACATCTTTGAAAAATGCCGTTTTTTTTCCAATTATCTCTATTACATCTATTGTTTGATGCCTACATGTATGTCACATAGAAATAAAGCAAATAAGAAAAACATGTCTGGGTCATTAACAGCCATATTTACTTACTATTTTGCTAATTAAGCAAATTGCAGCCATGAAAACCCCATTTTATCCACTATTAGGTCCTATGGAACAGTAAAACACGCAAAAACTTACAGACATGGTTGTCAGGTGCATTTTGCACAATCTAAACGGTCTACAAAACATAGAATATATGTACATGGTAAAGCAGAGAACATGAACTGAACCAATTAATCAAAGTTCTGTGAGTCTACTTGACCCACCAAACAAACTTATCAGTTTTGAATAATATTTCAGAAAGGCATTAAAGGACAAGTTCACCTTCATAAACATAAGGATTGAGAGAATGCAACAATATTAGTAGAACACATCAGTGAAAGTTTGAGGAAAATTGGACAATCGATGCAAAAGTTATGAATTTTTAAAATTTTTGTGTTGGAACCGCTGGATGAGGAGACTACTACAGCTTGTGAGTCATATGCGTACAACAGTATAAAGAAAATGTAAAAGAAAATTCAACATATTTTCACTTTTTTCGCATAATAAAAGAGCTCTTGACTTGCCTCTTTCTAAAGGCAGGGGGAATAATATTACCCATAACATTTGTCGGTAACGAGTCAGGGGAATGTGTACTTTTTTCAAAAGATGGCATTTTGTGAAATTCTCTTTATATTTTCCTTATATTGTTGTACGCATGTGACATCTAAGTTATTCATACACTGGAGTAGTCTTCTCATCCAGCGGTTACTGCACAAAAACTTCAAAAATTCATAACTTTTGAACGGATTGTCTGATTTTCCTCAAACTTTCAATGATGTGTTCTACTAATATTGCTACATTCTCTCAATCCTTATGTTTATGAAGGTGAACTTGTCCTTTAAGGTTTCACAATCTTATCAAATTTTGAAGGGATTCTTTCATGCACCGGTAACTATAGATTCTGATCATATCTGAAAAGAATTCCATCTTTTCAGTCAAATAACACAAGTATTCGCAGTGATCTGAAACTGTCTCCATAAATGATACTACGTGGTATTGTACAATAAAGGGCATTATCCTGAAATAGGTCCCCACTCCAATCACCGCCATTCAGATACATTTGTATTTCGTCATAGCCGGTGACTGCTATCCACCTCCATAGACTTTGCACATGTGAAGACGCACACGCACAGCAGAGGGGACCGATATCACGATTCGGCCCAATAAAGTCTATGGAGGTGGTATGAGCTACACCGCTGTCACCAGCAGTGAAGAAATGAGTGGAGACAGAAACCACGATAATGCCGATAACAATGTTGTCAAGAGGTTCAGATAAAATAAGGACCAGATCGCTGTAATCCACGAATCGAGACGACTAAGACCTTCGCCGCACATACATGGATGGCCGTCCACAGATTGATACCGGCAGCGTATTTTTTATTTACACGCAAGCCTGTGGCTTTTGGCAATCAAATTCAATAAAACCGCTCGTAAAACGTCTATGCTTACTCCGCTCGGGTTGTGTGCACAGATATTCTGTGGTTGTGTGTTGCGAAGAGTAACTGTTCTGTGAGTATTTCTGTGGTCTCGCGACGATTCGATTCGTACACGTTCATCAGTGAGTGCGTGCACGCGCTGTGAAAGTTTTGCTCGCCGTGGTAGACCCTCATCCAATAATTACTAGTAGTACGTATAAATACGTATAAAAACGGGTGAGAGTGCGAAAAACAAGACAATACAAAACAAAACAAAAAATCTGACAAGAAGGAGGGGGGGGGGGGAGAGAATCATAAGGAAAGAGATAAAAAAGCAATGAATATTCTGTGATATCTCATCAATCATGCACAACAGGAATCAATATTATTGCGGGTTCCATGGAAGACCACAACTTTATTGGTGTATGATGGGGATGTGCAGGCCCCTAATGGGCTACCTGCAGTGACCAAAGATTATATAGTTAACGTATATATATATATATATATATATATATATAATATAGTAGAGCAGATAAGCCGAAAAATTGTGCAAAATTTGACTAAAGCATGAAACTTTCACCAGTGTTAGTACATGTTATAAGATTCATTTTAAGATCGGGAGGTAAGTCTGAATTGACCTCTGATGACCTCCAAAGGTCAATGACCTCAAAATTTGATAAAAATTGATATTTTGCGTCATTAATTAATGTTAAATATGGTAATGATGTACTAAAGACTCATTTTTCTTACAGTGGAATTGTCTTCATGTTCCATAGAACCCTGACAGGTTTACCTTTGACCTCTGATGACCTGCAGAGGTCAATGACCTCAAAATATCAGAATATTGATATTTTGTCATTGATTAAACACGGCAATGATGTACTAAAACTTTTTTTTTAAACAGTGGAATTGCCTCAATGTTCCGCAGATCCTTGACAGGTTTTTAGCTTTGACCTCTAATGACCTCCAGAGGTCAATGACCTCAAATTATCAGAATTTTGATATCTGGTGCAATTGGTTGATGATAAACATGATAACGATGTCCTAAACATTCATTTGTGTTACAACTGAATCGTTTCTTATTCCTCAGATCAAGGGAAATTATTTACACGTCTCTGCCTTTGACCGCTGAGGATTGTGACAGGTCAATGACCTCAAAATATCAAAATACAAACGGTATTGATATTTGATGTATATTCAATGGTTAACTGTATACCTGGTGTGCAATTATGCATTATGCTATTAGCATTTATGCTACAAGAAGTGTCTTCTCATCCCACAGAACATTGGCCATTACGGTACCCTATGTATATCAAACTTTGACCTCCAAGGACGATGTGAGGTCAGACTTTTAGAATATCAAAATTTGTGTAGGATTGCAAATATTGATGTTTGGCTTCATTGGTTTAATCCTGAATGTTTAATCATGTACAAATCACGCCTTGACGTTATAATCAAAGTATATGTATGCATATTCCACAAAGCATTGGTTCATAGTAACAGGTCTCAGGAATGTGAGCGGTCAATTACTTCAGAAATGAAGCTTACGTGCCTTCATCAGTGATGGCAGTGACCTCAAATATAATATTTATGTTTGGGTTAGTTATGCAGACTAGCTTGCATGAAATTATGTGCAACATATTTACATTATCCAATTTGCACTGGACAAAATTTGTACGCTTAAAGGGTGTGTACAGTTCTGGTCGAGGCGAAGATTTAGCTTTTAACGTTTTGCGAGATATTCAGAAACCACTCTATGAGATGTCAAAGAGCATGCAGATCTAAGGGGTATCAAAAGTTTATTCGATGAAAATCGGTTTTGAAATGGCTGAGATATCCAAAAACAAGGTGAAACAAAGAGATCCTAATAAAGTTGTGGCATGTCGCCTTTTATTATTATCACTTTTTTGGATATCTCAGCCATTTGAAAACCAATTTTCATGAAATAAACGTTGAATCCTTCTTAAAATTACATGCTCTTTCATATTTCATAAGAGGCCTTTCATTATCTCACTTAAAAATGTTCAAAACATGAATCCCTACCTCAACCAGTACTGTACAGTCCCTTTAAACATGGAAGGTGGGGAGAGGAGTACCATATTTTGGGTTGATGCTTAATAGTTTGTGAACAGGCATTATGGCAAACTAAGTCCCTTGAACTGGATGAAAGGGTGACAGATGCTAACTAGAAAACAACAGGCCCACCTCATCAGGTGTACGTCACAAGCCAAACAACCCGAGTCGTACAGCACATGAGTTACGCAGCCCACGAGTCATACATCCCGTGACCTAAACACTAGATGAACAAGGTCAATGAGCTCGACATCAAATATAGTAGGCCCACAAGCTGTGCGGTCCGCGAACTCGACACTCGACGAAAACAAGACCCACGAGATTAATATATGTATTACATCAGAAAGCTTAATCTATTCAGTGTAGGTCTTGTGGACCTCCCCCTCCCCCCATGTGTCGGACCCTTATGGGCCTGGTTTGCCTATACTATAAGCAGGGCTCGACACTAACGGTGGCCCGGTGGCCCGGGGCCACCAAAAACGCACATCGGGCCACCAAAATTTCAGAAATGAAGACTTTGGTGGCCTGATCGCGCCACCAAAAAATGTCGGATGTTTGCCTTTGGGCCACCAAAAATAAAAGTTAGTGTGGAGCCCTGCTATAAGTGTCAAGCTCATGGGCAATGCTACCTAGTTTCGAGCTGGCGGGTCTGTGTAGGTCAGTGTCAAGCTCGTGGGCTGTATGGTTCCGATGAATAACTCATGGTCCTGGAGCATATAAGTGACGTCATGGACCATTTGGAAAGTGACATACTGTGAGGCATAACATGCATTCCACATGAAGCAACCCTGTGTCTTGCAACTTGCTATTGTCATCCAATTAAGTTTGGGTCATTACGTCAGGCAATTTTGGGCATTTTTTTAATGACCTCTTTAGGTACCCTCAATTCAAAATAGGAGTGGAACTACTATTTACTCTAATTGTCTTCTTTATGCTCGATACTCCTTAACACTTGGGCCTGGCCAAGAGTTGTGTCCCCATGCCCAAATATTGCTTGTTTCCAATATGCCGCCATCCGGTTTGCATCCAATGTGTGAATCAGGGTACGCTGACAGCGGGTAATATCACCTGCATGATCCGGTTAAGACTCTCTGCCAGCAAGTGATGATTCAGTGTAACCTGCTGAAATTGGTCTAGATCTATACCCTTGATCTCTTTCAAGACAGGGCAGCATCTGCGTCTTCAGTGAAGCACGCGATCGGCACACAGGATCTCCTCCACGACTTAACTGGATAGACATCCTGAGGTCAGCCCAGCGTTCTTATAGGTGCACAGCCACTGTATGCGATCAGTCATCAGAGTCTTCCAGTGGCAAAATCTAAACAGTTTGGGTGAAGGCAACCTTGTCTCTATGATGAGTGCATTGCACATAGAGTACAGGATGCACGAGATGATATAGTAGAGCGGTTAAGCCCTCAAAATCATGAGAATTGTGCAAAATTTGACTAAAGCATGAAACTTTCACCAGTGTTAGTACATACCATGAGATTCATTTTAAGATCGGGAGATAAGTCTGCTTTGACCTCTGATGACCTCCAGAGGTCAATGAACTTCAAATATCATAATATTGATGTTTGAAGGCATTTGTGAAAGATAGGCCTAGACGTTGGTTACGCTGCACTAAATATGCATTTGTACTACAATTCTTCTGATTCCACAGGGCATTGACAGGTTTCTACCTTTGACCTCTGATGACCTTTAGAGGTCAATGACCTCAAAATACCATAATAGTGATCTGTGGTGGCATTAGTTAATGATAAACATGATTAAGATGTGCAAAACAAGCTATCTGTTTTACAATGAAACTGTCTTCATATTCCAAAGAGCAAAGACAGGTTTCTACCTCTGACCTCTGGAGACCTTTAGAGGTCAATGACCTCAAAATATCATAATATTGATCTGTGGTAGCATTAGTTAATGATAATCATGGTTAAGATGTACAAAACAAGCATATCTGTTTTACAAGAAATTGTCTTCATATTCCAAAGAGCACAGACAGGGCTCTACCTTTGACCTCTGGTGATCTTAAGAGGATGTGCAAAACAAACACAATTGTAGCCCAGATGGCTACTAGCACATGTTTATAATAAAGGATAAAATAGAATAGAATAGAATAGAATAGGATAGAGAGTAAAAGAAAACAGATCACTGCAGTCGTTTTCCTAGACACCCTGTGACACCAATATGCTAAGTATTTTCGTCTTCTTGGAGTTTTTAAAACCGTTTACTAGTATCTTCCTTCCAGCTGTTCCCTTTTTTTCAAACCCCCCTCTTCCAAGAAAACATGGTGAAAGGAATTCATGAGTTTGACATTGGCTACTTTCCCCGCTAGTGGTCAGCACTCTCCATCCCCAAAGCCCCGCGCCAAATTACGGGGAATAACGTGATGACGTGTTTTTGCCCTCTGATCCCCAAACATAAATGACCCTCTGAGCTGGAAGGTGGCCCTCCTGCCAGAATGTATCCCTCTATTCTAGCATTTATTGTTTAGTGGAGTGGGTCAAACAGGAACTCCAAAGACAAATTCAGGGACAACGACCCAGAACAACGATGACGTTGGTTGTCATACACTAATATCCATTTGGTTTGTCATTTTAATATACAAGAAACAATAAAGTCTTTACCAGTGGTTACAGAGAAGAAGTGAATGAAGAAACTAAAAGACAGTGGGCGAATTAATCAGAAATTGAGATGAATCATTAGAAAATTGAATTCTCACAGAAACGAATAGGAGGAGCAAATTGAACATTTTGACCAATAAGGAATTAATTTCTAGTGAACACCACACCCCAATATAAGATTGAGCCAATGAAATTCTTTAGAGAAAGGAAGTTTGTTAGTAAATTAGTTATAAAAAACATGTCTGAGCCGAGAAATCAGTTAGAGTGGCAAGCACAATGGGAGCGGCTTCACACTATATAGTGAAGCAAAGGCTGCAGAGCATTTTGGAACTTTGAGGAACTTTGAGAATAGTTGGAGACCACAGAGATAAAGACAGGAGTTCCCCTTCCTTGGTACATCATGCCCCCTCCAAGTCAATCAACTAATCTTTATCGACGCTGTGAATGTGATGAGGATCTGACTGTCGTAACTGAATCGGCGAGCAGCAGCACATGAGGAGAAACTGTGCGTCACGATAAGACAAAACTTTGGTTTACGCCAATTTGGAGTGCAATTACAAACTCCAAAGAGTCAACTGGTGTCATCGGAGATGTTGAAGCGCCCTGTTAGACTGATACAAAGTGGACAGTGATGGTGACGAAGAGCCTAATGAGAGCGCGACAGCATACCACTCAACGGACGGCCCAGCCGCACTGACGAGATCGACAATGACATACAGACGAGGACCTCATTCGTCGACCGTACCGATGTCCAGATAAGTGACCACACCCACTAGCATCATTTCTCCCTACTAACTAAATCCCTCCATTTCCCATAGAATAAGACGGTATATGAAATGGTCTCAAAAGCCGTAAAGACGTTCCTAAGTGATGAGTGGAATGCTAAACTAAGTTGTGAGGAAAGAAACTTGTTTGTGAAGAAGTTTTTTGTTTCAGACCTACAGGAAGGCAGGTCGTTGGAATAAATATGCCGTTAGTAGCATTGGTGTTATCCATGTAAATTTTATCATTCTAACGCATTTTGCATTTGGTGTTGTGGAACAATATTTAGTTTCTTCTACTTTTGGAATTTTGGTGATGATTGGTGTCTATGTGAGTATTTAACCCCCGACCAGTACAGAGAGAAGGTGACAGACCAATCCAATATCTATCCGCCTCTGTACAATAATTGGTCGCCGGCTTGGAGAAAGTAGTAAGGAGTTTTAGGGAACTTACACAATAATGACATTGTCTTCATATATTCCAAAGAGCACAGGCAGGTTTCTACCTTTGACCTCTGATGACCTCGACAGTTTAATGACCTCAAATTATCAGAATATTGATGTTTGACATCATGATTAATGGTAAACATGATGATGTTCTATAGAGAGCATTGGATGGTCCTATTTATTAATCTGGTCTGGTGCATACTGAAAACGGAAAAAGCATAATTAAAAAATCGACCATTGACCCTTGCCAAAAACGCTGCCCCGGAGCCCTACCCCACCCCCACACTTAAAAAAAACACACACACACACACACACACACACACACACACAATTCCGCCGCCCCACTTAAGGTGTACTCTTTAGGAAAATTGAACATGAAATTGTAAAGTGCACATCACCATGTCCTCGGTGAAGAAATATTAATTGCACTGTATAATGCTCTCGCAGATCTGTCAAACCTGTACCGCCCCACCCTGGCAAAAGGCAGCAAGTGACAAATGCGATTTATTTCTTATAAATGAACAAAATAATATTGCGCTGGCGATTCCAATGACATATCTCACAGGATTGATTTCCAAGCCATATTTTTTTCCAGGAAAATATCACTAAATCGGATTTGAGCAATTTGTCGAACCCCCCCCCCCCCCCACTAAAGTAGGACAGTACGTATATATATATATATATATATATATATATATATATGTAGATAAGAGAGTAATCATTTAAGAGGAATTACTTTAATTTACGTTTGAAGACATTTCAAGAGATGTAGTCTGATTTGTTAAGGGGCAAATCATTCTAATGTTTGCAGTCTTGTAAACATACTAAAATCTTTATAGCGAAAACTGTTCGAGTACGTGGACGGTGATAAGTAGGCCCCTATGAATCACTCTGTAGAGTAAATCATATATGAACCAAATGGTTTCTTTTGAACATGTGTTGTGTTGAAAAGTTCTTAGTAATTCTTTTCCAGGCAAAATGTATAAATTACATAAAAATTCCGATTTAAAAGCATGTGATGGGAAATGTAAACAGTATGTGCGAATGCTTCTATGTTTCCTGCTAAACTTATTTGTTCGTGGGGAAAAGAAAAGAAAAGAAGAGAGAAGTCTCGCTCTACCACGTCTACATACCACAACGTCTACGGATATCTTTGTTTCACATTGTTAGTGGGGAAAAGAAAAGAAAAGAGAAGTCTCGCTTCATGAGAGATGTGCAGATCCCCCTCTACACCACAACGCCTACGAATGTCTAGGCTGAAGGTGGGTTTGATTGTCTTATAGGGCCTATAGAGCACCAACAGTAAGTGCAGATTAATTGGCACGCTATCTTTTGAATAGAAACAATACTTTGTTTCACACAAGATGATAGCAGAAAGACAACTGATAATCATCCGTTCATGGGAAATCAAACAGAACTTTTTTCAAAACATTTCAAGAGGCATCTTGGTGAGTTACAGTCTGTTACACATGCCAATATAATGTGAAAAACAAATTGAAGGCCACCTGCAATAGGCCACCTGCAATACATCCTCGCATTTTCCGACATCACAAAAACTTTGATCAACACGTTCCATATGTACCCGTGATGGAGAGGGAAAATAATAAACAACAACATTGCAAGATTGGTGCATTTCTGCCAAGACAACAGACGGGAACTGATTCCACGTAAAATACATAAACATGTATTTTGATTTTCCCATGCATTTTTCCCATATCATTACACACAATCATTATACACGTATACTTGATATGGTGTTCAGCTCACTGTGTGCAGACTGAGCACGACCCGATAATTCAGAACCTCTGCCTGAGAAAGGATTGTAGCCTATCCCGCGAATCAAAAAGAAGCTTTCTTATATATATATATATATATATATATATATATATATATATATATATATATAATATATATAAAGATATAGTCTAGGTCTAAACATGTTGCGAATTCACGTATTGGCTGTGTGAGGAGGGGGGGGGGGGTGGACTGAAGATCGATGAAGCCAATCCTGCCTACCGCCACCCCCCCCCCCCCCCTATATTGAAACGCATATCGACCAATAGGCCTACACATGACGAGTAATGTATAATGTAACAATTTTCGATCTCCGTTGATTGGTGATTGAAATATTAACAGGAAAGATTAAAGGGAAAAGGAGTGGAGAAGAAGCGCATGGATGGGAAGCTTGAAGGGAGAGTAGTTGAAAGTTATGGAATAGGCTATAAAAAATGGTACATGTACATGCCCAAGAGTTGTGAAATAACATGATCGCTTGAATCTATACATATGTACATGTATTTATTTCTCAGCCCCCAACCCCCTCTGTTATATCTGTTGCTATTAAAGGCCCCTAAGTTTATCTTCAGACTGATGGTATATTATTTTGTTTTTCAAACCTGCCCCTCTTTTCTTCATATATACTACTTTCAAAGACTCACTCTGCATATTAATTTTCCGACCTCTCTCGACTTCCTCCTTTTTCAAATGCATATGACTCGTGTATTTTTTCCCTTCCTCGATCACTGCTTGAATTATCACACAATTTATTTGTTTCTCATACTCTCTCTGTCTCTCCCCCTTCTCTCTTTCTCATTTTAAAACTTTACAATGTTTGTTTACAAGACCAATTTCTATAACTCTCTACATTGATCAGTTTGTCTAGAAACATGTACAGTCACGTGCAAATATGTACGAAGGAAAATTACACAACTATTGCAGGAATTCATTATGCATTTTATTCACTTCTTTATGTTCAAGCACTTTTTTTTCATGAAGATATACTGAGTGTACAAATGTAATCTGATCCTCCAATATCCAAGAAGTATTGTAATACAAACTAGAACTATCACTCAATGTTGTACTTTAACACTAACATCTCCAGTAAAATGCTCAAAACCTGAGTAAGTAAATAAATCAACAATTTTATGATTTTCATTAAAGATACTGTTACCATGGCAACACAATGTTTGACATTAAGAAAAATGAAGTTTGCACAGCTCTATATCATAGCTGTCACATGTGCCAAATTTCAAGTCAAATGCTCAAAAACTGAGGGGGTTAAGTTAATTCACAATATCATTGTATGATTTTCATTTAAAATAAAACTATGCTGTCACCATATTGTGTCGAGCCCATCAATGTCAACAATATTCGACCACTAATGTGGCTGTCGTATCTTTAAGCTATATATGCTTATTTGACGGCAGTCTTCTGCATTTACACTCCCGATCTTGTGCCATAATTCAGTGAGATCATTTATTCCAAATGGTTCCCAATCGACGTGTTCTCTTACTCTTTTCTTTAATCTGTACACGTACAATGTATATCTCAGCTTTATATTCGAATGTACACACTGTATGTTCCATTCTCTTGTAACCAACAAGAAATGACTATTTCATTTTTGTAAAATATGATCGATGCAGAAAATTCCTAATTAATTCAAATTTATATCGTGTAATGTCATAACAACCACTTATGTCATAAGACGTAGACGACAAATTTCATAACGACCGTTAATGTCATAACACTTCGACGACAAAGTTCATAACGACCGCTAATGTCATTACACGTCGACGACAAATGTCATAATGACCACTAATGTCATACCATGTCGAAGACAAATGTCAAAAATTTCCATTTTTATTGCAAATGTCATAACACGATGTGTTACACGACCACAAATGTTAATGGCAAAACCAATGCTGCATTACAGGGGCGGATCACGGAATTCCATAAAGGCGAGGCGCCCCTTGCAAAAGTAAAGACTGCCGCACCCACTCCTTTCTTCTCTTTCTTTTTTCGTGTAAACAAAAGAAATAAGAGGAAAATAATAAGGGGAGGGGGTTGCGCCAGCCTTTCATTTTGAAAAGGTGTCTCCCCTTTACGGAATTCCTGGATCCGCCCATGAAATGCAAGCAATGAGTTTGACATAATTATTTTGTGGATGACGCAATCGCCGGTTGAGAGGGGGCGCACCCCCTTTGATGAACCTTTCTGTTTTTGTTAAAACAACAGAAATAAAAAGAAAAAAATAGGGGGTTGCGCCAGCTTGTATAGTTTTGAAAAGTCGCCTCCCTGTAATGCAAGCATTGGGTTTTGCCATTAACCTGTGGCTGACGCAGCCGCTGATCTAAAGGGGGCGCGGCGCCCCTCCCCGTCTCTATTTTTGATAAAATCAAAAAAGGGAGGAGGTTGCGCCAACCTTTGATTTTGTTAAGGTGCCTCCCCTTTACGGAATTCCTGGATCCTCCCCTGTGACGCATTATGACATTTGCAGTAAATTTGGAAATTCTGACATTTGTGGTCGACGCGTTATGACATTTGTGGTTAATTCGATTTTGACATTTGTCGTCGACGTGTTATGACATTTGCAGTAAAAACAGAAATTTTGACATTTGTCGTCGACGTGTTATGATATTTGTGGTTAGTCCGACTTTGATATTTGTCCAATGTTATGACATTTGTGGTCATTACGACATTTCTCGTCGACGTGTTATGACATTTGTGGCTAATCCGACTTTGATATTTGTCCGATGTTATAACATTTGTGGTCATTATGACGTTTGTCGTCGACGTGTTAAGACATTAGTGGTCGTTATGACATTTGTCGTCGACATGTTATAACATTTGCAGTAAAAATTGATATTTTGACATTTTTGTCGTCGACGTGTTATGACATTATGTTGTGGTCAATCCGATTTTGACATTCATCGTCGACATGTTAAGACATTATAGTGGTCATTATGACATTTGTCGTCGACTTGTCGTGACATTAGTGGTCGTTATGACATTTGTCGTCGACGTCTTATGACATATAGTGGTTGTTATGACATTACACGATCCAAATTTACATTGATTTATTAGGAATTTTCTGCATCGATCATATATTACAAAAATGAAATAGTCATTTCTTGTTTACAAGAGAATGGAACGTACAGTGTGTACATTCGAATATAAAACTGAGATATACATGTACGTGTACAGATTAACGAAAAGAGTAAGAGAACACGTCGATTGGGAACCATTCGGAATATGATCTCACTGAATTATGGCACAACATCGGGAGTGTAAATGCAGAAGACTGTCGTCAAATAAGCATATAGCTTAAAGATACGACAGCCATTAGTGGTCGAATATTATTGACATTAGTGCATGGGCTCGACACAATATGGTGACAGCATAATTTTATTTTGAATAAAAATCATACAATAATATGTGAATTAACTTAACTCCGTCAGTTTTTGAGCATTTGACTTGAAATTTGGCACATGTGACAGCTATGATAGAGTTGGGCAAACTTCATTTTTTTCTTAATGTCAAACATTGTGTTGCCATGGTAACAGTATTTTTAATGAAAATCATAGAAATTGTTGATTTATTTACTTACTCACTCAGGTTTTGAGCACTTTACTTGAGATGTGGCAAATGTCAGTAAAGGGCTTTTTACACTTGTATTTCTTAACCCCGGACTTTCTCTGACCCAGGACTATCGTTAGTCCCGTACCAATTTTTTCAGCTTTTTACACTCGCCAATTAGTCCCGTACTATCTCTTGTCCGGGGCTAAGGAGAAAACTGACCTTTTTACACTCGTATTTCTTAGCCCCGGACTTTCCAAACCACATGAATATTCATAATTACGCTGTGTACTGTACACGCACACGCACGCACCGGCAGCACTTGATTACCTCGTTTCTGATTGGTCAGTGAGGGTCGGACTTCGTCTCCGTCGCTTAGCCCAGGATTATTTTTTCGTTCTGTTTACACTCACTTGCTTGGCACCGCAATTGCGGTGCTAACCCCTGCTATTTTGCAGGGCCAGATAGTACCGTACTATCGGTGGGGCTAGCCCACTTTGGCAAAAACGAGTGTAAACAGAAAGTGGGCTAAGGATAGTCCCGTACCAACGGTGGGGCTAAGGCCCCCCCCCCCCTTAGCCCCACCGTTGGTCCGGGGCTAAGCAAAATTTTACAAGTGTAAAAAGCCCTTTGTTAGTACAACATTGAGTGATAGTTCTAGTTTGTATATATTACAATACTTCTTGGATATTGGAGGATCAGATTCCATCTGTATACTCAGTATACCTTCATGAAAAAAAAAGTGCTTGAACATAAAGAAGTGAATAAAATGCATAATGAATTCCTGCAATAGTGGTGTAATTTTCCTTCATGCATATTTGCACGTGACTGTACATGTTTCTATAGACAAACTGATCAATGTAGAGAGTAGAAAGTGGTCTTGTAAACAAACATTGTAAAGTTTTAAAATGAGAAAGAGAGAAGGGGAGAGACAGAGAGAGTATGAGAAATAAATAAATTGTATGATAATTCAAGCAGTGATCGAGGAAGGGAAAATATACACGAGTCATTTATGCATTTGAAAAAGGAGGAAGTCGAGAGAGGTCGGAAAATTAATATGCAGGGTGGGTCTTTGAAAGTAGTATGAAGAAAAGAGGAGCAGGTTTGAGAAGCAGAATAATATATACCATCAGTATGAAGATGAATTTAGGGGCCTTTAATAGCAACAGATATAACAGAGGGGTTGGAGGCTGAGAAATAAATACATGTACATACAATGTATATAGATTTAAGCGATCATGTTATTTCACAACTTTCTGATACATGTACATATACCATTGTATAGCCTATTCCATAACTTTCAACTACTCTCCCTTCAAGCTTTCCATCCATGCGCTTCTTCTCCACTCCTTTTCCCTTCAATCTTTCCTGTCAATATTTCAATCACCAATCAACGGAGATCAAAACTTGTTACATTATTACATTATACAGTACTCGTCATGTGTAGGCCTATTGGTCGACTCTGATGTGTTTCAATATCGGTGGGGAAGGGGGGGGGGGGAGCTAGGGGTCGGGCAGGATTGGCTTCACCTTCAGTCCCCCCCCCCCCACATATATTGTAGCCAATACGTGAATTCGCAACATGTTTGGACTTACAGACTATACACTGTATAATCTTTGGTCACTGTAGCCCATTAAGAGCCAGCCTATACTCATCCCCATCATACACCAATAAAGTTGTGGTCTTCCATGGAACCCGCAATAATATTGATCACTGTTGTGCATGAATGATGATTGATGAGATATCACAAAATATTCATTGCTTTTTTTTATCTCTTTCCTTATGATTCTCTCCCCCCCCCCCCTCCTTCTTGTCAGATTTTTTTTCGTATTGTGTTGTTTTTCGCACTCTCACCCGTTTTGACACGTATTTATACGTACTACTAGTAATTGGATGAGGGTCTACCACGGCGAGCAAAACTTTCACAGCGCGTGCACACACTCACTGATGAACGTGTACGAATCGAAACGTCGCGAGCGGAGGGTACTAGTACCACAGAAATACTCACAGAACTCTTCGCAACACACAACCCGAGCGGAGTAAGCATAGACGCATCAGGAGCGGTTTCATTGAATTTAATTGCCAAACGCCACAGGCTTGTGTGTAAATAAAAAATACGCCGGGACGGCATTACCACTTTATCGCACGCGAGCGTATCGCTTTGCCATAGTTATGCACGGCGAGCCATTTAAGAAATGCACAATATTTACTAAATCTTGCCACCTCAGGTGGTACCAATAACCCATTTTTCGGGTCTTGGCCCCTGGACTAATTATGTGACAATTATTTTCGTGTCTGTGGGTTGTTTTTTTTTTCCTGATTAACAACAATATTTTGGTAAACACTGCCAAAAAAACCCACAAAACAATGTACCGTTATCATATCTAAAGTTCCTAATAAAAGGGATTATCTATACTGTTTTTATACTACCCTCTCAACAAGTACATCAGTTTTAAACAAAAATCACTCTGTTCATTTACAATATTATTTATTATAATGTATTGTAGTGTACCGCTACATTGTTTTTGCATTATCTTTCATTGTTGGATGGAAATAAAGCTACAGTGGCGTGGCATTAGCGTTTTCACCGGAAAATGATGAATAATTGAAAAATACGGCAAAATCCACGGGTAATATATACTAGGGATATACACTGTATCATAAGCTTTGGATATTCCCTTCGCCGTCTTGAATAAAGACTAAGCGCACCGCGTTTAAAACAAAACAGCTGTGGACATTATAACCCTTTGGATATTCCCTTCGCTACCTTGAATGAAGACTAAGCGCACCGCGTTTACAACAAAACACCTGTGGACAAACCATGGAGCTACAGTTGTAGCTCCGTGGACATACAGAAGACAGTACTCTTCTTTGTGTAGCGGTTAGTCTCGATTCAGAAGTATATAGGGATATGAAAACGAGACCAAACTGGTTAAAAATTAATTTATTATGACCAAGCTACTCATTTGGAAATGCTATCTTAGCTTGATAAGCATATCTATGTCCGACAAACAAAATGACACCAAAAAGGTTTTGCCACCTCAGGTGGTACCAATAACCCATTTTTCGGGTCTTGGCCCATGGAGTAATTAGGGCATATAATCTACGGAAGGTCGTGTATTTCGACTACCCGACCCGAACGCGATCACCCGATGGAACGAAGCAAGCCGTTTTGACAACTCCGTTGCTAGTGGCCTATTCTGACAATAGTCATCATGACAGTCAAAATGCAACTAGAATGCAGGCGTCACACCATCCCGAAAGTTAGCGAAGACAGACACACGAATACGGAAATTTTCAAATTCGACTCTGATTGTGTAAACATCGTTGTAATTTAAGTAAGGGCATCTTATGCTATCGCAGGCTCGATCTATGCAGCAGGAACTTCGTGAGCGGTGACAATTAAAATCTTCGTGTAACCATCGTATTTCCTTCGTGTTGCATCTTCTCGTAATAGCCTTCGTGGGTAGTTCGAGAGCATTCGTGTGACCTACAGGCATATCGCACTTGCTTCGGCTAATGATCGACATTTGACCTATGATGTCGGGCCCCGGCCAGATTCAAACGAAATTGAAAACTTCCGTATTCGTACTGCCATCTTATGTCAATTTCGGGACATTGTGATGTCACCGTATTTTTATGGAAATCAGACGGCTTGAAGTGAAATCCATCGAAATTGGAGGACGTTGGAAATGTACTAGTTATTCAAACGGGCACATAACATAACGTAAAGTTATTGCAACGTTAGTAGTCTAGCTCTGGACCCTTTTTATCGATTTTTTTTTTCGCCGACTTCTAGTGTTAAGGAGAGTGATGGCGCGATCTCGAGAACTTCTAGGCCTCACGCTCCTAATTCAACTCGCGCATTGCCTACAGGGAAGGCAGTACTAAGATGAGATAATGTTATTTTTTACAAAAAATCATAAAAAACAGTCAAGAGGAAAATTGCCACCTTTGGTGGTGTTTGACATTGCTTAAGGACAGGAGCTTCTGCAGGGTATATGAAGAAGTTGAATGAATCAGTCTTTTGTATTTTTAATGAATTTTTATTGATATATGACAGGGCTCGACACTAACGGTGGCCCGGTGGCCCGGGGCCACCAAAAATGAAAGTCGGGCCACCAAATTTCAAAAAAGGGCAAATTTGGTGGCCCGCCTCGGGCCCCAAAAATTTTTTGAAAAGTATGTCAATAAATTCATAACTTTTTGCGCCGGAAATTAGCAGTTAAATTTGTTCAAAGGATGGATGAAAAGGATTAAATGAATGCCTGAGAGTGAGTGTTGCCAGTTTGTTGAAGTTTATTTATGAGTAGTATGTCCAACTTCTAATTCTTACTATCATAAATCTTAGATATTTGACTCATTAAGAAAAAGGACTTTTAATGTTTTTTATTGTTGTTTTTTCGGGACACCAAATTTTTCTCTCGGGCCACCAAAAATTTGAAATTTAGGATTTTGGTGGCCCCATCGGGCCACCAAACAAAAAAGTTAGTGTCGAGCCATGTATATGAGGTAATTTGCTATGTTTACCGTTTTTGATAGTGACTGGATGACTAGTCTCGTATGGAGGCTCTTAACTTTTTTTAGAGCTGGAAAACATCCCAAAATATGTTGTTTGCTAGAAAGCAGAGAAAATTTCCCTTCATCAGCTTCAATTCAAAAAAATTCTACGATTCGATTGATTTTTTTATGATTTATGGAATATGCTTCATTTAACACAGGTTGATCTATGGGAGCCCGGAAAAGGAGCGTGAGGCCTCTGCTCGGGGGCAGCTAACCCCGTCGCGGGGCGCTGTAACACAGTAACAGCGCCCCGAAGCAACCCATGCAATTTTAGGAAGCACTCAAATGCACTGCAACACGTAAACAACTCACCGCTCAAAAGGACACTTGGATTCGCAACGAAAAGCCACATGATATAAAACCATTATTGTTGAATATTAGAGGCGACTATGTATTTCTCACCATTACCTCCGAAAACAAGATAAATAGTCATCTTTGAGATCGTCTACTCGAGATACTGTCCGTTCGACGTTTTGAACGTATCACGCAAATATACTGATCTGCGCATGCGCAAATGAATATTCATATTTTACGTCATCTGCCATTTACAATGTTGCTCGTATTTGGTTCTCGGTCTCATTTAATAAAGGACACCTGTTCGTACCAATACGATAGGTATCATGGAGTTCAAAGATGCTCTAAGTGAAGTAGAGGAGGATGCAAAAAGAATTAAGTTCAAAGTGGAGCAAATAGAAATTATCGAGAACGCAGTGAAACAGAATGACACCTTCCTAATGTTGCCAACTGAGTTTGGCAAGAGTGCTTGCTTTGGTTTCATCACCAAATCTTGGAAGTTGGATAAAGCAGGGCTGCACACTAACCCATTTTTTTTTTTCTGCCGGTCCAACCTGTCTCTGTCGGATCAGTAAATATCCATTTTTCCTCCCCATTTTTGTACTGGTCGGAACAGAAAATTTACTGGTCAACAACAATCTGAAAAAGCATTAACTGGCTTGCAAATTTATTTTCATGTTTTTGTCGACAATAATATTACCTCCCCCCCCCCCAAAAAAAAAATACATTTTGCAAATAAATATTTTGTAAACTCAAATGCCTTGTTTACGGATCATTTTCTTGAGAAGGAACACAAAGGAATCATTTGTGAATTGATTTGTTGATACGAAAAGGAGGTAAAAAAAAAAGAAGGGACTGATGAAATGCGGTTTTTAACTTTCCTCCGAAAATTTCTTCCCGTATCTTGGCGTTCTTGAAAGTACACTGCAGGGTCGAATTTGTAATGCTTTGTACTCCTATCTCTTCTTCGTGTATCCAAAGAATTGAATGTTTGTGAACCAAAGTGTTAAATGATTATGAACAAAATCAGATTGTATCAAATGCGTTTGTGACTTTTTGTCAACATCGGCGCACGTAGAGTAACACGCGTTACTTAACTTCTGCGCTTTTCACATTTTCGGTGCTCAGCTGGATTGTAATGATTATATGAATTATTTTTGCTGTATAGTATTTTCTGATGCACGTGACAGAAGGGGTTCTTTATTTTTCTCCCGATAATCTTTTCGCATTTGTGCATGCGCTCTTGAAAGGTATATACGGCAGCATACGGCATCAGGGTCAAATTCACGATCCTTTTTGCGCTTATTTCTACCTCAAATATCAGCGGGATTGTGACGATTTCATGAACTTTACTTCGGATCACTGTTCGGATGTAATCTGTTGTGATGAACACACCAGAATTGTTGACAATGCGCCCTTTATTTTGCTCCGATAATCTTTTCGCATTTCGTAAATGCGTCCTCTCGGATTAGAAGAAATGATACGGCCGAATTCATGATTCTTTTTGCACCTCTTGTTCTCCTCAAACTTCAACGGGATTGTGATGATTTCATGAATCATTTCGGCTGTAATTTTTATAATGCACGCGCCAAAAGAGGTTTAAAATGTGTCTTATTTTTCTCCCGAATTTGTGCATGCGGTATGCGTTTTTGAAAGATACACAGCATGCAGGGCCAAATTCACGATCCTTTTTGCGCCTATTGTTTCCTCAAATTTCAACGGGATTGCCATGATTTCATGGATTATTATTCGGCTATAATCTTAATGATTCACGTGCCAAGAGGGGTTGAAAATGTGTTCTTTATTTTTCCCCGATAAAATCTTCGAATTTCGTAAATGCGTTCTTGAAAGATCATAACACGGCCTAATTCATGATCCTGTTTGCGCCTATCAATTTAATATCAGCGGGATTGTGACGATTTCATGAATTCCTACGGCTGTAATCTTTTACTTTGCACACACCAAAAGGGGTTGAAAATGTGTCCTTTTATACTTTTTACCGATATTCTCTCCCACATTTCGTAAATGCGCGTCCTCTCGGATTAGAAGGTATTCACGGCCGAATTTATGATTCGTTTTGCGCCTATATTGTCTCCTCAAACTTTAACGGCATCGCGGTGATTTTATGAATTATTTCGGCTGTAATCTTTTGTGATGCACACACCAGAAGGGTTGAAAAAAACATTCTTTATTTTTCTCCCGAAAATCTCTTCGGAATTATTCATGCGTTTTTTGAAAGACAGTATTCAGGGCCGAATTCGATATCCTTCTTGCGCCTATCGTTTCCTCAAATTTCAACGGGATTGCCATGATTTGATATTCGGCTGTAATCTTTATGATGCACCACCAGAAGGGGTTGAAAATGTGTCTTTTATTTTTCCCCCAATAATCTCTTCGCACTATTCGAATATCACGATTTTTTTGCGCCTATTTCTATACCTCAGATATCAGCAGGATTGCGATGATTTCGTGAATTCTTTCGGCTGTAATCTGTTGTGATGCACGCACAAGAAGGATTGAAAGTAGTTTTTTTTTCCGATAATTTCTTCGCATTTGTGCATGCGTTTTTGATAACCAACATGGCATGCAGGACCGAATTCAAGATCCTTTTCGCGCCTACTGTTTCCGCAAATTTCAACGGGACTGCGATGATTTTATGATTTTTTTAAATGTTTTTCTCGTCACATTTTGTGCATGCGTTCTTGAAAGGTAAACAACAGGACAAATTTCGTTATCCCTTTTGTGCCTATCTTTATTATGAGACCATTCTGAAGGAATGAAATGAAAACAAACGCAATCAGATCTTTATACTGCTGTAATTTTTTCAATTTTTCTAAAAATCTGCACAAGTAAACTCGTTCTATCATGTCATCTGCCACGCTGCTGCAAAGCCGGGATCGGATCATGGGTTTAAAAAAGGCATGAGTGAAATGACCACAGAAATGCGTGCGCCTCTACGAATACATTATACATACTCCTTGTCTGATGGCATGACCGCCGATCGCAAGCAAACGAACGATGTAAATGCGTTGGGGAATACCGGCAAGCATTTCAGTAGTATTGTACATACACGTATAAACAAGGCTTAAAAGGGTATTGATCAAGCAAGACAACATTTAAAAAAAAAGCCATGGGGAGCAATGGAATACAATCCCAATGACCATGTGGATGGATCTGAAAGGGTTAATTTCTAGTTTTTCATTAACCAATCCATTATGCCTTTAAGATGAAAGCCAATCTAAAATCTCTATCAATTTCACAATGATAAAAAAAAATCCAGCAGAACAGTGCAAGAATGATAAAAATCGGATAAAAAATAAGGAAGTTACGACATTTGAAATTTCAAAAATTTTCAGAAGACACTTCTTGTCCCATTGCTATGAATGAATGAGTGAATGAATGACTGAATGAATGAATGAAAATGAATGAATACTCAAGAGTCAATTTTATTTATCTGTATGTCACAGTCCTTAAAAATTTAGCTTCCAATTCTTCCAACTTGTTACACACAATAATCATGAAACACACACGCACGCGGACACACACACACACATACACACAATCAAACAGAAAGTGACAAGCCTGACAGAAAAAGAAAGACAGGAAGGATCTCCTCTCATGCGATAGTAAGTCTTTGGGGGAAAAAAAGGTCTCTCAATAAATAATCAAACAATTCTCAACTATTGGAAATAAACAAAACATGTATGTAACAGAAGTGTATTCAATTCAAATCACAGTAGAAAATGAACATGAAGCAAAAATGAATATGAGTCCCCAAGAAGCAGAGCTTGTAAGTGGAGCCCATTGTGAATGTACAACATTAAAACTATAATATACAGTGTGAAAGGAAACTTGATCTATAGATGAGGCATCTGGAGCATTTCCTCTGCAGACTGGGGAAAAAAAATAAAAAAACAAAACAAAACATACCCTCTATCATGAAAATCACCTGTTATTTTCTTAATCCTTCACATCTCCAGATGTTCATTATGTGTGCACTTCCTTTATTGCAAATAAATAATGAACCACACATTCGAAATGCGCTTTAAAAACGAAATAAATAAGTGCCGGTAGGCCCGATAGTAAATCATCGCCCAGCATGCATTCTATTTGTTACGTCTCATGAATATTCATTTCAGTTCTCAGCGAGCCGTCCGGTTTTTTTCCACACGCATACATTGCGTATTACAGTATGTGCTACGTTTTATCCATATTAGCGCATGCGCTGTGTAAGTCATACTACAATACGAAATGCGGTAGGACTATAAAAACCTCGGATAAACTCTTTCACAGGGCTCTCAAAACAGATCATATTGTAAATCGACTTCGCCTGCCGTGATTGTAAGTATCTTATCTAAGAGTAAGGCTACTAATTTCGGTATAAAACCCTCTATTTTGGTCTCTGGTCACGTAAATGCTTAGCCATATCAGGTGCTTCCGTGACAGGATAGGTTTGCTGTGCGACCCCTTTACGGTACGTATTTGTCCGTATGGGGTCGCTGCTGCGGTTAGGGGGCAGCAAGTTCCAAGCAGCTCTCGGGATCACGACATCACTCGGCTTAACGCGTATAGTCGGCAAAAAAAAAAAAAATCGATCAAAGAGGCCCAAAGATATACTACGTGATCGGCTACGGCATGGTTCTCCCTCCATCAGGCGACATCTTCCGGGCGATGGTAAACTGTATCGCCGATGATTGATGATGGATCGCGACAATCGGAGAGAAATTTGATGACATCGCTTTGTAATGGAAAGATGTTCTTAGTTTCATGTGCTGCATTAATAGCCGGATGATTTCAATAATTCTAAACACATTGGGTGATTTCAAGTTCGGTGCTAGTGCTAGTGCTAGTGCTAGCCCCCGAATAACAGCGTTAAATCGAGCTCCAACACCGACGGTCAGATTAACGAGGCGATACCGATCAAAATTATCGATCACCAGCACTAGGTGTTGGAATCACAGCACCGCGAGCTCCGCGGGAATTGCGCGCGACGAAAAAAGTGATTGCGCGTGATTACAGTCAAATATTAAAAGATGTAGCCATAATTGCTTAGTTTTAGGGACATAGTGGGGAAGAAATATTAAAATGCCACAAATTTCATCCACTCCCCAAAATACAACTATCTTAATTTTGCTCCCAGGCTCAGATTTATGAAGCCATGTCGAGAGTGTTCGTGTACGTTACGTGGGCGACCACTGCATTAGCATAGACTTTGCACGTAAAACGTGCATCTATTATGGACGTGAATATGAGTCTCGCACGGCAACGCTAACACCAGCACTGAACTTGAAATGACGAAAATGTTAATCCCTAGGGGCTAGTGTTAGTCAATGGCGAAAAAGCACGTAAATCGCTAACACAATCGGCGGAGCTCGGTTCAGCAGACGACATTCAACACCGAGCCCAGCACCAGCAACCGGAAATACGTCATAATTTTGAGGTCAACTCCCAACACCGACGTGATTTCAAGTTCGGTTTTATCGCCGGTGCTAGTGCTGAGATAGCACTAGCACTAGCACTAGCACCGAACTTGAAATCACCCATTGTGCGTGTACGAGCCAATACATAGTCCGCGAGCGTTTGGATCCCATTGCCGCATTTACTATGGTCGTATTTGTAATTATATCCCTCACAAATTGCTTCTCGTCCTCTGATTGATCGAGAGCACTGAAAACAACAAAACATAATTCTGCCATACAAATCCGCGTCTCGCTATTCTCCCTAGGGAAATACAGTGTAGTAAAAAAAAACTATATCACCCTGGCGAAATTTGCGTCTTTTTTGCTTCGCGTCGCGACGCGAAAGATTTCACGTGTAAATGAATGGGTATCGCAGCACCTTTGCTCAGCGAGAGATTGCACGTACAAATGAATGGGTATCGCGGCACCTTCGCTTCGCGACAACACAGTCAATTTTCACGTACAAATGAGTGAGTATGGCACATCACTGTAGACAATACACTCGATACGTGTAACGTTAGAGAAAATAGCAGACTCAGAGAGACTCTTATAAAGCCATCATTCTAAACCTAAAAAGATGCCCATGGCGTTGTGGAATTAATAGAATATTGTGTAACAACAGAGTAGGCGCTATCATACATCTATTACTTAGACAACAACAAAGGGATAAGCAAACATGGGCTTAGATTCTACTCTAGACTAGAGATCTTTACGACGTAGCGTTGTCCGTAGGTCTTGGCCTCATTCAGGTTTTAAAGATGTCGTTCGAAAGTTTTGGGGTAATGTATGAGAAAATATCATCCCCTTACTACGGTATGCTAGATTCGAGGTAGGCCTAGATCTAACTTTAGTGTCTATGTCTATCCCAGTGTAGGACTGTCTGTAATTTTGGGGAGTTCATGCTTCGCCGCTTGAAATTTGGTCTCGCAGTTTATAAACTGGAGCGACCCACCCAAAAGATGTTGACAATAATGTAGTACCCTATAGATAGATCTAAGCCTGCTTAATTATTTCTAGAATCTAGTAAGAATAAGTTAGATCGAGCTAAGCCTATTTCTACCTGTCTAACCGTAGTTCCCGTAATCTGATCCTTTATAGAAACCCTAATAATCATTTAATAGGCCTACTAGAGTAGACCCTAACGTAACATGTAACGTAACGCCCCATTTCGCTGACATGTATTTGCTGTAAACTAATGGAGCACGTTTTAGCCAGCAAAATTATGAAGCACGGGGACGAAAATAACATCATTTTCCCCCTGCAATATGGCTTCCGTAAGAACATGTCATGTGAACAACAATTACTTGGTTTCACAAGCGATTTACATAGGAACTTGGAAGCAGGACGTCAAACGGATGTTATAGTCATGGATTTTTCAAAAGCTTTTGACAAGGTTGGGCATGAGCGGCTTTTACGTAAACTGGACTACTACGGTATCAGGGGGAAAAATCTGAAATGGATTCAAAGTTTTCTCAATGGAAGAAGTCAGAGGGTCGTTTTGGATGGTATTAAATCTTCTTCAGTAGCGGTAGGATCTGGAGTGCCTCAGGGGTCGGTTCTTGGGCCTTGCCTCTTTCTACTTTACATCAATGACTTGCCTGATGGTCTCGCGTCAAAGGTTCGCCTTTTTGCTGATGATGCAATTTCTTACATGACTATCGACAATCAACATCATACGCAAAATCTTCAAGAGGACCTAAACAAAATTGGTGACTGGGCGAAAAAATGGATGATGGATTTGAACACAGATAAATGTAAGGTTTTGACGATATCCAGGAAAAGAAGTAAGGTGCAACACGTGTATCATCTAAATAACGCCCCTCTTGAATCTGTTGAATCCGTGAAGTACTTGGGTGTAACCATCACTTCTGATTTGAAATGGACCCAACACATCAACAATACTGTCAATAAAGCCAATAACGTGCTTGCATTTCTAAAACGCAATCTTCGCATAAAATCTTCTGATGTTAAAGCCACAGCTTACAAAACATTGGTTCGACCAATTGTTGAGTATGCTTCCACAGTTTGGGACCCATCTACCAAGAACCTAATCCACCAAGTGGAAATGGTCCAGAGAAGAGCTGCGCGATTCACTTTAAATCGCTACCATAACACCTCGAGTGTCACCAAAATGCTACAAGAACTTAATTGGACCACTCTGGAACAGCGCAGAGAAAATGACAGGCTAATTATGATGTACAAAATACACAATAATCTCACTCCTCTTTCAGCACAGGACTATATCATCAAACAGGCTACTCAGTTAACGAGAGCCTCGCAACCACACTCCTATCAGGTACCATATTCGAGAACTGAATCGCATCGCCATTCGTTCTTCCCAAGAACTGTAAGGAACTGGAATTCCCTGTCGTCAGAAATTGTTTCAGCGCCATCTGTGGGATCATTTCGAAACCGTCTAACGGTTGATCACAGTGGCTAGTATTTTCGTCAAATTTTCTATGTGCTTGTAAATATCTGTAAATAAATTGTATTATAATGTAAATAGCACCAGTCTGCAAGAATCTTCAGTCTATTGAAGGAGGCAGACTTAATCAGAAGAAGAAGAAGAACATGTTAGAACATCACGAATCACACGAATTTACGACGGCACTCGATGCTAAGTATAATTGCTGATAGTGCCTAATCTAACCTTAGACTTGCCGTTGCTGAGTTTTTTACCCAAATTTACAATGTATACTTGCATTTTTAACAGCAAAGGACAATCCATATTCATGTATAGACAGCTAGAAAACGCTAGAAAGTCGATAAAAAACATAACAGCTGCAGCTCACATCGTTGATAAGCTCGAGCACACCACCAGCACCGTACACGTAGGCTTGGCCACCGCACAACTACTACACGATCAGACTGGTCTTAAAGTCTTAAGCCAAGCTGGGTCTTAAGACCAGTCGTACGACTGGACACCGCACGCTATACGACCCGACTGTATTTAAGCGCGCGCAGTGCGCAGTGCGCACTGCGTGCGCTTGCATTTTACTACATTGTGAATGGCTGAAAGCCTACGACCAGTCGTAGAAATTCAACATGTCAAATCTCTACGACTGGCGCTAAGACCCAATCGTACGACTAGAAAATGGCAAGACTGTGACGTCACACTTCTAGTCGTAAGGTAAAAGACCGGTGAATCGGGGCAAAATCGTGTAGTGTGCGGCGGGCTTTACTTGATTGACAGACCGGATAGGCGTATTGCATGCATGAAGCGCGTACTGAGTTTGCAGTTTGCGCATGTTTACCAGTACGTTGTACAGCAATGCACGGTGGTGACAATTGACAATTGACAATTTGACAATTTGACAATTTGACAATTGACAATTTTATTTATCTCATGTCACCCAATCAGGGTATTGGAGATAACCATGTGAATTATACATTTGAGACATATCGACAAAAAAAAAACAATATGAAAAAGTACAATGAAGGTACATAAATCTACTGGGGGAAAAATCGTATAATGTTATGCAATTAACCAAATAACCAAATAACTAAATCTGTAACATAACTGTACAAGAAAAAATAATAAAACAATGCAAAAACAGGGATGGTCCTGGTTGGCACCAGTAAATGATGATACAATGCGGAAAATTGATATTCGAAAATGACAAATCAGACAGGAAATTAACATTATAGTACTAATTCAATGTTTACCATAAATTTTCTATGAGTTCTTGAAGAAAATCATTATTTTATGACAAAACTTAACTGAATTAGAACGTGTTTTAGGATTGCAGGAGTTAAACATTTGTTCCATTTTCAACGTATTGGGTCTAGTAACAAAATATTTGTAAAGATATAATTGCCTATCGTTGTCGAAAACAGGGCATTCAAATAGGTAATGAAATTCGTCACCCAGTGTATTCATATCACAAAGACTACAGATCCTCATGTTCCTGGGAGTATCTGTATATCTCCCAGAAACCATTGGTAAGTGATGGTTTGAACACCTAAACCTACAAAGAATAATTCTATCTCTCTTCGGGAGTTCAATCAAATAATTCTCAATGTCAGAATTTAGTGATTGTTTGAATATACGATAAGTCTTGGTTTGTGAATTATCAAAGATAGTGGACGACAAATTTTGTTTGTGTATATCAACGAGTCGGCGCTCTACCGATGCTTTGATCCATTCACGACTTGTATAAGTTTCACATGTGTTCCACAGGTTGTTCATGCCTATATTATTAAGCGTCGTGTGTATTTTCATGAGCCATGGTGAGCGATAGATATTTCGTTCAAAAAGTAATTTCAGTATCAAGTAGATTTTACCAGATAGTTTACTTTGTCCACTATGTACAAGCTTGCACCGAAAAGTTTATCATTCTACTTTCAATGTATTTTTCTAATTTCAGCCTTCAGCTCGCCTAGAATCATACAATTTACAGTATTTTTTCGAACATGTAATATTTGTTTACAAAATTTCATATGAAATATTTCGATATCATTAACGATATCAAACCCCCAAATTTCGCTTCCATAAAGCAAAATTGGTAATACTAATTGATCAAATAATTCTAGAAGAATATCAATAGGCAAACGTAAATGATACGTTGTTTATAAAAGGCCATACATTGCCCTTCTCGCTTGATTGCGTTGTTTGGATTGTGCCTTACGGAACTTATTATTGTAATTAAAGGTGGTGCCAAGATACACGTATTCTTCAACAACTTCTACGATATCACCATTAGATTTAAAAATGGGAATGTTCCGTAATATTTTCCACGAGAAAATATGACCACTTTTGTTTTACTCGTGTTCACTTGGAGGTACCATTTTTTACAATATTCTGATAATGCATTGAATGCATTTGTAGTTCATTTTCAGAATTAGCAAGGACAATCGTATCGTCAGCATAAAGTAAAGTAAAAAAGCTTGAAATAAATATCAAATCCAATATCGTATGCTTCAGAATCGATTTCGTGAGGAAGAAAATCTATCCCTTCGTATTTGTTGCAAATGAAATCTTTCGCTGGATGAAGTCTTCACCTCGTAAAAATGGATTGAAGGTAACCTTGTCAAATTTGACCCATTTGCGAGTTATCTCTATAGGAGTGCAGTTTTTCTTGAAATGAAATTTAACATGACTGTCTTTATCGAGCACTATCTAACTTATCCTACGGTGAATTTCTCCCAGATTTTGATATGTGTTAGCTGAGACTTTGCGCTATCGGTAATGTGTCCTCCGTTTTTTTTTCATACGACGTCGAAATCACGTCGAAAAACTTCGCTTAAATTAAAGCTTAGCTTCGATGTATTTTCATATTTCTTTCTTTTTGCAAATTTCTTTGCAATAACACATGAAAGACATTCCCTAGTACCCCCATATTTTGCACATGTTTAGTTCATGTGACGTACATTATTTTATAAGGTAACAACTACTTGATCGAACACCATCTTGGGTAGGTAAACTAGGGTCAAAGGTCATAAATGTATCATCCTGTATCTTGGTGAATACATGTCCTATCTTTCCAATATTTTTCACACACAAAGACCACGTTACCAGGATCATTTCCCAAAATAACCATTTCTTTCTCAGATGCCATCTTGGCTGTGCAAAGTGGGGTCAATGGTCAAATATACTTTATTCTGTATCTTCGTTATAGTGTATACGGAATATGGTACCAAAGATGGCAAACCCGACTCCCTTTTTATCTAAATGAGAATCCAAACATCACACGGCCAATGTCCATAACCACAGATGAAACCTTTACGGTCATGCCTATTGGGATCAGGACTCAAATCATTGATTTTCGAAGAGATCGGATCACCTAATTTGTCAGTGTTGACAAATTCCGGTTCTAGTTACGAGATTGAAATTTCTACATAGTTCCAGAAATTTATGGCCATGTAGACCGGAGGCCCAGAAGATTTATTCAGCTGAAAAGGGTCACACTTTTTGATTGTCTCATCATATAAGGATGTGGCCAAGGGTCAATAAAATGAATTGGTGGCAAGTCACATCCTGTACCGTAAGCCTACGGGCCACAAAAAGAGGCCCCGAAAAATGGATTTATTCAGCCGAAGGGGGTCACGGACAAAAGTTGGTGGATATTGTTCCTTTGGGTGTATTTATCATGAAAACAGCAATGCCAGCTATTTTATCCTGTACGGGGCCCCAGACAGTACTAGCCCCAAAGGGCCCCACAAATATGGTGTTATTCAGCTGAAAAGGGTCACGGCTAATTTTTTTTTGCAATGGAAGTATTTCCCATCAGAGATATCCAAAACACCAATGCCAGCTATTTTATCCTGTACGGGGCCCCAGACAGTAGCCCCAAAGTGCCCCACCCCCCCCCCCCCTCCAAAGTGCCCCCCCCCCCCCCACACACACACACATTAGTTTCATTCAGCTGAAAAGGGCCACGGCTAATTACTTTTGCAATGGAAGTAGTACCCATCAGAGATATCCAAAATACCAAAGCCAGTTATTTTATCCTGTACGGGGCCCCAGACAGTATAGCTACAAACACGGGTAATTTCTTTTGCACTGGAAGAAGTACCTATCAGAGATGTTCAACACACCAAGGCCAGTTATTTTATCCTGTACGGAGCCCCAGACAGTAGCTCCACAGTGTCCCATCCATTATACATGTACTGTGAATCAGCTGAAAATGGTTTTACAAATTCTTTTGTAACGTAAATATCAGGGCCTACTGAACAGAGATATCACAAACACCAAAGCAAGTGATTTTATCTTGTATACGGGGTCCCATAGGTTACAGTAGCAAAACACCCAAGAAATTTGCAAAGGAAGCATACTTCTGTATAGTGCACAACCGAGATGACCATATTGCGAAAACCATTCATTTCATCCTGTACTGGGCCCGGTACAGTAGCCATAAAGTGCCCCTCCCCCACATAATTGTTATGACATCATTTAGCTGAAAAGAGTCATAGTTGTTTTTCTTTTACAATCGAAGTAGGCCTTAGTTTACATCATACATACCCAAAACATCAAAGCCAGTTAGGTTTTCCCAGCCAATTTCGCACTTTTGTCGGTTCATTTGATAGAAGGTTCGAATTCGTAAAATAGGTATTCAAATTGGCTGGTACCCTACGTTCATTCAAATTCGCCTTGACTTGCCGAAAAGGGTACTTCAGTCATTAAATTTCGCGAAAGACAGTCAAATTCCAAATGTGTTCATTCAAATTTACATCATGCTATTTCTTTGTTTTTAAAGGTGAGAACATTTTAGCGTGTCTTTCTATATGTGTTTTTGTTTCATCTATAAACTACTGTTATAAAGCAGTAAAAGTATCATATTTATTATCTAGTATAATTGGATTTGGTTGTTCTGTAACGCTCCTTCTCTTTCATACATGTCATTATAGGCCTATACGTGTACCAGTAATGCAGATTAACTTCATTTTTTATGGTCATAACAGCACAATACAGACGTATCTCTCTAGAAGACATAGAAAGAATTATTTAAAAAAAAACATTTGAGGATCATAACCTTGACTTCCTGGAAATGGCCGACCGCTCGTAATAAAGCGCTCGTAACGGCCAGATAATTTGTGGCTTCTTACTTCTTCGGATTCAATAAGCACGTTAAAAAAAAAAAACTGTTGTCAAAGTCTTTTAAACGAATACGAAAACATGAAATGTTATGATGCTTACAAAACAATAGCTACGATGAAAGAAAATAAGGAAAGAGGTCAAGCATGAATATATCTGTTTAACTGACTGCAGAACATGTTAAATTAGATACCCAGAAATCAATTTGAATGAACGAGCGCAGCATGTGACCACGTGACTATAATTATGAATGAACGGATAGTGGAATGGTGCTTGTCTTATGAATTTCAGTTGAAAAAGTGTTATTTAGAATAAGGTTAGAGGTAATGTGAATGTTTCAAAATGAATTTGAATGAAGAGATCATGACATTGAACTACCATATCATCTAGGCGAAATTTTTGCTAAATTTAATCCAGCATTAAAGAATTGAATTAAAAGAGGTGCGAAATTGGCCCGGATGCAGGGCCCTTGACAGGTATAGCCCCAATGGTATTCCCAACCCAACCCAACCCGTTTTTAGGTGAAAAGAGTCATTGTATGCCTATTTTCCTTGGCAGTGGAATTAACAGCTGAGATACCTAAAACACAAACCCATCCAGTTATTTTCATTCTTTAGGGGCCCCCAGCCAGTAGCTGGAAAGTGCTCCCGTATTCTTTCATTTTAAGTGAAAAGAATCACTTCTATAATTTCTTTTGCAATGGAAGCAGTACTCAACGAGGTATCAAAAACACCGAAACCAGTAATTGCTGTCCGGGGCCCCACGGAGTGTTCCTAAAATGTCCCCACATGTAATTTCACTATCAAGATCTGCATCCCGATCTATTCAATCTGTCAGATTGGGAGAGAGCGGCAAAAGTGTACGGGGACCGGGAGCATCGTAGCAGCAGCGTTTGGGTGATGGGGTTGGATCTGGCAATTTTACAGATCGGGAGGAAATTTTGAACTGGTTCAAAATTTCTTCCCCATCTCACCATCAAGATTGACCTATTCTGAATCGTAGCTCACACGGGGAGAGAGCAGTGACAGTGTAAATACCGCGGGATAAGCGTAACAATTCCAGGTTTTTCTGACCGTAGTCACACAGCGGCACAAGACCGGGAAGTAGTCTAAACTAGACACCGACGTGGTCCCGCTGCTGCGCCGCTTTCTTGATCAATTCAGCACGACCTTCCCGCTTTAACGACGCTCTCATTAAGTTCTTTACTCTCGTATAAAATCAAGGCTTTTTCCTACGACGCTTCATTCCTGCTTCGATAACGCTATTGGCCGCTTTAGCTACGCTGTTCCTACGCTTTCCCAGACTCAATTACGCATGTCTTCCGCTCTCGCCGCTCGAAAATCGAACGTAGCCGATACGCTGGAAAATGTTTGCCAGAACAGCAAAACTGATGAGGAGGAGGAGGACGTTGTCGTTGCCGCGAAAATGAAGACGAAGGATCGCATATTTAAGAAGAAGAAGAAGAAGAGATGAAGACAAAGAAGAGAAGAAAGCAAAGCACTTTGGAGCTACTGTCTGGGGCCCCGTGCAGGATAAAATATCTGACTTTGGTATTTTGGATATCCGGTGGGTACTACTTTCATTGCAAAAGAAATTAGCCGTGACCCTTTTCGGCTGAATGAAACCAATATGTGTGTGTGTGTGTGTGTGTGTGTGTGTGTGTGTGTGTGTGTGTAGGGGGCGCTTTGGGGCTACTGTCTGGGGCCCCGTACAGGATAAAATAACTGGCTTCAGTGCTTTGGATATCTCTGATGAGTACTACTTCCGATTGCAAAAGACAGTAGCCGTGACCCTTTTCAGCTGAATAAAATCAATGTGTGTGTGTGTGTGGGGGGGGGGGGGTAGGGGGCAATTTGGGGCTACTGTTTGGGGCCCCGTACAGGATGAAATAACTGGCTTTGGTATTTTGGATTTCTCTGATGGGTACTACTTCCATTGCAAAAGAAATTGGCCGTGACCCTTTTCAGCTGAATGAAGCTATTGTGTGTGTGTGTGTGTGTGAGTGTGTGTGTGTGTAGGGGGGGGGGGGCACTTTGGGGCTACTGTCTGGGGCCCCGTACAGGATAAAATAACTGGCTTTGGTATTTTGGATTTCTCTGATGGGTACTACTTCCATTGCAAAAGAAATTGGCCGTGACCCTTTTCAGCTAAATGAAACTATTGTGTGTGTGTGTGTGTGTGTGTGTGTGTGTGTGTAGGGGGGCACTCTGGGGCTACTGTCTGGGGCCCCGTACAGGATAAAATAGCTGGCTTTGGTGTTTTGGATATCTCTGATGGGTGCTACTTCCATTGCAAAAGAAATTAGCCGTTACTCTTATCAGCTGAATAAAGTCAATGTGTGTGTGTGTGTGTGTGTGTGTGTTTGTACGTAGGGCCTATAGGGGATGGGGCACTTTGGGGCTACTGTCTGGGGCCCCGTGCAGGATAAAATAGGTGGCTTTGGTGTTTTGGATATCTCTGATTGGCACTCCTTCCATTGCAAAAGAAATTAGCCGTGGCCCTTTTCAGCTGAATGAAACTAATGTGTGTGTGTGTGGGGGGGGGGGGGGGCACTTTGGGGGTGGGGCACTTTGGGGCTACTGTCTGGGGCCCCGTACAGGATAAAATAGCTGGCATTGGTGTTTTGGATATCTCTGATGGGAACTACTTCCATTGCAAAAAAAAAAAAAAACAAGGCAATCGCCAAATTGTGTCTCGCCCATTCGCGTACAAGGAATTAATATTTTTTTATAACTCCCAGAAGTTAATCGACCTGCTTATGACCTTTGACCTTGTGGTGACCTTCAACACCCTAAGGGACATTTACCATCCAAGTTTGGTCACAAACGGACAAAGGGATCAAAAGTAATGAGCCATAATCGAAAAGCGCCATAAAAACTTAACATTGGGCCCTAAAAATTTGTTGACCCCTTTCTGTGACCTTTGACCTTGTGATGACCTTTAACTCTCCAAGGGACATCTACCGTCCAAGTTTGGTCACAAACGGACATAGGGATCAAAAGTTATGAGCCACAATCAAAACGTGCCCTAAAAACTTAACATTGGGCCCTAAAAGTTTGTTGACCCCTGTCTGTGACCTTTGACCTTGTGACGACCTTCACCTCCCCAAGGGACATCTTCCATCCAAGTTTGGTCACAAACGAACAAAGGGATCAAAAGTTATGAGCCATAAACGAAATGCGCCCTAAAAACTTAACATTGGGCCCTAAAAGTTCGTTGACCCCTGTCTGTAACCTTTGACCTTGTGGTTACCTTCAACTTCCCAAGAGACATCTACCATCACCCAAGTTTGATTGCCATTGTAGCAACATGTGCTGAGTTACGTGTGATAAGAGAGTCTTGCAAGTAAACTTTAAAGGGTGTGTACAGTTCTGGTCGAGGTGAGGATTTAGCATTTAACATTTTGTGAGAAATTCAGATACCACTCTATGGGATGTCAAAGAGCATGCAATTCTAAGGGGTATCAAAAGTTTATTTGATGAAAATCGGTTTGGAAATGGCTGAGATATAAAAAAACAAGGTGAAACAAAGAGATCCTAATAAAAGGCGTAGCCTGTCACCTTTATTATTATCAATTTTTTGGGATATCTCAGCCATTTCAAAACCGATTTTCATCAAATAAACATTGAATCCTTCTTGAAATAACATGCTCTTTCGTATTTCATAAGAGGTTTCTCATTATCTCAATTAGGAATGTTCAAAACATGAATCCCCACCTCAACCAGTACTGTACAGTCCCTTTAACGTATGACCTCAAATGACCTTTGACCTTATCATGTGACCTCTTACGGCACCATAACATGAAGGTACCCCCAGTGCATCCATCACCCAAGTTTGATTGCCATTGTAGCAACATGTGTCGAGTTACATGTGATAAGAGAGTCTTGCAAGTAAACTTTAACGAATGACCTCAAATGACCTTTGACCTTATCCTGTGACCTCCAACGGCACCATAACATGAAGGTACCCCCAGTGCATCTATGACCCAAGTTAGGTTGTAATCCAAGCAACTTATGTGAAGTTATTTGTCAAAAGAGAGTCTTGCAGGTAAACTTTAACATAGAAAAGAGTCTTGCACATACTCTTTAATATATGACCTCAAATGACCTTTGACATCATCACATGACCTCTGACAACACCATAACATGAAGATACCCCTAGTGCTTCTATCACCCAAGTGTGGCTGCCATTGCTGTAACAGCTGCCAAGTTATGCATCATAAGAGAGTCTTGCAGGTAAACTTTAACATTTGTGACGGACGACGGACGGACGACGGACGGACGCCATTTGGATCCCTTAGTCTCGCCTTCACCTCCGGTGGGCGAGACAAAAATTAGCCGTGACCCTTTTCAGCTGAATAACACCATATTTGTGGGGCCATTTGGGGCTACTGTCTGGGGCCCCGTACAGTATAAAATAGCTGGCATTGCTGTTTTCATGATAAGTACACCCAAAGGAACAATATCCACCAACTTTTGTCCGTGACCCCCTTCGGCTGAATAAATCCATTTTTCGGGGCCTCTTTTTGTGGCCCGTAGGCTTACGGTACAGGATGTGACTTGCCAGCAATTCATTTTATTGACCCTTGGTCACATCCTTATATGATGAGACCATCAAAAAGTGTGACCCTTTTCAGCTGAATAAATCCTCTGGGCCCCTGGTCTAATGGTTGTTAACTACTGTATCGCAATTTTTTTCCTATCAAGCTAATCCCGTGTGACGGGAACGGTTGATTCAACCAGCTTTCAGATTTATCTATAAAGTGGTTGTTAGAACAGTCGATTAATTCTTCATATTCTAATAATTCACTTTCGGCCCCAGTTCTAGCATTAAAGTAACCAAGAAGACAAATAGGTAAGTTGTAAACATTCTTCAGCATGATCAAATCAGTAGCAATGTCATCAAACATAGATATATCGTAATATTTAGAATTTTCTGGGTGTACGTTTAATAGCGGCTGAGCGCGCAGTTGTCTCTTCATAATACGCGTACGCGCTGTCCTCCTCTGCTCTCCCAAGCATGATTGACCTGTCAATCTTCTCGAAAAGAGTGAAGCAAGATGTCCTAAAAAAGGGGGGCAAATTACATGAATACCAGCAGTCCATTGCTCTTACTGAGTAATGAGTAATTACAATTACTAATTGGGAGGGATATAAAACAAATATACCAGGCCATTGTTCGAGGCACCGGTTGAAACTATGTGCCTTCGGTGACTTCAGTAGCACAATTTTCTTCGGGGCTGCGCCCCTCAGAAAATAGTGCTACTGAAGTCACCTCATGCACATAGTTTCAACCGGTGCCTCTCGGGCCTGGTATATTTGTATAATATCTAGATTTGTTTTTACATGATCATAGATGCATGTCTCTTTGTTTTTTGTTTTTTGCTTTGTTTTGTTTTGTTTTGTTTTGTTTTGTTTTGTTTTGTTTTGTTTTTTTTTTTTTGGGGGGGGGGGGTATCATACTTGAATCTTATTTTTGAATACAGTAGTGCGCCTCATCTTTTACCGAGTGCGAAATCTTGTTCCATTGCACGAATAAAAACCATACACTATTTGTTTTTTAACACCTCGAACGTCAACAGATGTGGTCCACACATATTCTTGAATTTAGCACAGAAAGGTAACCATTTTCTGTGAAAGACGAATGAGTAGCCGCACACTCACAGTCACCGTACCTACGTACCGGTATACAGATTACATGTACTAATCACTATAGGCTACACAATTCGTTTGACACGGTAGGACGTATGGGTTGCAAACAGCGTCGAGCTATACTCCGTAATCGTATTACTTTGTTCAAAGATTTATGCTGTAGCTGTTTATTGACTACAGGCCAGAGTAGCAACGATAGAATATCTATGCAATAATGTTTCGCTACTATCCACAGACTGTCAGTAAAGATATGTAGTAACACATCGACGTTTAACGATTTAATAAAACGACAATGCATGAGCGACTAAGGGGTTAAAGGAACGTTGCTTCTCAATAAAATTACTGATCCTCGATTTCAGTTGCAGACTAATAATTTGCTCCTGATTTTGCTTTATTCTCTTCCAGACATTCTGTGAATCGTATCGGGAGTTCTTATACAGAAATACGATCTGTGCAAAGTTTTGATGGGTGGTCATTCAACACGGCTTGCAGAGTTTATTCCGAAACTGCTGTGACTTCCCTCTTTGCGACGCTTATCAGGCTTGGTGTCAGTGATCCTTGGTCGTCTATTGTTATTGTTCGTTGAAACAGCGAAAGACGCTTACAGATATGAGAACTAACAGGCCACAGGAGAGATCGACCAACCCAGCGACGGCGAAGGCCAGGTTGTACGAACCAGTGGAGTCAAAGACAGCCCCTTTGGAAAAACGGAAAGATTCAATGGAAGAAAGAAACAAGTCTCACACAAGCAAAGTTGGATTCATGCTCTAAGGTAGAAGTCAAATGGCCCTGGATGGAAGGACTATTGCTTGACGTCCAACATGTCCAGTGAGCATGGGTATAACAGCTTCTGTTATAATACCATGGCTAAAATTGATACCATTTGTTTTTTTCTCATTCTAATAAGTTTCCCTTCGGGGACTGAGAAATTTAAACTGATGATGCCAAGTCGTAATAGTTATATTATTCACAGTAATGATGTAACAATATTGTTATGCCCGCTATACAATTCTAAGAGTGGTGATAAGGTTTGATAATGTAAGCATGTACACGTATCATTACAACAATATTATCCTCATCAATCACTGTGTACACATGAGTTCATCGATATGAGTTCCAAGTCTGACTGTGAACACAGAAATGGAACGTAGGTCAGTGTTTAGGTGTCAATAAAGGGGAATTCCAGACCGAACAAAAGTTAGTCTGAAAAGAGATAAGGACAACCGTAACATGAAATTTGATCAAAATTGGAAAGGAATTAGGGATGTTATGACGTTGTGAATTTCGTTAATTGTCACTAAATATTTCTTGAACAATCAATATGAATATGGGGTACATTGATGATGTCATCACTCACAGCTTTCCATAACGTTATTCAGCCGGGAGTAAAATGATATCATATACTCTTATAGCCGAAGAATTGCATTTTCTTCATTTCTCTCTCCTCCCTCCCTCTCTCTCTCTCTCTCTCTCTCTCTCTCTCTTATGGTAAATTGAATTGTGACATCATTGATGACATCACAAAACCACTCATGTGAAATGTCCATATCAACTGTTCAATAACTTTTTTTTCGCAAATATTACTAAATCTCTAGGATCTACTGTATATCTTCCTTTATACCTTCTAATCCGATTTCATCACATTTTGGCCATTGTGCTTGTAACATCATATTCTTTCTTTTCAGATTATTATTTTTTTAACCCGGAATTGCCCTTTAACAGGTTGAACATCGTTCGAATGTGAATGTCGTATTATCTAGCATTTGTCAGTTCTGTGTTTTATATACCAGATGTTGATCTGTTCTTGTCGTATCTTTGTCTTTGTTTCTCCGTTTGCCTACTCGCTACATTTTCCGTGAAATCCGGACCAAAATCATGCGACGGTATACTTCTTGTGCTAAGAATCTTTTTTTTTTTCCTTTGCAGTATTCACAGTTGATAATTATGTAATATAATATTTTTAAATATCTCATTATTTTTGATATGTCCAATGAAGTATTCAATTTCCTGGATGATGAATTATTCGATTCATTAAGACACCTGTTTGTAGAATCTACACAGAATAAATCTGACACATTAGTTACTTTTGACAATTTAGCTGCTAAGAATGTTAGTTCGTCTTCCTGAAATGAAATGAATAAGGATATTGATTTTTGATAACTGAATCACCAGATATTCAGGCAACTTTGTTGATCACCCCTGATCCGATTCCTCAATAGCAGCTTGCAGGCCTCATACGGTCATACTATGTTGCTGTAATTTTCTATGTATTTGTGTTTTGTTTTTGGGTATGCATCTTTCTGTTATATCTGTTCTGTAATGTTTGTCATGTCCAGAATGACTTTATATATATATGTATATATATGTATATATATATATATATATATATGTGTGTATATATATATTTGCAAGTCCATGAGTCGATTGTATGAGCTGTCCACAATATACATGCTATTCTTTTTAGTGGATTCCTCATTTTTTTCTCTATTACTCAGACCATGAATAATGTAACATAGATTATTACACAATTGATTGGAAACTACATGTATATCCTTTCAATACCTCTAATTTTCATCAGACAACCAATTATTGTGTATTTACAATCAATTTTCATTCTCTCATGTAATAATTTGTTCTGTGAAAAAAGGGGAAAAATATTATAAATTTAATTGAACAGACATGATAAAGAGAAGGCTAGGCCGAGTGCAGCACACCTTACACTCTTTAAACACCCGAGTCAGAACTGACCCGGAACTGGGTCCGTTGAAGACACCGAATGGGGTCACCCTGACCCAATTCATGACTCTGAATGGGTCATATCTGACCCCATTCCTTGTCATTTCTGACCCGGAACGGTGTGTGACCCCAACGGACCCAGTTCCGGGTCAGTTCTGACTCGGATGTTTTAAGAGTTTACGCTGTATATGAAGAGTTTGCTCGCAAAAACCGATAAGTCCATTTTTGAAGATTTTGAAGTACGGTCTCTGTCATAAAGTACAAAAAAAATACCTTTTAAATGATATATTGGTCACTACATACAAAGGTACATTTTTGAAGTTATGGTCAAAAGAAGTAAAAATTTTCTTATTATTCTCTCTATTTTTCTTGACCTTTAATCGCAAATATCTCCATTTGGAAAATATGGACTTATCGGTTTTTGCGAACAAACTCTTCATATACACCTCGCACTTACCCATAGCTAACCCTCCAATTCCTTCGCCAATTCCCAAGCTTAGGTATGCGAGTGATATGGCCTCAACGAGGAAAGAGTCTGGCACGATGACCTTGGGGAAAAGAGGGGTCAAGACGGCAGCAGCCCCACAGGTGAAGCCATTTACGATAGACAGAGCGGCCAGCAACGAAAACGAGTCAACGACGAAGTTCAAGAAGTACGCGACGGCTGCGCAGACGTGGATGAATGCATAAGTGAACTCGTCGGGCACCACTTTGGCTTGGCTGAAGAACCCGGCGAGGAAACGACCGAGAATATTTGAGGCGCCACCTATCGTGGCAAGCATTACAGCCTCACCGGCGGGAATCCCCTTGGACAGTGCATTCGGAATGACGAAGATAATCCAGGAGCTGTACGTCACTCCCGTGAAAAAAGACGCAAAGACGATAATAAAGCTAGCAGGATGTCGCTGAAATAACTCAATGTTCACGGTCAGCGCCCTCGCAGCATCCAAACACGAAAATCCGCCACACGTCATGGAACTGACGTTCTGTTGCGAATGGCTAGATCCCTCCTCGGCTAAACTTCGATAAGATGTACCTGAATGCTGAGGGGGAAAAAAGCAAATCACGGCATTCTAAACATGACATTCTTATTTGACATTACTAAACAAATACGTGTATCTATAAATCTTGTGATACTGATTACTCCAATGTCGTTGTATGAACACAGAGACTAAAACATTTCTCCTGAGCAAAAATGAAAAAAAAAAGAGTTGTTAAATCAAATAAGATCAACCATCGCGTCCCTTCCTAATTGTATGGATTACTTTAACTCATTTCATCATGACAGCACACCACCGGTGGGCTAGTGTGTGGTGTCCAAATTGGAGACACGACATTTGCTCCTGCGATAATTTCTCCGGTGTTATTTTCTCAAAATACTTGGGGTTAGGATTGTGAAAGAGTTTTAGATTATTTAAAGTTTGATGCGAGGATAAGAATTAGGGTTGGGGTTTGCGAACATGTTTGTAAGCAGAATTTATGTTTGGCTTAGCGAGCAGGTATTTCATCGGGCAATTGTCGCTGGGAGCAATTGATGTCATGGAACAGTCCAAATGACTGATTGTTACGTGATTTTAGTTTTACTTTGCTCTACAGTACAGTACTGAATTTCTGTACAAACGTTTTTGCAAATTTCGCTCATTTTTGGCGTATCCGGAATACACCAACCCCTCCCACAAACGCACACACACACACACACACACACGCGCATACATACACAGTATGCATTGCTGTTCTTGCAGATACAAATTCATAAAACATGATTTGTGTAATGTATGTTTTGTATCATGTTTCACTCTTTTGTTGAATGTAAAAAAAAATAATAATAATTGAATTGCATTGAATGATTGTGGCAGATACCCGAGGATCACTCTCAGCTACAGTTCGTTCACCACGTGGTCGAAGGAGGGCGCAACTGACGAGGGCGTGAAGACTGAATCCACCCATGACGAGCATAGCGCCTCTCCAGCCGTAGGTCAGCCGGAGCTCTTCGGCTACAACCGGAAGTGTCATCATTCCTAGCCCTCCAGCAGTAAATATCACACTCGTAGTGACTTCGAACATGTCAGGGAAGTACTCCAACAAGCTCATATGCGTTGGGAATGTGACAAGGCCATATCCCATTCCTGCGTTAATGCATCAGGACCCGGGGATGGGGGTGGGGATAGGGGTGGGGATGGGGTGGGGGTGGTAGAAAATAATAGAAAACATCACGTCCTAAAAATACTGTCGACTTCAAGTCGTCTTTGTTTGTAAGAGAAGAAAAAGCTGCTACGATGACAATAAATCATATTTCATGATCAAAGAAACCCATTGTAATAATTTCACTATTTACATCAATGTTGTATCGAGTGTTGAAAGGGGACATTTTTGTGGGGAAGATAGCTTCATTTCCCAGTTGAAGTTCACTAAGATTGATGAAAAATTATGAAAAAAAAAAACATACAGCATGGTTAAAATCAAACTAAATCGAGTGCAGAAAATCAGATCATCAAACAAATAGGAAGGATTAAACATGGCATGCGTCGTCATGAAACAGGGACAATGATTCTGAGCACACGTGAAAATAAAATGTTTGCGGTGATGACCTCAACACCTACATAATGCATGCAGTTACACAGGTATTTATTTAAAAAAAAATTAAATACAATGGAGAAAGTAACAGTTTGATATTGTGTAATGATTCACTATATACGAGGTTACTGCAAACGAATTATGCTATGAGTTCTACAGAACTTTTTTTTTTTGCCTTTTACTATGAAAGTAGAAATTTAGTGCAAATTGGACTTGTTGTTGTTTTTTATTGATTTACCTCAGATAGCTTGCTAGCTCTGCTTGGGGCAATCAGGGAAGCCTCCCTGGTGCAATAAACGGCACTAATTCACTAACTCAAAGTATGTCTTGTATTGCATCACTGATGTATCGAAAACAGAAGAGGAAAAAAAGGATAATCGAAAAAAAAAAAACCCAGCAACAACAAGAAATCATGCCGAAGACATCGAATGGCTGCAAGGCTTACCTGATATTACGAGAGCTAGAAGGAAGTGGTAACCCTTCGTCGCAAACGAGGATGCAAGGTACCCCAAAGTCCCGATAAGACAACCAGTCATGGTGAGCTGTCTCAGTGAAGTTAAGCGCATTAACGCAGGACAGACGAAGGCTGACATGGAATATTATAGATTACACGGGAGTTAAGGTTTCTCCCACTCTTTTCCTAATCTTAGGTATTTATACCCCAAGGGGTCTCCTGCCAAGTTTGGTCAAATTCCGGCCACCATTTTACAAGAAAGACGTCGGACGTCGGACGACCCACTGATGCCGAACTGTGCCCGATGGGAACATTCTCAATGAGCCATTCGCTTTAGGTGAGTTTAACACACAAACACACACATGCACACACACACACACACACACACACACACACACTCACTAACACATTATACACATGCAAACACAATCCAATAGAAAACAAAACAAAAAATTAACTAGAGCTATCACTCATTTGATTAATATACCCTCACCAACAACTGAGGGAATTAGTTCAACCAGGATTACTTTCTTTTTACTTTTTAGTGGGACAAATGTTACCATGGCAACGCACTGTTAAAAAGAGAATAAATGTATTGCTAACTGTTAGTCACATGTCCCACATCTCAAGTCAAGTGCTCAAGAGCTGAGTGAGCAAGATAAATAAACTGACGATTCATATGGTTTTCATTAAAAATTGTGTTACCATGGCAACACAATGTTAGACATTAAGAAAAAACGAATTTTTCAAAACTATATATCATAGCCGTGACATGTGCCAAATTTCAAGTCCAATGCTAAAGGGCTGAGGGGCTTAGTTAAATTCACAATATTAATGTATCATTTTCATTCAAAATATACCGTTACCATGGCAACACATTTTCCACATTGACAAAAGATAATTTTTGCACATCTAGGTAATGTAGATGTAACATGTGCCAAATTTGAAGCTAAAATGCTCTAAAACGGAGAGAGGAGAATCGAAATGTTTGTATGATTTTCATTCAAAATACACTGTTACCATGGCAACTCATTGTTCAACAATGATGAAATATGAAGCTTGCATATTTCTGTACCATAGTGGTTGCATATGCCAAATTTCAAGCCAAATGCTCAAAGACTGAGGGAGTTACCTGAATCCACAATATTTGTGTATGATTTTCATTCAAAATGAGCTGTAACCATGGAAACGCATTGATCAACAAGAAAAAAAGGTCAAATTTTCACATGTACATACCATAGTGGCCAGATGTACCAAATTTCAAGCTAAATGCTCAAAGACTGAAGGAGTTAGCTGAATCCACAATTTGGTGAAAAATGTTATTCCCATGGCAACGCATTGTTCAACACAAATGAAAAATTAAGTTTGTACATCAATTTGCTATAGTGGTCACATGTACCAAATTTCAAGCTAAATGCTCAAAGACTGAGGGAGTTAACTGAATCCACAATATTTTTGTATGATTTTCATTCAAAATATGCTGTTACCATGGCAACACATTGATCAACAATGACGAAAGATTACGTATGCACATCTACTTACAATAATGGTCACATGCGCACAATTTCAAGCCAAATGCTCAAAGACTGAGGGAGTTAGCTGAATCCACAATATTTTTGTATGATTTTCATTCAAAATATGCCGTTACCATGGCAACACATTGATCACACCTGACGAAAGATTATGTTTACACATCTATGTACCACAGTGGTCATGTGTACCAAATTTCAAGCTAAATGCTCAAAGACAAAGGGAGTTAGCTGAACCCACAATACTTTTGCATGCTTTAATTAGTAAAAAAAAAGCTGTTACCATGGCAACACATTGTTCAACATTGACGAAAGATTAGGTTTGCACATCTATACACTACAGTGGCCACGTGTGCCAAATTTCAAGTCGATTGCTCTATGACTGAGGGAGTTAACTGAATCCACAATATTTTCGTATGATTTCATTCAAACTATGCTGTTCCATGGCAACGCATTGATCAACTATGACGAAAGAGTAAGTATACACATCTACGTACCATAGTGGTCACATGAGCCAATTTTCAAGCCAAATGCTTAAAAACTAAAGGAGTTAGGTTAATCAACACATTTTTGTATGATTGGTAAAAAAAAATTGCTGTTGCCATGGCAAAATATTTATTAACGCACACATAAAAGGTGTTTTGCACAACTACACATTACATTGATCGCATATCCCAAATTCAAACTGAATTGCTACAAAACAGAGAGTAGTTCGATCCACAAAATGTTGTAAGATGTTGTAAAAATATGCCATTGCCATGGCAACTCATTATGCGATACTAACGAAAAAGGTGTCTTGCACATCTACCTTTGATATCGGTCACACATGCCAAATGTTGGGTCAATTGCTCAAAAAAATGAGAGAGGAGTTAGATTTTGCAACGGACCGACCGCCCCACCGCCCGACCGACCGACCGACCGGCCACCCGACCTCAGAGTGATTCCTATACACCCCATACACACTATGTGTGGGTGGGGGGTATAAAAAGGGCAATGCTAATACAAAAAGGCAACGAGAGGCCAACCCACGTGACAGAGGGGTCATCCCACGAGACCGAAACCCACGAGTCATACAACCCATGAGCTCCACACTAGGAAAATGAGGACCCAAAGTTTGATACTAGGTAAAGAAGACCCAGTAGTTTGACACTACGGAAATAATGCTCACGAGTTCGACACTACGCAAAAAAAGACTCGCGAGTCCGACACAACGTGAAAAGAGCCCACGGGACCGACACAAGGCAAATAAGACCACGAGTCCGACACTAGGCCAAAAAAAAAAAAAATATCCACGATTTCCACAGGATAAACAGTGCCATCTATATGCCAACTACAAGTATGTTTTTGTACAGGGTGTTGCATTAATAACAAAAGGGGAAATGATAGGCCTTTGGGGCAGTTCTTTCACGCTGCCAGGAGCGAAAATTAGAACATTGTACTTCTCATGGGCACCCCTCTACCCCCCCCCCCCCCCCCCCCCCCCCGAATAAAAAAGACAAGAAAATGATATACGGCTTCAAGTTTACAGCTGCGGGTCTATGATAAAGACGTTGTAATCTTTAATAGGCTTTCTTCATTTCTTGCTAGAAGTGGTAGATGGGCCGGAAGTCATTTTTCCCCTTTTCTCTCTCTCTCTCTCTCCACTAGTTAAGTATTTACACATATCCTATCCGTCTGTGGAGAAGTGTTAGAATTAAGACAAACAATATGATATCATTTTTAACTATGCTGTATCTGTGTATGAAATCATATCAATTGATGAAAACTTTTGATAACGCAGCGATTATTCCTCGATTTGTGGTTTTTGTTTCTAGTATGTATCCTCAATAACAGTGAATTTTCGAAGAAATAAAAAGCTGTTCACATGGATGAATCTTCTTTTCCTGCATCATAACAAATGCCTTGATAGACGCTTGCGTTATTTGCAGTTAATTCATACTAAAACCATACATTCGCTGATTACAGAACCTGTAAAGGTGCGCACTTCGACCTGGACCATTTTGTAAAACATTTCCTTGTAAATTTCATTTCACAACCAAACGTTTTTTTCTAGAAGGTTGATTTGATTGTGCGAATCATTTCATGTTTGTTTGTTGTTATTTTTAATTGCTTTATTTATTTTTATATGCTTTACGGGAAGGGAATAATAATAATAATAATAATAATGATAATAATAATAATAAGGATAATAATAATGGACGGTAATGGTACAAATTACCAAAAATAAAGCACCCCAAAACTACTACTGTACTGAGGCAATACATGTTTAGAAATGTTTTGATGTCGATAGATAACAGAAGACAAAATAATCGATAGGCGTCTTGATTATCAACAGAAATGCTGTTGTGCCTCCGAGTAGAGCGGTCCGTGGCTGAAGACAGTATAGGTTTTTGCAGTCATTTCCGTACGTTTGTCATTCAATTTGTAAACGGGATAATTAGAAACTACATACATACGTCATTCCAAAGTGCTGTGTTTATGTACAGATCCCATTCCCATGAACTCCTCACCAAACTGTAAAACATGCTCCGTTTTATCTCAGCTATTCATAGTTTTCCAACCAGAACCGCTACAAAAGTGCACCGGGAAAAGCCAAGAACTGCCCTTGCCCATCGATCCATATACGCTGGTTCTGACAACTGGAATTCTTCTTCTCATGAAATGTGACAGTGCAAAACCTAAAATACTTTTAGAAGACAGGTAAATAAAGCCCTTCTTTGCAAGTGTATTAAAAGCGATTCCAGTTTCATGTTTCTTTCCTGAACCCCAGGTTCATATCAGCTTTATTTTCTTATGTGTGACAGCACGTACACTAGTAACCAGTCTTTCCATGTTACCAGGGCCCCGTTTTATCAAAAAATATAATCGATTATAAATTTCCTTACCACGCAGGCTGCCATTTCATAAAACAGGGCCCAGAATTACATGTATCAATTTTGTATGCCCTTAACCACCATGATGTACAGACTATCCCCTTCTTAATTTCCTCTCTATCTTTCTTCCTTTCTCTTTTCTTCTCTCATATCCCTATCTATGAATCCAATGAAAATGCATTTTTTTTTCAATAATGTTTCTGTACATAATTATGTGAAAGTTATCCGCAGTAAACATCCAAATTAAACTTTTCATATCGTTTATAACGATCCAAACAAAATATATAACATATTCCATGTAAAAACTATGTGCACATTTGCGTATAATGTATGTTTATGCATTTTGTGAATAAATCAAATCAAATAAAAAATAAAAAATAGTAACATAAAGTAAGTCACTCAAATTTCCTTTTTTCGATCATTTAGCATTTACATCATTCAATTCAAATTTCCATCGAAAGCATTCAAATTATCCGCAATGGGAGGATTATCGAGCATTCAAATTCTATTCAACGGGACCTCGCTTGAGCTGACTTATACCAGGGAGGTGGGAACAACCCTCTTCCCACCTCCCTGGTTATACAACAAAGCGTTGGCGACCGGTCAGCTGCAGCAAGTAATTAAATGAAAGAATGAAAACAATTAATGAATTAATAAAGTCCTAAATTCGATTATAAATGAAACGGAATGCAGCTGCAGAAGTACAATCTACTACCATGAAAGGATGGCAAGCACACGTCATCCAGCAGGACAGAAGGCGTAACATCAACTCTGGCACACACCCAGATCTACCTCCAGAGATGCCTCAATCTCCCCGAATTAGACGGCTAAATCCCCTCAGACGAATTCTCCTTATGATTATCAAGACTGTAAATCAATAACTAGTCTAAATAGTATTCTTTCCCCGATGAAAGAAAATGCATAGTCAAAGGAATAATGTTCATTAAGATTGTGGCAGGTTACACACAACACATCGCAGTAAGCTAGGTCCTCTTCTTCGTAGAACAGCAGGCGTAATATAGAATTAGCCGGAGCCACAAAATTTACAAATTTTGGTTACATATTACTTACTGTTTTTCTAATCGTAATTGTGAATAACAATAATAACAATAATAGATGCAATTTCTATAGGGTCTTTTTCCACTCTGAGACTCTGATTAAAGGACAAGTTCACCTTCATAAACATAAGGATTGAGAGAATGTAGCAATATTAGTAGAACACATCATTGAAAGTTTGAGGAAAATCAGACAATCCGTTCAAAAGTTATGAATTTTTGAAGTTTTTGTGCAGTACCCGCTGGATGAGAAGACTACTGCAGTGTATGAATAACTTAGATGTCACATGCGTACAACAATATAAGGAAAATATAAAGAGAATGTCACAAAATTCCATCTTTTGAAAAAAGTACACATTCCCCTGACTCGTTACCGACAAATGTTATGGGTAATATCATTCCCCCTGCCTTTAGAAAGAGGCAAGTCAAGTGCTCTTTTATTATGCGAAAAAAAGTGAAAATATGTTGAATTTTCTTTTACATTTTCTTTATACTGTTGTACGCATATGACTCACAAGCTGTAGTAGTCTCCTCATCCAGCGGTTCCAACACAAAAATTTAAAAAATTCATAACTTTTGCATCGATCGTCCAATTTTCCTCAAACTTTCACTGATGTGTTCTATTAATATTCTTGCATTTTCTCAATCCTTATGTTTATGAAGGTGAACTTGTCCTTTAAATGCTCAAGGCGCTTTACACCAAAAAGCAAGAAGATTGAAAAATACATACAACATAAAAGAAGAAGATGAAAAAGAAGACATGATAGTCTGTCTTTAAAAAGAACTGTGAAGGACACATTTACGCTTTGTTTCATTCAGCTGCTTTAATCATTGACATCTATTTTTAATTTGCATTCATGGAAAGTGAAAGCCCGCAGCAGTTCTTTGGGTATTTGTTTGTTTGTTTTCGCATTTATAGTACGCTCATGCAAAGTCGGAACAAAACCGTGCGTTGTTAGCGCCACATATTTGCCAAAGAATATGTTCCTCCTCTATACCTTTTCGTAGTCAATAAAACAATGAAAGAACAGGTGATTGAATATGTTTATTGTGAAAAATTTGCCAGTATACTTACCAAGACCAAGGGATAATCCATGAGACAACCCAATGGTGAGCCCAGCTACTGCCGTAGAAATGTTAATATCTCCGCTGATATCATTAAGGAAGACGCCATAGGACTTTAAGGTACCAACCCCCAGATAGAAAATCACAGCAACACCCGACAGGATTAACAATCGTTCCCCCCGTGACATCCTATCGCTGCTACCTTCCATCATCTGAAAAGATACAAATAAAGCACAATCAGTGCGCAGAGAACACGAAGGTATTACGTTTTACCTTTCCTTTTTTACGCGGTGATGTTAGAGTTATCCCGATGCTTATTAAGCACGATCAAACCAGGGAGCTGTGTGAGTTTCACAGACACACCTCGCGAACGTAAAAGATCCCACTTCATTCATTCATCGCAAAGAGCAGGGTACGAACTTGATCGAAAGATCGATCTTTGCCTTGTCGTCGGAGATATGTTCCGCGAAGACTACGTCTGACTTCACGGAATCCCCTCCTCGGAGCAGAGCCGTAAATGTCAACTAAAAAAAAAAAAGATGAAAAACTCATCCGGACAGACGGATTTTTCTGGAAAGGTGCTAACCTGGTAAATAGTGGTCCCCCTACCTATCCATACAAGTAAACGGGCGAAATGGTGTTAACCCCTCGCGGTTCACCCCAGGTGACTAGCAATAGCCAGCAAACGTTATAACAACCAAGCACATTTGTGCCCTATTTGACGCTTTTATGAACCAAGGGAATGAGCACCACGGTTGAGAGAATAACACCTCTTCAGTTCTGCGTCAATTCGAGACACCGAAGTTCTAAGCGCATTATCATGATCTGTTATGCAAAGAACATGCCATTGAATTACAGAAGCAACTTGTAGTTACAAACAGATAACAACTCGCAGTAATTTTTAATGTGTTTACTCGGTTCCTTGCATGATTCGCATCCGGCCTTGGGGAAAAAAAGGCACTCATAACCTGTAGTCCAGGCTAGGCTCCATAGAAAGTGCACCTAACCTTGTTTTTTTGGTATATACAATGTTTTTTGATGTTTTCTTGTCAATTCGAGGGTGCTGATTCCAAATCAGATTGATGCTACTCGCGTAACCTTGACCATTTTCGGCAAAATGCAAAAATCCAAATGGCCGCCAGATATGCTTATTTGGCCATGATAGTCCCAGTTATGTCAATTGTATGACCGGTTATTCCATCAAACTTTGTAAAGTTTTGTTCCTTAGATAATTCTATTTGCACATGCAAGAAAATTTTCATTTGAAGTAGGTACATTTAGTATTTTAAGCTTATTTTCAATTCAAAATGGCCGCCACTTCTACACTCATGTACTATATGAATGGCAAAAAAAAAAATATGCATAGAAATAAAAGACGAATTTGCTGTATTTCCAGTCACATACCTATGTTGTTATCAAGTTTTGCATGTGGAATACAAATCTGATGAGTGCCACTTGCAAAACAAACAAACAAACAGAAAATGTATCGTTTGTATCCTTATATTATGTTCTTCTTCAATAATACAAAACTTCAAAATGGATGCCACTCAAAAACCCCTGCACAATATGGACGGCAAAATGTACATGGAAATAATTTTTTTTTTCTGTCACGCAGCTATACTGTTTATTACTTTTGGTGCTGATTATACATCACAAGGTTGTTACAAATAAAACGCTGTTTTATTTGTGATGCAAACATCCAAATTTGCTACCTCAATCTGGATTTTTCCCTAGGAATTGGGGAAAAAACCCACAAAAACTTGAATTGACGCCAACATCAAGATCGCTTATCAGAAATTATTAGATGTGAACATTTGATACTTACAATGTATTTGCCTTGAGATGTTCAGCATCATAACACTCACCCTGATTTAGTGAATTAAAAGACTGAATCTTAGATGATGACACAAATGAAATTTTAAAATAACTGTCCTGTTCTACATTATCTAAAAGCGATGTTATACAAACTTTTCAATCCCCTCATCCGAGAACGAACATGAGGCAGTGGGAAAGTGGAAAAAAAAGGACCATCTCACTTCCTCACATCTCACTTTCTCGTCAAATCTCTGAAATAAACAAAATGTCTAAAAGTTTTTCATGTTAAACCAGAATTTTATTTGCTTGAAAATACAAAAATGACAACCACCAATGACCACCATATATCGTACATCAGATTTACCGCTGGTTCTGCGATTGCGTGATTTCACCTATTTGCTCAAGGCTGGTTAAAGTGTAACAGCATGGACTTGTGTTTGGAGGATTGCAAAGACTTTGGTAAAGTATTGGTAGTAGTATCCAACATATTTTGTTTATTTTTCATGGTAAACAGAAAGTCATCACACCACAGTAGTCTTATTTTGATTGCAGTCACTGTGTAATGGAGTTGACGCATATGATGCTGAAAGACGCATAAGAATGAGTCGTTGTCAGGAGCATTGCTACGTCCATCAGGAGAAAAGTCTGTCTCACCCCACACAACTGTGGGAAGCGCCTAGTTACTCCTACTGAAACAGAATTGACCTCATAAAGTAGGCACCTATTGTCACTCAACATGCTCAAAATACCATCAGGTAATCTTAATTCTGTGCTTGCCACTGTACAATTGACGCATTTTGTGTCTGGAGACGAGTACTATGCTCACACCTTTCCTTTAATGATGAATTGTGGAATTATGGAATATTTACCAATGTTAGTACAATTCAGGTGATTCCATGATGGATATACTTGTAATGGGATGGGTCCATTTTAATCAAGGGGCTTGTTTTACACCTGTTTGCCCCCACCTCTGCTGCTGCCCAGCCCTCGGTTCCGCGACCCCTGCAATCCTGCAATTCCCTTACAAGACACTTAGGGGTCACTGGGTGATCTTGCCATAGAGACATGGTGAACACATGGGGACTTGCTTGAGCACTCCTTTACAGAAGATCCAAAGCCCAACCTTACCAGCAACCATCCACAGAGATGTCAAGGGAGCCTCTGAGATCTGTAAAGTGCTGCCTCATTCTGAAAGCAATGCTATAACAACTTCACACTGCTTGTCTTTAATCGTCAGCACTTGCAGATTCAGGATTGCTCGAGGTAACCAAACCAGACCAGATGGCCTCCCCCAGGGTGGCTGCAAACTAACTCCACTCCTTTTTAACATATACATGGTGACATGACAATCACTTCATGTAGGAAGTTTGCTCATGCAGATTATCTTGCCCTTACGTCTCATAGAAGGTCCTTGGATGACATCAGCCGAGTGCTGACCCATCTCAAGACAATAGAGGGGTACTTCACCTTCTGGAGACTTTACCCCAACCTTTACAAGATTACCATCAGGCCCATGCCTTCCATCTTAGTAACCATCTTGCCAACGCTATGTTCAAGGTAGCCTTCTGTGGCAAGCCTTCCAAGTATAGGCTACGGAAATCCACCCTTCTTCACTTGCACTCGATCACTCTCCCTCCTTACGCTGGAAGGAAAGGATGGCAAGTGTCACCAGTACCGTCAACGCACACCCTGACCTTCCAATCACGATAACCTGGGGGTATTTCATAAAGCGTTTTGTCTGACAAATTTGTCTGCTCTCAGCCAATCAGATGCAAGGATTTTAGTAGCTTATAACAGTTTGTCCAAAAAAAAAAAAAATCTGATGAAACGCTTCATGAAATTGCCTCCTGAACAACCTGCCATCAATGCGTCTGAAATCCCACAAGCCAACCTAGATTTCCCTCCCGTCACTTGAAAGCTTTGACCCCAAAACAGGGTGGTGCAAATGCTGGTCTGATGTCATCTCTGATGCCACCCAAGTTATCTACAACACTGTCTCTGGCCTGGCAACAAAGCTAAAGGGCTTCAACGGGTGGTGAAGCAAGTCTTCATGTCTTCATCCTGTTTCTATGGCAAATAATCACCCTCTGACCCCTAAGGAAGTGCTGAAAATAATCAGATGTGGTTGCAATTAAGGCAATTGCAGGACTGATATGCATCTTTACCCTGAGAATCCTGCAAATCTGGGGCTGATGTCACCTGCTGCCAAATATCCAATTAAAGAGATCTTTGAAGACCATAAAAATGACAGTTTTAGTTTTAAGACAAGACTGAATGACCTCATGATGTCAAAGTGTATTATCATCAACACCTAAGAACTGTGACAGAACTGAAAGAGGTACCTCACATTGCTCCTTGGTTGATGTTTAATGAATAGTTTGTACGATGTTGCGTTTGGACAGTTTCGTTTATGCCTTCACCAGTTTTTGTTGTTGTTTTAATTCAAGAAGAAAATCAAGTTTGCTCGATAATATCATGGCGGTACTCCTAAATTATATCATATTAAAGTGATGGAGGTTATGATCAATTTCAAACTCGCCTCAGGACCCACCCCCCCCCCCCCCCTCCCCCAACTCCTTGCTGGAAAAAAAAAAGCTACATTGTAAAGGGTTTTTAGTTTTGTCATTAATATCCGATGTGTTTTTGTCCGCAACCATGTATCTCTGCAGTACTGTATAGGATTTTTTCTGTACCATATTAAAAATGATGTTAGAGGAATGCATATTAGAAGCTTTGCTTTCTAGCTTCCCCTCCATTTTCAACATTATTTGATAAATATCATGCATTTAGGCTTCTTAATATATTGTGTAAGTATTACATTTTTATATTCAACCTGCATGTAGAATATGATGGTATATTGATTTTTTGCGTGATGTTTAGCACACTTATATTCTTTGCTGAAACAAGATAAAAGATATGAAATTGTGTTAAACATCGACAAGTTCATGAATATTAAATGCTTATAGCTCCATTCATAATTCCCAGTGAAAATCCTAATTTATGTGGTAAATTGGGACTTTTGCATCACAAAAGAATAACTTTTTGTTAAGAATATCCTTGAGACATATGATCATCACTAGATCCTAATAAACAATGTAGCTTCATATCAGAAAAAATAGCAAATTGGTTTTCGATTTCCACATATATTTTTGCCATTCATATTGTACAGGAGAATAAGAGTAGCGACCATTTTTGATTGTTTTTTTTTTTTTGCATTTAGAAGAATAAAAATACATGTAGGCTCTCTATTCTGTAAATGGCACCCAACATATTTGTATTGCACATGCAACACTTTATAACAGCGTAGGTACGGGACTGGAAATACAGTAAATTTGTGTTATATTTCCAGGCATATTTTCTGCCATTCATATTCTACATGAGCATAGGAGTGGCGGGCATTTTGAATTGAAAATGAGCTTTAGATACTAAATGAACCTATATGAAATGAAAATTCTCTTCCAAATGCAGATGGAGTAACTCTAGGAATAGAACTGTACAAAGTTTGGTGGAATAATTGGTCACAGAATGCATATGTGACCGTGCACCTCAAAACGAACATAAAGTCGCACACCCTCATTTTGCGTGAGGACTGAAAATAAGTGAAATGGGTCAACCTAGCCGAACTTGACTTTTTCATATTTTCTGAAAGAGCGGGTCTTCTTTTACATTATAACATTTTTGGCAGAATAGTGTGATTAGGTGCGTCTTTCGAATCCCTTTTTCATTTCTGAAAAACCTTGTCCACACTCTTCACTTTCAACTCTAATAACTTTTGAAAGGATAGTGCTACTGCTTTAGAAGTTGGCATTAATTATGGACAGAATGTGTTAATGAGACATGCTTAATTTCAATTTAATGTGATAATCCCTTCATTGTTGTTACTCTGGTGGTTTACTTCCTGTTTTTTGTCCCATTCATCGCACAGCCAGCACGGTTTGGTATCATAAGCGCTTGAAGAGACACTGTACTTCAGAGCCTCTTTTCTCAGTTCACACTTTTCCTGAGTTTTTGCTTTCTTTCCAATATTAAGATAGGTTAGGAGAGTCCATTTGATTTGAGTTATACATCATTTTAAAGCTTAAAGTCTGCTCTTTCAGAATATGGTCATAACTAAAAATTCATATCTGGCGACTTTTTGTTTGTTTTGAGGTGCACTGTCACATATTATTGTGATTATCACAGCCAAATTAGCATATCTGGCGGCCATTTTGGATTTTTGCATTTTTGTCGAAAATGCTCAAGGTTACGCGAGTGGCATCAATCGGATTTGGAATCAGCACCCTCGAATTGACAAGAAACCATCAAAAAACATTGTATATATCAAAAACAAGGTTAGGTGGCTTTTAGCCTGGACTACTCAGGGAATTTTAGTATCACAAGTGGCAGTCTCCAAGAAAACAAGAGAATCAATGCTTTGCTGAGTAAACAACATAAAAATTAGATTGAACTTGAACTTGAATTTGGACTTTATTCTGTTCCATTAAAAACACACACACACATAATTGTACAATAACAAACTGAGGACAGGGAAAGAGTACATGAACATGCAAAACATAACATATGATAACTATAAATGTAACATGGAAACTATAAAAGACCAGGGTCTTGTCAGGGTAGTTCTCAACAGAAAGAATAAGAGAAAACATTATTGCTTAACGATGAAAATATGAGGCAGGTGAAAATATTACACAACACACACACACACACACACACACACACAAAATCATTTTCGTTATAAAATTATTAATGGTCATTAGTCGTATAAAGCCCTAGAAAACGAAAACCACAATAAGATACATATATTATAATCATCATGTATTTCATAATGGCAACTCAAACCATCTAGCAAATATCTTTAAAGATTCTTCTTAAAGATATTTGTAGTTGGAGAATTTGTAACTGTAATTGGAGAATTTGTATCAGACGAGTGTAAGAAAAATGAAAAAAATTGTATCACTTTGGATTATGTCAACTTTTTCTTTTCTTTTTGATGATAGAAATAAATACACTATTGAATTGAGTAACTGTGTCTGGTAAAGAATGCCATAATGAGGGTCCAGTATGTACAATATGAGTGTGTGCATCAAATATATATATTAATGTACCGGTAATTTAAATAAATTATGTTATTTCGTGTGTTGTGACAATAAATCTGATCATATTTCTTATTTCGTGTGTTGTGACTATAAATCTGATCATTAGATTCAAGCATACCAGAAAGTATCTCAGGTAACAAGTTCGTTTTATGTTTGAACATAATATACATCTGTACATAAAAATATCATACTTATTCAATGGATATACATTCAAAATGCTAATTTTCAGAAACAAAGGCATTGACGACGTTGTATACAGAATCGAATTGCTCTTTTTGAAGGATCTTAATTTTTAATTTCATTTGTTTATTTTCATTCTCATTTTTCTTCCAAGAAATAACACAGAATAAACTAGGAATTATATCATAAGCATATAACATTAGAATATGCGAAACGAAAATTAACAAACAGATATAAGATCGGCAAAATTAAGTTATGTTCGCGGCATTGGCGTAAATCCCGGGGGGATGGGGGGGGGGGGATATATCCCCCCTGAAATAGAGGAGGGGGGATATATCCCCCTGAAATGGAGGAGGGGGGTGGCCTGTACAATCATCCCCCCCCCCACCCTGAAATTTGAGAAAAAAAATGGAGGAAGCAGAAATGTGATTGCATCAATTTTGGCATATTGCATGACGTCCGTACGCCCGCCTTCAGACAGGTAACAGAGCAGAACTGTATTCTATTTGTAGGATAATGTATACATAATTTTCTCAAGCGCTCGCTCGCTTCGCTCGCTCGCGAAGAAAGTAATACAGTATCGACATAAGGTATGGTCCAGACGTTGACAACGTCAAATAGTATAGGCTTACATGTAACACGCTATGACGCGAGCAACTCAAGTCCATCTGCAAATTATGTACGAAAACAAACAAACAATAACAAAAAATATACCGCCATAATTGAACCCCCCCCTCCATTTCCTGAATCATTCCTGAAACGATGATGACTCTGATACATCTATGGGCATACCCAGGGATGATCAGGGGCGTCCAATCTATCGGGGGGGGGGGGTGGGGCAAAGGGGCATTTGCCCCGCCCCTACGGATAATAGAGCAGATAAAACGAAAAATTGTGCAAAATTTGACTAAAGCATGAAACTTTCACCAGTGTTAGTACACGTTATAAGATTCATTTTAAGATCGGGAGGTAAGTCTGAATTGACCTCTGATGACCTTCAAAGGTCAATGACCTCAAAACTTCAGAAAATTAATATTTTGCGTCATTGATTCATGTTAAACATGGTAATGATGTACTAAAACTCATTTTTGTTACAGTGGAATTTTCTTCATGTTCCGCAGAGCCCTGACAGGTTTCTGCCTTTGACCTCTGATGACCTCCAGAGGTCAATGACCTCAAAATATCAGAATATTGATATTTGGTGCAATTGGTTGATGATAAACATGATAACGATGTCCTAAAAATTCATTTGTGTTACAACTGAAACCTTTTTCCTATTCCTCAGATCAAAGGATGTTATTTACATGTCTCTGCCTTTGACCTCTGAGGACTGTGACAGGTCAATGACCTCAAAATATCAGAATATTGATATTTGATGTATATTCATTGGTTAACTGTATACCTGGTGAGCAATCATGCATTATGCTATTAGCATTTATGCTATAATAGAAGTGTCTTCTCATTCCACAGAACATTGGTCATTACCCTGTGTATATCCAACTTTGACCTCTAAGAACAATGTGAGGTCAGACTTTTAGAATATCAAAATTTGTGCAGGATTACATAATTGATGTTTGGCTTCATTGGTTTAATCCTAAATGTTTAATTATGTACAAATCACGCCTTGACGTTATGATCAAAGTATGCATGCATATTCCACAGAGTATTGGTTCATAGTAACAGGTCTCAGGAATGTGAGCGGTCAATTACTTCAGAAATGAAGCTTACTTGCCTTCAGTGATGGCAGTGACCTCAAAGATAATATTTATGTTTGGGTTAGTTATGCAGACTAGCTTGTCGTTTTTGTACGCGTAGATATGGAAGGTGGGGAGAGGGGCAATATGTTTTGGGTTGATGCTTAATAGTTTGTGAACAGGCATATGGCAATGTCCCTTGAACTGGATGAAAGCGTGAAAGATGCTAACCAGAAATCAACAGGCCCACCTCGTCGGGTGTATGTCACAAGTCAAACAACCCAAGAGTCGTACAGCCCATGAGTTACGCAGCCCACGAGTCATACATCCCGTGACCTTAACACGAGATGAACAAGGTCCATGAGCTCGACATCAAATATAATGGGCCAACAAACTGTGCGGTCCGCAAGCTCGACCCTCGAGGAAAACAAGGACCATGAGATTAATATAACATCAGAGAGCTTAAAGGGTGTGTACAGTTCTGGTCGAGGCGAGGATTAAGCTTTTAACGTTTTGCGAGATATTCAAAACCTACTGTATTAGATGTCAAAGAACATTCAATTCTAAGGGGTATCAAAAGTTTATTTGATGAAAATCGGTTTTGAAATAGCTGAGATATCCAAAAACAAGGTGAAACAAAGAGAACCTAATAAAGTTGTGGCCTGTCGCCTTATATTATTATCACTTAGATCAGTAAGATCAGTAAGATCTACTAAATTTTTAGGAATCACAATTGACTCGAGTTTAACTTGGAACGATCACATTCATAATATCCACACGTCTGTCTCAAGAACTGTAGGAATTTTATATCGACTGAAAAACTTCATTTCTCAAAATTCCCTGACTATTCTATATAATGCATTGATCTTACCACATATCACATACTGCAATATCGTTTGGGGAAACTGTGGCTCAACTAAAATTAATCCAATTCTTACCCTCCAAAAACGTGCTGTACGTTTGATTACCAATTCCCGTTACTTATCCCCATCCAATCCCCTATTTCGTCAACTAAAAGCATTGAAAATTGAGGATCTTCACACCTTTCAAACTGCTGTTTTTATGTATAAATATACATTTAATTGTCTTCCAAAAATTTTTGATGGCTTCTTCACTGCAAATCCACCGTTCATTCATATCCAACACGTCAGTCGTCCGATTACCATCTCGAAAACCCCAGAATCATTTTAGCTCAAAAATCATTAAAACATAATGAACCAGATATTTGGAATTCTTTACCCCCTAATTTAAAACAATGTACGTCGTTGAACATTTTCAAACGAGAACTAAAAAACACCCTCATAATCCAGTATACTTCTGACACATAAATATTCATACCACCTGGTCAACAAACACCCTAAACAATGAGTTCACGGCCATAACTGAAGTAACATTCACCTCATCACACTGATACACAAAATAACACTCAACGTACAAACCAAGATTCATCCCAACACAATGCACACCTCACTGCACCGCACGTCCTTCGCACAATTACTTCCCACTCAGTGAGTGGCAAGATTTTCTTTATGTATCTCTTTATTGTGCCCTTCGCACAATTACCCCCCCCCCCCCACTCAGTGAGTGGCAAGATTTTCTTTATGCATCTCTTTACGTGGGGCAATCTTCCTCGTCAAGCTTAGCTTATGATGTTGGTCCCCTGCATTTCATTTTTATCATTTCCTATTGCTTCCTTTCATATATGATATTCGTTCTTGAAAAAAAGAAAATGTATGTAAGATCCAAACGTTACGAATATTAGCTGTGTAAATGACTATGTAAGTATTTTGTTGATTTGTTGATTTGTATTGATTTTGAAATGCAGAAATAAAAACTGAACTGAACTGAACTGAACTGAACTTTTTTGGATATCTCAGCCATTTGAAAACCAATTTTCATCAAATAAACGTTGAATCCTTCTTAAAATTACATGCTCTTTCATATTTCATAAGAGGTTTCTCATTATCTCACTTAGGCACGTCAAAACATGAATCACCACCTCAACCAGTACTGTACAATCCCTTTAATCTATTCAGTGTAGATCTCGTGGACCCCCCCCCCCCCCCCCCCCCCCCCCTGTGTGTGTCGGACTCTTATGAACCTGGTTTGCCTATACGTCAAGCTCATGGGTAATATTATAGTTTCGAACTGGCGGGCCTGTGTTGGCCAGTGTCAAGCTCGTGGGCTGTATGATTCCGATGAATGACTCATGGTCCTGGAGCATACAGTGACGTGATGGACCATCTGGAAAATGACATACTGTGAGGCCTAACATGCATTCCACATGAAGCAATCCTGTGTCTTCCAACTTCAATTCAATTCAATTCAATTCAATCATAGTTTATTTCCAATCAACGAAAGTCAAAGAAACATAGTACAAATTTCCAATCAACAAAAATCAAAACACAGTACAAAGTATACATGTCATGAAATGATATTGTTCAAACATTTGCAAAAAATTCATATAATATCCGAGATAAATTATATAACAACATATGTTTATATTTATACAATAATTAGGAGGAACAATACAAATATACTTCGTGGACGTGCGGAAAATAGATTCGATTATGGAAAATAGTGATCTACTAAAAAGCAAAGCTTGTGGGACGTGGATCGCTAGATAAATAATGAGTAAAAATGATATATTATTCGAGGGTTTTTTTATAGGTATTATATTTGATATAGCTTATTTAAATCATTTGTAAAAATATATATGTGACCGTGCACCTCAAAACGAACATAAAGTCGCACACACTGATTTTGCGTGAGGATTGAAAATAAGTGGAATGGGTCAACCTAGCCGAACTTGACTTTTTCATATTTTCTAATAGAGGGGGCCTTCTTTTACATTATGCTAAAATTTGGTATCATAAAACAGGCGGGAAAGTGTGTTTTCTTAGCAGTTTATCTCGAACATTTTTGGTAGAATAGTGTGATTAGGTGTGTCTTTAGAATCCCTTTTTCATTTCTGAAAAACTTGTCCACACTCTTCACTTTCAACTCTAATAACTTTTGAAAGGATAGTGCTACTGCTTTGAAAGTTGGCATTAGTTATGGACAGAATGTGTTAATGAGGCACGCTTAATTTCAGTTCAATTTGACAATCCCTTCATTGTTGTTACTCTGGTGGTTTACTTCCTGTTTTTTGTCCCATTCATCGCACAGCCAGCACGGTTTGGTAAAGATTAAGCGCTTGAATAGACACTGTACTTCAGAGCCTCTTTTCTCAGTTCGCACTTTTCCTGAGTTTGTGCTTTCTTTCCAATATTTAGATAGGTTAGGAGAGTCCATTTGATTTGAGTTATACATCATTTTAAAGCTTAAAGTCTGTTCTTTTAGAATATGGTCTTAACTAAAAATTCATGTCTGGCGACTTTTTGTTTGTTTTGAGGTGCAGGGTCACATATATATGTAGTTATATTGAGATACGCAGGTCGGGAAAAAAATATATATAAAATATCAATGTTAATGCCCGGACACTGTTCACTGAACCACGTGTACCGGGAAAATATGACAAGGACAACACACTCGTACGCACATTACCCACACACATATAAGACGCGAGACAGTACCGAGAGGAGAGAAGACGGTAACAATACAAGTCTACGAAGAACAAAAGACAGGAAAGGAAGAGGAGAGAAGAAAGAAGAGAAGTCTGCATACAGAACACGCAAAGTGCTGCGACATCAGGACAGGTGAAAGCTCAAGCATGAATTAAAACAATTTAAATTATCTAAAATTATAAATAGAAAGTAGATATTTTCTGAATTTGTATTTAAATGTGACGAATTTTGGGGAATCTTTTAAACTATTATCTAGATTATTCCAAAGTTTGGGTCCGGTATAAAGAAATGTACTTTGGGCATATGCGGTTCTCATTAATGGAAGATGAAATTCACCGGATCGTCGCGTGGGATAATTATGTACATGACTGTTTCGATGAAATAAGTCATGAAATATTTTAGGTAAAAAATTACTGTTATAATTAAACATAAACTGGCCAAGTTGAAACACATACAAATCTTTTATTTTTAGTATTTTATGGTCAAAAAACAAAGCATCCGTATGTTCTCGGGTATGTAGATTGAAAACAATTCTGATCGCTTTCTTTTGCAATAAAAAAAGTTTATCTAAGAATATATGATATGTGTTACCCCAAGCAAGAATCCCATAGTTTAAATAAGGTAAGATTAAACTAGAATAAAGAGTTAATAATGCAGATGAAGGAAGATAATATTTTAATCTGTTCATGACTTGCTTTTGTCATCCAATTAAGTTTGGCGCATTTTGTTGATGACCTCTTTAGGTACCTCACTTCCAAATAGGAGTGGAACTCCTATTTGCTCTAATTGTCTTCTTTATATGCTATACTCCTTAATAATTGGACCTGGCCAAGAGTGGTGTCCCCATGCCCAAATATTGCTTGTTTCCAATATGGCCGCCATCCAGTTTGCATCCAATGTGTGAATTAGGGTACGCTGGCAGCGGGTAATATCACTTGCATGATCCGGTTAAAACTCTCTGCCAGCAAGTGATGATTCAGTGTAACCTCCTGCTGAAATTGGTCGGGATCTATACCCTCGATCTCTTTCAAGACAGGGCAGCATCTGCGTCTTCAGTGAAGCACGCGATGGAGCTTACATGCAGGGATCGGCACACAGATCTTCTCCACAACTAAACTGGATAGACATCCCGAGGTCAGACCAGCGTTCTCATAGGTGCACAGCCACAGTATGCGATCATCAGTCTTCCAATGGCAATATTTCAACAGTTTAGGTGAAGACCAGTTTATCGCTATGATGGGTGCATTGCACATAGAGTACAGGATGCACGAGATGATAAGAAAGCTTCTTTTTGACTCGAGGGGTCACCATCCTTTCTCAGGCAGAGGTTCTGAACTATCGGGTCGCGCTCAGTCTGCACACAGTGAGCTGAACACCATATCAAGTATACGCGGTATGCCCAACTGTAGGACCTGTAAGTCCTACAATGTTAGCTCTACAGGAAAATATACGAGACCATCCCATGAGACCGACACCCACGAGTCATACAGCCCACGAGTTCAACATTGAAAAAAAAAAAAGGTCCACGGAGTCATACAGCCCATATGAGTTCGACACTATATAGGTAAAAACAGCCCACGAGTTCGACATTACAACAAGGGGCTTAATGTGTCGGTCTTGTGGGCCTTGTTTGCTTAGTGTCGAACTCATGGGCTGTATGACTCGTGGGCTGTATGATTCGTGAGTCGGTCTCGTGACGTGCACCCAAATATACTCCCCAGTTAGGTCCAAGCACCTCAGAATGTTAATGGACCCTGAATGTCGTCATGAATGACGTATTACGGCATACCCAGTATGTACCGTCTTACTCAAATGACGTTACACCTGTAAAACATACCCTTATGGCGTCACCAGGGGATATGATACCAAGTACAACAATACACCCTTAATGGTATTTTAAATCAATATTTCTTACACTGGTTGGAAAATATCAACAAAATGATACTGTCCTGATTTACAATAAGGAATTCACTTAGATATCTAAAGTCCGATTTCATTGTATTTAGTAGTGATCTCTATATATTGTACTGCCGAATTTACATCCCTCAATTTTGAAAATCTATAACAAACTAGATAAATTGAAAGCACATAAATTCAACTAAACAAAAATTCTACATCCAATTAATTTCCAAACTTTCTTCAATCCCAATATACTTCAAGAGACTGACAGTTTATATCAGGGTAATTTTTAGCATTTCCCACATTTTGCACTTATTGACACTGCTTTGTGTGTAATGACATGGGAAAAATGCATGGAAAAATCAAAATACATGTTTATGTATTTTACGTGGAATCAGTTCCTGTCTGTTGTTTTGGCAGAAATGCATCAATCTTGCAATGTTGTTGTTTATTATTTTCCCTCTCTATCATGAGTACATATGGAATGTGTTGACCAAAGTTGTTGTGATGTCGGAAAATGCGAGGATGTATTGCAGGTGGCCTATTGCAGGTGGCCTTCAATTTGTTTTCACATTATATTGACAATACTGTAACTCATCCAGATGTCTCTTGAAATGCTTTGAAAAACTTCTGCTTGATTTCACATGAGCGGATGATTATCAGTTGTCTTTCTGCTATCATCTTTGTGAAAGTATTGTTTCTCTTCAAGATTGCGTGCCAATTAATCTGCACTTTTACTGTTGGTGCTCTATAAAAGACATTCCAACCCACCTCCAGCCTAGACATCCGTAGGTGTTGTGGTGTAGAGCGGGATCTGAACATCTCTCATGAAGCGAGACTTCTCTTCTCTTTTCTTTTCTTTTCTTTTCACCAATAATAATGTGAAATAAAGTATTGTTTCTCTTCAAAAGATAGCGTGTTACGGCTGGTGCTCTATACAAGACATTCCATTCCACTTCCAAGTTAAATATCCGTAGGCGTTGTGGTGTAGAGCGGGATCTTAACATCTCTCATGAAGTGAGACTTCTCTTTTCTTTTCTTTTCCCCACTAAAAAATACGTTTAGTAGGAAACATAGAAGCCTTCGCACATACTGTTTACATTTCCCATCGTATGCTTTTAACATCGGAATTTTCACGTACACATTTTGCCTGCAAAAGAATTTCCAAGAACTTTTCAACACAATACAATATGTTCAAAAGAAACCATTTTGTTCATACATAATTTACTCGACAGAGTGATATATACTTATCGCCGTCCACGTACTCGAACAGTTTTCGCTAAAGATACAAGTATGTTTACAAGACCGCAAACAGTAGAATGATTTGCCCCTTAAAAAATCAGACTACACCTCTTGAAATATCTTCAAACCTAAATTAAAGTAACTCCTCTTAAATGATTACTCTCTTGTATGTATACACGTACTGTCCTACTTTAGCGGGGGGGGGGGGGGGGTCGACAAACCCTCTGTCAGCTTGGATTGGTCCCGTCAGCTTTTCTCTGTACTGGTAGGGGGTTAGGTACTCACGTAGAAACCAATCATCACCAAAATTCCAAAAGTAGAAGAAACTAAATATTGTTCCACAACACCAAATGCAAACTGCAGAAGAATGATACAATTTACATGGATAGCACCAATGCTACTAACGGCATATTTATTCAACGACCTGCCTCCCTGTAGGTCTGAAACAAAGACTTAATCACAAACAAATTTCTTTCCTCACAACTTAGTTGAGCATTCCACTCATCACTTAAGTGAGTCTTTACGGCGTTTGAGACCATTTCATATACCGTCTTATTCTATGGGAAAGGGAGGGATTTGGTTAGTATAGAGGGAGAAATGATGTTAGCGGGTGTGGCCACTTATCTCGACGTCGGTACGGTCGACGAATGAGGTCCTCGTCTGCATGTCATTGTCGATCTCGTCAGTGTGGCCGTTGAGTGGTCTGCTGCCACGCCCTCATTAAACTCTTCGTCACCATCACTGTCCACTTTGTATCAGTCTGACAGGGCGCTTTAACATCTCCGATGACACCAGTTAACTATTTGGAGTTTGTAATTGCACTCCAAATTGGCGTAAACCAAAGTTTTGTCTTATCGTGACGCACAGTTTCTCCTCATGTGCTGCTGCTCGCTGATTCAGTCATGACAGTCGGATCCTCATCACATTCACAGCGTAGGTCGATGGTGCATTCAGCATCGATAAAGATTAGTTGATTGACTAGGAGGGGGGCATGATGTATCAAGAAAGGGGAGCAGCTCCTGACTTTATCTCAGTGGTCTTCAACAATTCTCAAAGTTCCTCAAACTTCCAAAATACTCTGCAGCCTTTGCTTCACTACATAGTGTGAAGCCGCTCCCATTGTGCTTGCCACTCTATCTGATTTCTCGGCTGAAACATTTTATTTGTATAACTAATTTACTAACAAACTTGGCCCTAAAACATTTCATTGGCTCAATGTTATATTAGGGTGTGGTGTTCACTAGAAATTAATTCCTTGTTGGTCAAATGTTCAATTTGCTCTTCCTATTCGTTTCTGTGAAAACTCAATTTCAATTTCTGATTAACTCGTATTTTGGTTTCTTCATTTACTTCATCTCTGTAACCACTGGTAAAGACTTAATTGTTTCTTGAATAACAAAATGATAAACCAAATAAATATTAGTGTCCTTGTGACATCCGACATCATTGTTGTTCTGGGTCGTTGTCCCTGAATTTGTCTTTGGAATTCCTGTCTGACCCACTAAACTAAACAATAAATGCTAAACTAAGAAAGATAAATTCTGGCAGGAGGGCGACCTTCCAGCTCAGAGGGTCATCTATGTTTGGGGATCAGAGGGCAAAAACACGTCATCGCGTCATTCCCCGTAATTTGGTGATGGAGAGTGCATGGAACTAACCACTAGCGGAGAAAGTAGCCAATGTCAACGTCAGAAATTCATAAGACCGTAGACTTTTCTTGGGAGAAGAGAATTGACCCAAAAAAAAAAGGAAATAGCTGGAAGGAAGATACTAGTAAACGGTTTCATAAGCTCCAAGAAGGGGAAAAGACTGAGCATATTGACGTCACAGGGTGACTAGGAATACGACTGCAGTGGTCTGTTTTCTTTTACTCTCTATCATATTCTATTCTATTCTATTTATTCTTTATTATGTATGAGCTAGTAGCCATCTGGGCTACAATTGTAAAACAGATATGTTTGTTTTGTACATCTTAACCATGTTTATCATTAAATAATGACATCACAAATCAATATTGTGATATTTTGAGGTAATTGACCTCTATAAAAGGTCAGCAGAGGTCAAAGGTAGAAACCTGTCTGCGCTCTTTGGAATATGAAGACAATTTTATTGTAAAACAGTTATGCTTGTTTTGTACATGATTATGTAACCATGTTTATCATTAACTAATGACACCACAAATCAATATTATAATATTTTGAGGTCATTGACCTCTGAAGGTCATCAGAGGTCAAAGGTAGAAACCTGTCAATGCCCTGTCATGCCTGTGGAATCGGAAGGTAGTTTCTTTGTAGTACAAATGCATATTTAGTGTATCGTAACCATATCTAGGCCTATCATTCACAAATGCCTCCAAACATCAATAGTCTGATATCTAAAGTTCATTGACCTCTGGAGGTCATCAGAGGTCAAATCAGACTTACCTCCCGATCTTGAAATGAATCTTATGGTATGTACTAACACAGGTAAAAGTTTCATGCTTTAGTCAAATTTTGCACAATCCTCTTGATTTTGAGGGCTTAACCGCTCTACTAGGAAATGTTGGGGGCAGACAAATCATTTGTCCCCAAGCAATTCCCGAGATGAGGACAAATCGCGAACTTTCTTTATGGAAGATTGTCCAACTACAGCCAAAACTATGCACCGGATCGTTGAATTGCAATCATTTAATATGCAAAAGCTCCGCTACTGGGTCCCTTTCGATAGACTTTGTACACTTTTGAGATTTACATATTTCCCTTTTTTATCAAAGAGTGTGCAGCAGATCATTCACTTACAAAGCTCCCTCATATGCGGAGGCGTCGATGGAGGGGGAGGGGGATGGTTCCCCCATAAAAGTATTGGGGACAAACATATCATTTTGCTCCTCCTCGTAACTCCCGAGATGTGGAAATGTTTTTACTTTTTTAATAGAAAACTGTCTAAATATTTCACCCCTTCCATACCCTCCACGTTCAGTCCTTTCTACAAAATACACTTTAGATTAACAGATTTTAAAATGTTTCATCTGGAGTGTGCACCAGGTCTGTTACTTCAGTTTAAAAAAAAATGCAAATGTTCCATGGGTGGGAGGAGATATCTAGATACTTTCAATTAACCATGTTAACAGAGGGTTCCCCTCCCCCCCCCCCTAAAAAAAAATAGTACACACTTCTGGGATTGAAATTTTCCCAGATTACATCATTAATGTGTTTACGAGAGATTTTCATTTGAATTTTAAAAATGCAAAAGCACCCTCGTATGCAGGGGCGTCGATCTTGGAGGACGAGGAGCGCGGACGGGGGAAGAAGGGAGGGGTAAACATATCACCATGATCCCTAATGATTCCCGAAATGAGGAAAATTTTCTTGCGTTTTTCGATAGAAAACTGGAAGGATGGTGTTAGCACTCGCCCACGCCTTCTCCCTGCTCGCCCGTCCCCCCCCCCCCCCCGCCCCTATGCATACAAGTAGACTGTGGTTACACTTTGAACATGGACAGTTTTCCAAATAAGGATTATGCCACAAAATGCGTGCACCAAAACGTTTATGCAATTAGAAAATACAGAATCTCCCTGTAGGAAGGGGGAATAGGGAATAGGGCTTATCCCCTCCCACCTTCTCTGATTGGCAAATTTCCAGATATTCCAACAAAGGTGTGCACCAGATTGTTGAATTTTAGTACTAAAACTGAAAAAAGCTCCCTCGAATATATGGGGACATATCTTGCCACCCTTCCTTTTGCTTGGTCCCCTCTATAGACTTAGTATACTTCGGGGAATGACAATTTCCGAATTTTCCACAAAAAGTGTGCTTCAGAATGCTTTATTTCAATTCTAATAACGCAAAAGCTCCGTCTTGTGTTCCCCCTCCCACACCCTCCCCCTAAGCTCTACCTCACTAGACTTATAACACATATATTATATTATAACACAAAGATGGTGCACACTCGGAATAAGAGCTAAATTCCATGATTTTAACACTTCCCTGAAAAAACCTATTTATTTCTTCGATTATTTTTTCTTTTTGGGGGGGGGGGCGCTGGAAAAGAATTCCAAGTATTGCACCAAAAGTTTGCACCAGATCGCTGAATTTCAGGTCTGAAAATGCAAAATCACCTTCGTGTTGGAGGAGAAATGCCCCTTATCTACACCCTCGTGTGCTTGCTGTGTGTGTTTGATTGCTTAACAGACAGCGTTCATGATAATCATTCATCGTAAAAATGGATACAATGAGTTTGTTCAAATAATACCATTTTATAGGCAAATTGTTCATTGTAATCTACATCAAAATATTCTGCTACCTTAAACGAGTGGGACTGTTTCAAGTCGATAAAACACCGAAAACATGCATAAAATTGCACCATTTACAACATCAAAATGCAAAAAGTTCTCACCGTGGGAGAAAGACACCCCCTCCACCCCCCCCCCCCCCCCGCTGCTCGCTCCGCTCGCTTGGGCTCGGTCGCGTTGATGACATTCAGTGGAAAAATTAATACAAGAAATTTATTTAAATAATACCATTTTACAGCCAAATTGTTTAATAATAATCGACATCGAAATATATTGCTACCTTAAACAAGTGGGACTGTTTCAACTCGATAAAACACGCAAAAAAAATGCATCAAATTGCACCATTTACAACATCAATATGCAAAAAGTTCTCACTGTGGGAGGGGAAAACCCCCTCCCACACCCTCCCCCCTCACTCGCTTCGCTCCCTCGCATCTAACCGCTCCCCCTGTAAGATCAAATCCTGGCTACGCCGGTGATAGGCCATATATACTATTTAGTAGGCCTTCACAGTGGTGTCGCATAGGCAGAGCAAGACCTGAAATACCACGATGTAGTCATTCAATTATCTATGAACATTTCTTTTTCTTACTTGTTTTTGATAGGAAAAAACCCCCAAATTTCACCAAAAGTGTGCACCAGATCGCTAAATTTCAGGTCTGAAAATGCAAAATCTTCCTTGTGTGGCAGGGGGGTACCCCCCTCCCACACCCTTCCCCCGCTTGGTCGCTCCGCTCCCTCGCACAGATATTCCAACTCAAAGTCCCTCCCCCACCAACCATCCTTAAAACGGATCGATGTCCCTGGGATGATTGCTTTATTGACTTAAATCAAGAAAATTGAAGAATACAATTAATAGCTAAAGGAAAATATCTACTACGTTATTACATACAAAGAAATGGATATCCATATTACCATTTTATTGAATTTATTTGGGCATTATTCAGGACTGCGCTACGTTTTTGAAAGGGGGGGGGGTGTTAAAATCGCCTGTCAGTCAACAAGAAAGAGCATCAAAAGACAAGAAAAACAGCAACAAAAAAGTCTTCATACTTGTAAGGTCTGATTTTTCGCCGAAAGTCGGCTGACAAGCAAAAAAAAACAACCAAAACAAACAAACAAACAAACAAAAAACAAACAAGAACAAGAAAAAAAAGTCTTCATTTTTTGCTGCCATACACTTCCCTCCCACTTTATCCAAGCTTTTCTCTCTCCCTCCCTCCCCCCCCCCCCCCCCCCGGGCTGCGCCGGTCCGGTTATGGGCTTGTAATCGTAGTGATGGTGACTATCGCCGATTATCCCCCCCCCCCCCCCCCCCCCACTCCACAGTTAGGATTTACGCCGTTGGTTCGCGGGGGAAAAGAGAGAACTGAGAGGTCCGTCAAAAAAGCAATGCTTGAATATTGTGAACCATAAATGTGTCGTGTAAATTTGATTGATGAGTATTTGCCCATTAGGCATTACAAAAATTCAAATGAGATGAAATAAAAATGTTATGGGACAGAATCAAAACCGTCATTGGTATAATACCTTTTATCCTGTTAATTACTCCAATATTTCTCGAAATTATTTTGTTCATCATGTCTATTTGCTTTTCCCAGTTCAATTTGCAGTCAATAAAAACCCCAAGAAATTGTGTACATTCTACTTGCGATAATTTTACATCATTCATTCTTACATCACAAAGTTCAAAACCTGAAATCTTTTTCTCACCTTTAAAAAATACTTGTATTTTGACTTTTCAATATTTACAATCACTCTTTTACCACGAAACCATTTTGACAATTTAGATAACTTATTATTCACATCATTCACTAACACATTTAAATCAAAACGAAAAATCAATGAAGTAGAATCATCAACATATAAAATGAATTTAACCACACGTGAAATATTGCACATATCAAAAAAAAAAACAAACAATGACCTTAATTATGGAACCCTGGGGGTCTCCACGTAAAACATCGTCATGTATCCTATAAAGCATCTTTGTATAATGTGACTTGTGTCTGGTTATTCAAATAACTTCTAAACCTTTTAAATGGAAGACCTCTAATACCATCAAGCTTTTGAATCAATATTGTTGTATAATGTAACCAGTTATGGTATGCCCTTGGCAACGCCACGGGGTACGCGCATGTACACCACCGTAGCCAGGGCCGTGAGGTCCGTGCCAATAAAGCCTCAAGCCAGCAAGATGTACCTCTAGTACCGTCTCCGAATCAAACCTTATTTCTGCGTCTCTCTTTACTTTTGTGTTATGAAACTGCCACAAAGTCCTACCCCATAACACAACAAGGTGGCTAGCTGCGGGATATTTTTCATGGACCAGCCAAAGACGCGAAATTAAAGAGACATTTCGTCACTTTTCTGGACTGACCGAGCAATCGTCTGATTCGACGCGGATCGTATGCGCGTAGCTTTGACACAGCATACGCATAGCTTACGATAGTAACGGTGCGGCACCAGCGCACGGACCAAGTTTTCAATCAAGCAAGGTAACAATTTAGTTACATAAATGCATGTCTATGGACGCTCTGCTGCTGCATTTATGAAATGAAACATTGGCTATAATACACTTGATTACCATAGCATCTTGCTGCAAATGCCAACAGTGTGCCATTGATTTTATGGATTATAAAATCTGTTCCAGTGTTCGTACCTACTAGTACCATGACTGAGCACAAATAGAGTCTACGTATCACAGCTTGGTTTCAAAACTTTACCGGCACAGTAATCATACGTGTACCGTACAGATATTAGGACTTGGAAGCACAGTTCTCGGTAGATCTATCACTAGCTCTAAGTGTAATGTGTGAGCTAATGGACGCTCTGCAGCACACATTACCTAGCCAGTCACCAATTTTATCGTTCAGCAAGCAAATGCACTTTGCAGTGTGGAACATTATCGGCACATCCACAGCAACCGGACTACAGGAGAGTCACGGACCGGACCTGTGATCCAACCTCATCGCAACTACATCGAGCCCAGCGGAGAGCCAAACGCGGACGCTGCAGCCGCCGTATCCTGAGCCAACGAAGGAGCAAACTCCCGACAGCGCAGCGGACGGACTAGCCAGCTAGCGTACGTCAGCCAAAGAGGTTCTATATAGAACCTCTTTGACGTCAGCCCATTGCGGATGGATATTGCCACGGATTTTCATTGCAGTCGAGTCTAATGTCAAGTTAAATTACGTGACGCCTAGCCTAGACGACTGTGATTTTGAGTGAAAGACGCTATCCAGATAATATGCCATTTGATTTGTAAGTGTTTTGATAAAACAAAGTAAATAAATTCTGATCTGAAAGAAATCAGGCAGTTAGACTCTGTTAACATCTGCCTTAGATATAAATGAACACAGATATGAGTTATTCCATTGCATCTTAATTTGTGTTATACCAAAGTACACGAGTGAATGAGAGTATCGAGACCCAAGGAAAAGGTCCAGCGCATATTTTGTGAGTATATTTATGCCAATATTATTTTAGATCTTGTGAAGTACCTACTGCAGTATTAGTTAAGCTAAGTAACAGGTCACATATTTTCCTGTACGTGTGATATTTGTTGCAATATACATATTGATTTGTGACGGATTGAAAATATTTTTATGTACTAAGTAAACATAACTAAAATTTTGGTTGATGAGTTTTGATTGGTTGCAACCACCAATCATCAATATTGCATTGGTTATAATTTCATTTTAAGGTGTATGTATAACTGTTATTATAAATTATTTCTATAACCCAGACTTAACCTGTTCCATACTGAATTCTGAAATGCCCATAGACTTAACATGCAGGTCACCAGGTTCCCGCACGGAACTTAAACTAAAAGTAAATTGATAAATAAGATAAAGATTTCAGTGATTATAGTTACCCAGTATAGACTGTATACAAAGGATAATTTTGTGGATTTATGGTTTAAATAATTCTTCATCTGAATTATTCAGAGGTAACTGTTTGGAATATAGATATTCAAATTTTTGATGTTCCATCTGAATTTGAATTTATTGTGGGATATTGTTTACATTGAATTGTATTCTGTCTTACGCAATATTCTATTCATTTCATGCTGTTGAAGTGCATTGTTGTTATTTTTTGTTTAATACTGATATTCATGAGTTAAACACAGTTACATTAAGGCTAAATTCCCTGAAATGAATTGGAGCGCTAGCAACGTGGCAGATGAGTTTAAGATTTTGCGACAAAGAACAGAGCTTTGCTTTTTGGGCCATAATATTGTTGATCCTATCAAACAGGCAACAAAAATAGAAATTGCCGTTGGCAATGAAGGCCTTCGCAAGATTAATGCATCTGGCCTCTCTACTGATGACCAAAACAATCCGGCAAAACTGTGGAACCTTTTTGAAGACCAACTAAAGGTCAAGGTCAATTTCAGAATCTACTGTCTTGAGCTCATGAGATACAGGCAGAAGTCAGGTGAATCAATCGATGAGTTCGTTAACAGATGTCGAAGTAAAGCAGTGGAGTGTGACTTCGAAGCCGATGAGTTATGTGAACGACTGGTAGAGCTCGTGATCGCATCCACACCAATAGAAGCATTTCAAAAGGATTTGCTTGATCAACCAAAAGGGTTCAATGCAGAAAAACTGATCGAAACCGGACGCAAATACGAGGCAATCATGGCCGGACGTCAATGCCTCCAAACACTGGACAATTACACAAACATCGGTGCCATATCACCTACGTCAAAGAAGCGTTGTGGAAACTGCGGTCTGTCCCACCCCCCCCCCCCCAAGCGATGTCCTGCCTACAAAGACTATTATAAGGCATGCGGTACCATCGGTTATTGGGGAAAGATGTGTCGAAAAACCAAGCATGAAAGCAAGACAACCCAGACACACGGGCGGATCAACCATCCAACAAAAGGGACGCAATCGATCCAGGAACCGAAGGTTCAGAAACCAATCCACATATCGAGGGAAGGACAGAGATCGGAGCCCATCCCAACGGGACTGGAAGAAATCGGTTGATGCTATCACTGAAGGTAACCCTCATGAACGCCCATGGCAGGAGCAGGAAGACAACGTTGAAGCCAGTTTTCATTCCATTGGCTCCAAAGACACAAAGGAAGCATTTGTGGATGTCGAAATCGTCTGTCCTAAACGCACAGGAAGAGCTACCCTGAGCCTAAAAGTGGACACTGGAGCAGGTGGTAATGTTCTACCTTTGCGCATCTTGAAAGACATGTACCCACAGACGTGGAGACAGATGATCACTCCAACGAGTGGACAACTCAGCGCATGCAATGGCACTCAGATTACATGCCTGGGATCCATCACACTCGGATGCAGGTATAAGCAATCTCCATGGTCTCAACAACTCCTTTACATCACAGATGCTGCAGGCCCAGCAATCTTGGGACTACCTGGATGTAAGACTTTGGGAGTTGTCACTATCAACGAAATCAGTAACATCCCAGGAAGAAGCCTCCAGGACAGCCATCCAATCAAGTCTATCAAAGACTTACAAGAGACGTACCCCCATCAGTTTGACACAATTGGAAACTTCAAGGGGGAAGCCATCCTCTATCTCAAGGATGATGCAACGCCTTCAATACACCCGCCTAGAAAGTGCAGCATCCACATCCGTGATAAGTTGAAGGCAGAACTAGACAAGATGGAGCAGGAAGGTGTTATCCGCAAAGTTCAACACTACACAGAGTGGTGTAGCTCCCTAACGACAAGTGTCAAGAAGGACGGAAGCCTAAGAATATGTCTTGACCCCAAACGACTGAACAATGCTCTAAGAAGGTGCCCTCACAAGATACCTACTTTAGAGGAGCTGAACCCAGCGTTCAGCGGCGCCAAGTTCTTCTCAAAGCTTGATGCCAAATCAGGCTATTGGTCTGTACAGTTGGAGAAGAAATCACAAGAGTTGACCACCTTCAGGACACCCTTTGGTCGCTACTGCTTCCAGCGCTTACCGTTTGGACTGTTGGTGAGCCATTATATATTCCAGGAACGCATGGACCACATCATTGCACAGATCCCTGGCTGTGTAGGGATTGCAGATGACATTGCTGTTTTCGGCCGTGCAGAAGCCGAACATGACCACAACCTCCTCCAGCTCATGGAGACAGCCAGACGTGAAGGGCTAGTCTTCAATAGCACCAAATGCCACATCAAGACAAACCACATAGAGTTCTTTGGCTCTGTCTACACAGCTGGTGGCATACGCCCCGACCCCAAGAAAGTGGAAGATGTTCGTCAGATGCCCACACCTCAGGACAAGGATGACCTACAGAAGAGTCTCGGATTCTTCACGTACTTGGCACCATACATTCCCAACTACGCGGAACGTTCGTCCATACTTCGGGACCTACTCAAGAAAGACGTGCCATTCCTCTGGCAGGAGGATCACTAACATGCCTTTGATGATCTGAAGCAGGCAATCACTCCTGAATCATGCCTGAAGTACTTCAATCCTCAGGAAGAGACTACTGTTGAAGTAGATGCCTCCCAGAAGGGCCTAGGGGCGTGTCTTCTACAAGGAGGAATTCCACTGGCATTCGCATCCAAAAGCCTATCACCTGCACAGGCAAACTACTCGAACATCGAGCGTGAAGCACTTGGACAAGTATTTGGCATCACAAGGTTCCATATTTACCTGTTTGGAAGGACATTCACGGTGGAAACAGATCATAAACCCCTCGAGATGATCTGGAAGAAACCACTTGCAAGTGCACCACCTCGTCTCCAACGCCTACTGATCAAGATACAAGGCTATGACTGCCAGGTACGCTACAAGCCAGGCAAGAACATGGTACTCTCAGATGCCCTGAGCAGACTGCCAAATCCCCACAAGAGACAAGACATTCTACTTGACCAGCAAGTGGATGAAGTACACTTGGACATTGAGGACTTTCACGGAGTTGACCTAACAAGCTTTGAGGAACCAAAGCAGAAGCAACTGCAAGATGAGACAGCTAGAGACCCAGTCCTCAAATTATTCTGGCAAACAGTTGTCACTGGATGGCCTTATACAATCAAGGAACTCCCTACTTCTATCAGAAGCTTCTGGCCATTCAGGGATGAGATCGGCATCTCAAACGGTGTGATATTCAAGGGAAAGCGAGTTCTCATTCCTCAATCACTACGGGATGACATCAAGAGTCAGTTGCACCAAGGCCACATGGGGATAGAGAGAACGAGAAGGCAGGCAAGAGAGACAGTATACTGGCCTGGAATAGACAGTGACATTGAAAAACTCGTGAAAGCATGTGAGGCATGCCAAGCCCACCAAGCTAGGAACCAGAACGAACCACTGGAACCACACGAGATCCCACCTTCCCCGTGGACCAAACTAGCCACTGATCTGTTCACCCTAGAAGGAGAAGACTATCTGCTGATAACAGACTACTACTCAAAGTATCCCCTTGTCCACAAACTCCCAAACACGAGTAGTAGGACAGTTGCAAATGTAATCAGCGCAACATTCAGCCTCTTTGGAGTACCAGCACAGATTGTTTCAGACAATGGACCCCAATATGCTGGTCAACCGTTCAAAGCCATGTGCGAGAAGTAGGGAATCAAGCACACAACCTCATCGCCGAGGTACCCCCGGTCGAACCGGATGGCTGAAAGGAATGTGAGGACCATCAAATCCCTCACGAAGAAATGGAAGGAAACTGGTCAAGATATCTAGATTGCACTTCTACACTACCGTGCAACCCCAATGGGATCCAATCTTCCCTCCCCAGCAGAGCTCCTACTCGGAAGACACATACGCACTACCTTCCCAGTCACCACGTCTCCAGTCATCGTAACTCAAATGAGATCTATGACAATCTGGTGAAACGACAACAGCGAATGAAGGAGGACCATGACAAGATGTCGGGACCAAGTCTTCCGGCAGTACATGTGGGACAGAGAGTTAGACTCCGAGATGCCCAGGACCAACCATGGATCCCTGCCCGGGTGGCAAAAGTCTGCAAGGAACCACACTCCTATGAGGTGTAGACACCCAATGGAACACGGCTCAGGAGGAACCGTTCCCACCTTCGCGAGGTTCCTTCCGTCAAAGCCCCTCCACAAGGCACAGAAGCAATGCTACCAGTACGTAGGCATGTGAAATTCGCTGATGGAGATGTTGCAGAACCACAGAACACTCCAACACAACTCCCTCCCAAACCAATCCTAAAAACTGGAAGGACTGGTTACAAGCAGTTGGAGCCAGGTACCACAGTTACTAGGTCCGGTAGAGTGGTCAGAAAGCCACTGCGTTATCGAGACACATAGTGTACATACACGCATAGATGAGATAGCTTCAAATGCGTAATGGGGGAGGAGATGATGTAATGTATATAAGTTCTAGATTTTGAAAATGAGTCATGCAACATGATTGCATAGCCCCAAAACTGGGTAGACTCCTTAACATTGTTGTTACATTATGATATATCAGGTTGTACTGTTATAAACAACACTGATGGATTATATTATAATGTCCTACTTTTTATGTGAGAAGTGATTAATTTGGACACTTATATACATGAGAATAAAAGAGTTGAAATTGTGATAACACAATATGTTAAACAGTATCCACTTCAGTCTTCAGACACCCAAGTTATCAAATTTTGTTGATATATGTTAACTGCAGAACAGCTCTATCAGAGAGTCTTTGTTAAATATACAACAAACTCTGGTCAATAGAGTCGTGTAATTCAGTATTAACTCTGAATTGTTGAAAGTTGAAGTTTTCTGTGTTAACAAGCAAGCAAAAGAGGTACCTTTGCATCATCTGGTTGCATACACACCGACGCATACAACTAGTAATCACTAGATGAATGAAGTTAGTTGAAATGTGTATTAGGTAACTTTAAGTGTTTTGTTTTGTTTTTTGTTTGTTTATTGTTCCATATTCCACATTTCAACAAATACATAAAACATAAACATCACAATACAAAAGCCCGGATGAATTGTCAAGTACAGCTTATAAGACAATAAAACATGTGAAATATGAAGAATCTACATAGAAGCATTGCTTGTAGGGTGTAGATTCCCAGATGCGGATGTGAGATTATTTCTTACTTGGCTATGTAATTAAAGGAGTGACAGTTTGTGAATTGGAGAAATATAAACGCCAAAAAGTAAAAAGAAAAAGAAAAAAACAAAGAAAACAATGTCCGCGGCACAGACTTCTTGAGAGTTGCGTGATCACCCGAGCGAGGTACAAGTCAGATGCAGTGTACAATAGCAGAGATACCAAATGTGTACAAAGGAAGTTCAGGAGATAATACAGAAATCACGAGCGAGGCACATGTTACATAATCGATAATGTCAGTAATGTGAAGTATGAACAGAGAATGTCGAGGAGGATTGAAGAATAGCTATAGATATGAATTCAGAAAAACTAGTTTCAGTTTATGCTTAAATGAATAAAGAGACTGAGATTGGATTATTTCTCTATCCAACTCATTCCAAAATTTAGGTCCTGTAGTAGTTATTGTTTTTAAAGCAGATACGGTTCGTACAGGAGAAATATGAAAAGAATCTTTTTGTCTAGTAGGGTAAGAATGAACTTCAGTATTTTTGACAAACATCGAAGAAAACACATCAGGGAGACCACCTGAGTTTAATTGATTCATAAATGACCCGATATTAAAATGATATAAATCCTGGATCTTAAGTGTTCTACTGGAAAAGAATGAGACATTAGTGTGTTTGAGAAATGTGGCGAAGTTAATTATCCGCATAGCTCTTTTCTGTATCAATAATAAAGAATTAAGTCTAGTTGTACAGCAGTTTCCCCATGCCAGGATTCCATAACCTATATAAGGCAAAAATAGAGTAGAATACAATGAATGCAGAACATGTTTAGGAAAATACTGTTTTAACTTATACATAACACCTACATTTTTTGATAGTAATTTACGCAAAGAATCAACATGAACTTTCCATGTCAACTTACAATCAATATAAAGACCAAGGAATTTTATATATTCCGCCTGGTTCAATTCTACGTCGTTTACAACCAACTTACCCGGTAAAATATTGATTATATTGCTAAAAACCATAAATTTTGTCTTGGTCAAATTCAATGACAATCTATTTTGCCTGAATCCACTTAGATACTGATTTTAATTCAGTATTTATGGTATTCAGTAAAACATGAGGGTTTCGATTTGAATAAAAAAATGCTGGTGTCATCGGCAAAAAGTAGAAAATAGAGCAGAGAGGACGAACTGCGAAAGTCATTCATATAAAGAATAAACAATAAAGGACCTAAAAGGGATCCTTGCGGTACCCCACAAGTTATAGGCTGTGAGCTGGACACATGGCCATTCAAACTAACAATTGAGTTCTTCCAGTTAGGTAACTTCTAAACCACTCCAAGGCCCTCCCACGAATCCCATAGTGTTGTAATTTGTATAATAATATTTCATGGTTGATTGTGTCAAAGGCCTTGGAGTAGTCAAGAAAGATACCTACTGTGTGACACTTGGCATCGATCGCTTTGATAATTTTCTCTATCATGAGTAAAATAGCATGAATTGTGGAATGCTTTTTACGAAATCCAAATTGATTTTCATCTATTACATTACAGTCATTTAAGAATCGGAATACACGTGTGTACACAATCTTTTCAAGTAATTTAGAAAAAGAAGTTAATAACGATATTGGTCGATAATTTCCCAGTTCGTCCTCTCGGCCCTTTTTATATATCGGGATAACTTTAGTGATTTTCATCCTAGTAGGCACTATACCGTTCAGTAATGACAAATTATATATATGGGCGAGAGGTACAACAATCTCATGTACAACATATTTCAGAAGATAATTAGAAATTCCATCATAACCAGTACTTTTTTTGGCTTTAAGATTATTTACAATGTCAACAATTTCGGATTCTAATACAGGCATAAAAAACAAAGATTGATTATTGCGATGACTTAAATACGTAGAAAAAGGTATATCCGTTTCCGGAATAACATCAGCTAAATTAGATCCAACCTTCACAAAATATGAATTAAACGCTTCAGAGATTTCATTATCATCTCTAAACTCGATGTCATTTAGACAAATCTTATGGATATTCGATTTATTTCGTTTCTTCTGAAGAACATTATTAATAACTTTCCACGTGGATTTAATGTCCTTCTCATGGAGAAGAAACAGTGAAGAAAAATATTTCTTTTTTGCCTCACGCAACACAGAAGTAAGAACATTACGATATCTAGTATATTTGCTTTTAGCAGCATCAGTTTTTTGAGACTTGAATATATAAAAGAGCTTATTTTTCCTATTGACAGACCTCAACAAAGATTTCGATATCCAGGGGGATCGTGGTATCTTTTTATAATTTGATCTAGATTGTGATCTTATCGGAAAATGAAAAGAGAAAAGAGGAGCGATCAGATCAACAAACTTATCATATGCATCATTAGGCTCATTCGCATTGAGAACCACTGACCAATCAATATTTAACAGGCTTTCCTTAAATCTTATAATATTTTGTTCAGACATAACTGAATGTTTTGAGAAGCATATGCATACACTGTTTTAGCTGTTATATGAAAATGATGAAAGCGTTGCAACTTGTGAGTTCGTTTGAAAGCGAATTTCACAAATATAGGTACTGGCATAGAAAACAAACTTGCTGTGATAAAAGGTATACTCTGTAACTTTCTTTATGGAAAGGGGGTGTTGTATATAATGTAACCAGTTATGGTATGCCCTTGGCAACGGCACTATGTGATACGCACATGTACACCACCATAACCAGGGCCGTGAAGTCCGTGCCAATAAAGCCTCAAGCCAGCAAGATGTACCTCTAGTACCGTCTCCGAATCAAACCTTATTTCTGCGTCTCTCTTTACTTTTGTGTTATGAAACTGCCACAAAGTCCTACCCTATAACACAACAAATATTTCATGACTTATTAAGTCAAAAGTTTTGACAAATCAAAAAAAAATACCAATAAAATGCAAGTTATCATTTAATGCAGTAAGACTACTATCCTGCAGATCTACAAGAGCCATTTCAGTTGAAAAATAAGTGCGAAATCCATTTTGAGAATGAAATAAAATATTGTTCTGTAAGAAAATACGTACAAACGGTTATATACAAAAAAAAAATGTCAAGGATTTTTGAAAAACATTGATATTGGTCGATAATTTCTAATGAAATGCTTATCATACTTTTAAAATACTGGAATAACTGCAGCAACTTTGAATTCTGCTGGAACAACTCGTTATTAATGACAGATTAAATTTGTGAGTTAAAGGTTTTAACAATAAATATACATGTATTACTTTCTTAATCAAAATATCGATACGTTATCGATTCCTGTACTTACGGAATTTTTCATCCCTTTAACTATATCATATATCTCATGATCTTTAACAGGAAAAAAAGAAAAAAGAATTATTTGACTGTTAAGAAACAAAAGTGAAAGGATCTGAAACATAATGATATTCTTCTTCATTTAGAATCTTTCCTATATAAACAAAATGATCATTAAAACAATTCGAAATTTCTCTTTCATCTGTTATGTGCCGACCACTATGTAATACATATGAAGGATAACTTGGCCTTTTCTCCCCCAATAATCCCTTATATCAGGGACCATGCTTTTCTTAAATCATTAGAATATATATGAAATCTTTCATAATAGTTTTGTTGGCATTTCTCAACAAAATAGTTACCTTGTTTCACAATTCTCTATAATTCCTATTTACAATCTCATTGTTACATCTAGCACTTTTATTTAATAATCTGTGTTTTTCTTTATTGATAAAGGACAATAATTCGAAGAAATCCACGGTTTCCTAATTTTACTACTTTATGTTTTTTTTTTTTAAAGGAAAGATGGCGAGATGCATCATTAATAGTGTTTTCAAAAATATACAAAAGAAAATCCAATGCAACATCTGGATCTTCCTTATCCGGCAACACTTCACAGCAATTTGTTGTACCTAATTTTTCTCTAACAAATTCCAACTAGAATTATCACTGAAGGTGATTAATACCCCGCCCCTAGTGTTGCTTTATAGTATGTGATGTCATGAGGGCAATGACGTTAATACCAAGTTTGTGCACTTGTCGAATTGGAAACAGAATAATTTTAGTTTACTGTACAATTACAGAGTTGAAACTGAGTATAAAACTTACAGCAAATGGAAACATGCTTTCCCTCAGCATCACTACACTTAATGACCATCATACACACCAAATTTGACCTTCATAGCTTGAATGGTTTATTTTGATAAAAAAATGAGTGGTTACCATGGCAACACATTTTCCTTAAACTAACACATTGGTGTCTTGCAAAACTACACATTTGGTTTCAATTGCTTGAAAACTGTGGAAGAAATTCACTCCACAGGATTTTAAAAACCAACAACATGTGGTTACCATGGCAAAGCATTGTCCGATACAAATACTAAGGACAATTTGCAAAACTACACTTAAAGAGCGTCATACACACTAAATTTCACCTTCATAGATTAAATGTTTCAATTTGATACAAAAATGAGTGGTTACCATGGCAACACATTTTTCTTATATTAACATATTGGTGTCTTGTATAACTAGACCTCCCGATCATCATACATACTAAATTTGACCTTAATTGCTTAAATGATGTGGAAGTTATTCAATCCACAAGGATTTGGTAAAATTATGGTTACCATGGCAACGCTTTGTCCGACAAACACAAAAATTATGTGTTCCACATCTATGCCTCAAGGCCATAATGCCTACCAAATTTGATTTCAATTGCTTCAAAACTGTGGAAGTTGTTCACTCCACAAGATTTCGAAGAAAACATGCGGTTACCATGGCAACGCTTTGTCAAGTACAAACACAAAGAGTGTTTTGCATAACTACACCTATAGATCATCATAGACACCAATTTTAAAATTGATTGCTTAAATACTATGGAAGTTATTCACTCCACAAGGTTTTGGTAAAATTATGGTTACCATGACAACGCATTGTCCGACAAACACAAAAAACATGTCTTGCACATCTATACCTCAATATCATCATTTACCCTAAGTTTCATTTAAATTGCTTCAAAACTGTAGGAGGAGTTCGCGACGCAAGATTTTGCAACAGACCGCCCGAAAGCCCGACCGCCCGACCGCCCGACCGCCCGCCCGACCAACATCACGGTGATTCCTATATACCCCCTTCACACTACGTGTGGCGGGGGTATAAAAACGTTTGATTATTTGGATTTGGATTGTTTACAGTATTTCTCTATCATCGTTATAGTACTTTGATAAACTAATAACTTGTTTGTAATGAAGAAATATAGAATTTATATTTGTTGGTTTTAAAATCACGAAAAAAAAATCCTTTGAAAATCTTCCAATATTATTCTAATGACGAAATTACTAGATTTATTTATTTATTCATTTATTGAAACATATTTATACAGGATAAAAAAACGATCAGCTAAAAGCTGTTTTACATCGAAGCGAAGTCCTGTGTAAAACAATGCATTTTCCTGCGGAGGGGATACTGTAAAAAAGACAGCATCAAAAAAACAAAAAATAAAAATCATTTTCCAATAGATTTAAACAAAAAGGGCTGCCGGACTGGGATACAAATGCACAATTCTTTTTTTTTAAAAATGCTGAGTTTTTGGAGTATTATGCTACCCACTATTCACACCAATCAACATCAATACACACAAGACTGAAACATGCAGTTTTCAGCAACCCATTTATACAGCACCAGGCACTCAGTCAAAACCCACAGTTCACACACAGCATACTCAGTTACACACAAACACATACACGCACACAAACACACACACATTTACACACGCACACGCACACTATCACATGCAGGCACATCACGCACAATACACACTCGAGCACACATTCTCACCACATGCATTGATACAATACAAGATCATATAGGCAAATATACTCACACAGACAATGCACTCATACATAATACACGTTCTAGAAACACACGTAATATACAGCAATACGACACTGGCAATGGGCATTATACATGTACATAAACGTGTCAAAATATGCGACACAACCACCTACATTTTTATATGTAGGCCTACTGAAATACAGAGATGAAATGTGGTAGGTGACTGGTAAAAAATGACAGTCCGGCAGTTCCAAATAATCATCATTACGATTAATCAATCAATCAACGAAAGAATAAAACCATACAGAATGAAATTTCTAAGGAATCCCCCGTGCAGGAAAAGCTCACAAAATTAAAGTGAAGGAGAAGAAAAAATATGTATATACATATACAATCAGCATTCAATATACAAATACACGACATAGGCAAAATCAATATGTAGTGGCGGCTGTACATACATTTCAAATGATTGAATAACTAAGAACTGATATTTCACAATATATGTCTCTTTAAAAAAGGTACGTTTAAAAAACCTTTTAAAAATCAAAAGGATAGGTGCATTTTCCAATTCAGTGCGAAGAGAATTCCAGGCAATGGAGCCCGAGTATCTGAAAGATTGTTTAAACATTTCATTTTGTTTGGCTTCGGTAATACTTTGAATTTGCGTTTCTAGTGTTTAGGCCATGTCTATCAAAATACATTTCTACATTGCAAAGCCTGACTGGTGCTGTACCGTGAATGCATTGATACATGAGCATACAAAGAAAATAATCCCGTCGGGTTTCCAGGCTTTGCCATTTCAATTGGTTAATTGATTCAGTCACGCTTATATCACCGGAGCCAAACTGTTTGGAAACTACACGGCCGCTCTTTTTTTTTTTTTTTTTTTTTTTTTTACGGCGTATAGATTCGCGATTTTTTTTTTTTAATTTAATTTTTTTTTTTGCGGAGCAGTTTCCCCACACAGAACAGGCATAGTGAAAACATGGATGTATAGGATGTTAAATAACCGAGTGTCAAGGGTGCTACTAAGTCGTCGTAAAGAAAACACTTTATGCTAAACTTTTACACAGCTGTTTTACATGATTATCCCAAGTCAAATGGCAGTCTGTATTAACTCCTTAATATTTTACACAATCGACTTGTTTATGTCTGGTTCCATTAAGATTCACATTTAAATCCTTCATAATAGGTTTCAAACGTGAGGATACAACCATTACATTTGTTTTAACAGCATTAATTTTCAATCTGTTATTTCTATACCAGCTATATATTCATCAATACAGGCTTGAAGCCTTATTTCAACATCATTCACATTTTTCCCAGAGCTGTAGATTGCAACGTCGTCAGCGTCAAATTTCATTACGTCAGTTTAGTCAAATTTCATCATTTTTTCTTCTATGATCAGTCAGATCACGATCTGGCAATGCTCTCACAATCCTGTCATGTGTGTTTAAATGGCGGCATGTGCACTCAAGCGCGGAGCTCGGAGCAGGGCTCGCAATTTGGCGACAGTGCGGAGCGTGTTTTGTTTACATACGATGTCATGATCATTCTCTTGTTCCATTTCTGTGGTTTGGAAAGAATAAAGGGAAGTAACGTTGGACTGTCAATCAAGATCAAGTCTGTGTCAGATTACCGGTATAATAACTCCACTGTAATGTAAATGTGAATGCACATACACGTACATTATATTCACACACGACTAGTAGTACATTGCAAGTTTTTTTCAGGATGGGGGAAGAGGAACCTTCAGAAAGTGAGTGGGATCGAGGAAAATTATACCTCCCCTCACCTTCCCCCCCCCCCCCGCTAAGCCAAGAACAATCTAAGGACTGAACCTTTTGAATTTCATGGGTGTTGTGATTTCAAAATCCCCGATTTCCCCCCGATTTTTTTTCTCCTTTTTTTTTCGACGAGTCCACAAAGAGTTGGGGGGGGGGGGGCGGGGGAGCCACCGGTTCCGCGGATGATAGGCAGTGACTGGTGAAAGAGAAAAAGAGGGAAAGAAATCATTACAGATGATGTAACTTCCCTTTAGGTTTGTAATCTTTCCTTCCTGGTCATTACACTGCGGAATAAAGCATTGTTAAACAAAAACAGGAACATCTGAACTGCATCGTCCTATATTATAATGCTACGATATTTCCGTTATTGACAAAGAACGCAGCTGTAGGAGAAAAAAAATAGAGTGCTTCAAAAAGAAATTTTAGTGATAATTGTGTGAGTGACTGGAAACAATTTTTATCATAAACCGTATAGAGTACAGTGTTTGTAAAACAATTTCGGAAACAGTTTACTTACGTGGGGATATGTGTTCATAGATATCTTGATATTGACAGCACGATTCTGAAAAGAAACTCCAGGGGTTTTTTTTCAGTGTTTTTGATACATTTGGAAACTATCCTACAACTTAGTCATTAATCAAAGGGTGTCATTTGGGAAATATTCAGTTTTGTTGGGGGTTTTCCTAAAAAAACAGGATAACAAAGCACTGAATAACAGTTGTGCAATTCAGTCAATCCCAGAAATAAAAAAGAGACGAGAAAAAAAAAAGAAAGACTACCCTTCTCACATCTTATGATGTTCATCTCGAACTCTTTCCCCCGCTGCTGTCTTTTCTTCCCTTACAAGAGTGTCTTCTCGTGATTGTTAATGTGGGGTGGGATGAGTGAGGGGGGGTAAAAACTAGTTTTGCCCCCCCCCCCCCAAAAAAAAAACAACAACAACAACAACCATATATATATATGGGGGGGGGGGGAGTGCTTCCTCTCCCCCCCCCCCCCCCCCCCCCCGTTCCAGGCGCCCTTGGTTGTGAAGTTTTAATGATCGGCGACGTAATCTAGCATTGGATACATGAGAATGTATTACCAAGATGAGGCTTAATTATGTAATCTGCTTATGATTTTGTCTGAAACATTTTCAAGCGGTCGTAACTAAACATTCTGGACAAGATTTATCCAGCTAGTATTTTTCTTCTGTATTTCCACCAAACACAGATCTTCTTGATCAGTGGGACACTGGGTATATTATTATTTATAGTTTATAATTGTTTGTTTGTTTTATTGTTCCATATTCCACATTTCAACAAATACATAAACCATAAACATAACAATACAAAAGTATGGATGAATTGTCAAGTACATCTTTCAAGACAATAATTATAACATGTGAAATATGAGGAATCTACATAGAAGCATTGCTTGTAGGGTGTAGATTCCCAGATGCGGATGTGAGATTAATTCTTACTTATTATATGCAATTGAAGGAATGACAATTTGTGAATTGGGGAAATTAAATGTGGAAGAATAAAAAAGAAAAAGAATACAAAGAAAACAAAGAAAACGATGTCCGCGGCACAAGACTTCTTGAGAGTTGCGTGATCACCCGAGCGAGGTACAAGTCAGATAAAGTGTACAATATCAGAAATACAAAATATGCACCAAGGAGGTTCAAGAGATAATACGAAATCACGAGCGAGGCACATGTTACATAATCGATAATGACAGTAATGCGAAGTATGAACAGAGAATGTCGAGGAGGATTGAAGAATAGCTATAAGTATGAATTCAGAAAAACAAGTTTAAGTTTGTGCTTAAAAGAATTAAGAGACTGAGATTGGATTATTTCTCTGTCCAACTCATTCCAAAATTTAGGTCCTGTAGTAGTTATTGTTTTTAAAGCAGATACGGTCAGTACAGGAGAAAGATGGAAAGAATCTTTTTGTCTCATAGGGTAAGAATGAACTTCAGTATTTTTAACAAACATAGAGGAAAACACATCAGGTAGACCACCTGAGTTTACCTGATACATAAATGATCCGACATTGAAATAATATAAATCGTGGATCTTAAGTGTTCTACTGAAAAAGAATAAGGCATTGTGTTCCAGAAATGTAGAGAAGTTAATTATCCGTATAGCTCTTTTCTGTAACAATAATAAAGAATTAAGTCTAGTTGTACAGCAGTTTCCCCATGCCAGTATTCCCTAACCTATATAAGGCAATAAAAGAGTAGAATACAATGAATGCAGAACATGCTTAGGAAAATACTGTTTTAACTTATACATAACACCTACATTTTTCGATAGTAATTTACGCAAAGAATCAACATGAACTTTCCATGTAAACTTACAATCAATATAAAGACCAAGGAATTTTATATGTTCAACCTAATTCAATTCCACGTCGTTTACAAACAACTTACCCGGTAAAATATTAATCATATTACTAAAAACCATAAATTTAATAATGATATAACAATGGCTGTTGCCAAATTGATAGTCAATAATTGAATATGTGTAGTTATAAGATCTATTAGAACCTATTGCAGACGTTTCAAAGCTTGCTCGTTTTACACTGTGGTGGTGCTGAACACGATCCGCGAACAGACCCTTCATCGCACAAGGCCTCGATCTCTTCGCGAGCTAGTCCATGGGCCAAGACCCGAAAAATGGGTTGTTGGTACCATCTGAGGTGGCACAACCTTTTTGGTGTCAGTTTGTTTGTCGGGCATAGATATGCTTGTCAAGCTATGATAGCATTTCCAAATGAGTAGCTTAGTCATAATAAATGATTTTTTAACCAATTTGGTCTCGTTTTTATATCCCTATACTTCTGAATCGAAACTAACCGCTATACAAAGAAGAGCACTGTCTTCTGTATGTCCACAGGTGTTCTGTTGTAAACGCGATGCGCTTAGTCCTTATTCAAGGCATCGAAGGGAATATCCAAAGGGTTATGCTGTCCACAGCTGTCACGCGGTACGCTTAGTCTTTATCTAGACCAATGTGCAGTTATCATATGTGACCGTGCACCTCAAAACGAACATAAAGTCGCACACACTGATTTTGCATGAGGACTGAAAATAAGTGAAATGGGTAAACCTAGCCGAACTTGACTTTTTCATATTTTCTGAAGGAGCGGGTCTTCTTTTACATTATGCTAAAATTTGGGATCATAAAACGGGCAGGAAAGTGTGTTTTTTTAGCAGTTTATCTCGAACATTTTTTGTAGAATAGTGTGATTAGGTGTGTCTTTAGAATCCCTTTTTCATTTCTGAAAAACCTTGTCCACACTCTTCACCTTCGACTCTAATAACTTTTGAAAGGACAGTGCTACTGCTTTGAAAGTTGGAATAAATTATGGACAGAATGTGTTAATGAGGCATGCTTAATTTCAGTTTAATCTGATAATCCCTTCATTGTTGTTACTCTGGTGGTTTATTTCCTGTTTTTTGTCCCATTCATTGCACAGCCAGCACGGTTTGGTAAAGATTACGCGCTTGATTAGACACTGCACTTCAGAGCCTCTTTTCTCGGTTCACACTTTTCCTGAGTTTGTGCTTTCTTTCCAATATTTAGATAGGTGAGGAGAGTCCATTTGATTTGAGTTATACATCATTTTAAAGCTTAAAGTCTGCTCTTTCAGAATATGGTCTTAACTAAAAATTCATGTCTGGCGACTTTTTGTTTGTTTTGAGGTGCAGTGTCACATATCTAAAGTTCCTCATAAAAGGGATTATCTATACTGTTTTTATACTACCCTATCAACAAATACATCAGTTTTAAACAAAAATCACTCTGTTCATTTACAATATTATTCATTATAATGTATCGTAGTGTACCGGTTCATTGTTTTTGCATTATCTTATATTGTTGGATGGAAATAAAGCGACATTGGCGTGGTATTAACGTTTTCACCGTAGCGTTTTCGCCGGAAAATGATAAATAATTGAAAAATACGGTAAAATTCACGAGGAATTGCTTCTTTTGTTGCTGTTATTGTTTTTAGATAAAAGGATATACACTGTATCATACGCTTTGGATATTCCCTTTGCCGTCTAGAATAAAGACTAAGCGCTGTGGACATCACAACCTTTGTATATTCCCTTCGCTGCCTTGAATAAAGACTAAGCGCACCGCGTTTACAACAGAACACCTGTGAACATACCATAGAGCTGCATTTTACAGCTCTATGGAACATACAGAAGACAGTGCTCTTCTTTGTATTTATATAGCGGTTAGTTTCGATTCAGAAGTATAGGGATATAACAACGAAACCAAATTGGTTGAAAATTCATTTATTATGACTAAGCTACTCATTTGGAAATGCTATCATAGCTTGATAAGCATATCTATGCCCGACAAACAAAATGACACCAAAAAGGTTTTGCCACCTCAGATGGTACCAATATCTGGCCTGGCCCATGGACTAAGCAGGCCATTCTATGTGCACTGTGTTTTTACAACTCCTTTGGTGGTGGCCGTTTTTGACCCTAGTCACGCATAACAGTGCAATTTCTATAGAAATCAGACGGCTGGTTCTTAGAATTTGAAGTAAAATCCTTCCAAAGTGGGAAAAAAATAATGAATGAAACATAATTAAAGTACGGTGATCATGCTTTTTCTACTCTCGAAAAAAATCGAGTGAAAATATTCACTCTGAAAGGAGTGAATACAAAAGAGGGTGAATTTAGAGTGAAATTGGAGTGAATTTTGAGTGAAAATTTTCATTTTCACTCATTTCTGAGTGACCTCTAGGATCACTCGAAGATTTTGGAGTGATCCCTGAGGTCACTCTAAAACGAGTGAAAATGAACATTTTCACTCAAAATTCACTCCAATTTCACTCCAAATTCATTCTTTTTTGTATTTTCACTCGATTTTTTTTTTTTAGAGAGTATGGTGATCATGCTTTTTCTACATCGCCCCTTCTCTCTGGAATTCTCTACCTGCCTATGTCATTCATTTTATAGCCACTTCCGGGTATCAGTTTTTGTTTTTGTTTTTGTTTTTTCGTGTGTTTTTTAAGGATATAGTGCTCTGAAATGGATCAGTTGTGGGTCGGTCGATGAAGGTGCGCACACTGACTCTGATTTCAGTATTATAATCGTATTTGTACACTGGATACGGTTTTTTTTTTTTGTATTTTTGTCTCTTGGATTAAATCTTAATTTCCGGTAAACCGTGCGCTTAGAAACATCCGTATTACGCGCCTAACAAATGTATTGCATTATTTCTATTCAACGATGTTCAATAAAATTGTAATACCAGCAGACATTAATCTATGTAAACTTATTGTCACTTAAGAGTATAGCTCCTGGTCGGTATGCCTCTGTCGGCCAACATCTTCGGCACAATGGAAACTGCATTATTTTATTATGGTAACTATCGGGACAATGTGATGATATTTCTTTATAATGGGAATATGTTCATACACTGTAATTCCTTGTACTGTATTCAAAGCCGGACAATTTAAGTTATTCTAAACACACTGTGACGTCGTACGTGCATGATTAAACACCAGTGTTAAATGCATACAAAAGGCGGTGGGACCCTCATTAATTTAAAGTAAACATTCAGATCTCTATATATGGTCATACGTATTCATACATTTTGTTTTTTATACACATTTCCACATTATTTTTGTATTTTTGTATGGCACATTTTATATATATATATATATACAAGACATGATTTGTCACAGCGAGCTATGTGTTAATGAATATGAATAGAGAAAAAATGGATTGTAATGGTTGCCCTTGGTGGAAGCGACCACGTTATCGAACAGGTGGCCATCTAAAAGATTATGGAACATAACATGTTAGAAGAAACCCTTAAACACAAACCCTAAACACAAACCTGCATTCATAAATGCCGGCCTGTTTATTTGGAAATCTCATCCATTGTTCCTTCGTGTGAGACTCAAACTTGCAATAAGTGCAATTTATCATTGTTGTCTTTTAAGTTCGTGTGCTCAGTCATGCGTGACATTTGTCAAAATAATTAGGTGTGAATGGAAAGAGGAAGAGCTTTTCTTTTCTCACAACCAACACTTCAATTTCCATAGCTGACAATGATGTAATAAAGAAATGGAAGGCCTTCAAAGTTTACCACATTATAAATTTTGCTCCTGCAACAGTTGTTCCGGTCTTATTTTCTCCAAATACCTGGGGTTAGGGTTGTGAAAAGATTTTATGTGAGGATAAGGATTAAGGCTAGGATTATTTTATGGTATAAGGTAGAATTTATGTTTGGCTCAGAGTGAAGATATTTTTTGGGACAATTGTCGCTGAGCACTTAATGTCATAGAACCGTCCAAATAACATATATGTCACGTGCTTGTAGTTTTACTTTGCTTTACGGTACATTACTGAATCTCTATACAAAGGTTTTTGCAAATTTCGCTCTTTTTTACCTATCCGGATTTCACCAGCTCCTCCCACAAACACACACAGAGACACACACACTCACGCGCGCGCATACACACTCAGTATGCATAGCTGTTCTTGCAGATAAAATTTAGAAAACAACATGATTTGTGTAATGCATGTTTTGTATTTTGTTTCACTCTTTTGTTGAATGTAAAAAAAAAAAAAGATAATTGAATTGAATTGAATGATTGTGATAGATACCCGCGGATCACTCTCAGCTACAGTTCGTTGACCGCGTGGTCGAAAGAGGACGCAACTGACGAGAGCATGAAGACTGTTGTTCTTTTTTGTTGTTTTTGTATTTGAGGCGCGTCATTCAAATATGACTATTTACGCCTTTATCTTTATAATAGGATTATTTTACATATAATAAATGAATAAAAAATAATGACTTTTTACTCTCATTTTTATGCGCGCTATGTGTCTGCTGTTATACGGTTGGGGCAAATAAGTTCTGGTGCATGCTGATGGCAAACTCTGATCACCTGGCTCGTTACATTGAGCAGGCTTCTCGGTCGCGCACACAGACCTAGATCCCTCATTTGCCGCACTCAGGACCCTCTGCCCAACGCATGTATGATGCACAAGCAGACTCCCGAATGCGATATATAAACATCAAAATTATAATATTATTTCATATATACTTTCCATTAAATAAACATAAATTTACAAATAATTTATTTTTTTTTTCATTATGTAATAAGCAAACATCCGGTTGTGCAGTGTGCAAATCTAGATTAAATGAAACTCAAAAGATAATTATCTGTATAACTCTATAAGACTTATATAAGTCTTTGGGAAAACCTTCTTGTTCTCTTCACATATGAGATTAATGCCCTCAAATGATCAACATTTTTTGTGGATAATACTTTTCTGATATCCCGTTGATCTTTGCCTCCAATGTCTGCGATCAACATGGCTCTCTCTATCAAATATTTCGGACAATCATATAAAAAATGACTTAAATTTTCCTTTTCGGGGCAATAGGGGCAGTTGCCTGTTTCATACAAATTTACTTTCCACTTATCATAATTCAGTCGAATATTACCCATACGGACTTGATGAATAAGGATTTGTTCTTTCCTGTTTTTTAATCTGCATTCGTATTTTCCACTTACATACTTCTGTACTTCTTTTAAAGGGGACTGTGTTTCTTCCCATCTTTTTTGCCACTTCTTATTAAAATGACTACTCAAAACACGTTTAACTTCCATCTTATTGAGTCCATTATTGATTCCGATATGTTTCTCTTGTAGGGCTGTTTTTGCCGCTTTATCTACTGTCTCATTGCCCGTGATGCCACAGTGGCCGGGCACCCATTCAAAGTGTACTATCATACCCCTGAACAGCAGGTGCATCGAAAGAACGTGTATTTCTTTCACAAAAGCATCCTCGAATTTACATGTTTCAAGGGCCCGGAGAGTACTTAAACTGTCAGTAAAAATTACTACTCCTGTATACACATTACTAAGTTGTCTCAACCAGGTTAATGCCATAAAAATTGCAGCAAGTTCCGACCTATATGATGACGTGAAATCCTGCAGTCTTTTTGATTCACTGTATTTGTAATAGGGTGCGAAAAAAGCAGCTCCCACTATGCCTGTTTGACTTCTGGATCCGTCCGTGTATACATGCAAGTAGTGACTCCACTTCTTTTGTGTAATTTCTAAACTCATTTGATTTTGAAACAATGGATTATCTGACTTCGATATTAATCCACTTAACTCAGTTGAGACATTCACTTTTGGGATATGCCAAAGTGGGATAGTTAAAGGAGTTACCGGATCAACAGGCATATCGAGGTAGACTTCCTCTTTTATCTGCTTTATCCTGTTTCCAAAGGAGTTACTTGAACAAGTTTTGTTATCATAAAATCTATATTGCCAACAGTCCCCTACATCTTCCAGTAAGGGGTGGTCGGGAGTTGTTTCAATTCTCTTTATATACCTTGCACTCAGCAATTTTCTCCGCATATCTAAGGGCATATCTCCTGACTCTGTTTGGAGAGTTCTCAGGGAGGTTCCGACTTTGCTACCCAAACATATTGTCAGAGCCTGATATTGAACTGAATTGAGTATATTTTTGACAAAATCAGATGCCGAGTCATATGCTTCACATGCATAATCCAATAAAGAAAGAATAAGGGATTATATACTGTTATCAAATCCTTTATTCCACCACTCCATTTTGCATATGCCAAATATTTAAGTATATTTATTTTCTTTTTACTTCTACATGCTAAGTCTTGTATATGAGATTTCCACGTTAACCTCTTGTCTAAAATAACTCCGAGATATCGGTGTTCTTTTCTCTGAATAAGTGGTTGTTTGTCTAGATAGAGTAAAATGGGCTCTTCTTTGTTGGATCGTGAAAACAGTATTGGCACTGTTTTGGGGGATGAGATGAGCATGCCCCATCTTTTGAACCACTCGTTAAGTATATTCAAGTATCCTTGTAAGCATAACACAACCTCGGTGATGTCGTTACCTGATTGCCATATTACGCAATCGTCGGCGTATAATAGGACTTTGGGGTTAGGCCTAACTGGAATATCCCTGAGCATCAGGTTGAACAAAATGGGGCTCAAATGGCTTCCTTGGGGTAATCCGTTAACCATCTCCATTGTTTCAGATAGTGCATTGCCCACACGCACCTGAAAGGTGCGCTTTGACAGCATGTTTGCTATAAAATGTAGCAAATTCCCTCGAATGTTTGCCTTCCACAGTTTGACCAGGACGGCTTCGGGCCACAGTCTATCATATGCTTTAACTAGATCAATAAATACTGCTACTGTTTTAATACTCACTTTCAAATTTTTTCTGTATTTCATTTTCCAGGTGAATTATATTATCCACACAGCTTCTGCCTTTACGGAATCCACTCTGTATCGGAGATAATAAATCATTCTTTTCCACCAAGAAGTTTATCCTCTCTTTAACCATAATTTCCATAATTTTCATAAAACAGGGTAATAATGTAATTGGTCGGTAAGAACTCAATTCTGTGGGGGGGTTATTTGCTTTCAGGATTGGGATCAAAATTGAGTGTTTGCATGCTTGTGGTTTAAGACCAGTTTCCCAAATTCGATTGTAAATTAATAGTAAAAGTTCTTAGAATGTATGGGCATGTTGCAATAAACCTCATATCCTATTCCATCCAATCCAGGCGTAGTGCCTTTTCTTGAACTAAGTGCTCTCTCTAATTCCCGGAACTGAAAAGGTTCATTATAAACTAATTCACGATTGCTGTCAGAATCTGTCCTCACCGATCCCCAAACTTCACATATATCCTTATAATTCTCATTATTTTCCTCTTTCCCGCCTACACTACCGAAATATTTTCCTAAAACATGTGCTTTGCATTTATCGTTGATGATAATGTCCTCTTCGGAGTGTAAAGCAGGCATGTTTTTTTGTTTCACAGGTATTCCGTTTAGCCTCTTTATTGTTTGCCATACCTTTGAAACTGAGGAGAAGCGGTTTAGTCTCGCACTGAAGGACTGCCAGTAGTCGTGTTTGGCTTTACTGATGGTCCTCTGGGCTTCTGCTTTCCTTTGTATGAATTCGTTTTGCAAAGCCTTTGACCATTGTCTCCTTAACTTTCTCTGTATTTTGTTTCTCTGTTTTATTTTGTCCGTACAATCCTTCGTCCACCATGGGACAGGGTTGCGCTTTGTGTCTTTTGGGCGGGTAGCTTGATATTCCTAATATTTTGGTTAAGCGTACCATAGATTCTTCAAACAACGTTGTTGGAGAGGCGTCTTTCTCGAATTTGTCAACACAATCAACAGTTAACTGATCATTACATAAGGAGGCAAATTTCTTCCCATTGATCTTTCTGAAAGATTGGTTTTCGCCTCCTGTGTTGATTTCACGTAAATGAAAAGGATTTGCGCTAATGTATAACTGAGTGCACACTACATAATGATCACTTCCAAGTGATTCTGTTAACACTTGCCACATGCATTTACCGGCCAGGGTTGCCGATGTGATAGACAGATCTAAACAAGATGTCTAGCCGGTGTGACTATCCAGTCTTGTTCCAGAACCATCATTTAAAACAACTAAGTTATTACACATCATAAACTTTTCAAGTAATTTACCGTTGAGATCTGTTCGTAAACTACCCCATAATACATTATGAGAATTAAAATCACCGACTATTGATACTTTCGATACATCTCTCACCTTCGAAAGTAACATATTCAGAGTATCATCATTCAATTTCTTGCAAGGATTATAATAATTCACTACCGACAACACATAATCGTCCAAATATATTTTAATCAGTTGCATCTCTATTTCTTCGTAAATTCGAACCTCCTCAAAACTTACTGAGTCATGAACGTATATAGTTACCCCTCCACCACGTTGTCCATTTTTTCTGTTTCTTGACAGTGTGGTGTATTGGGGAATATTTAACTCAGTATTTTCCGCAAACCAAGATTCTTGTATACATATCAAATGAATTCTCCTACATGTTCAGAATTTATATATCTAATCAATTCCCCTCCATGAGCATTCATCCCTTGGGCGTTCCACTGGAGAATGACCAGCGCAGTCATGAAAAGGTTTCTGTTTAACTGCTGCATTTTGATCTTTCGATCAATACCTGTTCCACAAGAGAACGAATGAGTGCGAGTATCTCTGGTTCCGTTTGTTCACTTACGAAAATTAGAACAATTTTGACCACAAAGGAAATTATTTCCTCGTTTGAAGCATTCACAAGAAAGTTGCTTCCAGGTGGATTTCCTTTTTGTTCAGTTTTGTCAGTAGTTGAGTTCGATGTTTGGCTTTCCACTACATTGCCCTTATTTGTATCTGTTTTTCTGTCTGTACCCATGCACCATCAGATTGCTGATAGTTTCAACAGCTTGGCTTAAAGTACTGGAAGGGAGAGATGGGAGAATGCGTGGCGCCGTTTGTTTCTGTGGTTTTGTTCTTGCCAACCCTTCGGCACCGGCTAACGGCAGATTGCCACTATTGGTTGCCATGGTTGCCGCTGAGGCGTAGCTCACTCGATTGGGAAGAGGAGTTTTCTGTGTCTTTTCTTTTGTTTGTTCTTCTTTTGCCCGATACGTTCTTGCGGCCTCGGCGTACGACAAACTATGTACCGTCTTTAGCTTTTGTATTTCTTTCGCTCTCTTTATCATCTTACATCCATTGTAAGCCGCCGAGTGGTCGTCGCCACAGTTAACACATTTGGGATTTTCTTTTCTGGGACATTCCTCAAAAGAGTGAGATGCCCCACATCTGACACATCGGATCTTTGAACGGCAGTTGGCTGCCGTATGACCGTGACGCTGACACTTAAAGCATCTTACAACAGGTGGAATCCACTGTTTTACATTAAATGATTGAAAGCAGAGAATTACCTCTTCAGGGATTTGTTTTGAGTCAAACGTTAAAATGACACTGCGTGTTGGGGTGTAGAGAGTATCTTTCTTTTCCTGGTTGTAGGTTTTTCTAGTTATTCTCTTTACATTAATCACTTTGTGTCTTTTTAGTTCTGACTTGATCTCTTCTTCTCCCATTTCTATGGGTACCCCTGAGATAACTCCTTTGGCGCTCTGGTGCTTTTGTGTTTTGACCGGGACATTACCGATTTGCTGAATATCGGAAATTTGTCTGAGTTGTTTTTCGTTGCGGCATTTAACTAAGATTCCTGCGTTCATACTTTTCATGAATTCTGGCTGGCTTCCTGACACATTTTGGATTGATTTGGTAATTACCAGTAAACTTATGTTGCGAAGAGATTTGGAACGCTCGATGGGGGTGATAAACACTTTCAGATCTGGAGGATTTGCTTTTGACGTACGAAAGACGTTTTCGTAATTGCCATAGTCCGTTTCGGAATCTGTGGAATTTGACATAGAGTCCCTTCTGGTGCTTATCTCTTCCACCGTACTTGAGCCTTCTCTGTACTTTCGTTTCTTACGCCTGCCTGAAACAACTCTGTAATCTTCTTCATGAACTTTATCATAGCTAGTGTCGCTGTCTGTCTCCTTGGGGTCAAAAGCCCCTTTGGGGTCTACAGCTCTATCGTATTCTCGTGAGGCGGCAGCCACCGCCATGGTTTCACAAGACGCCAATTGGCGGGAAAGTTGAGTTATATCTATATTGGTGCGAAGTGCGAAATTCCGGATGTTTGCTTACCTTAAAGGACAAGTTTACCTTCATAAACATAATGATTGAGAGAATGTAGCAATATTAGTACAACACATCATTGAAAGTTTGAGGAAAATTGGACAATCCGTTCAAAAGTTATGAATTTTTGACGTTTTTGTGCAGTAACCGCTGGATGAGAAGACTACTGCAGTGTGTGAATAACTTAGATGTCACATGCGTACAACAATATAAGGAAAATATAAAGGGAATTTCACAAAATTTCATCTTTTGCAAAAAGTACACATTCCCCCGACTCGTTACCGACAAATGTTATGGGTAATATTGTTCCCCCTGCCTTTAGAAAGAGTCAAGTCAAGTGCTCTTTTATTATGCGAAAAAAGTGAAAATATGTTGAATTTTCTTTACATTTTCTTTATACTGTTGTACGCATATGACTCACAAGCTGTAGTAGTCTCCTCATCCAGCGGTTCCAACACAAAAATTTTAAAAATTCATAACTTTTGTATCGATTGTCCAATTTTCCTCAAACTTTCACTGATGTGTTCTACTAATATTGTTGCATTCTCTCAATCCTTATGTTTATGAAGGCGAACTTTTCCTTTAAAACTGTTCGACGGCGTGCTTCTAGAAAGACGAAAGGGGTTGGTGGTTGAAAATAAGAGGAAACATCAGGTCCTAAAAAATATTATCGACTTCAAGCCGTCTTTATTTGTAAGATAAGAAAAGACTGCTACGATGACAATTTATAAGTTATATTTCATGATTACAGAAAAACACTAACAATTTCGCTTTTTACATCAATGTTGTATCGTGCGTTGAAAGGGGGGAGTCAACTTCATTTCCCCGTTGAAGTTGACTATGATTAATAAAAAAAAAGTAAATAAACATACAGCATGGTTAAAATCAAACTAAATCGAGGGCAGAAAATCAGAAAATCAGATAATCAAACAAATAGGAAGAATAAACATGGCATGCGTCGCCATGAAACAGGGACAATGATTCTTAGCACAAGTGAAAATTAAATGTTTACGGTGATGACGTCAACACCTACAGTTACACAGGTTTATAAAAAATTAAATACAATGGAGAAACTAACAGTTTGACATTGTGTAATGATTTACTACATACGAGGTTACTGCAAACGAATAATGATAATGAGTTCTACAGATTATGCTTTTGGGCTTTTACTGTGAAAGACGAAATTTAGTGCAAATTGGAGTTGTTGTTTTTTATTTACCTCAGATAGCTTGTCTAAGCTTTGCTTGGTGCAATCAGGGAGGCCTCCCTGGTGCAATAAACGGCACTAATTCACTAACTTAAAGTATGTCTCGTATTGTATCACTGATGTATCGAAAACAGAAAAGAAAAAACAGGATAATCGAAAAAAAAAGCAACAAAAAGAAATCATGCCGAAGAGATCGAATGGTAGTCCAGATACTGGACAATTTTAATCGTCCTCATTCCCCACACTAACACACGCATACACATGCATGCACCCACACAATGCGCCCAACGGCTGACTGCGACATTCCACCAATTGGTACTCCCGAATGTCAGGAGGGGAGAATTGTGTAATACAGTGTACATACATACACCATCAACGTACGTCCGTACGTACGCGGGTACGCTGCATACGAATACAGTCCAGGAAGTGGACTAATCGAATGGCTGCAAGGTTTACCTGATATTATGAGAGGTAGAAGGAAGTAGTAACCCTTCGTCGCAAACGAGGATGCAAGGTACCCCAAAGTTCCGATAAGACAACCAGTCATGGTGAGCTGTCTCAGTGAAGTTAAACGCATCAACGCAGGACAGACGAAGGCTGAAATTGAATGTAGATTAGGCGGCAGTGAAGGTTACTCCTCACTCTTTTCCTAACTTTAGGTATTTGTACCCCGAGGGGTCCCCTGCCAAGTTTGGTCAAATTCCGGCCTCCATTTTACAAGAAAGACGTCGGACGTCGGACGACCCACTGATGCCGAACTGTGCCCGATGGTAACATTCTCAATGAGCCATTCGCCTTAGGTGAGCTTAACACACAATCACACACACACACACTCACTAACACATTATACACATACAAACACAAACCAACAGAAAACAAAACAAACAATACAAAATAAAACAACAAACAAAACAAAAAATTAGAGAGGGCAAAGCTGGTACAAAAAGGCAACGAGAGGCCAACCCACGTGACAGAGGGGGTCACCCCACGAGACCGACACCCACGAGTCATACAACCTATGAGCTCCACACTAGGTAAATGAGGACCCCATGTTCGATACTAGACAAACAAGACTAAGTAGTTTGACACTACGGAAATAATGTTCACGAGTTCGACACTACGCAAAAAAGGCTCACTAGTCTGACACAACGTGAAAAGAGCCCACGAGACTGACACCAGGCAAATAAGACCCACGAGTCCGACACTAGGCAAAAAAAAAAAAAAAAATCTACGAGTTCGACAGCCGTGGATGAACAACGCCGTCTATATGCCAACTACAAGTATGTATTTGTACAGGGTGTTGCATTAATAACAAAAGGGGGGAAATGACAGAAGCGAAATTTAGAACATTGTAATTCTCATGGGCACCCTTCTACGCTCCCCCCCCCGAAAAAAAAGACAAGAAAACGATAAACGGCTTCAAGTTTACAGCTGAAGGTCTTTGATAAAGACATTGCTAACTTAGATAGGGTTTCCTCATTTCTTGCTAGAAGTGATAGATGAGCCGGAAGTCATTTTTTCCCTTTTTTTCTCTCTTTTCACTAGTAAAGTACATATCCTATCCGACTGTCGAGAAGTATTAGAATTTAGAAAAACAATAATGATATCATTTTTTTTTTTAATCATGCTGTATGAAATCATAACATGTGATGGAAACTTTTGATAACGCAGCGATTATTCCTTGATTTGTGGTTTTTGTTTGTAGTTTGTATCCTCCAAAAACAACAGTGAATTTTCGAAGAAATGAATAGCTGTTTACATGGATGAATCTTCTTTTACTGCATCATAACAAATGCCTTGATAGACGCTTGCGTTATTTGCTGTTAATTCATACTAAAACCATACATTCGCTGATTACAGATCCTGTAAAGGTGCGCACTTCGACCTGGACCATTTTGTAAAACATTTCCTTGTAAATTTCATTTTACAACCAGACTTTTTTTCTGGAAGGCTGATTTGATTATGCGCATCATTTCATGCTTGTTTGTTGTTATTATTTTTTTCTGCGTAAGCATATGCTTTGCGGGAAGGGAAGGGACGGCTACGCTCGAATAATGATAATAATGATAATAATAATAATAGACGGTAAAGGTACAATTACCAAAAACAAAGTACCCAAAAAATACTACTGAGGCAATACATGTTTAGAAACGGTTATGATGTCGATAGATAACAGAAGACAAAAATATTGGTAGGCGTCTTGATTATCAACAGAAATGCTGTTGTGTCTCCGAGTGGAGCAGTCCCTGGCAAATTTGCAGTCATATTTGTTAATGGGATAATTAAAAACACTCTCTATATACTGTACGTCATTCATTACCTCCAAAGTGCTGTGTTTATGTATAGATCCCATTCCCATGAACTCCTCATCACACTTTAAACATGCTCCGTTTTATCTCATCTATTCATAGTTATCCAACCAGAACCTCCACAAAAGTGCACCTGGAAAAGCCAAGAACTGCCCTTGCCCATCGATCCATATATACGCTGGTTCTGACATCTGGAATCCTCCTTCTCATAAAATATGACAGTACAAAACCTTAAATACTTTTAGAAGACAGGTAAAGAAAGCCCTTCTATACAAGTGTATTTAAGCGATACGAGTTTCATGGTTCTTGCCTGCACCCCAAGATTCGCATTAGATTTATTCTGTCATGCGTGCGTACATCACGTACACATAGTAACGAGTCTTTCCATGTTACCAGAATTATCAATTTTGTATACCCTTAACCACCATGATGCAGAGTACCCCCTTCTTATTTTCCTCTCTATCTTTCTTCTATTCTCTCTTCTTCTCTCATATCCCTACCTATGAATCTATTGAACGTGCATAATCCTTTTTAGATAATATTTCTGTACATAATTATGTGTAGGTTCCTAAATTGAACGTTTTATTCAACGTCCATAGTTGATAACGACCCACCAACATAGATATAGTCCATGTACTAGGTGTTACAAAAAAACATTTCTCACTTTTGATCCTTAATAGTTCAAAAACTATATATATCAGATAAAACTATTATTGATATGAGTAATAGCTGAATAGTCTACAATTTAGTTGGAGGTGATTTGAATATTAAGGCCTATATTAGTTTCATGAAATCCATGATTTATTTCAATGTAAGGTTCCGGATTTTGATCAAATTTTAACCCTCTGTACAAAACTTGAACTTTACACAGGAACCAATGATGTGTATGTGAGTGTGTGTTTACAATGACCCTGAGCAATAGACATGGCTACCACCTGTTCAGAGCTCTGTTCCAAGGCACATTAATGCTTAATTAATTATTCATGTGGATTGCCCTGGGCACTGCTAGTCTGATTTCATAACAATGGGTGAAATGCATGCACATGAAAAAAAAGTGACCACATGTTTCCATGTGCTTACATACACTACATTTCAGAATGAATAAAGACTAGCTGTGATAGTGGAATTCCTCATGAATAATTAGTAATAGAGCATTCCAATCCTGGCCATTGTCCAGGACCATTGTCTGGGTGTCAACTACACACTCCTTTACACACCAATAACCCCTGTGCAAAGTTAAAGTTTTGTACAGAGGGTTGAAAATAGAGCAATTTAATCTGAAACCTAAAGCCAGTATCTCACCAACAGAGACGTCTGTTAAGGTCTTAAAGTGTAACCCGGTCTTAAAGTGTAACTCGGTGCCTAGGCTTCTGAAAATGTGTCTCACATAATATAGAGCGCCACCTGTGGTTTTGGATAAGTTTATAGGCCAGTTCTTTCTGTCGTCTGCTCACACACCATCCGTGGTTTTGAGTACGTTATCAGCCAGTTCTTTCCGTCTTCCGCTCGCTTGCTATAAGAATTGCACTTTGAAAGTTTCGAAAATGAATTGCAGAGTATTGTTATTGTGGTGTTTGTTCCTGTTTACATCGCTATTTGAGTGTCAGTGTCAACCACGTCCAAGCAGAAAATCAGATGATGATGGCGAAGAAAAGCTCGGCGAATGGCAAGAAGATGGACAGTCATTTGCGTGTCGAGGCAGTGGTGATGCTGGCATTTCAGCTGCAGTATTTCAAATCCAACCTACTCGGCGTTAGCATTCCAGACTCATTTTTTGTACCTGTTGTAGTAGTGTGTGATGATATAAAAAGCAATGGATTGTACATAGGACTATAATCATATCGATGATTGTTCAACTTGAGTTGTTTTCAGTTGCCAAATAACTTTTGTGACTTGGAAGTCATTCTGACTGGGACTGTAACAAGTCTCCCAATCTTGCCATTTCTGATGTATACATGCATGTATAATATGTTAATTACATTCCAGCTATTCCACTGCCAGTTGACCCATTCGGCATTCTGGTATTCCAAGCTGTAGTATTTGTTGCAGTAGTGTGTGACGGTATCTAAATAAACTAATAATCTGTACATATTCTATGATCGTCAAAATTTACAATGTAAGTTGCATTCAGTTGCCAAAGTATCCTCCACGAAAAGTTTTCTATTTAAACATTTGTTAAATATCTACTTTGGAGAGTCATTGTACCTGGGAGTGTGACAAGGTTTCAATCTTGCCATTTCTATAGTCATTTATTTCACGATTTCACGGGTATTTCAGCTTTTTATCAGCAAGTATTTGTTTATTCATATAATTCCTTTTTTTATTTGATGCATTTGTGTGCAAAAATATTGTATGTAAATGTTCACTGTTACCATTAGACACAAGCAAATTCGGAATTTGTAATAGGCTGGTTTTTTGCTCTTTTTGTTCTCAGTGTCTTAATGAATATTCGCTAAAGATATTTTCTCAGCTTTTGAGTAATCATAATGGAATCTTACACATTAGAGCCTTTGAGGGCAGATTTAGAAACATATAATATGCATTGCATTGTCGAAAAGGGCGTTATCAGTGATGGCATATGACGCAATACTGTCGATGTGTAATTCAAAAGAATAGTGTGGTAATCCTCCCCTCCCAAACAATGCTCAGGAGGGGACTGAAATGGGCTCCATAACATACGTGTGTGCAATGTTTCCCTTGAACTATCAAAGTAGATTATTGCACTCTGTAAAACGTACATATTGTCACTCTGAGGTGACCAACTTTATTTATGTATGATGCACGTCATGTCAAGATACATTTTAATATTATATTGCTCGGAAAGGATTTGGTATAGTGTGCAGTGTGTATAAGCGACTGTCAGCAGAATCACGTTATATTTTCAAAGCTTACCAACTCATTTATATCAGAACTTTTTATATTTGCACAATTTGGTTTGGTAGCTAATCTATGTATAACTTGATATATGTGAGTGCCTCGTGTCAGTGTGTTGTTAACGCGTGATATGCGAGTGTCTTGTATGACTTTAAGCAGCAATATGATACTTGTGGATGTCAAAACCTCTACAATAGTATTTGATATACCAAGCAACTTTTCCTTATCATAGTGACTTGTAAAATGTTTGTACACTTAATAATCACAACAGGGATGATCATTTCTGTATGCAGGATATTTTGTGGGGTGTTTTCGAGAACAATCATGTGCAATAAACCGCACATTACGTGGAGCAGATACCAATATGTAGGCCTACACGTCAGGTCCTATGTGAGCAGTTCTTTTCATATCATTTATTGTTGTTTCTGTTTGGTACATGTATAATGTATCAACAAACACCTTCGAAAACATACTTATTTGTTTACCATTAATAATGGCTAATTTTGCAAATGAGAAATAAGGAAATCATCAAGAAAGAAAGCAGAGATAAAATGAAAAGAAAAGTGAAAGCATGGGGAATGAAGTTTGCATTTCCAGATAAAATTGTAGATTTTACCATACAAGCAGTAGATACCTCACCGATCAGAAAAAAAAGAAAGACATTAAAAATGATGAAATCACTTTCCTTCGCTGCATCAGTGGCCACCATCTGGGGTTTCAAAGTGGAAAACCACAGAGGACCTTCCTCATCTTGGGATGTAAAACAGTCAGGAATGTGCTATAATAGGCAAAAATTGAGCAAATAAAAGTCCACAAAAAAAGAGTTACAAGCCAACAAAACCGGTACATTGTTTATGTAACAATACAATGTTAGGTGTTGAATTACTCTGGGGATGCTACCTGCCATGTAAAGTAAAAATCTTTTCAAGAAGATGTCAAAAATAAGAACATTACGCCACCCTCCTCCTCCCCCGCCCCCATCCGACATAGCAAATGAAAAGAAATCATTGATACATTCACCTTTTAATATAGCATTGCATCAGCTCTGTTACTTCTGGTTCTGGAGAAGATTTGGGTGTATTTTGTTCAAACAGTCCCGTATGTTTAGGTCTTTGGATTTGGTGCCCCTTCAAACAAAGTTGGATTCCTTTACCCAGGGATGCTATCTCCCAAATTTAAGTTTAGTTGAGATGTATATGTCACAATTATATTTTTCAAGAAGATGCTGGAAATGTGAAAATTCCACCTCCCCCTACCATGGACACGCCTGGATACCGCCATAATCTAACATGAAGCTTCTAACTTAACTATACTATTTGCCTAGCTCTATCATTTGGTTGTTATTATTGAAGAAGGTATACAAAAAAAAATCTCCATAATTTACTTATGTAATTATTTGCACATTAATTTTGGTAATGCAATATTATACGAATAATTTATGAGTTGTGAGTGCATAGGGCACGAATATCGCACGAGGCGCGAGATAAGCCACTGGTCTATTCAACAAGGCGCGTAGCGCCGCGTTGAATAGACCAGTGGCGAATCTCGCGCCGAGTGCGGTATTACGTGCCCCAATGCACGAACAAAATCATAAATTATTCGTTTTATACAACACCTTGTCCACAATCACAGTACTAAATTAGTGACCGCTAACTCAGGAAGGCCCAGAAATAAATGTAACAATTAGGCCGAGAATTGTAAACCACCCTGTGTACTGCTTTCAAACACTCGTCATGATTCGACCACACAGTCACAGGAATCACAAACTCCGCAGGGTCTATACCCATTCTACGCTAACGTTAGATCGAGTTAGGCCTGACTGTACGGTTAAGCCTACCTGAGATGTCGGTAGATCTAGTAGTAGGTCTAGACTTTCTCTATTTCCGAAAATGATTTTGTATAAAAACACATCAAATTACGGTTTCTCAACTTGAAATGAAGTCTTGGTTTTGGGATCACTGTGGTCCACGTAGCAGATCAGAGTCAAAACTAAAAACACAGCAGTAGGTAGGCCGCAATACAATGTACATGCAACTAGCTAGGTAAAGTAGCTGCGCGTACACGTTAACGTTGCAGTACTCCGCCGCGACTGGTCTGTTTACCGGCAGCGCATCGCAGCGCAGCCGGCCAGCACGTACAATGTAGTTTGCTGGCGCTCTGCTGCTGTGAGCCACAGAACTATGTGAGCGGCCATGCATTAGTAGCCCCCCACGAAGCCGTGCTATAGTACCTTCGAGCCGTGCAATAGGCCCATGCCAGGGGCCTATTGTATGGCTGTCACTCTCAATGAGTTTGGTAGGTATTTTCTATTGAATGTCATGTGACATGTTCTTGGCCAATCACAATTCGACATCATTCTGAGGTGTCGTATAAATTTTGATAATAGAATTATTGAGCACACTCATTCTTTTTTTTTCCTTTAAATCATGTACATAGTAATCTGATATTTTCTGAGATTTCGCTGAACGCTGAAAATGATTATGATTCATAATTTATAGCAAAATATGTTGAAGAAAAATTAATAAATCTTACAAACAAAATAAGAAATACATTATGAAAAAATCGTAATTGTTCTATTTATCGTTGATTTTGCTCTTTTTTCTTCATTTTGTTCTTTTTCTTTTAATGTATCAAACCTATAGCTCATGTCTGCATTCCCCTTCCTATTATATTCTGAAGTACAGGCATAAGTGTGGGTCCCACACTTTATTAGAATCACTCTTTTTTGGATATCTCAGCCATTTCAAAACCAATTTTCATCAAATAAACGTTGAATATCTCATAGAATTACATGCTCTTTCATATTCATAAGAGGTTTCTCATTATTTCACCAAAAATGTTAGAAACCTGAAATTAGGTCTCAATCTAAACTGTAGGATCCCTTTTACTGAAAAATCAATGTTGAATTTAATGAAACTGAATCGCGCTTTCATTTTCAAATTATATACCTCCAACAAAATTTATATTATTCAGCTATTGCTCATATCAATGTTAGTGTTATCTGATATATAGTTTTTGAACTATTAAGGATCAAAAGTGGGAATCTTTTTTTTGTAACACCTAGTACACCTAGTACAAAATCCCGACAGGATTAACAATCTCTCCCCCCGTGACATCCTATCGCCACCATCATCTTTCCATCATCTGAAAAGATACAAATAAAGCACTATCAGTGCACAAAGAACACGAAGGTATTACGTTTTACCTTTTTTTTTTAACGTGGTGGTGTTAGGTACGAAACAGTTATCCCGGTACACATAAGCACAATCAAACCAAGGAGGTGTGTGAATTTAATGGACACAACCCGCGCGCGTATAAAGATTCCACTTCATTCATTCGTTGCAAAGAACACGGTGCAAACTTGACCGAAACAGGGAGGTGTTACAGAGATGGAGTGGCAACTCTTCGTAATTCATGCAAACACATGTTTGGGTTCAAGGCGTTACAATGGGATGTCTAGCATTCCACTACGCTTTGAAGTCATGCTCGCCACCGCTCTAGTTGCAAGACGAAGTTCGGAGACGAAGAGCGCATTTCACCTTTCGTTGAATTACAAGCTTTATTTCAACCTAAAATTTTAAATGAAATACTCGAATTGATTTAGAATAGTTTAGGAAAGAGTTGAATATAATAAACATGTATTTCTACTTTCTTCGTAATGCGCAAATCGAAATGAAATGAAAATTAGGCCCTCTTAAAAACCTAACATTTTTCTATAATGCTTACATTTCCGCATGTTAGTTTTCTATCATTACAAATCTGGTATATTTGATCTTTCAAATAAAGTACTCCGCTAAAGCGTGTTCCAGCGTGCTTTTAAATTATTTGCTGTTAAAACTGTCAGTTTTACACTGCATTCTGATTCGCTGCTCCAATTCAAGGTACACAAATTCATTGATGCAATCACATTGAAAGAGAGAGCGAATTCCAGTAGGGGCAAGTTATTGATTAATTATTACTGATGCTCTCTTTTGTCAAAGCACATGGGTAACACCTGTAGTTGAACGCATAACTTATTGGCGGTGCCGCGCATGACTTCAAAGGAGAACAGTAGATGTCTCTCCTTCTCTGTAACACCTCCCTGACCGAAAAATCGGTTTGTACATTGTATCATGTCGTCCGGGATAGGTTCCGCAAAGACTATGTCTGGCTTCACGGAATCCCCTCCTCGGAAGAGAGCCGTAAATGTCAAAAAATGATTTTAAAAACTCATCCGGACAGACGGATTTTCTGTCTAAGTGCCTGTATACCTGGCAAAGTGGTCCCCTACCTATAAGCCTTTTCGCAGTTGTAACTGCGCATGCGCGAGAAAATCGGGTTTGGAGATAAATTAACCAAACAGTCAATGCGTGCGCGGCTCGGGCCGGGCGATCGAATCGACAGGTGATTCGTGAATGCATTGTGGATGTTGGCGGACCAACGAACGGTAATTTTTGCCGACATTCTGTGAATCTTGACTCTAGGCCTTTGATAATCTGTTTATCTATATATTCCTATATTAATGAATCATGTATTTTTTTTTTATTTTTTTTATTTTTTTTATTTTTTTGCGTTGTGAGATTTTAGACGATCTTCAATCATAGTCAGTTTTAGACTAGGTCCAGGCTAACTGCGACAGCCGTCGCACGAAGCGGCGCGGTCCCCGGGGCTAGGTCCAGGCTAGGACAGGTAGGCCGGATAACGTGGCTTTCAGACAAAACATCACATATTAAAGATAATGGATGGGACTGTTAGTGTTGTTAAGAATGAGGTTCTAACTTCTATAAATGGCATAGATTTCTAGGCCTAATGTTGAATATGTTTTCAGGTGCAATATTTATTCATGGTTACGTACAGGCCAGGAACTGATGTTTGAGATTGCATTAATTGGATTTTTGACAAAAATACTCTTATGTTTGAATTCTGAATTCTGTCGATTTGATTGTTATGTAGACTGTTAGGTCTAGAGCACTCATAGAGCACTTACTATACCCAGTAATGGTAAATGACACCACCTTTTCTTCATGAATATTTGCTTCAAATATTTACTCTTTTAAATTACTTTTTGCAAATTCAAATTCATTGTTAGTTTACATCAATATCAAACATCCAGAAAGTGCTGAAAACATAAGCTAACAGTAACATCCAAATGTTAAAAGAAAAAAAAGTTATACCTACTTTAATTCCATAGTCACCAAAATGATCCCGTACGGTTTTGGGACTTTTGTACACGAGTGTGCACTCAAACAAATGCCACTGTATTTTACGTTCGTGCCCGTATAAGGTCATATTACTTGTAATTTGACCTTGTACTTGTAGAAGTGGTCTAGAGAAGACTATAGATCTACGTGTAAACTCAGCCTATAGTATGAGTATGACATGTTATTGTAAAACCTTAATTAAATGGGAGTCTTTGGATGAGAGAGCACATTTTTTTGTCACTGTGAGAAAGATGTTGAAGGTGTGAGTGTAAAGTTGTTATGTTTAATATTGTGTACGGTGTGCGTGTATGTCTTAGCATCTTGTTTACATTTGTGGAGAGTGAGTCATCAGATCTATGTCTAGCGTCAGAGCATGAAAGAGGCTTGCAAGTAATATTGCATAACCATGCACAGTGCCTGATTCCCCCATTCTGCGGGGAGTAGTCGATTTGGTTCACAATTCCAATTGTTCTAACTTCTCCGCAGGATGGTGGTGGTGGATTTGACAAGCACCGGCATGGTACTGTGCACTGTTTCTTTATGCAACCTACTTTTTGGTCTTTGCTTCCTTCATTTTTTTTTTAATTGACAGAACCCTTTCCGGTGTAACTATCGAAAATCCTTACATGTTGGTCTATATTGCTATATATTTTTTTGTGTATCGTTATATTTCTTTCATGTTCAATGCCCAACTAGCTATGCATTAATTCAGTTGGGCCTAGAAGATGATTAATTATGCCTACTTTTGTGTGCTGGGCAGTAGAGCCAGCACATTTTAGTTTTTACACATAAAGATGGTTTGGATAGATAGTATCGTAAATTATTTTGTTTCCTTTTCTTCCACTTCAGCTCGAATCACCATGAAGCTGTGTGCAGTTGTCGGCTGTAGCAATGGATCTTATCAGCTGGATAAGTGGAAGCAGGGAAAATGCTCCAAGCATCAAACTTTCAATGGACTAGGGTGTTGTGATTGTGATCCTCCATTTCATCTCTTCCCATTTCCCACTGAGAAGCAAGATCAAGATGGCAGAAGGCGATGGAATAAGCTTATGAACCAAAAGGATCAATCAACTGGTAAAAACTGGATAAACAAACCTCATGATAGAGTGTGTTCGAAACATTTCCCGGATGGGAAACCAACCTTGGCGCATCCTGATCCTGTACTTCATCTTGGATACAAACTTTCACCGCAAATAGCACCAAAGCGTGCACCACCAAGAGATCGTGAAGAGCCAACCAAATCTAGGAAAAGAGTTTGCCGTACTCCCACTACATCTTCAACACCAAGTCCATCTATTGGCATGGCTGCTTCAGTGAAGGTTGAAGAGGATCACAGGTACACTTACAAGTGTGATTGCAAGCCTAGTTGTGATTGTGTAGGCTGCATCCAAAAACAGGCAAAAATTATTTCTCTTGAACACAGAGTCAAGGAGTTACAACACAAATTAATTTCAAGACAAACTGAAAACAAAGGACCAAAGAGCTGCAGAAAGAAACTTATATGTGCAGAGAACATAAGTACTGACAAAGATGTTAACCATTGTACAGGTATCAGCTCCAAACAAGCATTTGAGGACATGTACAAATTTGTAGAGCCTCATGCAAAGACAATGAGCTACTGGAAGAGTGCTAAATGTAGCAGGAAAGGCCGTCCATTCAAGGGTACCCCAAAGAAATCTGGTCCAAGGAGAAAATTGCAACTCAAGGATGAATTTCTACTTGTTCTGATGCGTCTTCGATTAGACTTGACTGTCCAGTTTCTAGCATTGCTGTTTGGAATTGTATCCAGCACATGCTCCCAGATAATTACAACTTGGTTAAGGTTCCTTGCAATGACCCTAAAACCTCTGATTGTGTGGCCAAACAGATCATCCATCTCTCTTAATATGCCCATACAATTTAGGAAGCACTGCCGGAACATTAGATCCATAATTGACTGCACGGAAATATTCATTGAGAGGCCACGATCACTTGACCTGCAGGCATCAACTTGGTCAGATTATAAGAAACATAATACCATTAAAGTATTAGTTGGGATCACGCCAAATGGGCATATTTCCTTCTTGTCAAAAGCCTACGGAGGAAGAGCATCTGATGTTGCAATCTTCAGAGAAAGTGGGTTTCTAAGCCTCCTAGACCCAAATGATGTTGTAATGGCCGATAGGGGATTTCCAATACAGGAAGAATTACTCTTGCACCATGCTACGCTTGAAATACCACCAGCTGCACAAGGCAAGCGTCAGATGACAAGGAGTAAAGTGCAAAAGACAAAAGTTATTGCCAATCTTAGAATTCATGTGGAGAGAGCAATTAATCGTTTGAAAGATTTTAAAATCTTAAACAACACAATGCCTCTCACACTTGTACCCAGCGCAGATGATATATTGATTGTATGTGCAGCTCTAGTTAATCTGCAACCAGATCTTATTAAGTTATGTTCAGGTGGACTACAAACTTTTGTGGTAGTTTTATGTCATGACTATGATTCAAAATATTTTTGTGAGGTCAAATAACTGAAAAAAAATTGTAATGGAAAAGATGTACATATATATCCAAAACAGAGTAAAGTTTCAATTCTTCAAAGTGATGTCTTACTGCTTTTGTACTTAAAAAAAAAAAATTACATATACTACAAAGTATTTCTTCGAAAATATTTTCTTTCATATCCTTTTCCCCCCTCTCGTGCTTTGAAAGAGACAGCAAAACAACACAGTGGTGGATCCAGGCAGGGGACAAAGTTGATGCGCGCTCCCTCTGTAATTTTAAGCCACAAGATAGTTATGGTAAATTGCAAAAATTGAATGAAATCAAATTTTTTTATAAATGTGCTATTTTGTGGTGCTGGGTGAATAATTTTAATGCTTTGTTAAATCATTTTCAAAAGAAAATACCGAAAACTTTGGAAATATTGAATTGTTCCCATATAGGTATTGTATGTACTACATGTAGGGTCCTATAGTGATATTTTGCCATTTGTCATAATTATAAATGAAAATATGTTGTACAAAATGATTGCAAGTACTAGTAGGTTTAATTGTGTTTTGGGACAAAATCCAGCACTTTCTGTAGATCAAGTAAAAAATTTTTGAATTCACCAAAACATTGAATGTGTACACTAATATAGCTAAATCTAATTGTCATTTTGTGCCAATTTTATATTTGCTCTTTGTGCCCCCACTCATTCCAAATCCTGGCTTGTGTAATAGAATCAATGCTCAATCCATTCTAAATTTCATCTCACATTGTCTTAGGTGCTGTTGATGTAATGCACCTAACATTGCTTTTAGGTGCTAAATGGTTTCTAATGTGTTTATCATTTAACTTTGACCAATTGTTATACAGGGTGGCCCAGAAAAAATGGCCTAACCTATTTCCCACGGATTGTTTTTGCAATGAATGGTATCAGTGGATGAGGTAACGTCTTCTGAGAAAAATGACACCAAGATCAGAAAATTTGGTTCAGCAGTTTTCATTTAATAGTACATTGTGTGGGGCAAAGTCACGCCTTAGAATTGTTCTCTTGTCGGCTACCCCTGAACTGAAAATGGTGGAAATCCGGGCGTACCACAGCTAGAAAGAGTAATCAGATTAAGTTGATCAATTCTTACGAGTAGTCTCTAGTCAATACAATTTATCAACTGAATCAGATTACCCTAAACAACTGTGGTACGCTCAAATATCCACTATTTTCAGTTTAGGGTTAGCCGACGAGAAAATTTTTAGGGCTCGACATTACCTGACAAAATGTACTAGAAAATGAAAACTACTCAACCAAATTTGCTCATCTTGGTGTCACTTTTCTAATCAGATGTTACCTTATCCACTGATACCATTCATTGCAAAAACAATCCGTGGAAAATAGGTTAGGCCGTTTTTTTCTGGGCCGCCCTGTATAGTAAATAAAGAAGCTTTAATAGGAGTGAACTGTAATTTGTTAAACAAATTTCGGCATTACTCTCATGTGGTGAAGGTCGCATGTTCGATCTGTAATGAATATCGCAAGTCACCAAGTCACAAAAAAACTGGAAGTGGGATTCAAACCTGCCATCTACTGCATGCAGGGCAGGAACTTGCCCACCAGGCTGTTCTGGTTCAAGGCCAAGTCACAATCTTCGGCACGTGGGAGTAATGCTGAACACTTGTTTGAAAATTATTGTAATATTCAGGCGCGGTTCTACGGGGAAGAGGGGGGCTTAATTGTACATTATATGTCAGTATACAGGGAAACCCCGTTATAACGAGCTCGGATATAGCGAGATATCGCTTTCAACGAGGAGATTTTACTGGTCCCATTTTCATTTGCACATATCAAAATGGTACAAAAATGCATACGTTTATAACGAGGAAAAATTGGCGGTCCCTTGGACCTCGTTATAACGGGGTTTCCCTGTATAATGATTATAATCTTTGGCTCTAGGTCCGCACTTGGTAATACATGTATGTATCTTGTGATTCCATGACTACTGAGAGTCTGTACAGAAATTTATACAAATGAAACAAAATGTAATTCAGTTACATGTTCAGGTGTTTTGTTTTATTAGAAGTGAGCCAGTCTTCAATGCATTGAAGCTCAGACATTGAGGAGGTAGATCTTTTTCTGTATACATAAGTACACCCGATAAAATTTAGTAAAACACATAACCTTAATGCCCGCTGAACACTACACGATGGTCTTCAGCCATGAAGTAACATGAAATTGCATACATTTTCTGCACAGTGGGTCAATGGCCAGTCTTAAAAAATTTGACATGTCAAATCCTTAAGACTGGTCTTAAGACCGAGTCTTAAGACTGGAGACTGACAAGGTTGTGACGTCACACTTCTGGTCTTAAGACCGGTGAATCTTGGCAATAGTACGCGGTGGGCTTTAGTTACAATTTGATGAAAAACCTGATAACCTTTACCATCATTTTAAAGGTTTTAAACTTTGTTACAGGCTACTAGTCTTGTACATTAAAGTTTGTTGCTTTAATTATATCTAGGGAGCACACAGGTCTAGTACTGATACTGGATGGAAATAAATTAAGAATGAAGAATACACACACATTTACCTACATGTACATGTAGGTGTAATACTGACATTGTATTGAAACAGCTATCAAGAATGCAGAGAAATTACATGTACATGTAACCTCATAGATCACTCATGATTTTCCCAGTCTACTTGTTTTGTCACGTTTATCCCACCATCACTTGTGCTTGCACATTGAGTAATTCCCTTTAAAAATGGTTACATGAATGATGAATTTGAATGTAAAGAACTATTTGAAAGATGTTTTTTTTAATATGGCCATGTCATTAAAAGAGAAAGATGCATGTAATGAATATGCACCTGTATTTGAGTCTTCAAATTCTTATGTGCTGTACTTACACAAGTTATCTTTTAAAGTCATAAGTAGCTGCCTGCAGTAATAGAGTGAAAGGGTTGAGAGGGTGAAGAATGCATGAGAGAGATTGAGAGAGCACTAAAAAAAAGTGAGAAAAGGGGGAGGTGGGGGGGGGGGGAGAGGTAGAACAGTACACGAATACGTGCAGTCAACCTCGCTGAAATTGAATACAAATGAACAAGAAAAAAATCCTTTCACAAATGTTGCTTTACACAATAAAATAAATACTGGTTTACACCTATCTGAACCAGAATTTTTCTTTGACTTATACGATTATTCGAGTTGTGTGAAGATTCGGAGTAGCATCTCTTAAATTCCATATCTCAGACTAGCGTCTATTAAATTCCATATTAAAGCAAATACATCGTTCTCATCAGGGTCATTGTGAATAACTCTTGAAGCATAAAAAATGGCAAGCATAATTGCATTTTGATATTAATAATCTATGAGAAAAGAGTGTGAATCTGTATGCAGTCATTTAGGCAAGGCACAGGTATTTCCCAGTGATGTACATGTACATGTATGTAAGTACATGTACATGTAGTAGCAGGTATAGCAATGACGATTTTTGTTTCCTTGAACAGTGCAAACTCACAATATGCTTACGACCAATAAAATTACCTCGATATTTCAAGTTCACGTATCTTTTCATTTCATCTATGAATAAAATCAGAAAATTAATGATACTAGCAAAAATATCTTAAAGATAGAGACATTTGCAGCCTAAAACCTGATATGTTCATACACCTTGAAAAGTCACAAAACTTTGCATGAATAAATGTTAACTCTTCTCAAAATGTGTGTGAAATCTTAGAATCATACCTTTAATACAATATTTGTAAAGTATGAAAACTAATCAACTAGTGTCGCCTGATATCGCAATATACATTTTAACCAGATAAAATTTAAAATGATGAGACTTTGTCATGTCCCCTTGAACTAGCTCAGACAAAATATTACAAAGTACTAATTCAAGGTTCTAGATTGATAACTGCTTTATGTGAAAGACATAAATAACCGAAGAAATCTCACATTTTAGGCTGCAAATGTCTCTGTCTGCCATTAACCCTTTATGCGTTACGTTCGCAATTTTGCACAATTGTCATGAAATTCAAAGGCAGGAAGTACTGCTCATTGTTCTGGGAATGAACAATCGAAAAAATCAATACCTTTCTCCCAAGGTGCTGGGTCTGTTGGGGGACCAATTCAATGCACTATTAACCCTCTCATTACCATAGGCATGTAGATGTCTAGTAAGTCAATGGAGTTTGCAAGGTCTGGTACTGAGAGGGTTAATGTGCTCAGAAAAGTATTTAAGTTCATTTTCTTGGATATCACTCTTTAAGTAATCTTAAAGTAACGCATAAAGAGTTAAGGGGTAAAAGGTAGTGTGAATGATAAATATTTTCCAGATATTTTAAGTTATATTCCATTCATAGTACTGTCAATATTCAATACAGTTGCTGCACACACTATGCTACGGTTCATGGCTTTTACTGACAAGTTCAGGGGCAATGTGTTGGCAGAAGAATTTCTCGGCCACATCCATCGCTTTGTTCCACATTTCTCTATTAAAAAAAATGCGCTCTAGATGGAATCCTGACTGTATACAAAGAAGTCACACCACGTGCGTCCAGTGATCCCCATTTGGCACTGAACTTGATAATAGTACTGGTGATTGTTTTTCAGTTTTGTTTCTCCATCTACCATGGTGAGATAGTCGAGATTCTCAGCTGTTGGTTCCTCAAAGGCAATGGTCCGAGGACACTTTATCTCTAGGACTCCAGGCTCATCACAGCACTTACAAGAAACCAATCCATCAGGTGAAGCTCCAAGAAACACCTTGATTGGATGGACGAATAGACCACACTCCTTTACCTGTACACTTTGGTGGCCATTTTCTTTTTGGATTGTTTCATATGCATTCCTTGCGATTGGCTCCATTATCCGTCCATACTTCAGATTCGGTAAATTTCGATCAATAGTAGAACGACCCATCAGTCTTTCTATGATAGGTTTTGTGTCCTGACTTTTGGAAGAACATGGATCATCGAGCGTAGCTTGCCTTGTAATGGCTGATTTCAAGTTAGATGCTGTTATCATTCCTGCACGAAATTTTGCCCACTGTATATTTTCTGCTTGGCCTCTTGTATGTTCTTCCACGACATTAACTTCCTCCTGTGTATACGTAGGCAAACCATTCAGGAACGACTCTACAGTCTCATACCTGCCACCTAAAGTTGTCAGACAGTCGGGATCGACTGAATTCTTTGTTTCAACTTCTACCTCTTGTCCCAGATTGAAGTCTACTTCAGGAGAGTAGTTCACAGATGGTGACACATTGTGGCTTTCTTCATCCTGTAAATACTTAAATACTGTTGATCTCTCACAAGTTGGGTACATGGCATTCGCAAGTTGTCTTGCTGGTGGTATTGCCTTGCTTCCCATTGGGTTGAATAGCCTCTTTACCGCTGTGTTGACTGGCTGTTTGCGTTTCCCTGTATTAGAGAAAAAAAAATGGAATCAACATTGAACCCCAAAATACATAATAAATAATTTTGATAATTTCCTTCAGAGGCCTTTCAACCTAAATATACTTTTTTAAAGTTCATTAAATATCAGAAGTTATTAAACAAGTAGTAAAAATTTACATCCTAGATTCATACTTTATTGTAGTTTTTTGTTTTCCAATTCTTTTGATAAAACACACGGCTTAAAGCCACTGTTTAACATCGTAACTGATCGATTTAAAAAATTCTAAAACTGTGTAGCCTGACCTCTCTAATCATGTTCAGATGGATGAAAAAACAGCCAAGAATGCAAAAATAATGAAAGAAAACCAGTCATTATCAAGATATCTATGAAAGTTGTAGTTATTATCGCTAGCTATAATAACTCCAGTACTGTAGTCTATGGGGTGATCTTTTAGGTTTTCACTCTTTTGAAGCACTAAATAATAACATTGAAGCCTAATTTTTTCACAGGTGCATTTTTACACCCCATCACATACTCTGATAGCATGTAGGACCATGCAGCTCAGATTTTTTAAATCTAGAAACTGTTAAACTATGCCTTTAATATACATGTACAATAACAAAATATTGGCCTATTTATCGAGGGAGAAAGATAATTCAATTCTAAACAAAAAAGTTACCTTCTATTACTCCTCTCCTTTATCATAAATTTGGGGTCTAAATCAATTCTTGATCATGCTAACCATCAGGCATCAGGCACTGGCATATTTTCCACTTTTGGTCATATTTCCCGAACCCTGTCCAAACAATAGAAAGTCAATGGGAGAAATTTATATTTCCCGGACAATTAGGTGGGAAATAAGATTCTGATCGGGAAATATGCCATCCCTCCTAACCATTACTCATAATCCATGGATGAATTAATGTAATGATTAAAAAAAAAAGAAAAAAAAGGGGGGGTATTGAAAATAGGAAGTAAAGTATGCTTACTTTTGTTTCCATAGCTTGGTTTCACCCACTGCATCTCACACACTGGCTTGCCATGAAGAACTGCAGCTGCACCCCCACTGTACACATTCCAACTGCAGACTTTCGATGTGCATGGTAGATGTCGATTTTGCGACACTCCAGTCATGAAGGCATGATCCAACTTGAAAACCAGTGCAGCAACATGGTTGCATGAAGATCCCAGACTGTAGAAAGTAGAATACAAATCATAATGTAATTAACATATATAGACAACAATATAATAATAGTTTTAAACTTCAAAACGGAGGTATCATCCTACTCTTACCCAGTCGGGGAGCCATTGGTATGAGCTGTGCAAATTTACGTGTCATGCAGTTTCTATAGTTGGAGACAGAAATGAACATTATCGAACTTGTGGAAAATATTGTCCTGTACACCCTAGTGATAAAATATCCTTTTTTTCATCCCACTCCTTCAATTGGATACATGTTACATGTAGACTCTATATCTTGATGATGTGCTTCACATCATGCTGATCACTGATCTTGTTCATATTTTATTAAAATATACTAGATCTCGACTCGAGGGATTAGCACTGGCGGACCCCCCCCCCCCCCCAAATTAAATAAATCAATCTGTCAGATAGAGGGCAGTGCTGAAATTTGTGTTGGCCATAGAGTTACATGGTGTTTGCAGGAGTGTGTGTAAGTTGCTTATTCAATTGGATAGGAGAAAAAAATACAGTGCGCTCATCAAAACCTAAATTTTCCACAACTGGACGCAAGAAGAGACAAGGTAAGTATTTTGGGTTTTTAAATCAAACGGTTCATTTAGATGCCCATTTGTACGGCACATAGCTCTAGATCTAGACCTAAGTCACCTAGTCCCAAACAATATAGTCTACCTTCGTATTAACTATTATTCAGCAATTTACTAGAGTCTAAGTGCAAGTTTATCTGGCAACAACATCATTGCATAATTTGTGTGATTCTTACCCAGCAAAGCAACTACAGTAGGCACTGTAGATTTTTCCGGAGGACTTGTCAATGGCAACCCACACGCTGTGAGGTATGTTTTTTACTGCCAATGAGGGAGTACATTGTGCTTTCAACACAGAAACTTCACTTTCCGCTGAAATTGGGTGGTAGAATATTTCGTGGAGCCACTTGCTGTTGAAGTAAGAGAAGGCCTTTCCCTCTTTGTAGTCTGAGAGTAATCTTTCTTGCAACGTTTTTGGTCTAGTACCACGCGATTTCCGTTCCATCTTACTTGCTTCACTGGGGCAGGGCGCCTCGCTTAACAACCACTCGGCTATTTCAAAATAACTAACGGGTGGCCAAAACTTCACTCCTTCTTTTTCTGGCAACCAGTCATCTTTCAGGTCCGCCAACGGATCTGGAATTTGTTTTCCGTTTATGAACAACAATTCTGCATACTGTTTTGACCGCGATCGTTCTTCTTCAACTTCGCTTGGTTTCACACTGTATCCAAATCGCACTGCGCTGTAGACTAACGCTTGCAGCTCCGCTTTCAAACCCGTCGTTTTTAGTCCTCTTATGCGAAGAAAATCCTTTAAAGCGTCCACTTTCCAAAATTTGATTTCTTCCAAGGTTAGCTGACGTTCATTTTCCGTCCCATTTGCCTCCATTTTCGATAAATAGTTAAATATTCATTTCTGAATTCTAATCGTCACTGTACACACGTACGATTCAAGTGCAGACTACGATTATTATAAGTTTGTTTATCTCCAATGACCTTTGACATAAACCCACAATGCAATGCGCGCCGAGATTGCGAATCGGCTTATATCCACACAAGTAAACGGGCGAAATGGTGTCAACCCCTCGCGGTTCACCCCAGGTGACTAGCAATAGCCAGCAAACGTTACATCAAGGAGGTTTAATAGTCCATGGGCCAGACCAGATATTGGTACCATCTGAGGTGGCAAAACCTTTTCGGTGTCATTTTGTTTGTCGGGCATAGATATGCTTATCAAGCTATGATAGCATTTCCAAATGAGTAGCTTAGTCATAGTAAATTAATTTTTAACCAATTTGGTCTCGTTGTTATATCCCTATACTTCTGAATCGAAACTAACCGCTACACAAAGAAGAGCACTGTCTTCTGTATGTTCCATAGAGCTGTAAAATGAAGCTCTATGGTATGTTCACAGGTGTTCTATTGTAAACGCGGTGCGCTTTAAATAGTCTTTATTCAAGGCAGCGAAGGGAATATCCAAAGGTTATGATGTCCACAGCGCTTAGTCTTTATTCTAGACGGCGAAGGGAATTTCCAAAGCATATGATACAGTGTATATCCTTTTATCTAAAAAAAACAACAACAACAAAAGCAATTCTTCGTGAATTTTACCGTATCTTTCAATTATTTATCATTTTCCGGCGAAAACGCTACGGTGAAAACGCTGATACCACGCCAATGTCGCTTTATGTCCCTCCAACAATATAAGATAATGCAAAAACAATGTACCGGTACACTACGATACATTATAATGAATGATTTTTTGAAATGAACAGAGTGATTTTTGTTTAAAACTGATGTATTTGTTGATAGGGTAGTATAAAAACAGTATAGATAATCCCTTTTATGAGGAACTTTAGATATGATAACGGCACATTGGTCTAGATAAAGACTAAGCGCACCGCGTGACAGCTGTGGACATCATAACCCTTTGGATATTCCCTTCGCTGCCTTGAATAAAGACTAAGCGCACCGCGTTTACAACAGAACACCTGTGGACATACAGAAGGCAGTGCTCTTCTTTGTATAGCGGTTTAGTTTCGATTCAGAAGTATAGGTGTCAGGTCCTGTTCCCTCGCTGTTGACAAATATGGTTCAGGAATATGGATTGACTTAATTCATCTTGTTGATATTGAGTATATTGTAGGAATAGCATTAAACATTCTACCCCAACCTTTTTTTTAAATGTTATACAAAATGCATTAATTGTGTGTACATACTTTTTGATCGCATGTTTATGTGCAGTTTCCCCGCACATTATTATTGTAGATGGAAGGAGAACCCCCTCCCCCTCTCCATCCTTATGAGTATAAAGCTTTCAACTCTCGTCAAGTATGTTACATCATTACCAAGAATGACCTCCAACCCTAAACGTTGGAATGTAAGGGTGAGGCTCAGCCTAGCAGCTGTTTCCATAAACCAGTGGTTTTGCCCGTTTTGGGGAAGAGATTGCTCTCACTCACTGAGAGCACATTCTGACACCAGCGAGTGCAGACGCCTTTTCACATACTGTCAAAGATCCCTAATTTTTGAACAGTGAATAGCTCTCATAGCTGGTGTATTATCTTCCCGAAACAGGTAAGCTTGAATTATCCTTGTTTCATTGGTAATGTTGCCCACTTTGTATTGGATTACCACCTTGTATAGGTTGTATACATTTCCAGATCACTACTGATCTTTCCAGTGATTAAGTAATGATTTCATGTGGGATATATGTCTTACCACCTTTCAGAAGAATAATAACTACAAGTTAATCTGAAAGTAGGACTGTGACAAGTCATTTCAAGACGTGTAATTGGTCATTCTGACAAACCAATTTTAATGTATATAGCATTTGCAGATTCGCAAGTTTATAACATTGTATTTCATAATTAATGATCTACAGCAGTTATACAATTGCAGTTGTTTTAAATAGCCAGATACATATGTAACCCCGGTGATGGCTATTTAATTGTTGAGGTAGTTTATGGTGAACAGTGACACAAGGAATGATCACTTACTCTATAGTGTAAATTGTTACATTGTACTATTTGCAGGACAACAGAAGAGAAATTAAACATGGACTGTTAAATGATGCGGTAGTGCATGTTAATATACCATATACCAGTTGATGTATGTCAAGTACGATGATATCATAAAGTTATGCCTATCGGAGAATGTTGTAAAAGCCAAGCGCTGTAGATTGTGACAGTTTGAAGTGTGAATGCTCAGGCTGCCCTTTAATGACATCGAGCCTTTAATGTGCACCTCTGCCATGACTCTGGCTGGTGATGTTAACCAAAATCCCCCTTGCCTAGCTTTTCCACTCTCTCCCTCTCTCTCTCCTCCTCTCTCTTCCTCTCTTTACCCTGGTGGTGGTCAAGCTGTCCACCGTAAATAATGTGGAATGTTCGGCCTTGGGTCTCTCTCTCTTCTCGGCCGGAGAAAGTGGAGAAAAACTGAGAAAAAGAGGAGATTGTGGAAAAAGAGGAGTTTGGTCATGTTAGTTGCGTAGAATGATTTTCAGCTGTATAACTTATTTTTTCAGAGTTACTTTTATCCTGCAAGTTTGTAAAGCATTAAATGTTGTCAACCAAGACATTATACAATACGAGAGCACATTCTGACACCAGCGAGTGCAGACGCCTTTTCACATACTGTCAAAGATCCCTAATTTTTGAACAGTGAATAGCTCTCATAGCTGGTGTATTATCTTCCCGAAACAGCCACCCCCCTGATTTCTGACTGGTTTCGAGTGTAGCACTGTGGGTCTCCACTATTCTGTCCCGTCGCCGAGGCAACGCTCTCTACCCTGGTCGACTGAGCTGACTTGTCCGAAGAGAAGTTTATATTGTCAACCACCCTCAGTTGTGAACGTCAATTGTTAATAACTGTGTTAAATTAAAGTAACAGTGGATAATATTGTGTAAACTCAGTTGTGTACATTGAGCCATACTTTCATTCACATACCAAGGTGTCATTATATTTTACTCAACTCGACACTGCGGTCGAGAGTGAGATAAAATAAATTAATATCTTTGCAGAAGAATCTGGCACCAAAGATAATTGTGTGAAGATTGTTTTATTTATGTAGTTTCTGTTATTAAATCTCCTGTGAGTAATCTAAACTCGAACTGGGCCAGGTTATGAATTAACCTGTGACAAAAATGAAGGCACTGCCCGGATTGTAATTTTGAAGAGAAATTTTTGTATTACCTTCAAACTCTTTCAGATTTGTTGATAACCTTTTTAAAGCAGTTAATTAACTTCTTTTTTTTTGCACCTTATGCTAATTGCACACACAGAATTGATTTGAAGGGTTAACTTTGATATATTTGTTCCTTGTTGTGATACTATGAGGTAACTGCAATTTATGTAACCCCAAGTTGACATAGCATATCTTTATGTTTAAGTGTGATCATTTCAATAATCACCCTTAATTTAAAGTCATTTGTGCAGTAGTGGCCTACTACTGACAGGTGTCAATTTCTATACATTGTTAACTTTATTTTAGTTGTTGTGAACACTTTATAGTTTTGACACAATTTTTCCATAATATTTGAATATTGAAATTTTGGTGCTTTCTTGTTCAATTCTATTTGTTTTTGCTCTGCAATATTTTCGTTCCTGTCGACAAGCTAACAAAGATATTGCAATCATGTCCCAGCAAGAAGAGAAATCTGATTTCCAAGCTGCCCTGGCTAAGCTACTTGGAGAACATGGAAAAACCCTTGCCGATTTGTCTTTAGATCCCCCTGTATCCTCCCAGTCAAACCCAGAGGTGACCATACCAAAAGCTGTCCAAGAAACCATAGTCAAACATGTCGTGACGTCATCTTTCATCCAGCGAAGGAGACTCAGACTCTTCTCTGGACGTTCCCCTGTGCCAAGTGGGGAGTTTGATTTCGAAAGCTGGCGGCGTCCTGCCCAACAGCTCGTGGAGGATAGAGATCTGTCAGACTCCGAAAAGTACAACAGGATTGCTGAATCGCTACTCCCACCTGCCAGTGACATCATTTGGGCACTGGGGAAGGATGTTACAGCAGCCGAGTGTCTTGAAGGTCTTGAGAAGGCATACGGGTCGACGACTGATGGGGATGAACTCTATTTGAAATTTAGCGAGTGCTACCAGCAGGAGCATGAAGCGGCAGCTGAATACCTCCTTCGTCTGCAAAGTCACCTCTCACGAGCCCTTGATGCCGGCGGAGTTGCCAAAGAACGAGGAGATAATGTTAGAGTGCAACAGTTTTTGAGAGGTTGCCTTTACAATGATCCTCTTCTGGTGGCACTCGACCTCAAACGGCGATCTACACCCCCCACTTTCGTTGCCCTTCTCCAGGAGGTTAGACAGGAGGAGCAGAAGCAGCTTGACAAGGCGGAGCGCCGGAAGGGAGGACACATGGGCAAGAAAAAGGCTTTTTCGGCCGAACGAATTGCAGCCTCCCCTTCTGATGAACGCATTGCTGAGCTTCAGAAGCAAGTCATGTCACTCCAACAACAGCTGGCAGCAACTACCAACTCATTTCCAAGGGGCCCCCCACGCAATCAAAGAAGAAGGCGGACAATGTTTTGTTACAACTGTGGCGAGGATGGGCACCGAATGGAACAGTGCGAGGGAGAGACGAATGCCGCCCTTGTGCAATCCAAGATGGTGTCGCGAACCCAGTCTACGGGAAATGGAGGCGGCCATCAGTAACGGGACGACCGGTGGCCACACGGGGAAAGGAAAGTCCCATAAGACAGAGTGCACCTCTTCACACAGAGTTCCATGAATCTAGGGCCAAGACGGGACCCTCCAAAGTTCCGCCAAGCTCTCTTGTGGGTAACCAACCCACAGTTCTGGCTTTGGTTGATGGCACCCAGTGTGAATGCCTTGTGGATACTGGCTCCCAGGTGACATGTTTGTCGGAAGTGTTCTACAGACAGCATCTGAAACACCGTCCCTTGGAGCCGTTAGAGGATTTGCTGGTTGTGGGTGCGAGCGGGAGCAAGGTACCCTACATTGGGTACATAGAGATACATCTGCGGTTTCCCTCCAAAGAAGCCGGCGTGGAAGCAGAGACGACCACCCTCGCACTCGTAACACCCACCAGAAATGGCCGAGATAGGGCTCCCCTCCTTATCGGCACCAACACCAGTGTTGTAAGACGAATGCTGGACAAGTGCAAGCAGGAGAATGGGACCAATTTCCTCCAGACTATGGAGGTTAAGAGCCCCCTTATCTCAGCTTTTCAACACTTGGAATCGTTGAATACTGACCTCACTTTAGATGAGCAAGCCCTGGATGTCCGTCTACCTAAGACTACATCAGTGCAGTTGAAAAGTGGAGAGACAAGGATGCTGCCCGCCTCTATTGAATGTTCTCCCCACAATCCAGCTGCAGTACTCGTTGAGAGAGAAGAGGGCTGTTTCTCCGTAGGAGGTCTGATGATAGGGAGGACCTTCACCAACCTGTCAAGGACATCTGCAAATGCGTGTGAACTAATTGTGACTAATGTGTCTAATCGTGACGTAGAGCTCCCTCCTGGAGCAGTGATAGCAAAGGCATACGCAGCCGACAACGTAACGCCAATGATGACCAGTGATCACCCAGGACCCCACCCTCCATCGTGGCATGCCCAGTGCCACACGACAGAGGGCAGTAGGTCCTCACCAAATGACGTCCTGTTCCAGAATCAGATTGAAGGCTCTTCATTACCTGAGGAAGACAAACAGAGATTAGCCAGCCTACTTCATTCCCATCGAGATGTGTTCTCTACCGATGACCTTGATATTGGGTGCACGTCCGCTGTTAAGCACCGAATTCGGCTGACCGATGAGACACCATTTCGTGAGAGTTGCAGGCGTATTCCCCCGGCCGACTATGAAGATACCCGTCGCCACCTTCAGGAGCTGAAGGACAAAGGGATTATCCGCGACTCGCAGAGCCCATATGCATCTCCGATTGTATTGGTGAGAAAGAAAAATGGCGACCTCCGGCTCTGCATTGACTATCGGAAGTTAAATCAGCGGAGACCAATACAATATACCCAAGATTGAAGACACCCTACACACCTTGTCTGGAGCCGCCTGGTTTTCCACTCTGGATCTCAAATCCGGATATTACCAAGTGGAGATGGACGAGGCAGACAGACAGAAGACTGCTTTTTGGTGTCCCTTGGGGTTCTTCGAGTTCAACAGGATGCCCCAAGGGATAACCAACGCTCCTGCTACCTTCCAACGCCTGATGGAAAGGTGCATGGGGGAGATGAGCATGACTGATGTACTGGTGTACCTGGATGACCTCTTGGTCTTTTCTTCTTCATTTGAGGAACACCTCCAACGACTAGACAAGGTCCTGACTAGGCTGAAGGATTTCGGACTGAAGCTGAACCCAGAGAAGTGTTGTTTCGCCCAGACATCTGTCAAGTGTCTTGGGCATGTGGTATCACAAGATGGGGTTAGCACCGATCCAAGCAAAGTGTCTGCAGTCCAGCAATGGCCACAGCCTAACTCCGCCAAGGAACTGAAAACATTCTTGGGCTTTACTGGCTACTATCGACGCTTCATTCCACACTACAGTAGAGTTGCAAAACCCCTCCATGATGTGATGAAGTTGTATGAACCAATCCGGAAACGAGGTAGGAAACCATCTGGTGGTCAAGAGAAGCCCAGCAGACCCAAACCCACAACACCCTTTGGCAACAATTGGGGTGTTGAGTGCCAAGCTGCATTTCAGAGGTTGAGGGACCTGCTAACCTCAGCACCCATACTGGCCTTTGCTGATTATTCCGCACCATTCATCCTACACACAGACGCCAGCATTTGTGGCATCGGTGCAGCACTCTACCAACGAGTTGATGGCAGAGAAAGACCAATAGCGTACGCCAGCAGGGGACTCTCCAAGAGTGAGGCCAACTACCCGGCTCACAAGCTAGAATTTCTGGCTGTGAAGTGGGCCGTCACTGAGAAGTTCATAGACTATCTCCATGGTGCCACATTCACCGTAGTGACAGATAACAACCCTCTCACCTACGTTCTTTCATCGGCAAAGCTTGATGCGACAAGCCATCGTTGGTTGGCAGCTCTGGCTAACTTTGACTTCACACTCAAGTATAGGCCTGGCAAGACAAACGCAGATGCAGATGCCTTATCCAGAATACCGCAAGCTTTCTCTCGGGGATGACGAGGAATTCACGAGCACACAAGAGAAGATATTCAGACTCCAAGAACGCCTCAGAGACCCTAGTGACGGTATCTGTTCACAAAAGGCATTCCAAGCAATCTGTCAGAGTCATGAATTCAGCAGTTCTGGCCAGGACACTGAGGGTGAAGATGCAAAGAATGATGGTGGAGGGTGTGCCCTAGTGGATGTCATTACTGATTCAGAAGGGGCCATTCCTGATGACTTTGCCTCAGGCGGTTTAGGAGAAACTGCATTGCCAAGCTTAAGTCCTGCAGACTGGAGAAGGCTGCAGCTAGAAGATGACCCCATCCGCCAAGTTATCGAGTTCATAGAGAGTGGCACTCCTCTGACAACGAAGATGAGATCAGAGATGGCAGAGGAAGCCAGAGTGATCCTGCGGCATCGTGAAAACCTCCAAATGGACGACGGTGTATTATACAAGGTGAGCGCCGCTCCTCGAGGCAACCGGGCAAGACAACTCGTTCTACCACGTAGCCATCGAGCAGAAGCGTTTCGCCTTCTCCATGATGACGTTGGCCACCTGGGACAAGAGAGGACCTTCGACCTCCTTAGATCCAGGTTCTACTGGCCGCGTATGGATGCAGAAGTAGAGCACAGATGTCGTACTTGCGAGAGGTGTGTGCAACGGAAGCAGAGAGCCCAGAGAGCAGCACCCCTAGTTAATATTACAACGACTGCCCCCATGGAACTAGTATGCATGGATTTCCTGTCCTTGGAGCCAGACAACAAGAATACTTCCAACATACTAGTCATAACTGATCATTTCACCCGTTATGCGCAAGCATATCCAACCAAAGATCAGACGGCCAAGACTGTTGCAAGAGTGCTGTGGGAACAATTTTTCATCCATTACGGGTTTCCTGAGAGGCTGCACTCCGACCAGGGGAGAGATTTTGAAGCCAGCCTTATTTCGGAGCTGTGCCAACTGGCTGGCATCCGTAAATCCAGGACGACTCCCTACCATCCTCAGGGGAATGGCCAAGTAGAAAGGTTCAACCAGACCCTTATCAACATGCTTGGCACCCTTGAGGACGACAAGAAGCAGCAGTGGCGGCTCTACGTTAGACCCCTGGTGCACGCGTACAATTGCACGAGACACACCTCTACGGGAGCATCACCCTACATGCTCATGTTTGGGAGAGAGCCCCGTCTACCCATTGATGTGCAGTTTGGCATCACCACGCCGCAAGCCTCCGCCAAGTCCCATCACAAGTACATCCAAGACCTGCGCCGCCGCTTAAACCAAGCCCATAAGCTTGCTGCTACCCAAGCCCAGAAGAATGCGGCCTACCAAAAGAAGCGTCATGACGTGTCTGTTCGGGACCATGCCCTGGCTGTTGGAGATAGAGTATTGGTGAAGAACGTTGGCCTCAAGGGCAAACACAAACTGGCAGACCGGTGGAGAAGTAAACAATATCGCGTCATTCGGCGAATCAGTGCTGACATGCCTGTTTACGTCGTTAAGCCGATGGACGATGATGGCCCTGAACGTACACTCCATCGAAACCTTCTCCTCCCATGTGGTTTCCTTCCATCTGAACCAAACATCCCTGTCACACCCCCAAGACCAGCACCGACACCACGGCCCAGGACATCCAAGCGACTAGCTGCTAAGAACCCTCAGCCATCTCGTGTCCCTGATAATTCATCTACCGACTCGGACATTGTATCGGACATTGTAGTACATGATACTTTGGACCCTGTTGTCATTAAAACTCGTCCAACCCCGGCTCCCCGCCGACGTCTATCCATTAGTAAACCAGACCAGCCCACTCCCATCTTGAATCCTCATGCCGAGGAATTCATACCTGAACAGAGGGAGCCTGAAGAAGAATTACCCGAAGTGACTGATATAGGCGAGGCAGAGGAAACCATTGAACATGAAGCTACGGATGACACATCGGAAGATGAGTCATTACCGTCAACCCAGTCCGATGTAGCGGAAGAACAACCCATACCTCCTAGACGGTCTTCAAGGCGTCGGGTTCCACCTGACCGACTTTGGTATGGCACTCTGGGGAGTAGGAAAGTCAAGCTCATTGAAGAGCAGTTGGCTTTACAAAAGCAGAGTCTTGCCTTGCTTCATGCTTACTTACTTCCATAGCGTCATGTCGGGACGACATGATTCTAGGAGGGGAAAATGTCAGGTCCTGTTCCCTCGCTGTTGACAAATATGGTTCAGGAATATGGATTGACTTAATTCATCTTGTTGATATTGAGTATATTGTAGAAATAGCATTAAACATTCTACCCCAACCTTTTTTTAAAATGTTATACAAAATGCATTAATTGTGTGTACATACTTTTTGATCGCATGTTTATGTGCAGTTTCCCCGCACATTATTATTGTAGATGGAAGGAGAACCCCCTCCCCCTCTCCATCCTTATGAGTATAAAGCTTTCAACTCTCGTCAAGTATGTTACATCATTACCAAGAATGACCTCCAACCCTAAACGTTGGAATGTAAGGGTGAGGCTCAGCCTAGCAGCTGTTTCCATAAACCAGTGGTTTTGCCCGTTTTGGGGAAGAGATTGCTCTCACTCACTGAGAGCACATTCTGACACCAGCGAGTGCAGACGCCTTTTCACATACTGTCAAAGATCCCTAATTTTTGAACAGTGAATAGCTCTCATAGCTGGTGTATTATCTTCCCGAAACAGGTAAGCTTGAATTATCCTTGTTTCATTGGTAATGTTGCCCACTTTGTATTGGATTACCACCTTGTATAGGTTGTATACATTTCCAGATCACTACTGATCTTTCCAGTGATTAAGTAATGATTTCATGTGGGATATGTGTCTTACCACCTTTCAGAAGAATAATAACTACAAGTTAATCTGAAAGTAGGACTGTGACAAGTCATTTCAAGACGTGTAATTTGTCATTCTGACAAACCAATTTTAATGTATATAGCATTTGCAGATTCGCAAGTTTATAACATTGTATTTCATAATTAATGATCTACAGCAGTTATACAATTGCAGTTGTTTTAAATAGCCAGATACATATGTAACCCCGGTGATGGCTATTTAATTGTTGAGGTAGTTTATGGTGAACAGTGACACAAGGAATGATCACTTACTCTATAGTGTAAATTGTTACATTGTACTATTTGCAGGACAACAGAAGAGAAATTAAACATGGACTGTTAAATGATGCGGTAGTGCATGTTAATATACCATATACCAGTTGATGTATGTCAAGTACGATGATATCATAAAGTTATGCCTATCGGAGAATGTTGTAAAAGCCAAGCGCTGTAGATTGTGACAGTTTGAAGTGTGAATGCTCAGGCTGCCCTTTAATGACATCGAGCCTTTAACCCGTTGAGGACGAGTCCCGAGTATACTCGGGCAAGTGTCTATGGGAAATGCGTGTTGTAGCAAAATCAGTCCGTCCTCAACGGGTTAATGTGCACCTCTGCCATGACTCTGGCTGGTGATGTTAACCAAAATCCCCCTTGCCTAGCTTTTCCACTCTCTCCCTCTCTCTCTCCTCCTCTCTCTTCCTCTCTTTACCCTGGTGGTGGTCAAGCTGTCCACCGTAAATAATGTGGAATGTTCGGCCTTGGGTCTCTCTCTCTTCTCGGCCGGAGAAAGTGGAGAAAAACTGAGAAAAAGAGGAGATTGTGGAAAAAGAGGAGTTTGGTCATGTTAGTTGCGTAGAATGATTTTCAGCTGTATAACTTATTTTTTCAGAGTTACTTTTATCCTGCAAGTTTGTAAAGCATTAAATGTTGTCAACCAAGACATTATACAATACGAGAGCACATTCTGACACCAGCGAGTGCAGACGCCTTTTCACATACTGTCAAAGATCCCTAATTTTTGAACAGTGAATAGCTCTCATAGCTGGTGTATTATCTTCCCGAAACAGCCACCCCCCTGATTTCTGACTGGTTTCGAGTGTAGCACTGTGGGTCTCCACTATTCTGTCCCGTCGCCGAGGCAACGCTCTCCACCCTGGTCGACTGAGCTGACTTGTCCGAAGAGAAGTTTATATTGTCAACCACCCTCAGTTGTGAACGTCAATTGTTAATAACTGTGTTAAATTGAAGTAACAGTGGATAATATTGTGTAAACTCAGTTGTGTACATTGAGCCATACTTTCATTCACATACCAAGGTGTCATTATATTTTACTCAACTCGACACTGCGGTCGAGAGTGAGATAAAATAAATTAATATCTTTGCAGAAGAATCTGGCACCAAAGATAATTGTGTGAAGATTGTTTTATTTATGTAGTTTCTGATATTAAATCTCCTGTGAGTAATCTAAACTCGAACTGGGCCAGGTTATGAATTAACCTGTGACATAGGGATATAAAAACGAGACCAAATTGGTTAAAAATTCATTTATTATGACTAAGCTACTCATTTGGAAATGCTATCATAGCTTGATAAGCATATCTATGCCCGACAAACAAACTGACACCAAAAAGGTTGTGCCACCTCAGATGGTACCAACAACCCATTTTTCGGGTCTTGGCCCATGGACTATTAAGAGTTGGAGTTCCAACTGGCTGTAATTATTTAAACAGTTGTCAGATTTCTATTGATGTACAAAGAATTTCACAGGTGCATTTGTGCCTTTGATGATCGATGTTCGAAGCTGCCGTCTTGCTGAGCAATCTGAAAATTCATTTTGAACGTTAACATGATATTGGTCATATTTTGCTTATTTATTTATTAAATGAAATGAAATTTCACTTAATGATAAAGCATGTAAAACAAAAAACAATCTCGTGCAGAAATTTGTGCAAAAGTGTAAATCAGAGCTGTATCATGTGAAAATGTTTAAAACTGTACCATCCTGGAAAGCCGGTTTTATCACTTTTCCGCTTAATTCCGATAAATAAAACTGACCTGGAATAATCTTCAAATATAATTCTTTATTGATAGATATATCAGATTAGTGCCCGGGTATGCCCAGTCGAGTAATTTTCATCTTTATTTCAGCATTTTTTGAGCAATTTCTATTCGCACATCCTCGTGTCTGTACCACCTACCTTGTATAAGAAGGGATAGCGAAAAGTAATTACCATCACAAAGACATATCTTCCTTAGAAAGTGGCTGGTGATTATGCAATGAGACACGAGTCAATTGTCTTCCTATTTGGCACATGCTTCAGATATTTCTTAGCGGCGGCATCGAACATCTAGCAAAGGAAATAAGACAGTTGTGACTCCATTCTCTTGAACCTCCTTGGTTATATCAACCAAGCACATTTTGTGCCCTATTTGACGCTTTAATGAACCAAGGGAATGACCGTCACGGTTGAGAGAATGACACCTCTTCAGTTCTGCGTCAATTCGAGACACCGAAGTTCTAAGCGTATTATTACCTCCGCCAAGGGGGGGTTATGTTTCCGTTACCGTTGGTTTGTTACCTCCGCCAAGGGAGGAGGTTATGTTTTCGTTACCGTTTGTTTCTTCGTTGGTTCGTTAGTTCGTTTGTCCGTGTGCAAAATAACTCAAAAAATAGTGAACGGATTGGGATGAAACTTGCAGGAAAGGTTGAGAATGACACAAGTACCAAACGATTAACTTTTGGCAGTGATCCGAGAATTTTGGGGGAATTTGTGAAGGATTTTTGACATTTTGGCAGGTAGGGTCAATGAACTTGGGAGTTCAGGCTGTGCGTATTTGAGGTTTGCCTGCGCGCACTAAAGTGCGTGTTCCAGTTTCTGCTGGGGTGAGGCGCGCCGTGCAGCTGAGGGTTTATGACGTAACAAAGGCTTCTATATTAGGAAATGTGGCAACTTTCAGCACACAATGCAGTACGTAGGTGGAAATCACTGATATCTCTACGGATGAACAAGATCAGTGGTGAAAATGATTTGCATGCTTGGCGGAGGTCTGCGCTCTCAGAGTGCTTCTCTAGTTTGTTAGTTAGTTTAGTTCGTTCGTTCGTTCGTTCGTTTGTCCGTGTGCAAAATAACTCAAAATGTAGTTAACGGATTGAAATGAAACTTGCAGGAAAGGTTTAGAATGACACGAGTAACAAACGATTAACTTTTGGTAGTGATCCGAGAATTTTGGGGGAATTTATGAAGGATTTTTGATATTTTGGTAGGTACGGTCAATGAACTTGGGAGTTCAGGCTGCGCGTATTTGAGGTTTGCATGCGCGCACTAAAGTGCGTGCTCTAGTTTAATGCTAGGGCGAGGCGCGCGGTGCTGCTGAGGGTTTATGACGTAACAAAGGCTTCTATATTGGGAAATCGGGCGGCTTTCAGCACACAATGCAGTACGTATGGGTGGAAATCACTGATCTCTGTGGAAGAACAAGATCAGTGAGGGTGAAAATGGGCTGCATGCTTGGCGGAGGTCTGCGCTCTCAGAGTGCTTCTCTAGTTATAAACTGTTATGCAAAGTACATGCCATTGAATTACAAAAGCAGCTTGTGGTTACAAGCAGATAACAACTCGCAGTAACTTTTAGTATAGTCTGGGTGCCAAAGTCACTTTTTGGGCCTAACCTTGTTTTACCGTCCATCCAATGTTTTTGATGGTTTTACCCTATTTCGATGGTGCTGAATCCGAATCTGGATGATGCAACACCTTTACTCCTTCATCCTTGAGGATTTAGAGGTATTCAAGATGACAAACCTCGTATCTACAAAATGTCACATGTTCAGGAGAGAAAAACAAAAGCAAATTCAAAAAGCAAACAAACATGGCAGCCAAAGCACTATAACAAATGAGAGAACCCTTCCTTTGACATGCCATGGTAGCTTCATTTTTGGGTTAAGACAGCTAAGGTTTGGAAAGGACATCATTAACTGATTATCTGTTTATTCAAAAAAGTCATTTTCACTAAAATTTCAGATACAGGGTCTTGTCGCCCAAGCGACGATATCATATATACACACGAGGGGAGGAAAAATCACAGGTAACGCGCAGTAAAACACACACACACAAAAAAACAAACAAACAAACAACAACATGTAAGGTAATAGTTGATAGTCCAGGGCCCCGTTTTATCAAAAGATAAAATCGATTTTAAATTTCCTTACCACACATGCTGCCATAGACTTACAGTTGAAATCAACTATATAATCAATTTTAACTCTTCATAAAACAGGGCCCAGTACTTACGAATATCATAATCACGCAGAGTGCTTTTGAAATTACCCTTATATTGATATCTACTATAGTGGTCATGGATGCAAACATTTCTAGTGACGTAATCAGAATATGCCTCAAGTTTCATGAGAAAACGCGGCGAGACTCATATAAGCATACAAGACAAATTTCAAAACCAAATACCAGCAGGTCATAATTTAATATTACTCTTATAGCCAAAAAGGATTAACTTCACATCAGTCTGCGGAGCCCTTATTGGCTACCACAGGCATTACTTTACAACAATTGTGCATAAAGACATTTTCAGTCTTATCTTTGTGTTTGTACGTTTCAGTATGATGTCAATATCATTTTTCTTTCCATTACGTGTTAAAGTTCCGTTTGAGATGCCGTTTTGGGTGCTATTAATTGTTGGCTGATTTGACAAATTTGCTCAACAGAGTTGAATTCAAGATTACTGATTATTGCTTTTAATCACTCGCTTCACGTTATAGCACAATATTTCACAATTTATAAAAAAAAATATCATGGAATTTCCGTTTATACAGGACATTTGTAAATATCTCAAAACCTTCAGCACCCTCGAAATGGGGGTGAGACCATCAATTTATTTTCAAATTTTCAACATTTAGAAAAAAATTAAACATTGGAATTTCAATTTCTGCCAATTATTTCTCAAAACCCTAAGGAATGCAAAATGGCAACAACAAAATGTCGAGGGTGCTGAATAGGGTCTAAAAAAATTTCAATATTGACAGTTATTTGGACGGTCATCTTGGAATTCTCAAAACCCTCCAAAACACAAAGAGTTGCACCAACCAGGTTCGGATTCAGCACCCTCAAAATAGGGTAAAACCATCAATTGTTACACCATTTAGAGAGAATTAGGGGGCCTACATGGGAATTTCCGTTTTTGACGGCCATTTAGGGGCCGTTTTGGCGGCCATCTTTATCATCCCAAAACCATTAAGGATGCAAGAGCTGTATCCTGCAGCTTCAAATTCAGCAAACTAAAAAATGGGTAAAACCATCAATTGTGACCCTGCACCTCACAACAAACAAAAAGTCGCCAGACATGAATTTTTAGTTAAGACCATATTCTGAAAGAGCAGACTTTAAGCTTTAAAATGATGTATAACTCAAATCAAATGGACTCTCCTAACCTATCTAAATATTGGAAAGAAACACAAACTCAGGAAAAGTGTGAACTGAGAAAAGAGGCTCTGAAGTACAGTGTCTATTCAAGCGCTTAATCTTTACCAAACCGTGCTGGCTGTGCGATGAATGGGACAAAAAACAGGAAGTTAACCACCAGAGTAACAACAATGAAGGGATTATCAAATTAAATTGAAATTAGGCATGCCTCATTAACACATTCTGTCCATAATCAATGCCAAATTTCAAAGCAGTAGCACTATCCTTTCAAAAGTTATTAGAGTTGAAAGTAAAGAGTGTGGACAAGGTTTTTCAGAAATGAAAAAGGGATTCTAAAGACACTCCTAGTCACACTATTCTACCAAAAATGTTCCAGATAAACTGCTAAAAAACATACTTTCCTGCCCGATTTATGATACCAAATTTTAGCATAATGTAAAAGAAAACCCGCTCTTTCAGAAAATATGAAAAAGTCAAGTTCGGCTAGGTTGACCCGTTTCACTTATTTTCAGTCCTCACGCAAAATCAGTGTGTGCGACTTTATGTTCGTTTTGAGGTGCACGGTCACAATTTGTTTTCAATTTTACACCATTCAGAAGGAAAAAGGGGGTCTACATGTGAGTTTCCATTTTTGGCGGTCATTTTGGTGGCCATCTTTATTATCTCAAAACCCTTAAGGATACAGGAGTTTAATCAAGATTCTGATTCAGCACCCTCGAACTAGGGTAAAACCATCAATAGTTTTTCAATTTCTCACCATTTAGAAGGAAATACAGGCCCCCTAATTCGTTCTAAATGGTGTAAAATTGAAAACAATTGGTGGTTTTACCCTATTTTGAGGGTGCTGAATCCGAACCTGGTTGGTGCAACTCTGTGTGTTTTGGGGGGTTTTGAGAATTCCAAGATGACCGCCAAAATAACTGTCAATATTGAAAATTTTTTAGACCCTATTCAGCACCCTCGACATTTTGTTGTTGCCATTTTGCGTTCCTTAGAGTTTTGAGAAATAATTGGCAGAAATTGTGTCGAAAACTGTAAAGACCCCAATATTGCATATGAAGCTTTAATGAATGAATTTGAGTCCATGTGTGAAAAACATACGGTAGAATACAATGAGGCATTTAGGGGAAAGAAATACACTTCTAGAAAACCATGGATGACAAAAGGGATTATGTCATCAATTGCAAAAAAGCAGAGATTATATCGGAAACATATCACCTCCCCTTCCAAAAGAAATGAATTTTTGTACAAACAATTTAGAAATAGACTTAATAGACTTATTCGATTACGGAAGCAAGAGTATTACACACATTTACTGGAACGAAACAAAAATGATATTTGTAAAACTTGGAAAGTTATTAATGAAATTCTGGGCAGACAAAGCAATGCCTCTAGATTGCCTCAACGTATTCTGAAGGGTCACAGATTAATAGAAGATGATAAAATGATTGCCAATATATTTAATTCTTATTTTGCATCAATAGGTTCTGGTATTTCAAAAAATGTCAACAAATCCTCAAATCATTTTTCAGATTATCTGGGCAATCTGGGCAAAATTCTTTTATTCATCATGGCTATTTGCTTTTTAGAGTTCAAATTGCAGTCAATAAAAACCCAAGAAATTGTGTACATTCTACTCGCGATAATTTTACATCATTCATTTTTACATCACAAAGTTCAAAACCTGAAATCTTTTTCTTACCTTAAGAAAAATACATGTAATTTGATTTTTCAACATTTACAACCAATCTGTTACCACGAAATCATTTTCACAATTTGGATACCTTATTATTCACATCATTTGTTAACACATTTAAATCAAAACGAGAAATCAACACAGTAGAATCATCAGCATATAAAATGAATTTAACCACACGTGAAATATTACACATATCATTATTAGATGAATATCAAAAATAACAATGTCCCTAATATGGAACCCTGGGGGACTCCACGTAAAACATCACATGTATCCGATAAAGCATCTATGTATAATATAACTTGTGTCCGATTATTCAAATAACTTCTAAACCACTTAGATAGAAGACCTCTAATACCATAACAATCAAGCTTTTGAATCAATATTTCATGACTTATTAAATCAAAAGTTTTGACAAATCAAGAAAACTACCAATGAAATTATAAATTTATGAAATTGTTATACTGATAATAAATTATCATTTAATGCACTAAGAATGCTATGCTGCAGATCTACAAAAGCCATTTCAGTTGAAAAATTAGTGCAAAATCCATTTTGAGAATTACGTAAAATATTGATATGTAACAAAATACATATAAACGGTTATATTCCTATACAATTTCTTCAAGGATTTTTGAAAAACATAGTAATATTGATATTGGTCGATTTCATGTGAAATGCTAATCTTACTTTTGAAATACTGGAATAACTGTAGCAACTTTCAATTTTCTGGAACAATTCCTGTTATTAATGACAGATTAAATATATGAGTTAAAGGCTTCAACAATAAATATACGGGTGCACGTTATGAGACCGACACCCACGAGTCATACATACCACAAGTCATACAGCTCACAAGTCACACACCCACGAGTCACACAGCTCACAAGTCATACAGCCCATGAGTTCGACCCTAAGGTGCGATCACACATCGCCGGTTTAGATGGCGGTTCATGGCGGTTCTCAAACCGCCGTGAACCGTGTCCCAACGATGGCGGAAAGCACTTAAACGCGATGTGACTACGTTCTCAACACGTTTTGAACACGGCGCTAACGCGGATTGGCGCGGTAGTAACACGGATCTCCCCGAAAGGTGGAGGAGTCCATACCAAGCCCTTGTAGTTGGATGAAATCAGAGCCCTCTCACTCGTCTTCAATGGGTTACAACAAGGAGGTATTGGTTTGTTAGGTAAAAAAGAGAATTTCAAAAGAAATTGCAAAACGTTGTAACACCCTGTGTATTTACAGATTGACATAAGTGATGCAATAAGCAATTGTCTTCAAGTTTTAATATGCTTTTCTCTCTCTTTTAACTTTTAAAATATCTGTATTAACTGTTATTAAAAGACATACATGTCAAAGCAGAATCCAACATAGTTTACAAATTTCCTGTTCATTTACAGGTTTACATATATCAAGTAATGTAGAAGTACTTGCTTGTTTCAACATCTCTTTTTTTCTTTTCTTGATTAAGTTTTCACATATTATCATATAATGCAGAATCCAACATAGTTTACAAATTTCCTGTTCAATTTTATAGCTTTATATGTATCAAGTGATGTAGAAGTACTTACTTGTTTCAACATCTCTTTTTTTCCCTTTCTTAATTAGGTTTTCACATATTATCATCTCTAACAACAGTCATTATAAAGACATACATATCAAAGAAGAATATAGTATATATCTACATAGTTTCCTGTTTATTTACAGGTTCACGTAACATAATAATTGTGGGTGTTTTTTTTTTCAAGTTTCAACATCGCTTTTCCCTCTATACTCTCTTAAGTTTCAACATGTCTGTATCAACATATACTCTTACAAAAAGGCGTGCATAATGAACATGCATGTGCATGTGAACACGGTCTTTGGTGGAGCACGGCGATTTGCCGAACCGCCATGAACCGCCATCTAAACCGGCGATGTTTAGATCGCACCTTAAGCCAACAAGGCCCACGAGACCGACACATTACGCGCCGTGTTGTATCTGTCGAACTCGTGGGCTGTTTTTCCTAGTGTCGAACTCATGGGCTGTATGACTCGTGAGCTGTATGACTCATGGACCTGTTTTCAATGTCAAACTCGTGGGTTGTATGACTCGTGGGTGTCGGTCTAGTGGGATGACCCCAAATATACTACTTTCGTAATCAAAATATTATAGATACATTATCGATTCCTGTATTTACATAATTTTTCATCCCTTTAAGTAGGCCTGTATCATATATCTCATGATCTTTAACAGGAAAAAAGAAAAAAGAATTGTTTGACTGATAAGAAACAAAATCAAAGTATCAAAAACATAATCATAGTCTTCTTCATTTACAATCTTTCATACATTAACAAAATGATCATTAAAACAATTCGCAATTTCTCTTTCATTTCTGACCTGCTGCAACAAAAGGATCCCAAAGTCGGAGGAGGACAATTTTCTGAAAATGACATGACATTATTCCCTTACTCTTCCACTTAATCTCATAAATAACACGACTCATATAAGTGATTTTATCAGCGCATATCGAGTGGTTTAGGAAATCAGCGTTTCGAGAAAACCGCCTTCAAAGTTTTCCTTCCGACGCTATCAGGATTTAGGGGAAGAAAGACAGTTTTCACCGTTTGACAATAGAAGGTACGCTCCTAACAACCTTCGATGTTCATTCAAGCTTAGCGCCAGCGGTCTACTCACGACCAATCAGTAACCAGGATGCCACGCACCGACCAATGAGATCACTCCCTCGTTGCTAGGGGCGGAGTCTAGCTGCGGCGCTAAATCCAAATCTTTGGACACGTTTCTGTTTCGTTGAAAGTCGGAAAACCATGGCCCAAATAAACGCTATTTTCTTGCCTTTCCTTTAATCATTTAGCTGTGAAAATTCGGCAGATGATAGAAAATACATTAGACTACAAAATAATGTTAAAAACAGAAATCAGAACGTTTTGACGGATTTTGATGATCCGACTTCAAACTCGATTTTCTCGGCTCACCCGTCAGCAACTCTAGGATCGTTTTGTTGTAGCGGGTCACATTTGTTATGTGCCGATCATTATGTAATACATATGAAGGATAACTTGACCTTTTCTTTCCCAATAATCCATAGATCACGGACAATGTTTTTCTCAAATCATTAGAATATATATTTAATCTGTCAGAATATTTTTCTTGGCATTTCTCAACAAAATAGTTACCTTGTTTCTCACTTCTCTATACTTCCTATTGACAATCTCATTGTTATATTTAATACTTTTATTTGATAATCTGTGTTTCTTATTGACAAGGGACAATAATTCGAAGAAATCCACGGTTTCCTAGTTTTACTACTATATGCTTCTTTTTCTTTAAGGAAAGATGGCGAGATGCATCATTTATAGTGTTTTCAAAAAATAATACAAAAATAAATCCAATGCAACATCTGGATCTTCCTTATCCAACACTTCACTCCAATCTGTGTGTACCTAATTTTTCTCCTACACATTCCCAAAACTTTGAATTATTTGGATTTGGTTTGTTTACAGCATTTCTTCATCATCGTTATAGTACTTTGATAGAATAATAACTTGTTTGTAATAAAGAAAAATAGAATTCATATTTGTTGGTTTTAAAATCACGGGAAAAATCCTTTAAAATCTTCCGATATTATTCTAATGACTAGATTTCCAAATTTCATCATTTTTTTCTTCTAAGATCAGTCAGATAACGATCTGGCAATGCTCTCACAATCCTTTGCGAAATAAGTCCATAGGATGGTCGATAAATATAGGTAAAGAGTTCTCTAAACACGTTTGAGAAAGATGACAGCCCGTCGTCGAAACTGTCACAGGTAAATACAACTTTTGGATGTGTTTAAAGAACTCTTTACCTATACTATCACAATCCTGTAATGTGTGCCAAAATGGTGGCATGTGCACTCAAGCGCGGAGCTGGGCTCGCATTTTGGCGACAGTGCGGAGCGTGAGATGTCATGAGCATTCTCTTGTTCCATTTCTGTGATTTGGAAAGATTAAAGGGAAGTAACATTGGACTGACAATCAAGATCAAGTCTGTGCCAGATTACCGGTATAATAACCCCACATGTAAATGTGTATGCACACACACGTACATTATACAATTGCATATTCATACACATAGTATATTGCAAGGGCCGCGGAACGTTTTTCAGGATTGGGGAAGAGGGACCTTCGGAAGGTGGGTGGGGTCGAGGAAAATTATACCTCCCCTCCCCCCACCTCCCCAATTTGTGATATCAAATTCCCCTTATTTTTTCCCTACTTTTTTTCTCCTTTTTTTCGACGACTCAAAGAGTGTGTGTGTGTGTGGGGGGGTGCACCGATTCCGCGGCCCCTGCATTGATAGACAGCGACTGGTGAAAGAGAAAAAGGGGGAAAGAAATCATTACAGATGTTATAACTTTAATACCTTCACGTTTGTAATCTTTCCTGGTCATTACACTGCGGAATAAAGCATTGTTAAACAATGTTTCCAATTTTGGAGAACAAAAACAGAAACATCTGAATCGCACCGTCCTACATTATAATGCTACGATATTTCTCTTATTGAGAAAGAACGGAGCCGTAGGAGAAGAAAATGATAGAGTGCTTCAAAAAGAAATTTTAGTGATAATTGTGTGAGCGACTGGACACACTTTTATCATAAACAATAGAGAGTACAGTGCTTATATAACAACTTCAGAAACAGTTTACTTTCGTGGTGATAATTCATATGTGCTCGTAGATATCTTTCAAAGATTCAACTTTATTTTCATTCCCATAAAAAAAGAGAAATTATTCACAATGTATAAGCCAAAGATATTTGTAACAATTGCCAAAGAAAAAAAAAGGATTTTACAAAGTACATGTGAAAATGAGTAACGGATGAAGAAAAAAAAACCATATTTTTAGATATATATATATATATATATATATATATATATGTATGTATATGCATATTTAACAAGTTAATTAAGGATCGGAATCGAAGTGGACATGGTGCAGGGTCCTACTAAGAAGCAAAGCTTGAACGATATGGGACCCTCTAAAATACACAAGAAAGCGAATATTAAGCTCTCGAAAATGTCACATGGAAATCATTCGATCGCCTTGTTGGATAATTGTGAATGGATTGATTTCTTCGAAACATTGTTTCAAGTGTATTTGGAAGATTTTTTAAAATCATCATTATACATAAATTGTCCTAAGTAAATCAAATACAAATCCTTAGTTTTATCAATATTTTACAAAATAACGGGTAAGTACGAGACAAAAATGCAGTATGACATGATACGGAGTGATTTCTTTTGTAATAAAATCAATTTATCTAAGAGTGTTTGATATGTATTTTCCCACGCGAGAATACCAAAATTTAAATACGGAAATATCAGGGATGAATATAATGTAAGCAAGGAAAATGAGATTTAAGCTTATCAATTATATCAATGTTTCGTGAAATAGTTTTACATATATTGTCATGAAATTTCCATGAAAGCGTATTATCGACTGCTATTCCACGAAATTTTACATGGGAAGCATTTTCGAGTCGAGTGACATCAAACACATATTCAACAAAGAGTGCCTCAATAGGGCAATTTGTCCATCAGTTGCAATGAAAACATCTCGACAGAAGAATTTCATGAATTTGAATACCAAGTATCCGCTGCATGCTATAAGGGTTAGAATTGCTGTCGGGCGGAATCTCAGTGGTCAAGTGGAGATGACGCCTGTCCGGAGATCAGGAGGTGGTAGGTTCAAATCCTACTCGAGTACTACGTCCACTATTTTTATCATGGCTATTAGTGAAACACTGATCAATTCAGTGCTTGGATATATTTACGTCGATGAAGGGCAATTTTTCAATCAGTTGCAATTAAAACATCTCGACGGAAGAATTTCATGAATTTGAATAAGATATCCTGCTCTCATATTAAATCCAAGTGGATCCCTTCATCTGATAATGAGGACATGTGATCTGCAAAGACGGAAAGTTTACGTCTGGTGCTGTCTACAGGGGGACATTATTCATTGTCAACCTTTTCCCACCCTTTGCGGTGGTGAAGTTTTAATGATCGACGTAATCTAGCATTGAAAACACGTGAATATTTACCAAATGAGGCCGAATTATGTAATCTGTTATTATGGTGTCTGAAACATTTAACATAGTCACGACTGAACATACTGGGCAAGATTATCCAACTAGTATTTTTCTTCTGTAGTTCTACACAGATCTTCTTGATTAGTGCGACACTGGGTACATATTAGCATACAATGCAATGCCGAACTTATTACTCTGTTCACAGTATTTTTTTTTTTTGATATTCTGTGGCTGCTTATTGACTACAGGCTGCGTAGAAAATATAATGGTAGTTTTTTCATTGCAACTATCCACAGAATGACACAATGACTTTTAACAATTTGAAAAAACGACAATGTATAACGAGCAATCAACGCTGATTTTCAACAAAGATTGCCGTTAGCGGTTAATATCTGTTACTCATCCAAACATTCGAAGAAGCATATTAGTTATTTTTACAGCAATACAATCTGTGTAAAGTTTTGTTTTTATGGCCATTCCACAGCTTGCACAGTTTATTTCGAAATTGCTTCAAGAAACAGCTCTCGTTGCAATGCTTATCATGCTTCGCGTCAATGGTCATTGGGCGTCCGCTTTTCCTTCAAACAGCGAAAGACGCTTATATATATTGCAACAAGCAGGCTATTGGAGAGATCGACCAGTCCAGCGACGGTGAAGGCCAGGTTGTACGAGCCAGTGGAATCAAACACAGCCCCTGTGGAAAATGGAACGATTCAGGGGAAGAAAGAAACTAGTCTCACACAAGCGAAATCTGAGTCATGGTCTAAGGTAGAGGTCGAATGGCGCTGGATGGGCATCAGACATTTCAAAGGACTTTGACGTCCAATATGCAAGTAATCATACATAATGTAATACATATAAAACCTTGTTTTTGTGTGTTTGTGTGTTCACATTCTAATAAGTTTCCATGCATTGACTGATAAGCTTAAACTGATGATGTAACGTCGGGATGATTATACACACTAAAAAAATCCGGGTCCGTTGGGGTCACTCCCCGTTCCGGCTCAAAAATGACTTGGAATTTGGTCATGAAGACCCGGAATGGGGTCACCCAGACCCAATTCATGACTCTGAATGGGGTAAGATCTGACCCCACTCCTTGTCATTTCTGACCCGGAACGGGTTGTGACCCCAACGGACCCTTTCTGACCAGTTCTGACCCGGATGTTTTAAGGGTGTATTATTCACTGTAATTACGTAATATTATTGTTATGTTATTATACATTAGTTACATGATGTACGCATTATCAAAGGAGGATTCCCCTAAAAAAAATAGTCTGAATAGAAAAAAAAAAATTGATGTGCCCAACCGTGAAAATTGGTGAGCTGATATCAAAACTTGCCATATATTTTGTACATCAAATCCTAAAATTTTGGGTTTTTTTTTAACCGCAATTATGATCCAGTCTCAAAGCCTAGTAATCTGATTGGTTATTTTTTTTTTGAAGTTATTAGGTGAGGAATAACATTATGTTTTACACTTTCATAGCAGAATAATCTCATTTTGGTACACGATCAATTGAAAATTGTGAGGTGATGACATCACCGCCATTTTTCATAACAACCACATCGCCAACTAGTTGAGAACTATTTTGCGAAAAAAAAATAGCAAATCATTAAAAGTCATAGCTTCTCCACATTTAACCCGATTTGAAAACATTTTCATTGTTGTGCTTGCAAAGTTCCACTCTTTCATACAGACTAATTTTCAACTGCAATCATCCCTACAAATACAGCTTCGAAGGGGGGGGGGGCAGACAAGGTGAAGTAGAAGGCTACTCGTGCAGCTCACCTCTACAACTAGCACTTACCCATAAGAAATCCTCCAACTCCTTCGGCAATCCCAAAGCTTAGGTATGCGAGTGGAAGGAAGCATTAGGCTACCCGTTCAGCTCACCTCTTCAACTAGCACTTACCTATAAGAAGCCCTCAAATTCCTTCGCCGATCCCGAAGCTTAGGTATGCAAATGGAAGGAGGCATTAGGCTACCCGTTCAGCTCACCTATACAGCTAGCACTTACGAAGAAGCCCCCCAATTCCTTCGCCAATCCCAAAGCTTAGGCATTCAAGTGGAAGGAAGCATTAGGCTACCCGTTCAGCTCACCTCTACAACTAGCACTTGCCCATAAGAAGCCCTCCAATTCCTTCGCCAATCCCGAAGCTTAGGTATGCGAATGGAAGGAAGCATTAGGCTACCCGTGCAGCTCACCTCTATAACTAGCACTTACACATAAGAAACCCTCCAATTCCTTCGCCAATCCCGAAGCTTAGGTATGCGAGTGGAAGGAAGTATTAGGCTACCCGTTCAGCTCACCTCTACAACTAGCACTTACCCATAAGACACCCTCCAATTCCTTCGCCAATCCCGAAGCTTAGGCATGCAAGTGGAAGGAAGTATTAGGCTACCCATTCAGCTCACCTCTACAACTAGCACTTACCCATGCATAAAAAATCCTCCAATTCCTTCACCAATCCCGAAGCTTAGGTATGCGAGTGGAAGGAAGCATTAGGCTACCCGTGCAGCTCACCTCTACAACTAGCACTTACCCATAAGAAACCCTCCAATTCCTTCGCCAATCCCTAAGCTTAGGCATGCAAGTGGAAGGAAGTATTAGGCTACCCGTTCAGCTCATCTCTACAACTAGCACTTACCCATAAGAAACCCTCCAATTCCTTTGCCAATCCCGAAACTTAGGTATGCGAATGGAAAGACGCATTAGGCTACCCGTGCAGCTCACCTCTACAACTAGCACTTACCCATAAGAAATCCTCCAATTCCTTCGCCAATCCCAAAGTTTACGTATGCGAGTGGAAGGCAGCATTAGGCTGTCGAGCAGCTCATCTCTACAACTAGCACTTACCCATAAGAAACCCTCCAATTCCTTCGCCAATCCCAAAGCTTAGGCATTCAAGTGGAAGGAAGCATTAGGCTACCCGTTCAGCTCACCTCTACAACTAGCACTTACCCATAAGAAGCCCTCCAATTCCTTCGCCAATCCCGAAGCTTAGGTATGCGAATGGAAGGAAGCATTAGGCTACCCGTGCAGCTCACCTCTATAACTAGCACTTACACATAAGAAACCCTCCAATTCCTTCGCCAATCCCGAAGCTTAGGTATGCGAGTGGAAGGAAGTATTAGGCTACCCGTTCAGCTCACCTCTACAACTAGCACTTACCCATAAGACACCCTCCAATTCCTTCGCCAATCCCGAAGCTTAGGCATGCAAGTGGAAGGAAGTATTAGGCTACCCATTCAGCTCACCTCTACAACTAGCACTTACCCATGCATAAAAAATCCTCCAATTCCTTCACCAATCCCGAAGCTTAGGTATGCGAGTGGAAGGAAGCATTAGGCTACCCGTGCAGCTCACCTCTACAACTAGCACTTACCCATAAGAAACCCTCCAATTCCTTCGCCAATCCCTAAGCTTAGGCATGCAAGTGGAAGGAAGTATTAGGCTACCCGTTCAGCTCATCTCTACAACTAGCACTTACCCATAAGAAACCCTCCAATTCCTTTGCCAATCCCGAAGCTTAGGTATGCGAATGGAAAGACGCATTAGGCTACCCGTGCAGCTCACCTCTACAACTAGCACTTACCCATAAGAAATCCTCCAATTCCTTCGCCAATCCCAAAGTTTACGTATGCGAGTGGAAGGCAGCATTAGGCTGTCGAGCAGCTCATCTCTACAACTAGCACTTACCCATAAGAAACCCTCCAATTCCTTCGCCAATCCCGAAGCTTAGGTATGCGAGTGATATGGCCGCAACGAGGAAAGAGTCTAGCACAATGACTTTGGGCAAAAGGCAGTGCAAGACGACACCAGCCCCACAGGTGAAACCATTTACGATAGACAGGACAGCCAGCAACGAAAACGAATCAACGACCATGTTCAAGAAGAACGCGACGGCTGCGCAGACGTGTATGAATGCATACGTGAAGTGGTCGGGCACCACTTTGGCTTGGCTGAAGAATCCGACGAGGAAACGACCGAGAATATTTGAGGCGCCACCTATCGTGGCAAGCGTTACAGCCTCTCCGGCAGGAATCCCCTTGGACAGTGCATTCGGAATGACGAAGATAATCCAGGAGCTGTATGTCAATCCCATGAGCAAAGACGAAAAAATGACAATGACACTAGCAGGATGTCGCTGAAATAACTCAATGTTCATCAGCGCCCTCGCAGCATCCAAACATGAAAATCCGCCACACATGGAACCAACGTTTTGTTGCGAATGGCTAGATCCCTCCTCGGTTAGACTTCGATAAGATGTACCTAAATGCTGAGAAAAAAAAAGAGTAAATCATGGCATTCTGAAGATGACATTCTTATTTGACGGTACCAAACAAACTATCAATAAATCTTGTGATACTGATTACTCCAATGGCGTTGTAGGAACAAGTAACTATAACATTTCTCCTAAGCAAATATGAAAAAAGCCGCTAAATGAAATAAGATCAACCATTAACATCGTAAGGATTAGTTTAACCAATTTGATGTGTTCTTCGTCACGACAGCACGCAATAAAACTTCATTGGGGGTGGGGTGGGGTGCACTAGTGTGTGGTGCGATAGAATTCATGTTAAAGATTATATAAAATTTTGGTACCTCAAAAGTTTCCCTGAGTTTTCTTGTCTTAGTTTGTGTTTCAGGTTAAAGTACCTTTCATATAACTAACACTGTGAGACTTACTCGCCCCAAAGTGCTCTCATGTCTTAGTAATCATGCAATAATGGTTTCGTACAATACGTGTATATTGATTGTCGCAGTACCGCGTCGAGTCAAACTAACGGCTCGTTCGAATTTTTCAGAGCCCGCTCTTCTCTGGTACGAAACCATTATTGCATGATTACTAAGACATGAGAGCACTTAGGGGCGAGAAAGTCTCACAGTGTTAGTTATATGAAAGGTACTTTGACCTGAAACACAAACTATTTAAAGAGACAAGGAACTCAGGGAAACTTTTGAGGTACCAAAACTTTATATTATCTTTAAGTTTAATGTGGGATAAGGATAATTTGTGGGAAGAGTCTATATTTGGCTTGGAGTGCAGATATTTTTCATTGGGCAATTTTCGCTGGGAGCAATCAATGTCATGGAACCGTCAAAATCAATTGATCGTCACGTACTTTTAGTTTTAATTTGTTCTACGGTACAGTAATGAATCTGTATATAAAACTTTTTGCAAATTTTGCTCATCTGGAACTCATCAGCCCCTCCCACAAACACACACACACGCGCGCGCGCGCGAGCGCATAAACACTCAGCATGCATTGCTGTTCTTGCAGATGCAAATTCATTAAACAGCATGATTTGTGTAATGCAGACTTTGTATTTTGTTTCACTCTTTTGTTGGTTGTAAAGACATGATAATTGAATTGAATTGAATTGAATTGAATTGAATTGAATTGAATTGAATTGAATTATTATGATAAATACCCGAGGATCACTCTCTGCTGCAATTCTTTGACCACGTGGTCGAAAGAGGGCGCAAGCGACAAGCGAGTGCAGACTGAATCCACCCATGACGAGCATAGCGCCTCTCCAGCCGTAGGTCAGCCGGAGTTCTTCGGCTGCAACCGGAAGTGTCATCATACCCAGCCCTCCAGCAGCCATCATCACACTCGTAGCGACTTCAAACATGTCGGGAAAATACTCCAACAAGCTCATAAGCGCCGGGAATATAACAAGACCGTATCCAATTCCTCCGTTAATGCATCAGAACCGATGAGGGGGGGGGGGGGGTGGTAGAAAATAACAGGAAACATCAGGGCATAAAAATACTATCAACTTCAAGTCGTCTTTGTTTGTAAGAGGAGAAAAAAACCCCTGCTAAGATGACAATATACTTCATGATCAATGATGACGTCAACACCTTCAGTTACACAGGTTTGTAAAAAAAATGAATACAATTAAGAAAATAACAACTTGACATTTTGTGATGATTCAATACATACAGGGTTACTGTAAACGCACAATGCTATGAGTTCCGAAGAACATGCTCTTTGGAGTTTGCTATGAAAGAAGAAATTTAGTGCAGCTTTCAGTTGCTTTATTTTGTCTTGATTTATCTGAGATAGGTGTTCTAAGCTTTGTTTGGTGCAATAAACAACACAACTCTACCAACTCAAAATATGTCTCATATTGTATCACTGATGTCTCCAAAAAAAAAGAGAGGAATGTAAGATGACAGCCGAACAAAAAACAAAGAAACAAACAAACAAACAAAAATGCATGCGGATGACTCAGTATGGCTGCAAAGTTTACCTGATATTACGAGAGCAAGGAGGAAGTGGTAACCCTTCGTCGCAAACGAGGATGCAAGGTACCCCAAAGTTCCGATAAGACAACCAGTCATGGTGAGCTGTCTCAGTGAAGTTAGACGCATCAACGTAGGACAGACGAAGGCTGACATGGAATAATAGATTAGACGGGAGTTAAGTATTAGTAATTTCCAGGTTAGCATGCCTGTACAGTGACGGGGCGATCGGAAACATTACACTGCACATTAATTACTTGAATGTGAGACCATTCTGAAGAAATGATTTTCACACAATAATAAATATAGTAATGAACTCTTAAATGAATCCCACAAGGATTGGAGCTAGCAATCATTCCCCAGCATTCCCACTGATTCCCACTGATCAGTTAGTAGCCATCCCTTTTAAGGTAACAGGATATTTTGAAGTGGATTATTATTGAACATTTTGCCTATAAAGTGGTACCATTTAAATGACATTTTTGTATTAATTCTTACAATGAACTTCATGAACGCTGTCTGTTATTAGCAATCAAACAGAAAAAGCATGCACACGAGGGTGTACATATAAGGGATTTTTCTCCTCCCACAGGAAGGTGATTTAACATTTTGAGACCTGAAATTCAGCGATCTGGTGCAAACTTTTGGTGCAATACCTGGATTTTTTTTTCTAGCTCCCCCCCCCCCAAAAAAAATGGAAATAATAAGGTTTTTTTAAAGGGAAGTGTTAATAGCAAAATCACGGCATTTAGCTCTTATTCCGCGTGTGCATGTGTGTTTATGTACAAAGTATAATGAGGTAGAGGGGGAGGGTGTGGGAGGGGGATGCCCCCTCCCGCTCGACGGAGCTCGACGGAGCCCCCCCCCCCCCCCCCCGGTTCCGCGGCCCCTGTAAATAATCTCTACAGGCTGCGTTCGAGCGTTCTAAAGCGAACCAAAGTGAACTGAACCAAAGCGTACCGTACCGAACTGTGTCAGATTTGAAGCGTTCGAGCGCTCTGTCGAGAAAGCGTACCTGACGAGTTATCTTTAGAAAAGGTCACGCATTTTTGTAGCAAGAATGTCATCCACCTGGCGCCTGAACTACTTACAGCTGTGCCAAAAAACAGAGAATGATGTTTTTGCATTGTGACATATTGCGCATGATACGCACATGCTTTACAACGAACTTTTGGTACGCTTTTGGTAGCACATCGGGAAATGGTCCACTTTTGGATCGGTACAGCACGGTACGGTACACTTTCGGACCGAACTGTGCCAGATTTGAAGAGTTCGAGCTTTAGGAGAGCGCTCGAACGCATGGTAGTAGCATTTTGCAAAGGCAACTCGCTATTCAGCACACACACAGAGCAATGGACTCGCACACACAGCGCGCGCCCGGCGGCGTGTTTTTTTTTTTTTAGACGGCACAGATTGGGGACCCTAACCCTAACCCTAACCCTAACCCTAACCCTAACCCTAAACCTAACCCTAAGCCTAACCCTAACCCTACCCTAGACCCTAACCCTATAACCCAACGTGTTTCCCATAGGTTTAATACGCGCCATGCCCCAATCTGTGCCGTCTAAAAAAAATTAAAAAAAAAAACGCCGCCCGGCGAGCTACGAGAGTCGGTGTGTGCGCGTGATAGTCCGGGAGTGTATAGCAATTTAGTACATATCCCCCTGAGTATGGAAATGCACGTCTGGCTGGTCATCGGTGGTGGGTGTGGCCAGGAGGGCCACAAAAAGGACCCCCCAAAATTAGGCTAGCCTAGCTGGAAAAGCAACCCCATGAAAACAACTGGAACTTGTTCGTTACACTTACAGGATAAATGAATGACCATTGCCAGACGTTTTAAGTGGTGGGGGGTAGCCGCCAGACGCCCTTAAAGACCCAACTCCAGCTAGGCTAGCCTAGCTGAAAAAGTAACCCCATGAAAACCACTGGAACTTGTTCGTTACACTTACAGGATAAATGAATGACCATTGCCAGACGTTTTAAGTGGTGGGGGTAGCCGCCAGACGCCCTTAAAGACCCAACTTTTTCCAGCTAGGCTAGTCTAGCTGAAAAAGTAACCTCCTGAAACCCACTGGAACTTATTCTTTTGATACACTCAAAGGGTAATTGAATGATTGTTGCCAGACAATTTAAGTGGTGGGGGTAGTCGCCAGACGCCCCAAAGACCCAACTCTTACCAGGCTAGCCGAGCTGAAAATTAAAGTAACCCCATGAAACTCACTGGAACTTGTTCTTTCACTTACAGAATAAATGCATGACCGTTGCCAGACGCTTTAAGTGGTGGGGCGTAGCCCCCAGACGCTCTCAAAGACCCAATTTTACCAGCTATAGGCTAACCTAGCTATAAAAGTAACCTCCTGAAATCCATTGGAACTTGTTCTTTACACTAAAAGGATGAATGAATGATTGTTGCCAAACGTTTTACGTGTTGGGCTCAGCCGCCAGACGCCCTCAAAGACCCAATTTTTCCAGCTAGGTTAGCCTACCTGAAGAGTATGATAACCTATAGTGAAACCCACATGAACTTGTTTTTTAACTCAACACAGGGAGGTGGTTCCACCTCCCTGCTCAACAGTTGCATGAATGACCTGTGTTAGACTTTTCGAGTAGTGGGATGAATTTAGCTGTCAGACAGCCCGGAGACACCATCTCCATGCGCGTGCACGCAAGCACACACACACACACACACACACACACACACACACACACACACACACACACACACACGCACACACGCACACACACACATACACAGACACCAACACAACCACAACCATCACAATCACCAATAATGGTATGTAACGACGATGGACCCTTCCATCGCCAAGTAAAGTGGTTATGTCATCGTCCTTTTATTATTTCCTTATTAAAGGGACATTCCAGACGATTTTCATAATTAATTCACATTATGTAGTACATAAATCGACAACTCCCTGTATAGATTTGTGGAATTTATTTTGGTTCTTGAGCAGAGAAACAATACTTTGAAAAACCTTAAACAAATTACACTGAACAAGGATGGTGACATAGAAGGTTCACATATTTCAGAAATGATAGCAGTGTAATTCCATAACAATACCGCTTGCTTGCGAGTTCACCTGTCTATAATCTATGCATGCCTTGTTCTTTTGTTCTGCTTCCTTGAGCCCCAACTCATGCATTCTTATGGTGACTCTGCCATGTCATCATCCTTGTTCATTGCAATTTGTTCTATTTCTTATTCTTCATCCCAATTATCACAAATTCTGAAACTCTGTCCTCAGTATAACTAATTCATAGTTGTACAAATGTAAAAATCTGAGAATCACCCGGAGGTCTCCTTTAATGGGGGGAGTTTCTTGAGCGCACAGGGAAACATGCTTTGAAATGTCAATAGGGCAAGTGTTGAGACGAAATACTGTAGAAATATGAGAATACACAGTGTTGTGGTTTTGGTAGAAGAACTATATTCGTCCTCAGTGATAACCAAAAAACTTATTTGGAAAGAATAATAGACAGCAAAAAAGAATTGCCCAATCAAACATGTCGGGATTTTTCTCAAACATGTTCTCATTTTATATGCAGTGTAAAACAAAAAAAAAAACAAAACAAAACAAAACAAAAACAAAAAAAAAACCAAAAAACAGGGCCGGGTACAGTATCCGGATGGAAATTGGTGGGATGGGCGTAAACCCACGGGTATCATAACATACTGACGTGAAAAAAAAAGACAAAAACTACTTTCTTTCTGTGCCCTGGGGAGAAATGTTCATCAGTTGCATTTTGGAAATGTTGAAAATCACAACTTTCGATGAAATCGTGTCATACAGTATCTCTTCTTATATGAAGGCTTTTTATAATTAAGTTTCTTTCCTCTATGACCATGATAAAACAAACCCCTGATGATTAAAACAAAAGACAATCAAAACTTGGCAAATTAACTCTTTGGACATTAGCAAAAGGGAATACATTAACAGTTTTTGCTAACACTTGATACAATTGTCTAATACTCCATCAAGCTCATAAAAAATACAATTCTACTGCAACAAGAAATCCATTCAGTAAGACTCGTACTCGGTGTACATAGCTTAAAATGCCAACTTTTTAAAAATAACGCCCCAGCTCTTAAATTTACTATAAAATGGGAAGTAAAGCTCAACACATTTGGCCTATGACTTTTTAGGTACCGTATCACCTTACGGTTGAGGAGATGGGTAAAGAAAAATTATTAACGAAATAAAACTTCTAGGAACATGCTTCACATTACTTTACCGTTTTCTTCTCTTAAGAAAGAAACGAAATCTGAAGATTGTTCAAGAGTGTTTTTGAACATAGTACATTGCAAAAGTATAAAAATTCAGTGTTTTTAAGAAACATAACTCACAACAACAAGGCATTCATGTCGTGTCTAGTATTGCACGTTTTTGGTTTGGAGGATTTTGGATGCTAATATTTCAAGACAAGTTTATGCTCCGGCACTTAAATGAACTTAAATGTAAAGTAATGATCAACCTCTCTTGCCAATAAACTCAACATTTGCTGTTCTTCAGTAAAACATATGACAGAAACATATCGTCGGCGACCATCCGAACCGTCGTATACGTCAGCGGTGCGCGAGAACACGTTTTCGAGAAAAACGCGTTTGAAGTTTGGGGGTCCTTTGAAGTCTAGTGTGGAGAAATTTCTTGCTTTTATTCCCGATCTTTTTATATGAAAAGAAAGGCAAATTCCAGACGATTCGTATAATATATGTATCTAAAATCATTTATGAATAAAACTAATGCTACGTTCACAAAAAGAAAGGCCTCCGCACAGGAAGAGTCGAAAAACAGGTATACGACGGTTCGGAGATCGCACTTTCAGTACGCGCGGTCATCCGAACTGACGTATCGGGGCGATACGTCAGTTTGCTGAACGCGCGTACCGAGAGTGCGACCTCCGAACCGTCGTATCCTATTCTTATAACACGCGCGTCTATGCGGTATGTATAGTTACATGGTACAGTATTTATCTATAAAACGAGTGATTTCGTGCATATTTTTGTGTGAATGCAACTATGCAGTGTCACAATTTCATAAGATGTAGTACAAATACGTCCAAGGTCTAGTTTTGACATGCATGATGAAACACTGGTGGGGGAGGGGGGAGGTTCCTCTGCAGATTGTTTGTTTGTTTGTTTGTTTTTTTTTTTTTCACATGAATTACGCTTCAGGCATCAGACGAGTGTTCCTTTGATGTAAAAAACAAACCAACAAACAATCAAAAAACCCACTCCATGTTTAGGACACATTATCTTTGATCAGTTTGTATCTAATTTGTATCAGGCAAAAAATGGTTATACATATTGTATTGTGAAAGAGGTGGAGCTTATGAAATTATTGCTTTTTCATTGCAGCCTGCCTCTTTTTCCCTCTCATTTCATCTTCTCATGCTCTCCTCCACCTCTTCTCTTTCCCTTGCCACGCTTTAACCCTCTCTCCTACTCTCCAATACTACAAACAAAAACCAAAATCACACATCCAAGCCTTGCTATTCTTTGTGATAATTCATGTTGCAATCATGACTGTAATGACCTAACTTTCATTCTTTCTAAGCTGCCATGATGGATACTGTACATTTGAAGCCATGAATAAAGATTTTCTTTTACAGCTTTAAACCAGACCACATGCATGGCAGACATAATTCATGATCATTCTGTTGGGTAAAACTCAATTATCAGCTTGCTCATCAGAAATAACAAGCAAAATATTTACTCAGCCACACGTCTGTCTCACATTATTGTTTGTTTGTTTTTTATATAATATACGTTCAGGACTCTGAAACAGATGCAAATTAATTTTCTACACAGAAACATCTACACACACAAACATGGATTGTACTTGTTCACACAAATGATAAAGGTGTATTGTCCTACAGACCCCTACAGACTTAAATGATATTCAAGTACATGTAGTACTATGAATATCATTTCACTTCCAATTACATATGCTGACATTTTAGTGTGCATGATATTATGATTTCCTCATGATATGAGATCCCAGTACATAGAAGAGAAAAAAGAAGTGAGTCTTGAGACAATGCTGCATTAAAATGCAGCAATATTTATTTCAAAATCAATCCATATCTCACATCCAAAAAGAAAAAAGGAATGAACATGTCCTTAAATACAATGGTCAAATTTCATTAAAAACTTTTAAATTTACAGAATGATCAAGATGTTTGTGGTACTGTAAAAGAAATATTGATTTAAATTCATTGATAATGAACATTTCATCAATATTATTCAGGGCTCCATGGAAGACCACTATTTATTGGTGAATGGACTACCCTGACAAAAGATTAGAAATAAATAAATAAATAAATAAATAAAATGTCCTTTAATACAATGGTTACTTTTCCTCGAAAATTTTTAAATGTACAAATCAAGATGTCTGTGGTAAAATAAATATTGATCTAAATTAATTGTCAAACCGATTTTAACATGAGAAAATTGTACACAATACAGTTTATATTGAAATACATTCTGAAACATTCATTAGATGGAAATGGCTTAAAGCAGAGGGCCAACTTCCTCCTAATATTAGTGAATCTCTGATAACGCAGGTCTTAGGGCTAAAAAAAAAAAAAAAAATCAGTATGATATGAGTTGTTATTATGTGCATGTTTGTGATTATACTTTCATTTCGATATAACAGTAATATCTACGCAATGGTCCTACAGAAATCAAATCACATTTGGAAGGAGGAATAAAGCTGTTACATGTACATCTTTCACATGAAAAAATATGACAATTATTGTTAAAGAAATATCAAAGCTTATTACGATATCATAGAATATTTAATGGCTATAGAATAGACAAATCATAACATGGCGAATTGTGGTGGGGAGATAGTGCTGAGTGATAAATAATCAAAAATTTGAATACATAGACTAAATTGCTTTTGCATGCACAAACAACTGTAGGCACCATAGGCAAGCAATAATAAGTGAGAAGTTGGTCAGAGCTGACATTTTTCTGGGATGGATCTGATGGTGCTTCATTGTTCAATTCTAGTACAAAGTGTGTATTGGTATCTCTTGAATGCAGTCCATGTCCTTGGCGATGCCAACTGGAAATGAAGAAAACAAAAAGGAAAACAAGATACACATGGTGCATAAATATTACATTTGTATTATCATGTTTATTTAAAGACTGAATTTATCATTTCTTTGAAAGGACAAGATGTCATCCAGATTACAACTCGTGGTGGATCCATGTGTGGACATATGGGGTGTAAGATGCCCTTATCGTTTTTGTTTTTTTAAACAAAAAATCAACAGAAAAAACTGGAGGACGTGCGTGTGGTTCCCCCCCCCCCCACACACACACACACTTTACAGAATTCCTGGACCCACCCCTGACAACTGCAAAAAAAAAAAATAAATAAAAATAATGGTACATATTAGCCAGGATGCTACATTCTATGCTTGTGTATAGTTGATGTCATTCTTTTTATTTGTTATTATATGACAGCAATAGCATCATTTAATCCGGATTACTAATGCTTAATCCAACAAGATTGAGTCAGCAATATCTGGCTGGGTTTCCCAATTAGATTAAGTGCTTTACAAACACTCACCAGTGAGAAGTTGGTCAGAGCTGACATTCTACGGGATGGATCTGACAGTGCTTCATTGTTCAATACTAGCATTGGTATCTCTTGAATGCAGTCCATGTCCTTGGTGATGCCAACTGGAAATGAAGAAAACAAAAAGAAAAACAAATACACATGGTGCACAAATATTCCATTTGTTTCCATCATATTTATTGAAAAATTGACTTTATGATTTCTTTGACTAAGATTAACCTTTTAATAGCACAATTTTCAGATAGCCCTTTGGAAATGTCCACAAACAAGAGTTTTTTTGCCCATCAGCAGAGATCGGACAGACTGGTGATCTGCATTAATGCAAAAGCAGTCAAACGGTACACGCATCCTCATTTGAGAATTGCTCATAGATTATCACTCTGCTTGGAAGGTCCAGGTACATTTGCCAGACAAGCTACATTCTCCATCCAGCTGTGTGTTAGCCATATCATTAATCTTGTTTGCTACAATATGACAAGAAGGATAACATGTCATCCAGATTGCAACAAGTGGTTAATTCATGTGGGGCACATCGGGTGTAAGATACCCTTTATTTTTGTCTTTTTTTAACAAAAGAAATAAACAGAAAAACTGGAGGACATGCACGTCCCCCTCCCCCCACCCCCAACTTTCACAGAATTCCTGGACCCACCCATGACAACTGCAAAAAACACTGGTACATGGTAGCCAGGATGCTACATTCTTTGCTTGTGTGTAGTTTATGTCATCCTTTTTAATTGCTATTAAAGTGTATAAGACAGCAATAGCATTATTTAATCTTAATTACTAATGGATATTCCAACAAGATTAATGAAGCAATATCTGGTTGGGTTTTCCAACAAGATTAAGGCTTTACAAACACTCACTAGTGAGAAGTTGGTCAGAGCTGACATTTTGCTGGGATGGGTCTGATGGTGCTTCGTTGTTCAATTCTGGTATTGGTCTCGTGAATGCAGTCCATGTCCTTGGTGATGCCAACTGGAAATGAAGAAAACAAAAAAAAAAACAAAATACAAATGGTGCATAGATATTACATTTTTTTAAAATCATATTTATTGAAAGATTGACTTTATCATTTCTTTCAAAGGACAAAATGTCATCCAGCTTACAACCCATGGTTGATCCATGCGGGGACACATGGGGTTTAAGATGCTCTTTTTAAAACAAAACAAAAAAATTAACAGAGAAAAACTGGGGGATGTGCGTGTGGTCCCCCCCCCCCCCCCCATTTGCAGAATTCCTGGACCCACCCCTGACAACAGCAAAAAATACTGGTACATGGTAGCCAGGATGCTACATTCTATGCTTGTGTATAGTTGATGTTATTCTTTTTATTTGCTATTATATGGCAACAAAAGCATCATTTAATCCGGATTACTAATTGTTATTCCAACAAGATTGATTCAGCAATATCTGGTTGGGTTTCCCAACAAGGTTAAGGCTGTACTAACACTCACCAGTGAGAAGTTAGTCAGAGCTGACATTCTGCTGGGGTGAATCTGACGGTGCTCCTTCATTGTTCAATACTAGCACTGGTATCTCAGGAAGGTAGCTGATGTCTTTTTAGATGCCAACTGTAAATGAGGAAAACAAAATATACATAGCCCATGTTTATTTTATTGTTTCTATCAGATTTTTTTAAAGAATGAATTTACACTGTATCTTTTTTTTTTAATATTAAGATTAACCTTTTAAAACCACAATTTTCAGAAAGCCCTATTTAAATGTCCACAAACAAGAGGGTTTTTTTTTTTTGCCCATCAGCAGAGATCGGACAGACTGGTGATCTGCATTAATGCGAAAGCAGTCAAACGGTACATGCATCCTCATTTGAGAATTGTTCATAGATTATCACTCTGCTTGGAAGGTCCAGGTACAATTGCCAGACAAGCTACATTCTCCAGTTGTGTGTTAGCCATTTGTTACAATATGACAAGAAGGATAACATGTCATCCAGATTGCAACCAGTGGTTGATTCATGTGGGGCACATCAGGTGTACGATACCCTTTATTTTTGTCTTTTTTTTTAAACAAAAGAAATGAATAGAAAAACTGGAGGACATGCGTTTGTTCCCCCCCCCCCCCCCCAACTTCACAGAATTCCCGGACCCACCCCTGACAACTGCAAAAAAACACTGGTACATCGTTGCCAGGATACTACATTCTTTGCTTGTGTGTAGTTTATGTCATCCTTTTTAATTGCTATTAAAGTGTATAAGACAGCAATAGCATCATTTAATCTCAACTACTAATGGATATTCCAACAAGATTGATGCAGCAATATCTGGTTGGGTTTCCCAACAAGATTTATACGCATCGGCATGTTCTGTATGGTGGTGTTTTTGTGTCACTGTCTACTTCAGGCATAACAGAGCGGCTTCAGTATGCTTAACAATAGTGTAGTTAATTTAGGCCCTGACATAGCAATGCATCCGACTCATTGCATAGTCCATTGAATCATATTTTCATCTTATTTTGGACCCCCCCCCCCCCCAGGTAAGTTACATTGTTTAAAAAAAACAAAACAAGTCTATACGAAATTGGTATGTTTCGGAATAATGAGCCTTCAGAATTACGACCAAGAGCGACTATATGTTTACAACTCGCCGCTTAGGATAGCAAAACTTCAAATTGTCATAACTTTTTTTTTCTTTCCCTTCCAATCTAGATGAAACGTGACATAGTATTTCGCATGTCACACATCCTTGGAGGAGGGACTTTCCGACCTCTTTGCTAATTAAGCTGTCATCCTAAACCAGCACAATATGAAATGCAGAAAATGATTGTGTCATGCAGGCCAGAGCCAAGCGATCGAGACTCACTTTCACAAATTCATTTCATTTCATTTATTTTCATTTATTTTCATTTCCAACAAACAAACAGAAGTTTAATTTGAAAATTAAACTAGACTTGGAATTTGTCAAGACTGACAAATTAGGTGATCCGATTTTTTTTAATCAATGATTCGAGTCCTGATCGCAATAGGCATGACCATATAGGTTTCATCTGTGTTTAGAGACATTGGACGTGTGATATTTGGATTCTCATTTAGAAAAGAGAGTTAGGTCTGCTATCTCTGTTACCAAATTCGGTATACACTATAAAGAAGATACAGAATGAAGTATATTTGACCATTGACCCAACTTTGCACAGCCAAGATGGCATCTGACCAAAAAGTGGTTATTTTGTGAAATGATTCTTGTAACATGGCCTTTGCGTGTGTAAAATATGGGAAAGATAGGACATGTATTCACCAAGATACAGGTTAAAACATTTATGACCTTTGACCCTAATTTACATACCCAAGATGGTGTCTGATCAAGTAGTTGTTATTTTATGAAATAATGTACGTGACATAAACTAAACATGTGCCAAATATGGGGATGATAGGGGCTGTTTTTCTTGAGTTATTGCAAAGAAAGTTGCAGAGAGAAAGAAATATCTCAATACATCGAATATAAGTTTGATGTCAACCAAGTTTTTACGTGATCTCGGCATCGTATGAAAAAATGAAGAATCACTGATGATAGCCCAAAGTCTCAGCTACATCATATTAAAATCTGGGAGAAATTTACAGAAGAGTAAGTGAGGTAGTGCTCGATAAAGAAAGTCATGTCAATTTTCATTTCCAGAAAAATTCCCTCCCATAGAGATAACACGTAAACTGGTTAAATTTGACAAGGTTACATTATATCCATTTTCACGTGGTGAAGACATCATCCGATTAAAACTTTGATTAACAAAACTTAAAGAGTATTACATTGGCTACAACATACTAACATCTGGAAGAAATTCACCGAAGGGTAATTGAGCTAGTCGTCGATAAAGACAATCATGTCAATTTTCACATCTAGAAAAATTCCCTCCCATAGAGATAACACGTCATAATAAAGATAAAGAAAGAAGTACATATGACCTTTGACCCTACTTTGCACAGACAAGATGGCGTCTGAGCAAAAAGTGGTTATTTTGTGAAATGATTCTTGTAACATGGTCTTTACGTATGCAAAATATGGGAAAGATAAGACATGTATTAACCAAGATACAGGATGAAACATTTTTGACCTTTGACCCTAATTTACATACCCAAGAAGGTGCCCGATCAAGTAGTTGTTATTTTATGAAATAATGTACGTGACATAAACTAAACATGTGCAAAATATTGGGCTGATAGAGCTTGTTTTTCTTGAGTTATTGCAAAGAAAGTTGCAGAAAGAAAGGAATATGAAAATACATGGAAGATAAGCTTTAATTTCAACCAAGTTTTTGGGCATGATGCCGACTCCGTATGAAAAAACGAAGGGCACATTAACGATAGCCCAAAGTCTCAGCTACAACATACTAAAATATGGGAGAAATTCACCGAAGCATAAGTGAGCTAGTGCTCGATAAAGATAGTCATGTCAGTTTTCATTTCCAGAAAAACTGCACTCCCATAGAGATAACACGTAAACTGGTCAAATTTGACAAGATTACTTTAAATCCATTTTTACGAGGTGATGCCGTCATCCAATCAAATTGTTGTTATTATATATCTGAAAGACCATTTAATAAGCTACAACATATTGAAATTTGGACGTAAATCAATTAAAGAAAAAGTGAGATATGCTTGAATGAACTTGAAATTTGATGACGTCATTTTGAAAATTTACTTTTTTAACTTTATTAAGAAATTTGATATCTTTGAATGACTTTTTCAGTATCGCCAACCCATAAACTGACATGTACAACTCATCAGCTTTCAGAATATGTAAAGAAAATGGGGGGTCACCGTCCATCCTGACGAGTAAAATCGGATTTAAAATTGGCGGTTTTGGGGCATTGTTGTACTGTATATCGCCATTGACGCGCGCGCGGAATTTCAACTTTGACAGTCCCGTATGACGTCATATTGAGTCGGATTGACTTGAAACTTGCTAGAAATATTCCTTGACTTTTCAGACATCCGATAAATGTAAAAAATCGGGAAATTTCTGTTGCATATGAGCTGTACGTGCGTATATGTGCGCGCGCGTACGCGTCCGTCCAATTTTTTCAATTTTTCAAAAAATGCTCCAAATGGTCTGAAACGTATGCAAAAAAAATTTGAGCTTGATTGGAGCATACAAATATTTCAACGCGCGCGTACGCGCACGTCTTTACGATGCGAGGAATTCTGAAAATATGGGTAGAATTCCCTTGAATTGAAATTTATGTGACGTAAATTTCATTGAGAAATTCCACTCCATTAATGAGATATGATTGAAAATGTGTTTTCATATAATGACGTCATAGTGACGTCACGGTCGACTGATCACTACGATTTTACTTGACATGTCGTCTTTGGGACATGATACACATATGGTATAAGTTTGACATTCATAGGCAATGCACTTTCTGAGCTTATCTCTACACAACTTTTGCGGAGAAATAAAGAAGAAGAAGAAGAAGAAGAAGAAGAACAAAGAATCAGTACAGATACAGAAGGTGATCCGAGAGGATTCTCGGATCACCTAATAAAGTAAAAACAACACAAGCTTGCAATAGACGAAAACCCTGAACGGAAATACAATTTCATGTACTGAATTTTAAGACTATTATCGTGACAAATTTGTTGGACTTTGTTTGGGCTTCTGAAAAAAAAAAACACAGACACACAGGACTTCTACATGCAGTCCCTTCATGAACAATAACTGGATACAATTTTCCCCTGGTCAGTTAGCAAAATCAGAATAAAGCAGTTGTCTGGATTTGACTATGCAGATGTTCCCTCAAATTTATCATTTTCATCAATGAACCGATAAAAAAGCTAATGAAGACTAGTAGGCATATTAGTACAAAAATTGCAAATGTAAGCCTATACTTACCAAGACCAAGGGACAATCCGTGAGACAACCCAACGGCGAGCCCAGCCACTGCCGTAGATATCTTAATATCACCGCTGATTTCATTAATGAAGACGCCATAAGACTTAAGGGTTCCCATTTCTAGGTAGACAATCATAGCAACGCCCAACAGGATTAAGAATCGCTCCCACCGTGACATCCTTTCGCTGCTACATTCCATCATCAGAAAAAAAAACAAACCCAGAATACAAGAATATAAACTTTAACGGGTCTTGGAAGTACCCGTCAGCAAATGGTCAGTGTATCCTTTTGATATAAAGTCCTCCGCTGTCTTAGGTGAGAAGCCTGCTCGAGGTACCGAACCAGGCTGGCCAGAAAATACGATCGTCGATTGGGCAACTCGAACTGAGGCTAGTGAGAGAGACTGTTATAATATTGATAGTATTATTCATAATCAAAGTATAAATAATGTAGGGTAAAATTTAGAATTAAAACTTATTTCATAAAGAAAGGTTTGACGTAAATATTCTTAGGGGAATTATGAACGCCAAATAAATTCAAACAACAACAACGACAACAACTTGTATTGGGATTAGTTTGAATGCAGACACAAGGGGATATGATTCTTGACCGCGTTGGGGAGAGGCTATGGTCAGGGTGTTGTTGACGAACATAAAGGCTTTATTGTGAGCAACCACTTCTTTTTTTCTCAGTATGAAAAGCGCATTCATTACCATTACACCAAGGGTTCAATTCATTGAATTTTAGGAAGGGGAAGGACGGTGGCGGATGACTGAATGACGGCCTCGGCCAGCCACTCCGGCGGTTGATACACTTATGCACTGATCCAGATTCCTAGAGATACCTGCTGCTTTAAGGATGGAAATGGGTCAGGATATCGTAACCCTCTATCACGGGCTTTTGGAAGGAAAGCCATAAAAATTACCACCTATCACAGGTTTTTGGAAGGGAAGATGGCAAAATTACCCCCCCCCCCCCCCCCCCTCATTGAAGGAAGAGTTCCGAGGTGAAGATTGTCCAGAGTTTCAGCACTTGCATGTACGGTACATTATGACTACTTGTTGGGGGGAGGGGGAGGGAGACGACTCTTCTCCAATACTCTCCGCCATTTTGAGACATCGAAAACGCATAATTATAAAAATTATATTATACTATACAAAATTATATTATACAATATGTATATACCGTATAGTACGTGTATGCCTAGCGGTTACATAAGCCGCTTACAATTGGGATTGGGTTTCGGCATCCTTCTCCATTTTGAAGTATAGTTGCGTAAGAAAGCCCCTTCTATAGTCGCAAAGTAACGTCCTCTTCCGCTGGATAGTGTTGTGGAACTTACTACTGAGACTTTGAGTAGTCTCTTAGAACCCAAAACACAACTTTAGCGCACTTTCCATCTCCGAGTACTTTCGCCTCTTCTCTTCTACTATTAAAGCGCATGGCCTCTTCCCACGCTGGCCCAGAAAGGTGGTCGAGGAGGAGTCTAGCCTTCTCGCAATCAACAAATATTTGTTGTGCTGTCACTTACGCAAACCCTTCCGGCCACTCAGGTAACGACAACTGATTGCTCAGGAGATCCGCAAAACTTGGTCAGACGGATCTGGAATACGTATACTCTGCAATCAGATAGACCGCCGAAGGAACTGACCCAGTCTGCCAGTATAGCTCCTTTTCGGAGGCCTGAGTTGCAACCCCTATAAAGTTGAAAAGAGTTAGAGGGATTCACTCTCAAAAGCTTGAGAGGAAAAGGCTAAAGAGGGGTTAACAAGACTGGAAAAAAATGAAGCTGTTTACAATATGATCCAAAGGACTAATGAATATCTTATTTAATGTCTTAGTATATTATATCTCTGTATCTGTGTATTGCAGAACTAGAAGCTATGCGGTCCATCTCCCGTCTATTTGGGCCGAGGCTGTAGGTGGATCGAGTCCTTCACCGTCTGATGACCTCCATTGATCAACGTACCTCAAGTCGTTGCTGGTTGACTCCTATAGGATGTTCAGTCCCACGGAAAATTCATGTAGATCGAGGAGTCTATTTACTGTAACAATTAGTGCATGTTCTTTTGATGCACCAGTACTTGACTATACAGAACTCCAAATACCAAGTTATCCCCTTTTTTCACCTCTACCTTTTCGGTATATTTTCGAGACACCAATCTTTGAGCAAAAGTTTTTACATTTGATTCCGGCTGTAAACTTAGGCATTGATGTAGAAATATACACATACATAATACAATGCATTGTATTATTTTGTATAGACGCGAAAAATCCTATAAAGCGTTTGTTATACTTGAAATTTTGTTAATGATCATTGATGATGGTGGATACAATATGAAAAACAATTTAGTTCTTTAGGTTTTACAGAGCTTGGAAAATCGTAAGCAATTGCTAGCAAGAACTAGCATTTATGTCCGTTGAGTTTATGCATACGTTTTTAAGGAAACAAGCACTTGCTTGTGCTTGCAATGAAAAGCTTTTGGAGGTTAATAGGACAATATCCCTTGACAATATCACCACAACTAATTCAAAATAAACCAACAACCAAGTAGGTCAATTCAAATGGAAAGACTCGCCTGTAAATAAATTTTCTACCGAAACCATGAGAAACTCTTCAAATACCGATTCAGTTGTCCACAAAATCATCAATCTTCATTCATCAATTAAAATATCTTTAATGCAAGATTTTGTTAAAAATCAATGTATTTTATCACCATAACAAAGGTTTATAATTGGTTATCAATCTCAACTACGTAGGTTGATATACAAAGGGAAATTTAACGCATGAGTGAACACATTCATTTTTCCTCCAAGCCATAAGAGCTAAAAATTGACATTCAAAATTGTTCTCCGTTTGCAAATGCCCTTCATATTACAATGATAACAAAAGACAAATTCATTAACAGAATGACAAACACGGATGAAATAGCAAATATAGGTTTTCGTTCTCTTGTATCTCTTTTTTAATATAAAAAAAGAAAAAAAGATTGGAATGCAGCTCATCTAGGGTAACTATAAGATGATTAACGAAAGACATTGCAGGTAAAAATGCAAGTTGTATTTCTGTGACCTTTTTTAAAATCATTATTAATATCAGTGATGGCAGCAACGTTGGGGAGGGAGATTTTGCTTTAATATGGTGACTGTGTTGCCATCAAAAGGCATGTTCCATCAAGTCTTCCTGTAAAATGTAAAATTGTCACGATATGGAGACATCTCACATCCCCATCCCCCCCCCCCCCCCCCCGCATTCTCTCTAATTTCTCAACTCATTAATAGAAACAGCACCATTACCGCAAAGTGCATTCAGTGATCTTTATTTGACGATCAACAACGCATTTACAAAGAATACAAACTGTTGAAGTTACACAAAACTTACAGGACATGCCAGGCCGTAGTACAGACAGAAGTAGCAATTTTCTGTCAGTGTGCCAAAATGTCTTCGGCAATAAGACATCTTTTAGCTATGTATATAGATACATTTTAGCTTGAACTTCATACGAATGGGAAGTTACATTACATGTATATAAGTTTTACTAAGTGGGGACATTATGTCACGCATTGTATAATTTTCATCTGAAACACTGATATGGATAGATGAAGTAAAATCAACTTTATGTGAAACAAGTCGACGTATACTGTATCTACCAGAACACACTGCGATATCGTGGGGTTTGCCAGTATAACAGAACAGACATGCCAATGCACTTTAATACACACATGCTTCGGTGAACTTTTGTGTCCAACCAAAACAATCCAGGGTATGCACGTACAGTAACTATTCTTCATTTTGCAGTATGATGCCAGGACACACTCTCTCTTGCTTTACCGCCTCACGGTTGCAGCCGCTTTAAGAAAAAAAAAAAAATATTCCAGTCTGTTACAGTGGTTACATCGGAAAGAAATTACACATCTACAAAGACCACTTGGAATAAATTCCAGTATTGAACAGGAACCACAACGCAACATTCACGGGTCTCTTGACTATGCATTTCAATTTAGCACTTACTTCCAACATCTTGAATTTAATTTCATTGTCTTGGATTGGGGAAGAGAAAAAATGTAAGCTGCAATGTCACTAGGTGCAAAGAGAAAGTGTTGAAATATCTCCCCCCCCCCTCCCCTCCTTCATGGACTTAAGTATGGATAAAGTCATCTAAACTTACTTACACAGATGAAAGTATGCAGGACAACAAATGTTACACTACAGTATCTTAACTTCTGCAAAGAAATTTGGTTTTATATCTACCTACCTCAAAGATTTGGCCTCCAAGCAATTCTATTGACAGTGCATTCATTGCAATGTCCATGGTGTCTGATTTTGTAATCAACGGTTTTGAAAAGGAAAATTTGTATCTCTTTTTTTTTTCATTCTCTTTACAAAATAAGAAGAATTTAGAAGAGATGTTGTTTAAAACTCCACCTGAGCTTTCTGGGGTTTTTTCTTTTCAATAACATTACTTGAGGATTGGATAAAACAGTGTAGTTCTGACTGCAAAGTATAATGGAGGGTCTCGAATAAACTTGTAGATGTAAAGTTCACATGTATCTGATTGTATCTGGCTCTTATTAACCCGGTCCGTACAGGAACCTGGTGCCTGCGTATTAAGTCTATGGGCATTTCAGAATTTGGTATGGAATGGATTAACACATACCAAACATAGTGAAACAAGTACACAAGTCATCATGCTTTCTGGTTCTCTTCAAACCTCACATTGATGTCACATACATGTACTTCTCTTCCTAGAGAGCCACTTCAAACCTACATGTACAACTTTTCTCTGAATAGTTGACACAAAGTCATCATATGTACAGACCTGGTAATACCTTTCTCTGCATAGTTGCCTCAAAGTTCTCATACACAGACCTAATACTTTTCTCTGAATAGTTACCTTCAAATTCTCATGTACAGATGATGCTGAAGTTGAAAAAAAAAAAATGCTGTTAAAGGGGCTGTTTTGTGTAGGTTGAGAAAGTGCTTCAGTAAAGAAGTAAAATCAAATTCAATGACAACCATTTCTGGTGAAGAAAGTGGTCAGTGCTGCACTGTGCTACAAATAAAACGCACGTTACGTTTCATGTAGCAAACATCACGAGCAACTGATAATACAGGAGCTGACACTGCATGAAAATTCTGTGTACTTGCGCAGAAAGGCTACTACAACACTACTGTCCCAGTAAAGGGCATGGCAGCTTGTGCACCCCTTACCTCCTTCCAACTTCAGGAAGGAAAGATCAAAATAATGCTCTTAATGGGTAAAGCCAAATGTCTTCTCACGTTCAATTCAACTCCAAAATATTCTTATAAAATCCTATCACCTTCATATTCTATATGTAGGATGGTTTTTGACCCACACTATGAGAAACTAGTACCGGCAGCTTCTGTGCTGAACAATAATTATATAGGCAATATGCCATGGTGGTTTCAAGTAAACACTAGAGCATTACAAATACAGTAGGACCATTCACAAGTTGCATAACCACAAGTAAAAGTGCAACATGTGAATATCCTATCTTTTTTGGCAAGTTCAGTCAACCAGTACCAACCTGTACTGTTCAATATAGTATGGTGATTTTTTATTTTCTTTTTAAACCTCCCTTAAGTCAAATCAAAAGAGATAAGACAAAATTCATTGAGTTTTGTGGATTTATACTTGTACGTGTATACAACAGAATCAGCATGTTTTATATCCTTCTGGGATACAATTTGTCTTCCTAATAATTTTTCAACCTGTGCTACAAAGGTCAACTAAGGCGAGATTGATTGAACTATTTAGAGATTAGCATAATGCACACATACTGTAGGTATAAGTTTTCACATACAGCATGTATTCGGCAGTGGCATTCACTCAAGGTATCTTTGTGTGTTTTTTCCCCGACATGATACCTTTGATACCATAGAAAAAGAATAGGCAAGAGCTTAGATTTATAACAAAATAAGAGTAGGCCATCTTAAATGAACATCTGGGTACTGACAAAGAATGATAAGTTTAAGGTCAGTGAACTGATGTACAGTAGATTATTAGTCATCCAGGTGAAGGATAAACTCTAAATTCTTTACATAAGATGTGCATGGGATTCGAAACCAACACACACACACACTGACACACAAAAATGTAAGAATTTTTATGTTGGAGGAACTGAACAATTCATGAAAGCTCACATGAACTAACACAGAAGACCAAGTACTGTATAAGCTGTTATTTTCATGCACAGATATTTTTGCAAATGACGAAGTGACAGACATTTTCGCAAGATGTTGTTTCGACATCGAGGCTATTGTAAATGCGCTTTTACTCTAGCGCATGGCGATATTTTCGCGTGCTGTTCAATTCGAGGTAAAACTGTGATTTGTGAAATTCGCGAAAATTAAACCCTCATGAAAATAATAGCTTATATAGTACAATGTAGTGTAGACAGCATCCCTGAATCAACCCTCTTCCTAAACCTCAAAGGGACCAATCATTTCTTTAGCACCAAGAACGTGGTTGTGCTATTATTAGATGCCCATGATTTGACCGAGGCATCCACTTGGGGAAGAGAGGAGGAACTCATACTTGACAGGAAGGGTAGCCTTCATTCAATCTATCATACGCCTGGGACCAGGGGATCTCAGGGATTCCAAGCTGACTTTCGCGCACTGAAAGTGCAACAGTCTGTTAAAGGAGAAGTCCGGACGATTTTGAAAAAAATTAACCAAAATCTACATAAATAAAGGACCATAATGAGTAAGTTTCATTGAAAAAGACCCTCCCAACTCGCCACAATCGATTTTTTAGCATCACTAATTTTGAATCGTAACCGTTCGATTTCTGCACGCCGGCGAGAAAGATCACGTGACAGCGTGACGTTTCATCCTCACATTGCTTTTTGCTTGGAGCGTCAGCTGGCTCGGGGGAGCCCTGCTTGAGCAACGGTGATACGGGCCAAGCAAGCGGTAGTAGCGTACCGCTCAACAGTCTCTGACCACACAGCGGATGCACGCGGCATGATCTATTGCTTCATTAAAAAAATGCCGATATGTCAAGTGTTAGGGTGTTGTCAATACTTCAACTTTACTAGTAAGTCTTCAAATTGAAGAAATATTTCGATTTTAAATTGATATCTATCCACGATACTACCTTTACATGATCCTGAATGCTACAACACGCAGCCCGATTACGCTGTGTGTATTGGGCTGCTGGTCGTAGTTACCGGCGCGGCGCGGCGGCGGTACAAAGCTGGCGCTGGCGTTTCTTCCTCGGTTCAAGTTACATGTATACTGTCGTATTTTATCACCGTCAGACACACTTTTCAACAGTCTCGGACAACAAAAGAGGCAATAATTCTGACATTGACAGACTGATTTCAGATTGTCCACACTCAGAAGTCGAAAAAAACGATCGCGGATTGTGATAGCACTTGGCAGCAGCAGACGTAAATGTATGCCTGCACAGCCCGACAACAGCTAATGCATTGTAAGTGATGGGGTGGACACTAGTAAGTACGGCAGTATTATAATACATACATATTTCAATTTAAACGAAAATGTTATAGCATTGCAACTATTTTACATTAATCTTTGAAGATTTTATATAGATATATAACGAAGATTATTTGAATAAAGGAATACAGCGTTTGGCAACAGCACTCCTAAATCGGTGTACGGTCTCCTGCAGTAGCGCCGACAAGGCACACCTATGCAGGCATGCAGATACCGCCCGCAGTCAGCAGTGCAATGGGAGATCGATGCGTAGCTGGGTTTCGCTCGCGGTGCTCTCAGCTGAGGAAACTGCGCCCGATACGTCACGCGCAATGCATCCTGGGACAGATAGTACGAAGGGCAGCTCGCGACGGATTCGAACATGAAGAATTACCTTATTTTAAAAAAAAAAATCATAGTAAATGTATCTGATGGTCTTTTCTCGTCGGGAAAAGGGTAATAGGTTCATGAAATATTGTTCTTTACACACGAAACGGCTGATAATCGTCCGGACTTCCCCTTTAATTTCCTGCACAACTTCACGCATAGTGGGGCCAATTTTTCCAGTGGAAGGATGCTAAAAGATGTCCATTGCTCATCAGCAAAATGTTAAATGACTCAAGTTCAAATCTGTATTTTGATGCATAAAATTTAGAGCTCATAAAGACCATGGCGTAAAAATTTCATTGCTTTACACACGTAAGCACTATCTGTGATTTTCTGGACTACATGAACAAAAATCAAACCCTGGATTTTAAAGAATGTGTGAGCTCATCTATGGCTTTGTCATTTTATCATAAATGGACTAAAAGAAAAAAAAAATAGGGACAAGTCAAATGTTTTCAAATGAAGATTTGAACATAAGTGATGTTACAGTCATGATGTAAAGACAAACAATAAAAAACGTAACAATAAATGTCAAATCAATTGGCCATTCAATGCTTGAATAGTCGTCCCATTTCCCCAGAGCGGTTATCAATTTGTTGCATATTATCTATTGTTTCATAGATATGAAGCATAAACTTGTCCATTGGGTGCAACTTGAAATAGTGCGAGTCGAGGGATGCCAGCCTTGTAAACAACACTGCAGTGTTCCGAGGGCTGAAAAGGGGTATTTTTGGTGGAAAACAGTATTTTTATCTTTCCTACAATAGACACATAACAGAATACAATTTGGGAAAACTAGCATTTTCCATGAAATTAGCAGCATTTTTGGCAAAAAACAAAAACATATAAGATATCGCACAATTCTTTTTCATCTGCGATATTAATCAGCTTGTTTTCCAGTATCCCTGGCTTTAAAAGATGTGTGATTTTATCTGGGTAACATGGCGTTTACCACAAAATCATATCAGCCTATTAAAGCATTTTACACTGTTTTATGCATTTCATTGCATATGTTATGTCACATGTGAAAGGTTTACGTGAGGCTGCATCACAAACCAACAAAAAAAGTCGCCAGGCATGGATTTATAGTGAAGGACATATTCTGAAAGAGCAGACTTAAGATGTACTGTATGCTCTCCTAACTCATCTGAATATTGGAAAAGTGCATACCGATAAAATGAGGTTCTGACATACTAGTAGTGGTTGGTCTATTCAAGCACTTCATCTTATACCAGGCTGTGCTAGTTGTGCAATGAATGGGACAAAAAAAAAAAAAAAACTCAAGATGTAAAACACCATGGAAACAACAATAAAAGAATTATTAGATTGAGTGGAAATTGAGCATGCTTTACTAACACAAGCAATCCATTACCAATAGAACTTCGAAAGCAATAGCACCATCCTTTTAAAAGTTATTAGAGTCAAAAGTGAAGAGTGTGTAAAGGGGCATAAAAAGACATACCTAATCACATTATTCTGACAAAAAACAAAAAACAAAAAAACTGCTAAAAACTGACCTTCTACATCACTTAATGATCCTAAACTTTAGAATAAGCAGAAAAATTGCTTTTCAGAAAATATGAAGAACTCAAGATTGACTGGGCTGATTCATTTCACCTATGTTGAGTCCTCACATAATATTAGGGCATGAGACTTTTTGTTGGTTTTGTGATGCACAGTCACATATGTCTCCGGGTAAAAGGGTGGGGGGGGGGGGGGGGAGATGACAATCAAAATAGTAGGGCATCAAATGGCTTTACTGTAGCATTGAAGAAATTCAGAGGACAAGCATAGCCAGAACATGGGCAAATGCTCTTCCTCTTCCAAGTGATGAGTGGATGAATGTTGGTGATGCAGCTACACCGGAAGATGCTCCTCTATAGTTCTCGTGGATGATGCCGCTCCCTCTTGCAGTTGCTACACACATGAAAATCACCTTCACATTTTGGCATAGATTCCTCACCAGCTCTGTACTCGCGACATCACCAACATATTACATAACATGGTATCCTCTGCTTTGCGTCAGTCATCTGTCGTAAGCATGCAAATTGTTTTTTGGCTGCATCATTGATGCAACTTCCGATTGTCCTCGCATCCATTCGTCATGGATTTCTCGAGTGGGTTCTTTCTTTACCGTCCTTCATGAAGCAGTGTCTTTTAAGTTGTTGAGCTACTTTTTCTTCTCTTGTAGTCTCTGAAGTTCAGACTTTAGACTGGACACTTTTGACTTTTCCTGCTCCAAAGCACCATAGAGTTCTGCAACCTGTAAGAGGTATCAAGGAAGAAGAAGAAAAGCATCAGCTTTCACACGATGTATATCAATATGAGGGTAGCCATTTTCCTAAAAGAAATAGAAAAAGGTAATCATTAATTATATGGTTGCTCCAACATAAGCAGTTCAGGCAATTAATGTAATGCATATTGGGCAAACAGTGTAATTTAATGAATAGGTATTTATATTATGTGACAATCCAGAGTAGGTTCATACTTGATTTCTTTTTCTTTTCCTTCAATTTGGAAGAAGTTTTACCTCTTCTACTCTCCTGTATACAACAGGAATCTCACAGTCTGTCACATTACTGACTTCGTTTGATTTCGTAACGAAAGTTGTTCAAACAACTTTTTCTGACAAAACGATATATTGACAATTCTGAAGTGAGGATGAGAAAGATTATTTGATGCTCCGGCTGCCATTTGTGTGGTGAACAGAGAACCTGTCTACACCTAGGACTTTATCAAGACAACACACTGAAAACCTCCTCCATTACATCACTGACGGCTTTAATATGAAAAGGGGGAGGGATGTAGCAACCCTCACTCTCTCACATCAGTGTAATGGGCGGCAAAAAATGAAGCTACTGACCTCAGCAGTCAGCTCATCTTTTACTGTCGTTAGATCTTCAACTTGGAGTAGAACATCTGCCTTATCTTTCACTGATAAAAGAAAGAGAGAGAACTTACAAATATATCATTCTTTCATTAACAGGTCAAAAACACTTAGAGGTAAAGTAGCACCCCTCCCATTCTGTAAACATTCATACTTTTGGAAAATTTCATCTGCTGAGGACAAAATTTCTGATAGGCAAGTAAGGAGATTCAAAATGTTAGCTGAAGTTTTGGCAGGAAAATGAAATTCTCAGTGACAATGGATTCAGTGACCTCTGACCTTTTAGCACATCATCTCACCAGGTCATCTACACGTCATGTAGCACACCTGGGTCAAGTACTACACCATCAAAGGGTAATATACTTAAATTGTATTTAAAGGAGACCTCCAGATGATTTTCAGATTTTTATATTTGAAAAACTATAAATTAGTTAAACTGAGTACAGAGTTTCAGGATTTATAATGATTAGGATGAGAATAAGAATGTCTTCAAAATTCATAACAAATTGCAATGAACAAGGATGATGACATGGCAGCCTCACCATAAGAATGCATGAGTTGGGGCTCAAGGAAGCAGAACAAATGAAGAAGGCATGCATAGATTATACATAGGTGAACTTGCAAGCTAGCAGTATTATAATGGGAATTACACTGCTACATTTCTGAAATATGTGAGCCTCATTCGTCGCTGGGGCGACAAGACCTCGTATCTACAAAATGTCAAATGTTCAGGAGAGCCATAAAACACGGCGGTCAAAGCACTATAGCGAATGGGATAGCCTTTCCTTTGAAATGGCGTGGTGGCTTCATTTTTGGAGTAAGACAGTTGGGATTAGGACAGGACATCACTTAACCCACTATTTAACTAATAGTCCAAAGAAGTCATTTTCACCAAAATTGCAGATACAAAATCTTGTCACCCCAGCGACAATATGTCATCATCATTGTTGAGTGTAATTTGTTTGTTTTTCAAAGTATTGTTTCTCTGCTTAAGAACCACAATAAATTCCACAAATGTGCACATGGAGGTGTCGATTTACGTACTACATGATGTGAAATTATTAAACTTGTCTGGAATGCCCCATTAAGGGATCTGGGGCATAAAGATGGATAGATAGAAAACCCCTAAGCACAATGGCTGTGGCAACCGACAGGAGAGAGTCAAAAATGAAACTAACAAAAAGAGGAAAACACAGGGCAAAGCTTTATGATGCATAAACACCAATTTTCATAAACAATACTTTGAGCCATACTCAAAATATCCCCCAAAAAGTGAAATTCTAGCATTTTCAATTGACCTTTGACCTCAAGGACCAAATTTTTTTCTTACAGAATCATTGTGAGGTAATTGCATGTTTATATCAAGTTGAATACTTAACTACATACATCAAGTCACTTCCATGGAGGAAATAGTGTAATTTTTTGCCTTAACCTTTGAACTTCAACATGTGCACCCAAAATTTGAGAGGCACAACTTGTCAACTCACACATACATGTATGCCTCAAATGGTTCTTAGGTAATGTTGTCCGCAAAATTTATTACAGACAGAAGAACAGATACATCTGCAACACTTGAAATTAACTATTTGAGTAACAGTTATCATTTTAATATCAGTGTGACATTGTGTACATTCAACAAGCTATTTTTAATACTTACTTTCTCCTTGCCCGATGATGAAACAAAGCTGTTTATTCCTCTTTTTCACTTGAGCTAGTTCTTCCTGAATTGTGAGGGAATCAAGCATGAAACAAGACGTTTATCTGCCATCATTTTGAATTGAATACATGTAAATGTATGACGTGAAGTGCACCAAGAACTTTACAAAAAACAACAAAAAAAATCACTTCTAGCACTAGGATGTGCTTTAAAAGTTTTCTCTTTTTCATTCCAGTTTAATAAGCAAAGTGCTGCTCTTTTCAAGGTCATCCTAAATATAATCATTAATGCAAAATGTATTACTGGGACATCTTCTGATACAGGAATACCTGTCAATTATCAGCACATTCTGCTAATAGATTGGGGGGGGGGGGGGGCAGGAATATCCTCAATAAAGTGGGCTAGCTTTTGACACTCGACACAGATTTACTACGAAATCATCACCCCACTGTCATTTTCTTTTAAATGTCCTGTAATGGTGTGATCTCTTGTGCTCTCTTGGAACTAACTGTAAATCCAGGCTTCTTTTTTTTTTGTATTTAGGCTCCCCAAAATATTAACACGAGCAGAAGGCTAATCAACTCCCCCCCCCCCCCCCCACAAAAAAAGTCACCATGTCTCAAACAAAACTATGAAACAATTAACAAGCACACCTAACTAAAAGGTCTTGAAATGTAAAATTATATGTCATGCCGCCGATATCAAACTGACCTGGATTGGAAAGAAAGTTATTGAAAGGTAGAATGATATATACCATTAGGCTGCTATGAAACTGACATGGATAGGAAAGATAGCTACGTAGTGCATGTACAATTTGTATCTCATAGGCAATTTTTCAATCCTTTTTTGAACCACACAAGCACAGTAATACTGATTCGCTCGCAACTGAGAAATATGTGAACACAGCAGGTGAACAGAGTGATGTTTTTAAAAATGTGGAGGAGTCATAAATACAGTTGTACAAACCTTTAACTTGTCAATGAGTTCATGGAGTTGTGATATTTCAGCTGTCTTCTTCTCCAGTTCATCTTCATACTGGACTTGCCTTATGCTGTCTAATTCTTGTGCTGCTTTCTAGTAATTACAGAAAATAAAATTTAACAATTATGGTTACTTATGACAATGCAATGCCTCAAGATCCAGACTGGCAAATTACTTATCCACAGAAAGAATGTGCCACTCCTTGTGAGAGAATATCATTACACAGATATTGCCTTTTTAGTGGTGTAATAAGACATGTGGCATCCCCGTGGGAGTGACATTTTCCCCCACAGATTTGCTGTGTGTCATCACTTTACCCACACACATTTTAAGTCAGGGATCATAAAGGAAAATGTGCTTAAAGTGGACTTGGCAATATAATAGTTAAAGTTTTCGAACTTTTGATTTTTTTATTTAAAAAAAAAATGCTTGTAATGAAGTATAACAAATTTTAGATTGAATTACAGCTTAGCATCTGACAAATTTATACCTGGCAAATTCCATTTATTTGTCATTTTCCTGACACTGTATGGCTTTTATGATGACACATCACACATCTATATAATCTCTTGTTACGTTACAGTCGTATTACAATAGTAGGCAATAGTACATGGTGACTTGTAATGTTCTTCAAAAAATTTCTGTAGAGTTTGATAATTTTTGCTATTTAATCCTCTGCTCGAGTAGGAGAAAGAAACTCACTTCCTGACACTGTACCTGTCTAAGTACCTCTTGGCTTACAGCACTGTTGACTACGTGGTTGTGGTGAATCACAAATATGTAATTTATAACAGTCAATTTCCTGTAACCACGCCAGTCAATACACAAAAAGAAGCCAATACCCAACTCATTTTAAATTCTCTGGCAACATCAGGCTTTGCCATCAACAACTATTCCCATGACATAGATGCCTTCTTGCTGGTACACAGGAGGATTGCAGAATTGGGAAGTGATGTGTCAGTCATCACTGAAACTGGGGAAAGTCACAAGACAGTCAAAAATCCGATCTATGACTGGATGGGCAAACCTAAGGCAAAGGCTCTCATTATTAAAATGGCATGTGTTGACAGGTTGCGACACAACAGGGTACCTACAGTATATGAACTTGGGAAATGTTAGCGTACCTGTTATAAGGCATTCATGTATGCATCACCTGAAATGACTGAAGCAATTTCAAAATTTGGGATCTCAGAAGAGCCACCTTCAGCCACTTTCCATTACTGTGAGGAATTTCTGTGCTGACTCTTCTGCCGAAAGAGTATAAATATCACAAGGCCAGAACAACTCAGATGGTACTTTTTCAAGCACAGCACAGCAGACAAGGGTGTGGAACTCAAAAGTACCCTTAGGCTTTAATAACCTCTCTCATTCAGCCTCGGCTGAAGACACCCTCAACACAGAACCCAATATTGGATGGAATAATGCAACAATACTAGCCTTTGAAAAGAATTTTCGGCCAAGAATAGAGAAAGAGTCCATCTGGATAAAAAGAATCAAACCCACGCGCAGTAGGAATTCTGGATACATCTTATCACCAATCTTCGGACCAATGATCACAAAACAAGCAGGCAGTCCTAGAGAAACGGCGCAATCACAGGAGTGGATGAAAGCTAGCCAGCAAGTCACTGAAGGTTGGAAGAAGCCTGAATCTCCCATTGAAGGGTGTCGATAACCTGCCCCCAACGCCAGGTGCATGGTATGAACACCTGAAAAGAGCATGATTTCAGGCTATGATAAAGGCAGCAAGATCTTGAAGTGAATCTTATAGTTCCAGACCCTTTGACCCAGACTTTGCCTGCCCCAAGAGCATACGAACATTACAAGAATGAACACCTGATATTATGAAACTTCTTCAAGAACTTTGCAGAATACAGGGATGATGACAAGCTGTACCACACTAGGCTAAGTGCCTGTTATGAGCATCTGGAAAGAGGTACATGTAGGTATCAAGTAATTATCTGGAAGCAACATTCTGAAGAGAATCCTAGAGTTCCAGACCCTTGCCAGTTTGGATGGTCTGAATGCAATGACAAATTTGTTCCTGTGTTATTGAGTGTACTGCCAGCACCAGAGTCAGTGTCATACGTGTAGTTACTGCGATGGAGGTGAAGCACCAGGAAAGTTGGCAAACACACACTCTGCATGAAGTTGTGGTCTTGCAGAAATCTGGATTAGAACTGTACATTATACAGCTGTAAAAATAACATGCGTCTATGTTTTAATACAGAAGTTACAACTGTACCTTAGAAGAAAAGGAAGCATAAAACGACTGTAGGAGCAGCGAGTTTGATGAGTAGCAAGTTCATTTGACTTGGTAGGGCTAACTTTGCAGACAGACTCTTTGTAGTAACTGGATATGATTACAGAAGTGACATTTCATCTTTAATTTAACAAGGAAAAGTAGAAATTACGCGGTGCGTAATATATGTCCCCGCCGGAAGTAGCATTTAGTAGCAAAATGTACAATATAGGTGAAAAGATGAAGGTCAAAGGTCAAAGAAGTCAAAGGTCAAAATTCTATGTAGAAGTTTTGAAGCCCTCACCTAGTGCCATCACATAAAGCAAACGGAATCGAAATTGGGTTAGAAATGGCGAAGGAGTAGCATTTTGTAGCCAATGTACAATATAGGTAAAAAAATCAAGGTCAAAGGTCAAAGAAGTCAAAGGTCAAAATTCTGTGTAGAAGTTTTGAAGCCCTCACCTAGTGCCATCACATAAAGCAAACGGAATCGAAATTGGGTTAGAAATGGCGAAGGAGTAGCATTTGGTAGGCAATGTACAATATACACAATGTAGGTCAAAAATCAAGGTCAAAGGTCAAAGAAGTCAAAGGTCAAAATTCTGTGTAGAAGTTTTGAAGCCCTCACCTAGTGCCATCATATAAAGCAAGCGGAATCAAAATCGGGTTAGAAATGGCGAAGGAGTAGCATTTTGAAGCAAAATGTACAATATAGGTCAAAGGTCAAGGTCAAAGGTCACAATTGAAATTCTGTATGGAAGTTTCAAAGCTCCCATGTAGTGCCATCATATAAAGCAAACAGAATCAAAATCGGGTTAGAAATGGCGAAGGAGTAGCATTTTGAACATTTTGATCACACACGGACGCACACACGGACGGACACACGGACGGACACATGGACGGACGGACACACGGACACACGGACACACACACGTACGGAGCCCGTTTCATAGTCCCCTGCTCGAACTCGTTCGGCGGGGACAATTAAGGTATTCTTGAACGATGTGAAACGTACATCCTTAAGATAAAAAAAAAACAGTCTCTCTGATTGATATTTGGCAAATTATCTTTAACCTAAATATATCCAAGCATATTATTTAATCATCCTTATCTATGCTTTATAAAGTAGTTCCTATGTCTTTACTGCAATGTAAAACTTTTTTTTTTTTTGCCTAGTTCTTGAGAAAGAAAGGCATTCAGTTATTTACTCTATTCAAGTGATACACCCTTTTGGCTCCAAACAGATTATATTGCATTGATCATGTTGATTAACAAAACCTGTTTAAAAGATTATATAGTGAACTATTAATATTCCTTTACATTTCATCTTCAATGTCTATTTGTAAACCTGATAAGGGCTATGATACCTCCCCCAAGAGCAATTTGCATTGTTGCTATAGGGACTGAACTGCCGTGGCAAAAACAAAATTTGCAGAGTGTCATGCTAAATTGCACAAAACTTTAATATTACATCATATTTTTAGCTTTTAATGAAAATTATTTACTGAAATTTCAGACAATTAAATGGCAGCCTCCATTTTGGAGGTAACCGTGAGTCAGAGAATTGAGATTTTTATTGTACTCAAACTTTCAGAGCACATCATGATCAGAAACCTGGGACATTTTTTTTGTGTGTGTACACATTTGTACTTTTTTTTTGTCCCCCAGGCATTTCTATTCTGAAAAATCTATTCCTTAACATGCTGTTGCCATAGCAACAGAAATGTTTCACTAACAGAATTATATATTGCTGATAGTCATGTTAATTTGTAATACTTCAAAATTAGAGCCATACTTTTGACTTTTTTCTTTAGAATATTATTTTCTAAACATTAAGCCATTCAATGGCAACCATTATGCTGAATATTTATTATGATAACCAATAATTAAGGTTTCAATTATAACAGACTTTCAAAAGGTACATTATGATTAGAAATTGAAAAAGCTGACTAAACTTTTGTGCTCTACATATTGATTTTTTTCATTTTTATTCTTTCTTACCTTTTTAATAACATACCTTTTTCTTTAAAAAGCAGGTTTTTTTTTTAATGTTTTTGCTATAGCAATGAATATTATGTGAGATGAACATAGTGGAAAAAATGATAGTCATGATAGTAATTTGCAATATATATGCTACTAAATCTTGTCATGCTTTTATGCTTTTTCATGAAAATATCATTTTTTTATTAGTTAATTATCATGGCAAATGCATTGTTATGAGGTACAGTGTAACCATGACAACAGAAAATAGTGATTTTTAATCTAATTTAAGAGATATGTTTATACTGACATATTTTGGTGTTTACAGCATATTTTATGTTTAATGAAGAATACAAGTTCTATATAAAGTAATTTGTTGCCATGGCATTGGCTGAAGATGTCATTTAGAAAAATGGCAACAGGTGGATTCCCTTTCCGCACCCTTAAAATAAGGGAAATAGCACAAAAAATCAAACTCTACAGAAAATTTTAAGAACGCCCCAATATTGTGACAACTCGCCGTCTACTACAAGGCAGTACTTGTTATATTATACAGTCTATATAAATGCACATCATTTCATTCTAGCCTGGCCGGCAGTAAGTCAAATTTTGGAATTATACTACCTGACTTGATGTCACTGCTCGCAATATAACAAATTTGATCCTTGCTGCACGAGTCACACGATTGCACCAATCATCGACCAGTGTAAACATAGATCATTTGCATCAGTATTCAATTCGAAAGTTCAATTCTTTTCCCAAAACATCATTCTAGAATCACATCATTCTAGAATCTTGAACAGATATATCCCTACTGTACTGAACACATGCTCAACATAAATATAATTGCATCCAATTCAAGTTTCTCATTCCAACTCACATAAGGACAATAGTGGTGAGAAATGCAATCCGGTTCATGATTTTTTTTTTATGACACACAAATATGGATGTACATACCTCTGACTCAGAATCTTTCTTTTTCTTGCTCTTCTTCTTTTCTTTGGCCATGACTCTGTTCAGCTCTTCCTTGACACTCGACATGATCTCTTTGTTTTCTTTTGGTGAGGGTGGCTGAGAGATAGATCAATCAGTTGTTATATATTATAAGTTAATGATTACTCAATAAGTTTATGAGTAACTGAATGTCACCAAGCATCAAAAACCCAACAAAAAGTTTCACGCATGATTTTACGCGAGGACTCGGAACAGGTGAATTGGATCAACCTAGTCAATCTTGAATTTTTTTTTTTTTTAAATATCTGCTGAAGAGCAATTCTTCTTCTACATAATTCCAGTTTGGGATCATAAATGGAATGGAACATCTAGTGTATTGCCTGTTTTGTTGGGTTGGGTTTTTTTTGTTTTTGTTTTTGTTTTTTTTGTTTTTGCAGGTTTTCTAGAACATTTTTTTAATAGAATAATGTGATTAGGTATGTCTAAGGTGCTCCTTATCATTTCTAAAAAAAACTTTTCACACTCTTCACTTTCAACTCTCATAACTTTTGAAAAGATGATGCCACGGCTTTGAAAGTTAGTAATAGTCATGACCAGAATATTTACAGTGTGCAAAATGTCAGCATAATCTGATAATCCCTCCATTTTGGTTGCTATGGAATTTTACATCATATTTTTGTCCCACTCACTACATAGAGCACAGCTTTGCGAGATCAATAATTTCTTGTATAGACCCTGGACAGTAAAGGCTCTTTTCTCAGCATAAAACGTTTTTCAAAAGTTTGTACATTCTTTGCATCATTTTGATAGGTTCATAAAGTCAATTTGTACTGATTTATACAACAGTACATTATCTAATAAAACTGCTCTGTCTTAATAGAATCTGCCTTTGACTGAACTTCATGTCTGGTGACTTTTAATTCATTTTTTATTACATTTTTGTTTTCTTTTTGTTTTCTTTTTGTTTTTGTTTTTTTGGGGGGAGGTCACAAATGAAATGACAGTTCATCTCAAGAAGAAAAATGATACTCTGCCCCTATAAGCTATCTAACAACTGTTACTGTTGTAAAACAGGCAGAGAGGAGGTCTAGAAAATGAGGTATGATTTTTTCCATCCTCCTTTTCATAGAATTCCCCTTCTCTGGAATTACTGATTGTCATCTTGTGTTGGAACACATAGCAAGAGGCGTCTTTTCTGCCTGACCATGCTTAGGACACATCAAAGCCATAGTATCTATCCACTGGGAATAAAAATGTAATTCGACCTAATCAGAAACAATAAAGAACACCATCTATGTTGTATTTAATGTAGCTACAAACTAACATTCATTTTTATAGCGTTTGGGTCAATGACATAATTTTGAATGGCATACCTCCTGAAGCTGAACCCATTTGGGAACCAAATCAACTGGGTGTATAGTTCCTGCCACAGAGAAATACCATTTTACAAATCATGAACCCAATTTGAAAAATATTGCCTTATATAACCAATGATTCTAGGTTGATCCAAATGTTCAGTACACTGAGTTAATTGTGCGTTTGTTTGTTTTTCTTTGTAAAAAAAAAAGAAAACAAAAACAAAAAAACTTCATCTTGCATCAAAGCTTTCCTTTGATTACCATTACATGTATACTCAGAAGAAAATTATCATCTTCATTTTCCAAATAAATTCACTTCTTTTTCAAATAAGACAGGAACACATTAGGACATTTAAACTTGATCTGTGTGTAGTAGACAAGTGTAATGTAAATTTAAAAAAAAAAAAAATCTAAAGTGATAAAACATAACACAGCTGTGAATTTAATATAGTGGTGACCTGTCTACAAAGACCAACTCTGCTGTTTCCTTTGTGTGAACACTTTAAACAGGCTTGACTATATTATAAATTGACTGGTTGTCATAATTACAATATTACAATGTATACAGTATGTTTTGTTTCCCCCCCCCCCCCCCCCCCCTTTGTATACAGGGGCAACAATATTCACCCGTGGGAGATCTATGACATCCAGACCGACATCTCCACATGGTTTAGCAGGCTCCTCTGCCTGGTTGTGAAACTCTTGCAACGTCATTGGCTGTGGCTTCTCTTTGCCCTGCAGGTGTTTTCTCCTCTCCTTGCGATTCATTGACTGCACGAGGACAGGCTCCTCCTCTATGGCGGGGCCTACCTCCTCCATGAACTGCATTTAAGAAATATAGCACAGGAGCAGGGTTGTTGCATGTTTGGTTTTTTCTTCAAGTATACTACAAGCCAGTCATAAAACTGTGTACCATCAAATCAGTTTACCATCAGGTCTTGTCTCTTTTAAGCAATTTAAAATCAATACCGGGAATCTCATCTTAACATTGGAGTGCAGGTGAAAGTTCAAAAATCTTCATTACATATAAAGTCAACAAACAAATTTTGGAAATTTTTGCTTTGTTTTTACAGTTGCTTTTGTTTTATCTTATTTGGGTTTTTTTTTAAGACAGCTAACTCATCTCTTAAAATACAACCCAATCAAAAAAAAACAAAAACAGATTTGCTCATACTGAGTAAAAGCTTTTCATTGACAATACCTTGGACTGGTTACAACTGAAAACCACAGTCCAAGTAAAGTTTACAAAATCACAATTTTCCACTGCACACAAAGCACATTGGGATGTACACGTAATGCCTACAAATGTAGTTCAGCATTGAAGCAAAAAAAAAAAAAAAAACATTGTCTTGAAAGGTTCTGTTGATATTGACGAAATAAATAATGTCTTAATGTCTAACACAGGTGCATAAAAACTCCCATGCTTAACATACAGTGTACGTGTAGTTACACCCTCTACCTTTTTCTGTCTTTCAAACTCCATCTTGCTCTGAAGAAGGGCCCTCTGTATATCCCGTTGGTACTGGTTATCTATGAACTGGGGAGATGGAAAGGGTGGCAATGCTGAACATCCAGAGACATATCAATGGTAAACCACATTCAACTGATTTGCAAGTACACTTTGTACATTCTATGATACAAAATATAAGACCATGTTATTTTGGATCTACATGTACTTCTCAATACCTACGCTACATGTCGATATCACTGCAAAATGACCACAAGTTTTGTGTGCTCCTTCAAAATCCAAATTAAATGAAGACTATGCAAGCAGTCTAAAAGTGCTAAAGTTATTTGTCGGCATCATAAGGAGACATCACAGAGCATACATTCCTTCATATCACATTCGCTAGTGATAGGACAGTGCACCATATCACGCGCACTCCGATATTGGCGACTAAAACAAACAAAACTTTCATTCACACACGTCGCATAGCTTGCTATACGATGGCTATGTATTGCATCCAAGATCAAGATAGTCCTGTTGTGTGATGCATGCAGGGCAGGTCACTATGGCTAAGCAAACCTATTTGTTCACCCTGCCCTTTGTGTGTAGGACTTTCTTTAATCTCAATATTGGCAAGGAAATAACAGTGATAAGTAGCTGATGACAAACGACAAGTTGTAACTCAATTGCGGAACCTAGCATTCTGTGTGCGATTACATGATTCAGTGTCATATTGCATAGTCCCATACATGAATTTGTGTTGGATGAGCAGGTGATTTGCTGGGTTGGAAAAAATAATGTGTTGATTGTATAGGTAGCATGCTGCATTTATTGCTTTGTTGTTGTTGTTGTTAGAACAGGGCAGAGGAGTCACTGGCAAATACCTACACATGTATTTAGCATGCAAAAAAATTTAGCATTGCCAGTAACACCAATGTAACATATGTGTACTGTAAAAGTGGAAATTTTTTGAGTATTTTTTTTAAGCACCTCGCTGAAACAGATGAATTTCACATTGTAAATCTGCAGAATCAAAATATAAAATAATTTATACTGATATAACAAGTGAAAAATGTTTGTGCTTTCACATGGAGGCCTACTTCTCTGCTTCAGTTTAATGTTGCAGAAAATATTCAAAAATTTCCACACCATGAAAAGTGTCAACCTTTTTTCAGTACAGTCCAAGACTGCTCAATCGTGTGTAGTCACTGTAAGATTACAAATGCATTCACCCAACCATTGATACTCTAAATTTCAGTAAATGAAATATAATTTTTTTTTTTCTCTCTGAAATGAAATTCATGAAGTTGTTCATAGTATGTACTCCTAAAGTAAACCCTACTTTGAGCTTTTGGTTGATGCCAGTTTAAAATTTGATGTCTGTATGGGAAGTTTGGTTACAAATTAAATATTCACATTATATAAAGTCATTTACTTGAAACCCTCACAAACCTATGGTCTTGCAAATTTCGATAACATTGTGCAGGCTCTTAATCCCTGTTCTATTACCGCGGACATAAAGACAAGGGTAAACCAATGTAACATAAAGTGACATTTCATTATCTCACAGAAACCAGAACCTAATCTGGAGATTCCAGAGATGGGTGGTTAACCCTTGTGCCCAAACACTTAACTTGCCAAGCTTTTCATCACTGTTCAGTAATAAATCCAAGCTTGACCTTGTTGTCAAGTTTGCAAGCTCAATCAAGTGTAGCAATATGCCTCAATCCAAACAAGAAGGCCATGGTGGCACAATAGGGATTAGGGGGATTAGGTAATCTCTATTCACCAACAATTTATAATCAAAGACAGCTGTGTTAATAGGTGAAGAAAGCACTCCAGTGTGCACACTTTTAAAGCAAACAAAGCACATTATTAAAGGGTCAAGTTGGATCAATTTCTGTGGATTAAGTTTGGTACAATGTGTGATACAATATTGTAACATTACAATCTAGTTATAAAACGTACATTGTAGCTATATAATGGTCAAAAAACCAACCAACAAACAAACATTATTGATTAAAATTGTCCATTACACAAAAATATAATACTGGCATAATTGTGGTGGGAAAAAATGTAATTTTGATTGCTACCCTGCAGCAGAGAATGCTTGTTCTGATTACACAAATGTACCACAGATCAAATGTATTTGATGATTTGAAATTATATCAAATACAACATGGAGAAGGAAAAACGGTGAGACATTAAATGACAATACTGTGTTCAAATTCTGATTTCCTGACTACTGGTACTGTTAACAGCTCCTGGGATACTTAGTGAAAGAGTGCCAGTTACCTCTTGGTCCCGATCTTGCCACTGTTCCCAGTCCCTAGCTGGAGGCGGAGATCCAATCTTCAGGACTTCTGGCCTTGCACTCGGAGGACTTGATGCCAGAGCTTTGGGGACACTGGAAATCTTGGTGAAGGCCATCTCTCGGAGCTGTGGTATTGTTAGGGCATACAAAAACATCCCAAACCATGACAAACTATCACTTGATGAATGGCTGTAATGCAAACCAACAATGTCAAAGAGGTTATGATGCAGGGTGCTACATAAGCACTTGCCCGATTGCCCGGGGCAAGTAAAATCAAAGTAGGGCAAGTGTTTTGAAACAATGAGAATAAATGCTTGCCTGAATTGGGCAAGCAAAGCATTTTTATACTTACTTAAGCCATCTTTACTTCCCAACACTTACATGAAGAAGTCTCACCAATCCAACACCAACACTCTATCATACCAAGTTTGTTACTCTGCACATGTGCTGTTTTTTCAAATGATTGTGTTTTATCAAGCACTTGACTTTACAAGTGATTTTCTATATCCTTTTCTTATATCTTTGGACTTTCTTTTTGGGCAAGTAAAATTCACTTTTGGGCAAGTGTTTTGCAACAATTAGAAAATGTGCTTGCCCAACTGGGCAAGCGGTAAAAAAAAATGTTATGTAGCACCCTGTGATGACATAAAAAGATTACATCTCATACTGATTCAATGGTACAATGAACATCTGTGCTCAATGAACAACCTCTGGGGCATTCACTTAAAAAAACAACTCTGCTCTACACTCCACCATCTCTTTGTTGGCACGTTTGTGTCTTTGTTGATTCACCTTCATATTCAAGTACACCAGTATAATGCTCCCCTTCAACCATGATATATTTCATTCCAAACACTGCAAGAAGACTTTTTATACAAGCATCTACCATCAAGATTTATCATTAAAAAAACAGTTACTTCTTATGTGGATGAATATAAGTGCGAGACTGGGTTGAACATTGATAAAGACTTGGGTGAGAGATAAAAGTTCCAGAACCTGTAATTCCCACAATTTCTCGGGAAACTACGACACTTTCACTGACTTGTACAAATAACTATTCTGTTCGGCTTCCTTGACAAAGGAAAACGTGCACTGCTGTATGACAGCTGACATTAGACTATCAAAGGCAGGTCTGGGCAAAGACTATGCACCCATAGAGGACAGTTGACAGAGACAGAGACTGGCCACAGACACGCAGGTCTATGCACATTATAGGTACAAGTCCAAGCGACATATCAGACGTTGTCAGCAGTGGGCAGCATACATGTGTAACTACGACCAGCAGCTCCATACGCATAGCGTGTGCGAATGGGGCTGCCAGCCGCAGTTATGGGCAGCATACATTGTACGCTATACACCCATCAGGTGCCAAAAAGGTCATGAAGGAGCATGTGCTTAGGTTGGAATCGTTCTATCAGTATCATGCTTCGACTTGACTAGATTTTTAGATGTGCTTTCAGAATTTCATCCAGAACAGGTCGAATCTCAATTCAATAGACTCTTGCTTGTATCAAATTTCAATGAGTATAGTGCATGTGGAATACTCCGATTGTTTTGGGGTTTTTTTTGATAAGCAATGTACAACAGACAGATGACAGGATTGAAGGCTTTAACTTGGTTGACCTTTTAACCCTGCGGCGCTCCTGCGCAAAGTGCTTCGCGTTCAGCCTGGTAGCAGTAGTAGGTTGACCTCTGCTCTGCTCTGGTAATAACGCCCGACATGTGTGATGTTAGAAAGAAAAATCTGTCTGTCTAGAGGAATCTTTTTTTTTACTTTGTCAGCTCTCCTGTGTAGAGGCGTAGGCCATAGGCCTCAAGTTTAGTTAATGGCAGAAAGGAGGGGATTCCATGAAGCCAGACGCAGTCTCTGTGGAACATAATCCCGACAACCTGTAACCATGGTAACCAAATACAGACCGATCTTTCGGTCAAATACAGACTGATCTTGGTCAAGTGTATTAATGGGTCAATCCACGTCAAATCAACCAATTTTCAGACAATTTGTAACCCGACCCCCTTCAATTTTCTTTAAACTCGCACCAAATGTGCCCCCAAGTGTCTGATGGAAGATTCTACAATATTTTGCCCCAAGGTCAAACGGTTGCTAAGATACGGCCTCCCATAGCAACCAATGCGTGGCCAAATAACCGAGTTTAAATAAAATTTGCTATTTTTGATTGACTGCTGCAGCCAAGTTAGATGAGATACATTGCTCATTTTCTGCAAACTTGAAGAACATTATGATACTAACATGCACAATATGTTACGGCACGAATCTGACATTCGGTTATTGCGCAAGAGGTCACCGAAAATGGCGTTAAGCGTCAACGTTAATGTTTTTGGGTGCATGTTTGGAAGCTGATAACTTCAAAATTCAATTAGCTTAGAACCCAATATTATGCATATATAGAGACTCTCACTTGCTCTACACACCTACCAAAATTCGGCCAAAAAGTATGCTCCGTTTTCTTGAAGGGCGCCCTCAAAGTTGGCTTTTTTCAAAAAGTTGCCAAGTTCAAGGTCACAAATCACCACTCGTCCCATCGAGGAGTGACACCAATTTTTGTGTATTGATAGACATTTACCTATATTTTCATGGGTTACCAAAAAACTTTTGTAACCGGAATGTTTAACAGCTTTTTTATGCATTTGAAAATGGTCGTAAACACCCAAAAATCGACGTAAATTGACATATAGGGTTTTCAGCATATTTCAAATGGTGATAAATCAGAGATGAAGTGCCAAGACACAATGGTATCTTCTGTGATGATAGTCTGTAACTAGTACCAAAAGGACATACATCACAAATTGTTTTGTCTTATTGGCAATGACCTTGAAAATGCAGCTGAAAATCACAAAAAACAGTAAATTGCTCAATTTTCCGTGACCATAATGGTGCTAAAGTGTGTTTACATCAATTTTTAGTTGTGTGCCATTTCAGTACTCCTGGTGACTTTAAGCTGAAAACTGCTAATCACGTTCCATTTCTATTCTATTTCAAGCTACAAATAATATTTGAAGTCGTCTCCAGATATTTTGACCTTGACATTGTTCTGAACACAGATGTAAATTCCTTAATATTAGCATTATTCCCAACACACAAGTGATTTACAACTTTGTACACCATTTCAAACTTGAATTTCTCTCAGACAGAATGCCTGATCATATTTATATTTACAGTACTGGTAGTCTGTAATGAGAATTTAGAGGATGTAGTATCAACTTATTTGTCTCAAAGACATTGACCTTGAAAATACAGCTTAAAATCATAAAATCAATATTCGTTCAAATTTGCAATACACACTTTAATTAAAAATGGTGTTTACAGCGACTTTGAATTGTGTGTAATTGTTATATATCAATGATGTGTTACAGCCTATAATTGCTAATTATTTTCCCTTTTGTTCCACTTGAGCTGCAAATAATATCAAAAGTCATATGTACATATCATTTGACCTTGACCTTATTTTAGAATAGCCATAATGCCTCAAAATGAGCATATTCACCACACATTGAGCACTACAGCACATTTCAAAATTGATTTTCTCATTGACAGAATGCCTAGTCATGTTGATATTTGCATAAAGGTAGTCTGTAATGGGTACTTTGAGGATTTATAATGCTCAGTGCACACACTTACAGTAGTGTCCAATTTATCCAAGTTGTATGCCTATAGAAAATGGATGCATAATCACCATTAACATTTTAGCCATAAAAATAGAATGATCAAAAGAACAAATTTCAAGACTACTTCCATCCTAATAATGTCATTGACTTCGAATTTCTGGTTCTGAATTTCATACAGTAGGCATTCTGTCGATGAGAAAATCAATTTCGAAATAATGTTGTAGAGCAGTATCTTATGGTGTTGTGAATATATTCTTATGCTCAAAGGCATTTATGACAGTTTTTAGAATAATGTCAAGGTCATATGATTTTTGATATTATTTTTGGCTCAAAATGGAACAAAAGGAAGAAATAATTTGCAATTATCAGCTGTAACTCATCATCAATATAAAAATCATACACAATTCAGAGTCACTGTAAACACCAGGCTCTAATAATGTGTATTGCAAAATATTTTGAACAATCATTGATTTTTATGATTTTCAGCTGTATTTTCAAGGTCAATGTCATTTGAGACAAATCAGTTGATACTACATCCTCTAAATGCTCATTACAGACTACCAGTACTGTAAATATAAATATGATCAGGCAGTCTGTCTGAGAGAAATTCAAGTTTGAAATGGTGTGCAAAGTTGTAAATCACTATGTGTTGGGAATAATGCTAATATTAAGGAATTTACAGCTGTGTTCAGAACAATGTCAAGGTCAAAATATCTGGAGATGACTTCAAATATTATTTGTAGCTTGAAATAGAATAGAAATGAAACATGATTAGCAGTTTTCAGCTTAAAGTCACCATGAGTACTGAAATGGCACACAACTAAAAATTGATGTAAACACACTTTAGCACCATTATGGTCACCGAAAATTGAGCAATTTACTGTTTTTTGTGATTTTCAGCTGCATTCTCAAGGTCATTGCCAATAAGACAAAACAATTTGTGATGTATGTCCTTTTGGTACTAGTTACAGACTATCATCACAGAAGATACCATTGTGTCTTGGCACTTCATCTCTGATTTATCACCATTTGAAATATGCTGAAAACCCTATATGTCAATTTACGTCGATTTTTGGGTGTTTACGACTATTTTCGAATGCATAAAAAAGCTATTAAACATTCCGGTTACAAAAGTTTTTTGATAACCCATGAAAATATAGGTAACTGTCTATCAATACACAAAAATTGGTGTCACTCCTCGATGGGACGAGTGGTGATTTGTGACCTTGAACTTGGCAACTTTTTGAAAAAAGCCAACTTTGAGGGCGCTCTTCAAGAAAACGGAGCATACTTTTTGGCCGATTTTTGGTAGGTGTGTAGAGCAAGTGAGAGTCTTTATATATGCATAATATTGGGTTCTAAGATAATTGAATTTTGAAGTTATCAGCTTCCAAACATGCACCCAAAAACATTAACGTTGACGCTTAACACCATTTTCGGTGACCTCTTGCGCAATAACCGAATGTCAGATCCGTGCCGTAACATATTGTGCATGTTAGCATCATAAAGTTCTTCAAGTTTACAGAAAATGAGCAATGTATCTTATATAACTTGACTGCAGCAGTCAATCAAAAATAGCAAATTTTATTTAAACTCGGTTGTTTGGCCACGCATTGGTTGCTATGGGAGGCCATATCTTAGCAACCATTTGACCTTGGGGCAAAATATTTTAGAATCTTCCGTCAGACACTTGGGGGCACATTTGGTGCGAGTTTAAAGAAAATTGAAGGGGGTCAGGTTAACACCATTGGTTGATTTGACGTGGATTGACCCTAATGACAATGTTACATGTGCAGTACTAGATGATCTACACTGTACAATATGTAGATTTTAATGTAAAAAATGGGGTAAATTTACTGCGGTTACTGACATTGTAGTGTTATTGTTAATTGGCCACGGGGAATCCCCACTGCACTGGTACTGCACCCTGCACTGAGCACATGATGCTGCTGATCTATTATTCACTACACTCTACCGAGTACTACTGCCATAAGCCAGTCCCTCCTGGGCCTGTCCTGGCCTGTTGCACTGTTCACCTGTATTCACCTGTCTTGTCGGGCAAACATGTTACATGTATATGTAGGCATATGCAGAAACTAGAAATTCTGACTTGTTAGTAATTGTTAGGATTGCCAAACAAAGCAATAATAACCAGGGATTTATTAAGTGCCCTCCACTCAGCCCATCAGTATCACGCACAGTAAAAACTAGACCCTCCTACTCATCCTCCACAGACGGCATAGTCTCTAGACTCTACCTCAGCTTTGGCCGAACTCTGCTGTTGCGCCTTCTTCTTTTTCTTATTCTTCTTCTTCGCTGTTTCCACCGCTAATTTCGCCTCTTTCTCTTTCCTCTGGTTCATTGCCAACTCCTCACCAGAATCTAGCTCTGGTGGCGAGTCATCGCCATCGATTTTCAAAACACCAAATCTGGAAGACAGTTGCATGGCTGCCATGATTGTCACTTTGCTGGTTTTCGTCCGGTCAGATAACGGAGCTTCAAAAATCATAGAGAAGCCAAGTTGCAGTGACTGGTGATGGTCGAAGTCCGAGGGGTTTCGATCCAGGTATTGGAGGAACAACGCAACGTCAATGGTTGGACTATCAAATCAGCGAAAATTCACCCAGTCACCAGCATCAGCATCACTAATGTCAACGTGTTATTAAACTGATCCGAACGATGCAATGGGCCTACTGTTTATCACTGAACAATTTGTAACTCAAACTGTTTCAGCATCGAAGATAAGAGAACACGTCAGAGAGAAATATACTGCTGAGCTTTTGGTGCAACATACACATAGCGCATGCAGCACAGTTTATTGCACAAGCAATCCAAAGCACATTGCACGATCGCATTCTTTTCACTGGGGTCTAGCTCGGTGCGCTTGGTTGACAAACACATGTCGCGATGAATACACAGTACAGGTACTAGTACTCAGTAATCGCATTGCGTGCGCGTGCAAGCTTCCCACTTGTGTTGTTGTTGAGACAGGGCAGAAAGGAAGAACGCCATCTGCGGCAATTGAGTTTGTTTCGGCAGCCTTTTGCTTCCGTGAAAGTGATTGATTTTGATGAAATTCACCGTTTGCTGGAAGTCAGAAATTCCATACAGTTCCATTGTAATATCAATCATCTTGTGAATAATGTATGCATGTATGTATACATTTTGTGAATAACTCAAATCAAATCAAATCAAATCAAATCAAATCAAATCAAATCTTAATCCATTTTCATGAAAAGTTGCAATGATAGCAACTCTTGCTGCAATGACAAGTGTTATATATTTTGAGATGTGCTGTAGACTTGCTTGGAGAACCACATGTTGTGCCATAACGGCGCCCTTGAGTTTGTTTACATTCATATGATTTTGTTTATGATGTGTATCTATAATTAAGCTTAATTATTTTATTGTTCAGAAATTTAATTATTCCGTGCTCAGTTCAGTTACTCAATGATTTTTACAATCATTTGTTTCTATAAATGTGCAATATTTTTCAGTATTTGTACACCATTATCGATAATTTTAATACATGCATTTTTATTGAGGGTAAAGAGGTCAAGGGTTTTAATCGGCGAAAAAGAAAATATTTATTCATGTACTGTTTGTCGATAATTTCCATGGGAACTTTAAGGTCTTAGGTCAAAATTCAGGGATTTGAGGCCGGGCTGAAATATTAATGTTTTATCTGTTTGTATACAGTGTTTCCGTCATATTATTTATATCATTATTCATATTGATAGCCAATTTCAACAAATATATATATTTATTGTTTACAATGTTGTAATTCTGTTTTGATTGTAAAATGAACAATTTCAGCTATTGAGCTGCATGTTCTTTTTTATTGTCGATAAGCCTTCACTGAATTGAATTGAAAAAAAGGTGTACCCTTTTAAGAATCCAGGGGCGTCACCAGCTTTTTTTCAAGGGGGGTGCGTTTTGACACTAAATGTTTACGAGATTTTTTGGACAGACATTTGGAATATAGGAAGCTCTCAATCCCTAGACTTTTACTGTTTTTTGAGGGAAACCAAGCGGGGAAAGGGCACCGGCGTAGCTAGGATTTCATCTTGGGGGGGGGGGTTAGTATGCGAGGGAGCGAGCAAGGGTAGGGGGAGGGTATGGAAGTGCCGGAGGGGGTTGTACCCCCTATAAATGGATTATGGAATGACGGCGTGAAACGACAAATTACTGGCAGCGATATCAGGAGAATGGCATAACGACTACATGCGAGCGAGGGGAGCGAGCGAGCTTGAAAATTTTGACATTTTACAGTCCCAAAACTGCCGATTGTAGCCATATTTTTTTTTTTTTGCTTTGTAAATTAAAGGGGGGGGGGGCGCACCGGGCGCAACTGCTGGCAATAACTGGCAGCAACATCAGGTGAATTGCATAATAATTAAATGCGAGCGAGCAAAGAGAGCGAGTTTGGAAATTTTGACATTTTACAGTCCCAAAACTGCCATTTGGAGCCATATTTTTTTGCTTTGGAAATAAAGGAGGGGTGGGGGGCGCAACGGGCGCATCTGCCGGTAATTACTGGTAGCAACATCAGGAGAATTGCACAACAATTCAATGCGAGCGAGCGAGCGAGCGAGCGAGCTTGAAAATTTTGATATTTTAATGTCCCAAAACTGCCGTTTGTAGCCATATTTGTTTGCTTTGGAAATTAAGGGGGGGCGCACCGGGCGCAACTGCTGGCAATTACTGGCAGCAACATCAGGTGAATGGCATAGCAATTAAATGCGAGCGAGCGAAGAGAGCGAGCTTGAAAATTTTGACATTTTACAGTCCAAAAACTGCCATTTGGAGCCATATTTTTTCTCTTTGGAAATAAAGGAGGGGGGGGCGCACCGGGCGCAACTGCCGGCAATTACTGGCAGCAACATCAGGAGAATTGCGTAACAACTAAATGCGAGCGAGCGAGCGAGCGAGCTTGAATATTTTTGACATTTTACAGTAAAAAACAAACAAACTGCCGTTTGTAGCATATTTCTTCGCTTTAGAATTTAAGGGGCGCATCGGGCGCAACTGCTGGCAAATACTGGCAGCAATATCAGGAGAGCATAATGGTTATATTCGAGCGAGGGGAGCGAGCGAGCTTGAAAATTTTGACATTTTACAGTCCCAAAACTGCCGATTGTAGCCATATTTTTTTTTTTTTTGCTTTGTAAATTAAAGGGGGGCGCACCGGGCGCAACTGCTGGCAATTACTGGCAGCAACATCAGGTGAATTGCATAACAATTAAATGCGAGCGAGCGAAGAGAGCGAGCTTGAAAATTTTGACATTTTACAGTCCCCAAACTGCCGTTCTTAGCCATGTTTTTTCGCTTTGGAAACTATATTGGGGGGGGGGGCGCACCAGGCGCAACTGCCGGCAATTACTGGCAGCAACTTCAGGAGAATGGCATTACCACTAAATGCAAGCGAGAGGAGCGTTTGCAGCTATTTTATTTCTTTTTTTCGCTTTGGAAATTAAAGGGGGGGGGGGGGACGCCCGGTGCGCCCCTCTCCTGGATCCGCCACTGGTAGTCAAGGGTGTGGGTTTATGTTCATGACTGGGGGAGGTATGACCAGCGAGGTGGCGTCGAAGTGACCAAGCGGGGAAAGGATGTCCAAAATCTGCACTTTAGAGCATCCCCTTAACTAATTGTGCGTGTTTGTTTGTGTGTGTGTATTATATACATGGTACAAGTTAGGAATTAGCCCAGGTCAAGTCTTTTTATTGGCAATGTAAGACATTTTTATAAAGACTAGTATGTACAGCAACACTGCAAAATCAATTATCTAGCTTTGATATAACGAAGCGTAAGGTACAAAGGTGTACATTCTACATCACATTGCGCAACATTGTAGCGACTCTTCGTTCGGATGTACTGAGTACACTGCGCACATCCTGCTTGTTATGCAGAATGCCAACCAGGAATCACAATCTTTTGTCGGGTCCGGGCTTTTTGAACAATGTTTCACACCATATACCTATTTAATTATGGCTAAAAGAAATCATAGAAAAATATCTTATTTCTGGATCATCCTTTCATTCAGAAGCAGTTTACTAACACTTGAACTGCTATTTCGGTAAATCTTTTTTTTTTCTTTTACCAGCGGATTGGGAGGGGGGCGCACCCCCCCCCCCCCCCCCCCCCATAGTTACGCCACTGCTTTTGGGTGAAATAATTGGACAGATTTCTTGAATTCTAACAAAAAAGCAAGAAAATCTTTTCATCGCAGGAATTATGATTATGTGGGGTGGGACAAATGGTGCGCTTGCCTTCCGATATTTTTATGGGGGCAACTACTTTTGTTTTCTTTCAAAAGCAAGAAAATCTTCTCATTTCGGGAATTATGGGGGGGGGGGCAAAACTAAAATATGCTTGCCTCTCCATTTTTTTGAATATTTTTTTTTAATGAGGCTAAGGCTCGCTCTTGGGCTGGCAATATGGATTGGTCAGAAGTAACGTACATAGACCCTACATACTTGTAAGTAGCACACGTACATGCAAACATGTATAAGTGCTCCGTATCGTATGGATGTACAGTACGGTCGAGAAATATAAACACTAATAGATATGTATAAAATCAGTGCTGCCAGAACCAGGGGTGCGAATTGTTTTTGCTGACGATTTCATTTGTGTGTGTGTGTGTGTGTGTGTGTGTGTGTGTGTGTGTGTGTGTGTCCCTGGTGCAAAACATTTAAAAAAATAGAAAAGAATGATTATTTAGCGTCCGGCGTTGATGTCGCTCGCAGACTGATTTTTTTTTTTTTTTTAAGGATCTGAAGGGGGGTGCGTTCGCACCCAACGCACCCCCCCTGGTGACGCCCATGGAATCTCGCTTCGTTATTGGCTGTTGCTACAAGAAGTTGCTGCATATCATAGCACGAGTTGCAGCTATTCCAACAACTTGTATGAAATGAGATTGTAGGGGAATGATACCCAATATTATGTGCATTGAGTGAATGCATCAATATTACTAGAACACATCAGTAAAGTTTTAAGAAAATCGGACAATCCGTTCAAAGGTTCGTGACGTCACTTCAGGAATATGATAGAAGAAAATAGGGCCTATAGAGAAAATTCCACTTATTTTCTTGATGAAAGGTAATCATAATGAATTCCGTCGAATTATTACTGAGGATTATTCCCCCGCTGTCTGAAAGAGGAAAGTGAAGTGCTCTTTCGATCATGCTATAGAAATGCAACCTATAATAATGAATTCTCTTTAAGATATTTTTGTGACGTCACTGTAAAACTATTTTAGTTTTCTCATCCAGCGATGGTGGCACTAAAATTTAAAACATATAAAACTTTGGAATGGATTGTCCGATTTCCCTCAAACCTCACCGATGTGTTCTTTTATATTATCATTGCTGCATTCACTCAATCCATAAATACATTTGGGTATCATTCCTATACGGTTATTTTGGTCTAAATACAGACGTCAAACAAAATGGGATGTGAACGTATCTTTCCTATGCTTATGTAGTTTTTAAGAATTCCATTCCAAAAATGATTCAACAAAACATAAACATTGCCTGTATCCATCTAGAATGAGACGTTGATGACGTCATGGGGACTAAAATAGCTGCGTATAACACTCAGAGAGCAGGAGAGAGAGAGAGAGAGAGAGGGGGGGGGAACACAATAATCAAAGGGGACCTTATTTATACCCCAAACATAATTATTAAGGGTGAATTCAATGAATGTAGAAATACATGCAGTACTATAGTATATAGAACGCATCAGTGAAGTATGATTTGAGAAAAATCAGACAATCAGTTTAAAAATTATGCATCTTCAAATTGCTGGTTAAGGGCATTATTTGCCAATCGCAAATTTTCAATTCAATTCAATTCATTTTTTATTTCCATACTTCTCATTTATGGACATTATAACAGATATCAAACAAGTTCTTTTACCTTGTAAACAATGTGCAGAACACAAACAATATACATGGTGATAACACAGGTTATTATATGTAATGACATCGAAATCGAAATGGTATGACGGGACCTATACATGAAAGCTTGCTTGTTTGGCTGTAAGCCCCGAGTAATCAGTGTTTGTGAAAAAGAAACGGAGAACGGATACTGTAGAAGATAAGACCAGATGATGTAATGGTGCCAGATAAGAAAATCGGGGTATGCCTATGTGATAAAAAAAGAACAAGAAGAAAAAAAAAAATTCTAAAAAGTGAACCATTACTGTGACCAAGCTATCATTGGTTTCCGGAGTACAACATGATTTGCACAATTCTAAAGCCTACTTTGGTATATAAGCTATAAATGAATATATACACAAATGAAAGAAAAACTCAGCTGTATAGAGGTTCTTCAAAATAGTTTTAAGATATGCCTGAGTCAGGGATAGAAACAACCATGGTAGTCAGTATAATCAATGTTGAGTATTATTAAATATACAAGATGTGAACAATAATAAGACGTCTGCAGTTATGGTTACTGAGAAAAATAGTTATATCTCTATATAATTATTTCCTTATTTTTTTAGGCTTTATTGCGAAATTATTTATATGGTAGGATGTTTTGTGATACAACTGACCTGCACATAGGCATCAAAATGTGCCAACTCGAACGCGTTTGAAATCACTGCTCCCAATGGTAAACATTAAAGGGAACGTAAACTCAAAGAGCAATGAGGGTTGAGTGAATGCAGTAACATTATAGTAAAACACATCAGTGAAAGTTTGAGGAAAATCGGGCAATCGATGCAAAAGTTATGAATTTTTAAAGTTTTGGTGTTGGAACTGCTGGGTAAGGAGACTACTAGAGGTTATGACGTATGAGTGGAGTAAAGAAAACATAAAGGGAATTTAATAAAAAAATCATTTTTCATGGAAATTACACATTCCATCAACTTGATACTGACATAATATGTTACGGGTAGCAATTATTCCTCCTGCTTTCTGAAAGTGGTTTGTCAAGTACTCTTTCAGTTTGCTAGAAAAGTAAATTTTTGTGGAATTTCCTTTTATGTTTTCTTCATATTGTTGTCCACTCATACGTCATAACCTCTAGTAGTCTCCTCATCCTGCGGTTCCAACATCAAAACTTTTTTGTTTATGGAAAATGTCCCTTTAATCATCATGACTCACAGGCCATAATGAATAACGCCCATGATAATATGATTATGAAATGGAATACATGATATTATGAAATGCATCTAACCCCTACACCCAAAACTGTCTCAAGGGGTGACCAATATTATACACAGGCGGATAAATACTGTATTGGATTGGTTTGTTAGCTTCTCTCTGTAACCACTAGTCAAGACTTGATTGTTTCTTGGATAACAAACCAAATGAATGCTAGTGTCCAATCGTACCCCAATCGTGTAACGTTCTATAGGCATCGTATTTGCTTCGGCTCTTGATTAGCTTTTCACCAAGTTCGGGCCAACTTCGTGCGAAATTGAAAATTCCATATTCGTATTGTCATCTTGTGTCGATTTCGAGACAGTGTAACGTCACTTTTCTGAATGGTACTTTATTGTAAGAGCAATGCTTCCAATTGTGAAATAATGCAGCTGTTACATTAGAGGCGACCCCCCAAAAAAGATGTGTTTTTTTCCTAACTCAATTCCATTTTCACGCAAAATGTAAAAGGAAAAATACAAATGGCACCCTACACCCCAATTTGGAAAGAATATAGAGGTGGTGGTTACCTTATCAACTGCTTATTTTGTTTGTAGGACCTCGCTGGTCCTAATGTCTTCTACACTAAATTTAAAAAAAAAAAACTGCGAAAATAAATAAAGATACTCTGTAGACATAATAGTTACAAACCTGCTAATTCATTCTAATTCTTTGTCACTCGTAATCAAGTCACTTGAAATCCAATTCTTCGGAATGAAATTGTTGCTGGGGTCAAAATGTCATTTTCTTTACACCATTTATACTGTTTTTGTCTGTCCCAAATGATACAGAATCGAACGCATTTGCGAGCGACTGAGAGGGTTACAATGTGTATCTCGCACTCAACGGCACGATCGTTCACACAGTTCGCAGGTTGCTAACAAAAGAAAGATAATACCATTTTTTTAATGAATGCACATTCTTTGAAACACTACTATTGACTTTTCAGTCTGTGCGTTCACTTGGAAATGATCTAACAAGGAGAATGTGTAAACAACACGAGCTGAAATCGTGAATTCAGTGCGAAAAGCAGAAATCAGGTGGTACCTTTTGTAATACACGAAGTTCACGCGGTGAACCAACACCTGCTCAAAAACCGACACCAATGCACGAGTTGTTATCTCTCACGTTCATCGGACATGCCTGCGGACAAAATCCAGTATATCTGGAAGGCGTTGCTAGGAATTTCACATCGTGGATTAATGCTCGTAGATGACCATTTCTACTCTCACCATTGAGTCACTGTGATGTCATTCTGTCTGAACTGAATGAAATGAGAAGACATGGAATGAGCTTGGACTCTGATGGCCCAGTTGAAGACCTGGTGTGCTGCATTTTGAAGTATATCATAATTGTCTATCATAAGCAGTCACGTATATGAGAATGTCGTCCGTCTCTTATCGCAGACTCGAGTTGTTCACAGCGATCCAGTCGTTAGACCTGCTCCAGGTCCAGACCCTGTTGGCCCAGAAGGATGGTTTCGGTGAGGAATGGGACTTCCGAGACTCGGAACGGCGATCGGTCTACGCCCATGCCATTCAAGTCGGGGTGTGCGGTAAATAATAAATATACTATTTGTGACCGTGCACCTCAAAACGAACATAAAGTCGCACACACTGATTTTGCGTGAGGACTGAAAATAAGTGAAATGGGTCAACCTAGCCGAACTTGACTTTTTCATATTTTCTGAAAGAGCGGGTTTTCTTTTACGTTATGCTAAAATTTGGTGTAATAAAACGGGCAGGAAAGTGTGTTTTTTTAGCAGTTTATCTCAAACATTTTTGGTAGAATAGTGTGATTAGATGTGTCTTTAGAATTCCTTTTTCATTTCTGAAAAACCTTGTCCACACTCTTCACTTTCAACTCTAATAACTTTTGAAAGGATAGTGCTACTGCTTTGAAAGTTGGCATTAATTATGGACAGAATGTGTTAATGAGGCATGCTTAATTTCACTTTAATCTAATAATCCCTTCATTGTTGTTAATCTGGTGGTCTACTTCCTGTTTTTTGTCCCATTCATCGCACAGCCAGCACGGTTTGGTAAAGATTAAGCGCTTGAATAGACACTGCACTTCCGAGCCTCTTTTCTCAGTTCACACTTTTCCTGAGTTTGTGCTTTCTTTCCAATATTTAGATAAGTTAGGAGAGTCAATTTGATTTGATTTATACATCATTTTAAAGCTTAAAGTCTGCTCTTTCAGAATATGGTCTTAACTAAAAATTCATGTCTGGCGACTTTTTGTTTGTTTTGAGGTGCAGGGTCACATTTGATACCAACCATTTTCTCCAAAATTAACCAACCAAGTAAGCGTAAAAGGGGTTATCTTTGGTATTATATATGAACCAAGGGCGGGGAAAACAGCAACACTAACAACAACAAAAATAGAATTGTTTTCTTTAGAATATGAAGTAAACACGAATAAAACGAATAGACTGCAATCTCGAACATCTCGAAGACTCGAACATTAAAACAAATGAATATAAACTCAAATGGAAACTTTACCTTTCATATTTTCATTGTAATTAATATTCTCAGCATCAATATCATTATCACTTATATCATCATTGCACTATTGTCACAATAATCACTGATCATTTTCATTACCATCGTTATCACCATCATCGTCAACATCATTGTTCAATATCATTGCGTCTCTCTGTCCTTCCTGTCTTCCTGCATGACAGCGACTTATAGTGTAGGGATTTGTTCAGGGTTTTTGTTTCGGATTAGTTAGGTTAGTTCGGAGGGATATGGATGTTACAGATGGACTGCATTGCTAACAATGAGGTCTCATCAGTATACCGAGAAAAAAAAAAACGAACTGCGCTGTCACGGAGTGGAACAATGAAGTTCTGGTTCAATTTTGTTTTCTTTTGTTTATTTCTGTTTGCTCGTTTTCACGCAACTACTCATTCATCTCTTTCACTCTGAACCGTTATGCGTATCGTCATCGCATGTAGCTATACCGAATTTAAACAACTTGTGATGACTTTGTCTGTAATACAAATTTATGATTTAGATGTTGTGGAATACGATAAGTCAGAAAGCATATTAGCAAGTCATAGGCCTCTGAAGATTTAGTGATAAAGAGTGTTTTGTCATCGATTCAAAGTTCGCTTACAAAGTATCATACTTGCACCCAGTCTCTCCTCGTATTAGTTTTCGTTTTAGGCATGAATCGCTAACTAATTTTATTGTCTCTAGGCCCTACAGATCACAGAAAATCACCCTCACACAGCGTTATGATAATGTGATGCTTTGAGTCAATACAATGATGTACCAAAAATATTGCCCTTCTTTTCTTCTGCTCAGGAATGGTATCGACGTTCATAGAACATGAAATACCTCTCGGAGACGCCCTGCTACGAGCAGCCGATGCATGTCTTGAAGACATTGTGCGCATCATCATCAAACATCTCAAACAGAGCTTGCCGAAGGTTGGAGACAGACGATAGATGGCGCTTTTTCACTTTCTGACAGCGTCCTCTTCCTCCAAACCTTTTCCTCCTCCTCCTCCTCTCCTTCCTCCTCCTTTCTCCTCCTCTTCCTCCTCCTCCTCCTCTTCCTCCTCCTCCTCCTCTTCTATCTCCTCCTCCTCCTCCTCTTCCTCCTCCTCCTCCTCCTCTTCTTCTTCCTCCTCCTCTTCCTCCTCCTCCTCTTCCTCCTCATCCTCCTCTTCTTCCCTTCCCCTCCTCCTCCTCCTCCTCCACCACCAGACCTTTCTCTCCTCTCCTTCCTCGTCTCCTACTGTGTCCGTACATTCTGATAAGTTATCACGATGGGTATATAGAGAAATTGCCAAAAAACAATAACAATACGTGCCTAGCTTTTGACTCACTGTACCACTTGAATGAATCATTATTAGCACTATCAAACGGTGGTGGGGACCAAAGGCCAATATCGTTATTTGCCTTGTAACGCATTCCCTGCAATTAATCAACCCTTCACTCTTGTGACAACTGTCTATTGTGTACTCTTTGTAAATTAGGAATGTGTCTGACCTATTCATGTACAGATGAGATACAAACTGAGCAATGGTATTTTTACCATCATACTTATAATGTATAATAAGGTATGGTATTGTTGGAACTCGATTAGTTTACTCTCTCATTTCAGTGTGATATAATTTATTACACGTACCACTAGGGAACTTTTTTTTTCCCCAAACACATCGAGTGTAACGAGAACTGATAGAATATCTCTATCATGTTCAAATTATGATTCCGATGTCCATCAGACATCTTCATTACATTTTCACGAAAAGGAAAGAAAGAAAGAAAGTACCTATGTTTTCATCTTTTTTATCGGGTGTGTTTTGTTTTGTTTCCTTGTTACATGCGCTGACTTTTCACCGATCAGACCCTTTTTCTTGCTGCTCTCCTGTGCCGCTGCGAGAACGACGACTACCATCACGACATCACCCCGCTCATGGCCGCAGCACACAGGAACAACTTCGCTGTAGTGCAGGTGGGTGACTCAAATCTACGTGATGGAGGAAATCGGACAAAATTAATGGTTGCGTATAGATCTGCTCTGCCGAGCCTCTGAATCCAGGGCCCGGATCCAGGGGCTCGTCTATAATACCACTAAGTCTGCCTACTTACTCCCAGTGGTGACCGTGAGTTACACAGATTACCCCCAGACTATCCCTACGAGTGCGAAAAATTATTTTCTTGTATAGAGCTGGGGCTAATCTTATGACAGGGACCTCTGAATGATAAATGACGACATTGTAGACACTACTATCCGGGATTTTTTTTTTTTTGTATTAAACTAAATCACAAACTATACCACTGTATGTTTTTTCCCCGGTGAAAATGTGCGTGTAGTGAAGAGTGCATGCAAGAGCACACACAACAGATTCGACAACATTGGATCCCCAACCATTTTTTTTTCTTTTATAAAAGAAAAAAAAATGATGAATGTCACGTGATGCAATTCAATCTATCACGATTCATGATAGACAACGATACACAATGTAATAGACTGTTTCGGCTATGTATTTAAATTCTATGCATGCATGCTTTGTTCGCAGAAGCTGCTCTGAACAACCTCAAATCTTGCCCTACCTTGCAAAAAATAAGTGAATTTCTACCTAAGAAACTTAATTGGAGGGAGGGGGTGAATGAAATGGTTCGTTACCTGGCTGTGAGCGGGTAGGAAAAGAAAATTGCAGAAACGGTCAGTCTTTGTAATTCATTATTCTATAGAATTCTCTGCCAGACCCACTGAGAAGACAGATGCCAATAGACAATTTCAAACAAAAACTCAAAACTTATCTCTACAAAGCAGCCTATGACTGTTAATTTGAAGTCATTTTTTCAGTAGTACTGGCAACTACGACCTTTTACGTACATTTAAGAAATAGTAATTGTTGAGTAATACATTGTGTTTGGTAAATTGTAATTTTTGTTGCTATATTTTGTATTATGGTATAATTTGTTTGTTTGTAAAGCGCTTTGAAATTATTTTCAAGTCTAAAATGCGCTATATAAGAATTTGTTATTATTATTATTACAGTATTATTATTCTTATTCTATACTAGATTCTGGTCGAAGAGGGCGCCACTCTGAGCCAGCCACAACAAGAAGAGGACCTCTCCGACCTCACAGAGAGTATCTGCGTGATGAACAAGTACCGAGCGCTGGCCAGCGAGGCGTACATAGCTCAAGCTTTCATCGACCCGACGTGCTTCGCCTTCGAGCTGTCCCAACGACTGCGCCATCTTGGAAACCACTGGGAAGCCCAAAACAAGGAATTCTGGGCGCTGGCGGAACAAGTGGAAAACTTCTCTCAGGAATTCATGGCTCAATCGAATAAGGCTTCGGACGTAAGAACATCATTTCATTTCATGCACAAATTACATTCGGGACATACATTCTACAGAAATATAGATTATGTACACACACATCCATAATGATCTTTATAAATCTCAGACGCTTACGAAAATGTAAATTCTTTTACAACAGAAAAATAAAATCTCAAGTGTTCCAACTAGCGAAGACGATCTTTCGGTTGAATGCATGCCTTAAGGCTTAATAGAGTTTTAACCATGCGATATGACAGAATGATAATAACTTTTGTTATCCGAAATATACATATTGCTCTAAACTCAAGATTTGGTACAAGTTCAGATGGAACTTTCTGAGTGTTCCCATACCCACCAATTTCAGTTTCATTCAGTTTCACAGTAAAGTTTACGTATGTGTATACCAGTGAGGTGCGAGTTTTCTTCAGTCTGTCAATTTGTCGTGTTTAGCATTGTTGTAATACATGGTACTTTTTGTTTTCCTTGAACATAATCAACAAAGAAAAAAATGTGCTATTGAAAATTTCATTTCATTTGAATTGAATTGAATTGAATTGATTCACTAAATAAAACAAACATTTACCATCTTTATACTTTTGCGATTCTTGATAAGTGTTGCATAACTAGGATGACTTAGCCCTACTGCTTACTTTGTACTTTTTATTTTATTTTCCAAGCTTCAAACTTTGCATAGGACTTCGCGAAATGAACAGACAGAAGATCCCGTTGCTAAGATACGTCAAGGCGTGTCAGCTGACCAGAAACCGGTGAGTGGAGGCGTGGCTTGCTGCAACAACAACAACAAATATCGTTGTACCAGTAAACAGAATTTTGCTGTACCTAAGCAGCCATATCACACAGTCGTTCAACGTATGCATTTACTGAAGCATTGTTCTTATTAGACAGGAAGTGCTTATGATTAAAATGATAACATCAACTGGCTCCCGAGGATTTGAAACAGCTGCTCCAAGAATTATATCACCACCACCCCACCCCACCCCCATCCCCAGCTCGAGATGTAAATACCTATTTTGTTCGCATCTTTTGACTTATCAACTGAATGCTATAATTGTCAGCAAGAATTTCAAGTCATGTTTGCAGTCAGCTCTCAAACAGTAGAAACAAAGAGGGAAGAGGTAAATGATAATTATCATTTTTGAAATGAAACTTGAATTGCTTACGATAACAGCACTGATGTAATGTGCGTGTTTTTTGCTTCCTTTTTTGTTCTGTTTTATTTAGTCTTTTTATAGCTTCACAGTAATGAGCGGGTAGTGGTATTAACAATACAATGCCAATAATGTGAATGATTATAACGTCATTTATGTCAATGTTAGAAAAAAAATCAATTTACTGTGCTTCATAACGTTCTGGGTTTCCTCTTTTCTTGTAAGAAAAAAAGAAAGAATAACATCCATTCATTAACTGTTTTTGCTGCGACAGTTCGTCACACACCCTTTCACGCAAAACGCGCTGAGCCAAGATTACTACGCAGAGCTGGACGGAATGAAAAGGCCGACTCTGTGGCTCCTGACGCTGATGGCGCTTGTTTGTTATCCTGTGTTCTCCCTTCTGTATCTGATCTATCCAGCGGGAGTCGTACATCGATTTCTCAAAATCCCGTAAGTATGCACTAAATAGTGATAGAAACTCGTAAGAAGGGGTTTAATAGTATAACACACATTCACAGCCGGTATGGCGATGATTTTTGATTGTTTACTTCTGGATTGCTGCTAGAGTACTATTATGTTATTTAAAGCAAAACAGGACATATTTTCTTGTGAGTGTTGTGAACAACACTTTTCTCCGAATTGGATCGCTGCCCTTTAACAGCTGCATATTATTTTAGTATTTCTTGCTGGAGTTTGTGTGTCATAATTATGTTTTGTGTCGTTTCAACAGCTTTCAGTTTAAACGAAGATTATTTGAGACATGGTACACCTGTTTACCGAATGCCAATAAAACACTAATGATACGATTTTTCTGATCATCACTACAATTTATTACAAAATAACAATATCGTTAGAAATAATGTATAACAAATATAGCTTATATCCATTTAGTTTCTCTTATCTGGTATTACATAATTTCTGGTTACATGTTGATTTATTTAATAGAGAGGAATACATGGACAAACAAAACTAGATAAATGATTATGTGCATAATATGTCTTACATATTTATTCATAAGATATGGACTTGTTTGAAGATAGCTGATGATTTAATTTCTAATTTTATTGTTGTTTCGGTTCTATGTATCCCCAGCCACATCAGCGTGTTTATGCACCTTGGCTCAGATCTGACGTTGATGGCGTTTGTCATCTTCCTGTCTGTTGAGGATCGCTCCTCGCCTTTCGTGTCATTCTGGTGTCAAATGGTCACCTTCATCATTTGCCTTGGTATATACATTCCTTTTTGTCAGACTTTCGAGTGAAAGTGAAGGAAAATCAAATAGGATTAAGTCATTTTGAAATTGTGTTCGCTATGTGTTATTTTATTTTTTTAATATAATGATGATTGCATAGTTTTATATTTGAATTGAAATATGATTACGTAAGTTATTATCCGATGGAAATGTAAGCAAGTTTTCTGCTATTCAGCCATCTGGCTGCAAATGAATTTTTAGTAAACCATTACCATTACCATTACCATTACCATTAACATATACCATTTACCATCACCATTATTTCCATTAATATGTCACATTCATATCAGTAATATGAAGGACAATGAGCTTATTTGTATAACTTTGGTGATAACACGAAAATTATTTTTGTGTGTATTTCTAAATAACCACAAAATCTCCTCTGTAAATCCAAAAATAAGAAGCAAAAACGAACATAAGAACCACAACCCGATATCATAACAGAATGCTTATTCTCCATAAATTATATGTGAAGGGTATTGGCACTAATGATGTCGCATTTCCTCACCGAATGCCGATAATCATTTCCTATACCTACAGGAATCTCAGGCAGACACGTAAGAATGATCTACCGGAAGGGCCCGGAAAAGTTTCTTTCCTTTCCGATGTCTCTTATGGACAGTTTGCTTGTCAAGACCTGTTTCACTACCCTCTATACCATCTGGATTTCGCTACTTATTGTGAGTATTAAACCATTAATTTTTCTCGCTTTATTTTTGTTTCTGTTGTTCTCAATATATATATCATATATACATGTATATTATATATTATATATATATATATATAATGTTTACATACAGGGCTCGACAGTAACTTTTTTTTTTCTCTAGTGACCCGTTCGGGCCTCTACATTTCTCAAATTAAAATTTTGGTGGCCCGAAATGCAAGGAAACATAAGAATTAATTGTGAAAAATTTAGAGGCCCGATATTGATTTTTAGTGGCCCCGGGCCACTAAACAGCTACAATGTACATGTACCTGAATAGACGAACGGCTCAAGTCCAAATTGGGCTATTACCTTTGGGAGAACCTTGCGAAGTACTGCAAAAGAATATAGATGATTCAAGTGACATTTCAATTTGTAAATACAAAATTTTATTCTACTACTCAGTAACTGAAAGTTATCAATGATAGGACATCATTAGGACATAATTAGGACACACTCACGCACACACATACATGAATATAATGTGAAAATGTGAAAAATATAGTTTTTTGAATGGAAGTGAATATATATCACTAGAGGAAATGATGTACTAGTAAAGTACTGGTAAGGTTTTGGTGTAATTTAGAATATTGTGGGGAATGTGTATAAGTATTACTACCCCGAATGCAAGTCATGATATTTACTCCTCAAATGATCCATTCTATCATTTTGTTCAAGTAACACCCAGCACTGGAAGTGCCTAGCTGGCACTTTATTCACTTTCAGCATTTTCGTGACTTCGTTTACCTGCATAATAATTTGCATTGTGCGCTTCATGATATTTCCGATGAACTTTTTCAAGTATCCTGCGTTATCTTTTCCACAAATCAGGACAACTATACACACATGACCATTCAGCGTTATGAGGCCTCACTCATTGTACCCGCCACTAATGCCACCAGCTCCAGCAACGTTGACTACAACCAGGGGACTGCGAATTCGACTCCAACAACGCTCCCGACAACGCAGTTCGGTCCGGAGTGGGTCACTGCCCAGTGGGATGACCCAAGAGTCGTGTCTAACGCTCTTTACTCCCTCGTTGTCACTATCTGCACCATTCGCACCTTTTACATCCTGACCACGAACAGCCTTCCCATCTACGTCATCGCCAAAGCCGTGGTCGACATGGTGGTCGATGTCGTACGCATCAGCTTTATGTACATCTACATCGTGCTGGCGTTTGGTCTTGGTATCACGTTCGTGTACCGCAGCGTTTGGGAAATGACAGCCTTTGACTGTAAAGTGAAGGGTATCCCCGTATCGGAGTGCCCACGCTCAACATTCTCCTACTCGTAAGATTTGTCCTTAACTCGACATCATCCTCTGACTTCCATTTAACTCCTGCTCGTTTCACAAAAAAGAAGAAGATAAAAATGACATACCCAAAAGTTTAGTCATAATGAGCTTTCAAAATTAAAAAAAATAATCCAAAAATCAAATCAAATACAAATGACAACAGGAGGTGAATTTAGAAGAAATGAAACAAAGATAGACATTTGGGATTTTTAATCGCTTCTCAAGTTTACATCACAATAAGTGAACCTCTGTTACGTCATGACTAGCACCGCTAAGCTGCGTAGAATTAGATGAAGGAAGTTAGGTAGCATAAAAAAGAAAAATGCATAATTATTATATAATCAAGTTGCGCAGTGTCAGTCTCGTGGGCCTTTTTTGGCTAGTGTCGAGCTTGTGGGCCTTATTTGCTTAGTGCCAGATCGGTCTCGTAATGGGCCTTCTTTGCCTCATGTCGAGCTCATGGACCTTATTTGCTTGGTGTCGGTCTCGTGGGCTGTATGACTCGTGAATGCTCGCGGGATTACTGTAATTAGATGAGGTGACGACGGCCATGACGGCATAGCCCCCCTACAGTATCCCATTGGCCAGAACACGACCTATAGTGCTCACTTCATTTCCCGCTATAAAACGAATGAAAAATCAAGAAAAATCATCTCGAATTCTTCGCATCAAATTAGTGAGGCTTTGTCATAATAACGTTGCATCGATAATTTCCTGTGAGAGGGGGCTTGTATTTGCGAATGTCATTCACAAAAATCAATGGTAGGATTGTAAGGTGATGAAAGCATTGTGTCATCTAAAATGCACATCTTATGAAGTGTTAGAAGACGTGTATTATGTACACCAGGACACCATAAACCTCAATTCTTAAACCATGTGCAGCTTAAATATCAGTGGTCAACAATATTTTACTGAGTACGCAGAGGAAAAGTTCCCTGGTGTGTGCTATTTTTTGCAGAGTGGACAGAAGTATTGTCCAGCTCTTTTGGACAATCTTCGGGCTTGTATCAATCCCCCAGCTCAGCCTCGACCTGCAGCCAGACGACCACTACATGAGCTACGTGTTCGCTTTCCTCTTCGTCGGCTACATGATCATCTCGGTCGTCGTCTTGCTCAATCTCCTCATCGCCGTGATGTCGTCACGCTATGCCGACGTGGAGGTGAGAGTCAACATCGACCACCGTCTTTCCAAAAATTCTATGTGCTTCTCTTTTTTTTTTCTTTAAACCTGGAAGATGCATTTCCTGATACCGGTTGCCTGTTCGGTACAGCTTACATCCAATTGACAGCTGAACCACGCCCACGTTCCCCCTCCCCCCCCCCCCCCCCCCCGCAAAGAAAAAATAAATGAGTGAATAAATTAAATGAATAGAAATGGAGAAAAAAAATGAGTAAAAAGTGCAATGAGAATAAACAACATCTTATGCCAAAATAAACCTTTTGCGGTCATCGAACTCTGTCGCATGAATTATGAATAGTGTTGAGATTTATATATATAGAACACCCATGAGGTAATTGTGTACAATTTACTTCTAAGCATTGTCCTTGTTTTCTCTCTCTCTTCTTTCTTTCTTTCTTTAAAACAACAAC